>NC_079298.1:13622489-14226031 GCF_023638135.1 Falco biarmicus | reverse complement strand
GGTAATTACATGGGAGTTAGCATATGCAGGCAGGGAGATATGATTCATTCTCCCAGCGACGGCCATGACACAGCTGTTTGTCGGATAAAATAGAGGAACCGTGTTGTTACAAAATGTTCCCCTTATTATACCTCATTAAAAACAAGGCTGCGATAAGTCAGACCTGGCAATGAATAAAATGTATTGCCCCCTGTAAAAGCTGATAGGAGAGAAAGAGGGTCTTCCAAGCAGCCTCAGGTCATTTATTTATTTTTTGTTCTCTTTCACGCTCCCTCTTCTTTCCCTCTCGTTTTCTGCCTTGCACTGGCTGCTGGCAAAAAGAAAAGGAATGTTTTCTCTTGCTTTCTCTTCTTTCTTTTCTTCTTTCTTCCTTTCTTTGAACCTGCCTATGCCCTCCCCTTCTGGGAGCAATCGCAGATAAGGCAGAGTCGGGCCAACAGCAATTAGCAAAGCCTTTTGCAGGGAACAAAAGAGGAGATTTGTTCCCATCGGCCTAACACGAGTTGTGCCTCTTCACCTTGCCTGAATGCAACAGGCTGAGAGAGATGGGAAGCTCCCTCTTCAGCCCAGGGGGCCGGGGCCTTCCCAGGCAGGTTATTTTAAAAAAATAAAATAAAAGAAAAAGAAAAAAAATACAAACGCGTTCCTTTCAGGAGAGAAAAAATATTTTTCTTTTTCTTTCCTTTTCTTTTTAAAGAACCCGAGAAGCGTAAGGTGATTCTCTCCCCTTTTTCATCTGCAGGAAAACAGCAAAAGTTTAAACAATAAAAGCCAAAAGTGGGGGAGAAGGGCACAAATGACTTCTGAGAGCCCCATCAGGGTGAGATGTATAGAAAGGGTCTCTCTGAACTGGCGTGCCAGAGCAGATGCATAAATCCATCGCCTCTGAGAGTGCTTGGGCGAGGGAGTTCAAAGGATGGCTTTCACTCTTTCACCAGTGTTTTTTTCTTTGCGCATACTTTAAGCTGTCAGACTTTGTGGGTTGCAAGCATTCCTGCTTATTTATTTATTATTTTGGTGCCCTAAGAATGCAACGTTCACTTTTGTTTTAATTTTTTTTTTTCTCCCCGGGGAAGATAGAGTAGTTTTAAAGTAGTGGGAGCAATAAGAGGTCTTGCCTGCTCTGGAGGGCTGTCATTTGGGTGAGAGGCACCAACCAACTTGAGCAAAGCTTGAGGTGGGCAGCTGTGGCCTTTTGGAGCTGTTTGTATGGACTGCATTAAACCAAATGACGTGTGTCTTGGTTTTTCTAACAATTTTTTTTTTTTTAACACTGATCAATACGTTCAGCTGCCTCTTCTCAGACCATTTGCTTCTCTCTTGCGTATGTTGCTCTTTTCTTCCCACAATAGCTGAGAGGAATGAATAAGGCTGATTGATAGATTGGCTAGTTTATTTTTAACTTACGCTATTGAGGGAGATTTATAAAAGCATCATAATTTCTCTCTGAATGGAGATTTAATTATAAACACTGTAACATTTGACTAACAGGATATTGACCTGCATTTGATTTAAAAATTAGACGCAATACCTTAGAAATAACTTCTTGAAGTACCAGATACAGCAAATTAGCCACTTCTTAGGTTTGTTCCCTCAGGAATAGGTCCTGCTTGCAACAATGTGTATCTGGTTTGCATACAAACCACCAGAGTTTTGGAAAGTTAAGTCATCGCTTGCCTGGCTTATTGGCCACCATGCTGTACCCAGGTCCTGTGCTGCCATGTGGCAGGTGACAAGTGTTGCAGTGGGCCCAGGAGTAACAGTGACAGCAGAAAGCATTGCAGTACCATGGGCTATCACCATGCTGTTAAACCAGCTAGGGACTGAGGACGATAGAGACGGTATCCTGAGCAAAGAAGATCAGATCCCAGGGTGTAACCTGTGCGGATGTCCCGTTGCTGCTCACGGCTTCTCCTGTGTGAGCCAGAAGAGGCACAAGTCCTGCCAGGTCTTGCCTCTGGCTGGTGGTAGTATTTTAGAGGGAAAAGTGATTTCTGGGTTAGGGGCAGTATCAGCTCACAGCGTAATGGTAGTGCTGGTGTCGTGGACCTGCTGGGCTCTACAAGCCCATTTTAGCTGTGGGGAGATCAGTGCTGTGCATTCACAGAGTCCTGTTCACATCTCCTTGCTCCAAGGACATGGGGTGTAAGGATGAGGAAGCCTTTCAAGACACAATGTCCCAGGCAGATGTGCCCTTGTGCAGCAGTACAGCATTGCCACGGATGGCAATGGTGCTGCAAGTGTCAGGATAAGACTAGTACATTTTGAAGGCTGATGTCAGAAGGTTGGGGAGAAGTCGAATGCAGCACAGGGCAACCCTTGGGCAGTTTTCCCCAAATCCCTGGGTTAATTACACTTTCCCAGACTGGCTTGCTTGTCCCCTCACCTCCTTTTCCCACTTCTGTATTGATCCTCTGCACCAGTTCTCCTTTCTGAGTAGATCTTGTTTACAGAGATGTAATGAAGTGTCTTATTTCCAAATAAAATCCAAAACAAGCAGGAGTAATGGTTTGCAGATTCAACCACTCCCACACTGGTAATTTACTAAAATTAAAACTTAATTAAGCCAGGCTCACTCAAAGGTTTTGCATAATTTAGTAGTCTGTCTTGGATAGCCAAGGAGCTGTACAGGCAGGCAAGCTGAGTCAGGAGCCAGATCTGTCATCCAGCTCTGGAGTCGGAGCTATTACCTGGCACTTTGTACACCTACTTTTTTCACTTGTGCAATCTCAGAGCAGTTTAAAGGAATGAGCTGGGATCATGGCCTCCCTTTTACCGATGGGAAAAGTTAGGGCCAGAGAAAAGCATCAACTGTCCAGGCTGGTGCTGTGAGTAGTAGTAGGGGAGAACCTGATGTCTGCACTCCCTCATGCCTGTTCATGCATCACATCAGCCATTCTCAAGATTTTTTAAAATGGATTACCACACAGTAGCAGCATCTGAACTAGGACAGATGTCTTTTCTGAGGAACGCAACTTGCATGTTAAGGTCACATCTTGGGAGAGTATGTCACCTCTGAGCACAGGACCACTGAACATCACTTCGGGGCAACAGCTTATCTTAGCATGTTAACATGACAGCTTACCCAGGTCATGGTGATTGGTACCCATATGACTTGCTGATATGGACTGGAACTCCTTTACAGGAGAGCACAGAGCAGGGAGGAGAGCTGCTTCCAAAGATCTTACAGTCTAGGGAGGGAAGAGAGGCAGTCAGAGCAGTATCAAAGGGAAAATGGAAAGGCTCGAGGTGCAATAGAGCAGCAGCAGAGGTGGTGGGGAGCATGTAGGATCAAAGACTGAATCACTGGGCTGCTGTCAGGGTATGTTAGGCTGTACCGTCTCCCTTCCCTGTGGGGAGATGCCCTGTGAGAGCCTGCTGTTGAATTGGGAAGAGATCTTTGTACCCACAGTTACTTGGTCTCTTCTCTTTATTCCATAAAGGGACAAGTTTCATCACTGGATCTTATGCTGCCTCTGAGAAAGCTTTGGAGAGACTTGGCAGTAGAAATGCCGAGCCCTCCTTCTCCTCCTGTGAAATGGCACTGGTAGAAGCACCACTGTGGGAGGGTATTCCAGAATAGCTGGTGGCTAATGTCTGAAAACCATGGCTTAGTTGGTGCAGCTTTGCTCTTCTACTGGGTGCAGGTGATCACCTGCTTCAGATACACCTGAGCACGCCTGTGGAGCAGTTTGAGCAGTAAAGCCTGTCTGTGACCTCAGTGGTCCCACTGATGGGGGCTGCCCAGGTGGGTCAGCGCCACAAGGCTTTGAAGCCCAACAGGGCTGCAGGACTGTCGCTGCCTTTCTAAAGCCTTTGAGCTACGGTGCCTCGGCTGCAAGGGACGGATGAGCTAGTGGAGTTGGCTTCCTACACAACCAGGCGTGAGCAGGGCTTGCAGAATGCAGAACTGGGGAGGGTGTTCGAGAGGGAAGCCACGATGAGCTGAAGGTGTGCAGAGCAGGAGCTCACCTCAAAGGGAGGGCCCCGAAGTGTCTCCTGGAAGGGCAGAGGGCTGCAGGACTCGGTGTCTCTGGGCCGTGGGCACTGAACGGGACACGCAGCAGTGGCGTGGCGCGGAGGGCCACCAGCTAGCCGTGAGGCTAAGGATCACCCAGAAGGTGCCGGCTGGAGGGAAGGGGGCCAGCAACAAAAGCCGGGGTGGGAAGGGGGGGGGTGTAAAACCAGAGGCCGGCCCTCCCCTCCCCCTCGGCCCATAGAAACCCGGGGGGGGGCCGGAGAGGCAGGTGAGTAAATCACGGCGGGGCTCCATCAGCCGGGTCCCCTTTGTGCGGGCACAAAGCGCGGGGTGTGGTACGGGCGGTGCGTGCGGTGCGGGGCCGGGCCCGCAGCCCCGGGCGCCCCTCGGCGCTGGCCTGGCCCGCCCCGGCCAGACAATGCGGGGGGTGGGCTGGGGGAGGCCTTTGTCTCCCTGTTTTATACACTCTCTTTTCAAGGTGGGGAGGAGGGAGAGGGGCTGAAAAAGTTTTTGAATTTCAATCAGGTTTGGCTTTGAAAGCCTTTGGCTTTTGTTGCGGGGAGAGGGGGGGAGGTTTACATTTCAGCTGAGCCTGGTGGCTGGGCGCTGGGGAGGCGAGGGGGAGGGGGGGGCAGGCGCTTTAGTGACATCAGCTTGGCTTTGGGGCTAGGCAGCCGAAAAAAAGTGTCATCCCAGAGCCTGCTGATTTGGCAGGCACATGGCGGGGTGGGGGTGGGGGGGTGGGGGGGTCGCGGGGGCACGATGGGACGGCGCCGCGGCTGCTTTCTCAGTAGCCCCGAGACGGGCATGCCCCGCCGAGGTGCCGGGTGTGGGACACAAGCCTGCCTGAATGGCTTGTCCCCGCGAAGCACCGGCCGCCCCCCCTCGCCTAGCTTGTCCCCCCCACCTCGGTGGCAGCTTTCACTTGCGTAAGCTGGTGAAGAATGGACCCACCCATGCCTAGAAATCCGCCTCCTCCCTCCCTTCCCACCCCTTGTCCCCCTTTCTGAGGGGTGTAATGGAGCACATCTTACAGCTGCCGCTGCCCCCGTGCCTGCCCGCCCCGTCCGCTTCCTACCCCGGGGTGAAAGGGGGGCGTGGGGCACCCGGTGCCCCCCAAGATGCAGGGCCCGGGGCTGCTCCTCCCGTGCAGCGCCACGGCTGCCAGCACGGCACAGGCTTTGGAAAGCCTGGTTTGGCCAGGCGCCGCGGCACCCCTCGGTTGGGTGCCACGCAATTTCCAAGCTTGCGGCGCTGTGAGGGGGTGAGAGCAGCACACCACAACCTCCATGAGCTCGTTCATCTCCCTCTGTACCCCACTCACCCCCTTCCCCGGGCAGAGGCAGCAGGGGATTGCCCTCTGTGTGGCTAGCCTTGGCTGGGGAGAGGTCTAGGGGGAGAGGAGTAGCACTTATTCCAGTTGTCATCATCTCCAGTAACGTGTCCTTCTTGCACGTGGTGAAGCTGTGTGGCTCATGTCACCCATCTGCCTGGTGGCAGGGAGGACCTGTACCAGCTTCCATGGTTGTATCTGACGGTGCAGATGACCCGTCCTCTGTTGAGTGTGGCCATATTTGACTCTCCCATTCAGCTGCAGAAGAGCTTATTTTCCTTTGTTTTGAGTAGAGTTAAGAAAACTACAAACCCACATGTCCAGGAGCAGATCTCAGCTCTTCTATCATGGGCTGTTTAGATGCATGCCTCATACTAAAAATCAAACACTGCCCTCTTCTCCTGGTTGCTGCAGCTCTTTGTGGGACAAACTTGGGAGTAAAAAATGTGGGAGAGTTCATGGAAAGAGGAGGAATATGGTTTCACAGGATTATTTTCCATTTTTGAGGCAAATCCTGAATTCTAGCTCATAGGTCCCAATTCTCAGGACATAGGAGGAGTGGGACATTCCTGGTTTAAAATAAAACCAACATCCTTTGCGTTTTGATCAGAAACATTTTATGTCCCAGAGGTGTGTGTGCTGCCAGACCAGTGTGTCCTTGGCAGTGAAAGTAAGTTCTTCTTGTGCGTCCTTCAGAAGCAGCAAAACGAATGAGAGGGTGTCAGGAGCAGGTCTTAGCTCTTATAAATGGAGATGTCTCCTATTCTACAAATATAAAGAACCCATCTCTGTTCCTCAAAAGTCAGAAGGTCCAGAACTTCAGTCCTGCCCCAGGGGCAACACCTTTTGCCAAGTCTTATTTCAATACCATTTGGGAGGAATTTCCACAGCACAAAGAATGATTTGAAATGGGTTTCATTTCACCCTGAATTTTTTGGTTAGAGTCTATTACAAATATGGGCAGCCAAATGAAACCCCAGCAGAGAAGAGCCCAGGAGAGCTTATCAGCAGCATGCCAGTGGTTGTGCAAGGTACAGGCTACGCAGGGTGAGGTGTACTTCTGTCTTTCCATATTGTGTTTGTACATTTCCAAGTATACTTCAGCTTTGCCCCTGAACAGTACTTACTAGGTAAAAACACACAATATAAATCATATTTCTTAGAGTAGTCTTGTCGTATGCCCTTTCTGCCTCGTGTGGAGTTTTCTTTGTCTTTAAAACAGTATCAAAATTAATATTGATTGCCTTGAGAGATATAAAGTGGCTTCCCAGAGTCACTATGATGCTTGGTGCAGAAGGACAAGATTGAATTTTTCCTGCTTTCAGTCTCTGATATAAGACCAGCATCTTGAGCTGGTGTCTGATATGAACATGTCCATGTTCATCATGTCCATACCAAGCTGTAAGGGTCTGTTTCAGAAATCGGTCAGAAGAAAGCATTGGTGCACAAGGAAAGCTCACCATCCCTTTCAGGAACTTCACTGTAACCCAAGGGCATGCCTGCAAGGAAAGCAGTCTGCTCCTAGGTTGGGGATGCACTGCTGGCGGCTGCAGGTGCTCTGTATCTGTCATTGTCAGGAGCTTTGCAAATGACCCAGGGTTCTGGGGAAGGCACGAGCGGTGTCGTGCTTTCTATCCATGTGTCCGTCACCACCTGCAGAACCACAAGGTGGAGGGTAGGAGCTGCTGTACCACTGCGGAGCAAGTCCCCCGAGGTGTTGACACAAGGCTGGTGTGAGGATGAAGGAGGTGCCTGTACCACCCCAGGCTGCTGAGCGTGGTCAGGGTGGGATGGCCAAACCCACTCGCACCCAAAACATGACCCAGCGTTGCTCAGAAAAGGGAGATTGTCAAGACAGGGAGGGGTTCAAAAGAGCAGGAGGTCTGGGGGAAAGCAGCTAGATCCTGAAAGCGGAGATGTTGAGAGGTTCATGTATGAAACTAGTCAGAAGACCTTTGAGGGCAGATGTTGGCTCCTGGTGGGGCTGTGTGAATGCAGTGGCGAGAGGTGGAGGTCAAGGAGGATATATTCCTTTTGTTTGTACATCAACCTGAACCACAGCCATGGGAACTCCTGCCATCACCTGTGTTTACATTCATATTTTATTTTTATCTATTGACCTCTCAATTTAAGAGAAATGGGAGCAGATGTCTCCTCGTCGGGGACTCTCTTCGAGCTCCTGGCTCCAGCAGCGTTATACCAGGATTTACACCAGCACAGTGGAGGTCAGAATCTGGCCCTGCCACCCCTCCTTCTTCTTGTAGGAACCTTTTTGGTTCGTAGCTTGCCCATGAGTCCCATGCAACTCCATTTTGCTTTTCTCTTCTTTGAAAAAAACCCCCACAATCTAATTTTTACTCTCTGACTGATACTAGAACCTGAGGTGCTACCCCAAAATAAAAATGCATCCCCCCCTCCCCAGGTCCAGTGAAGTTGTTTTCCTCTGCCTCCTGCAGCACAGGTTAAGCCAGTGCCAGCTCTGGTCTCAGGAGATTCCCTGCAACCCCCACTTGCCTCGCTCCGTCGCCGGCAGCTTTTTCATTATTTATTTAATGTCTTGTACCGTAAATAATGGTGACTTTATGGTTATTAGGAACGGGTTAAGGTACATGCGGGCAGCACCAGGCTGCCTTCAAAAGGAACAGGCCCGGCATAAAATGTTGCGATAATTGCTTTACTGCTGAGTGCTTGGTCTTTATTTTGTGTCCGATTTGTCTCTTAAGCCAGCGTAACATTCTCCCCGCTGCAGGAGAATGCAGAGAGCAAATTGAAGGTCTGAGCGTGAACAATGCAACATGGTGCACTGCTGGGTTTTTCTTTTCTTTCCTCTTTCTTCGTTCCTCTCTCGACCTCCCTCCAGTCATCTCTGCTCCCCCTCCCCCTCCAGCCTTCTCTCCCTCTCGGCCACTATGGCTCTTACACCTCTCAGCACCCTGCTTACAGCAGGTGAGATGGGAGGCGGGAAGCCAGCAGGTCCTCTTCAAATGCAAAGAAAAAATATAACGGCAGAAAGTACCTTCTTATACGAAGCCAGGCATATCCTTCAGCCTGAAATACCAAGCACATGTTCCAATGCAAAAATAATGATGCCCACTCACGCAGCAGCTAAGGATGCTCCTGGGTGCCCATACCTGCCAGTAGTGGCACGGCAACTGCCTGTACACTGCACGTGCTGAGGAGGTGGCAACAGGGAGCAGGTCGTGGAGGCAGGTGTGCTTTTAAAACACAGCTCCCAAGGTGCTTGGGCCTGGGAAGTGTTTGTGTCGTCCTGCTGTACACAATAATTACCTTGTTAGAAGTAATTAAACATGGATTTGTGATCCTTCTAAGGTGGAGCTTCCCTTTCCCTCCTCTTAATCATGAAAGGCAGCTGCGGTTGCACTGCAGACAATGGGAGCATCCTGGAGCAGAGCAGCCACGGTGGGTGCATCAGTCATCCCAGGGCCCTGGCAGTTGACCTGGCTCTTTTCCCACCCGTATGCTCCTCCCTGGTGCGAAACCATCTGAATTGCTTTCTTCTGAGATTTATTTTTGGTGGAGGAGGGGAAGCCAAGTGCCAGCCTGGTTCCTGTGTGGCACTGCAAGCCTATGCAAGGCTGCTCCTGGACCTTGACAAAGCTGCTCAGTTTTCCCGGACCTCTGTTACCCAGGCTGTGAAATGGCACCATTGCCCCCAGCCTACCCGATTATCAGCCTCTGTTAGTAACTATCTGGAAAGTGCTATACTAGAGGGACCGAGGTCTGCTACAGAGCCTCTTGTCTCTCCTCTGTACAGAGACAGGTAGAAATGAAGGTTGCAGTGTCTTATCTAATCTCTGGTTGTAGAAGAATCATAGCTTATTGACATGGCCTCGTGAACTGCTCTGGAGCGCCTGGGTCTCCTTCATGTTGGAGAAACCTCCTCTGGTTGGAAAGTCAGCTGTTTCTTGGTCGTACAGTATGTGCTGGCATGATGGGATGGAGTGATGGAGAGCTGGCCTGGTGCAGAGCAGGTGAACAGCCCTTTCTCCATGCATTGCTGGCAGTGTTGGGGCCAAGGCAGTATTTTTTTTACTAGGAGGAAACGGAGAAAGGGAGTTGGATTGTAAAGGAGTCCACAGCCTTCTCCTGGAGGCCTGGCCAGGAGTCTTCTGAGATGTTCAGAATCTCTCTTACTTGAGATCAGACCTTTGTGGTTTGGTCTTTCTAAGCCTTATCCATGTAGTATGGAAAATGCAACCAAAATATCCCCCAGACAGATATAATCTTTGAAAAAGCTTTGTTTTGAGTTTTTCTCAGGAGTTAAGATTTGGCTGTTACCCCAAGTGCAACAGCTACCACCTGAGAAGCTGGCATGTGCAAAAATATAACTCCTTGGTTTGCCCTTTCTTCCAACCTTAGCTAGAGACATGATGCTTTCAAAATGAGAGAATTTTACCTTCCCTGGGCCTCTGGAAAATAACTTGATTAACAGAGCAAATTATTACACAAAAGAAGTTCGGGTTTTTTTCTTTGCAAGGACTCAGGAGTTATTTCAATCAGAAAGTGCTAATCATCGATTTAAACTTAAGAATCAATGGGTTGTAGCCGTGGCAAAAGCCAAATCAATGCTGAAAATCTGACCCATGGATAGGTTTGGTCCCCTTTCTCACACTCCCCACCTGCCTCCCTTCACCCTCCCCTTGTCCCCTGGAGCAGCGACCAAGTAATTAATAAGGCATAAGGGGAAATATGAATGAATTGGGCTGAGCAAGAGAAGGAAGAACAGGAGGAAGGATTTGCTCTCTGTATCTGAACAGCTTTAATTAGCTGTTTCTTAGTCTCTTTGGTTTGGTTGCTTGTTAGGGTAATCCAGTTAAAGAGGCTGCCTTTCATCTCCGTTAGACTTTTTCTTAGCAGAGAGGGATGGGTGAGCTGTGCTGGAGCACGGGGTGGTGTGGGCGGGTGGGAGCCGAGGCCACCCCAAACCCCGAATGCGATTGTTCCTACAGGGCTGCTGCCTTTAAAAACAACTAAAATAACCCAACTCCGGTGCAGCCCTCTAGCTAGCCACGAAAGTCAGCAGTAAAATGGCCAATGTGCTTCTCTGGGCTTAATGTGTCCTGTTTTCTGACCCCGAAACGTTTTCTTTATGAAAGGATCAAGTTGGGAGCATTGTCCCAGCGCCTTGAAAAGAGCTGCACAGAATGCTCTTTTGTGTTAAGTTGCCTTTTTTTTCTTCTTTTTTTTTTTTTTTTGAGCCACTGCCTGCTGTGTTTTTTTCCTCCCCCTCCCTTCTGCACGATGGGGGGAGAGGCTGGGACGGACAGTGATACAGACAGAGACTGTCTTGATGAACCATCTGTGCCACAGTGTAATCCAGTGGAGCTGAAAAATTAAACAGCATTTTCAATTAACTTTCTCTCTCTGGCTCTTTTTTCTTCTTCTTCTTTTTGGGGAGAAGTTTTATTTTAACCCCTTGGAAGCCATTGGGATGGGGAGGATATCAGATGCAGGGGCAGTGTGAGCTGGACTCATTTGAAAACACACACCTGGAATCAGAGCAGTATCCATGAAGCCCAGTGTCCTGTCTGGAGCAGGACATGCTGGCTGAGTTAGGGGATGATTCAGAAGGGCATGTAATTTTGGAATAAATGGGACACAGGGGAACTTTCTCTTACTCAGTTGAAAGAGTGTGTACTCCTTTAAAAAATCACAATGGCAGTTTTTATTTACTCTTGCTGATATAACCTAGAATGTTTTCATTATCCAGTTTGAGTGGAGTTTCTTCTCTTTAACTGTAGCCTCAGCGCTATCTTGTGGCAAGGAGTCCCAGGGGTTAACTCTGCATTGTCTATAACTATTGCCTTTTTATCAGTTGTAAGGGGATTTTGCCGTTTATCTTCACTTCATTTAATTTCCTTCTTCCTTTACCCAAGGAAAGGTATAATAGGTGTTATTTTATTAAAACTACTCCTATTTCACTCCCTGTTTTGTGTATGTCCTTTGTAACCACTTTTATTTGTCCTCTACAGAAAAGGTATGTTCATTCTCTTTGGGAAAAAGGTTGCTCCTGACTTGGGATGGGGGCTGTGGTTCACATGAACACTCCTGTTTGCAGCAGAGGTGTGGGGGCTGGTGTGGGCTGCAGCATCCCTGCTGCTGGCTGCTGATGCACACACGTGTCTCTGAGGTTGTGGTTACCGTTGCTTTTTGGGGGAGAATCCTGCCTTTTTCCCATTGGTGACTCCAGCTGTCCTTGATGCTCACTTGGGAGCTCCTCTGTCAAAGGCATTTATAGAAAGCCCGAAAAACTTGCTGACCAGTCATTGAGTTGAGGCACTTGGACAATTCCCACTGAGAAGAGAGAGTATTTGCATTTGCAGGAGGCTCGCTGCGTGGGGTGTGTTAAATCAGGGCCATCTGAATACAGTCTGTAATTCTGAAACTGTTTCCAGTGACTTCCCTCATACTAAAGTAGGGCTTTGCTCGTCTGTAATCCTCACGGCCGTCTTTTGGAGAAACATTACCAGTGTTTTGCCCTCCAGTCCTCTGACTTAGTGGTTGCAATAATAGTCATACTGTTTTGCTCTTATAAGCTCCTTTTATAGCTGTAGGACTCCCAGTACCACACAAGAGAGATGAACCTTGTTAGTAGTTTATTTTGAAGGAGAAATGAAGCATGAGGAAGCAAAGGGACTTGCCAGAGGTATCACCAGGTGACCAGCATCATGGCTGTCTGGTCCACAAGCTGGAAAGCCAGGCTGCTCCCTTCTCCAGTGGAGCTGAGCTGCCGGTGTTGAGGGGGATATCCAGCCCTGTCATTCCCACATCCCCTCGCTTGTGTCTCGCCTGGGCCTGGGGACTTGAATTCTTGTAACCTGTGTGCTGTGCACACACAGAGGCAGAGGTACCTGGGCTCTCACTCCTTCAGCTCATGTCTTGCCCTCCATCTCAAGCAACTGAGCAACCGTCCTGAGCCCTCCCAGCTCCACACCTTCCTCCTCCTCAGCCTTCCTCCTCAGTAAGTTCTCTTCTCCCACACTTGCAGCACAGCAGCAGCAGCTTTTCCCCAGCAGTGACCTCGGGGAAGGACCCATGAAGATGGCCTCGTGCCCGTTTCCCGTCGCAGTGCTTGTACTGGGGCATGGATCTGGCAGAGGGGTGGGTGCAGAGCCTGGGCCCAGCTTTTGTCCTTGGCTGTTGAACACTCCATGTCTCCATCCAGGGCTGTGTTGGCTGGAGGCTTGGGAGAGAGGACCTTTGGCTCCAGTCACAGCCCCTCCAGGTGGTCCCCAGAGCCAGGCTGCTCCAGCCCGCTCTGCAGAAGCTGGGACAAGGGGGCTGTGGGCAGCAGCAAAGCCACAGTGTCACTGCAGCCTTTGCATCTCTGCACCAGACCTGTTCCACGCAGATGGGTAAGGCCAGGCAAAGCAAAAAAAAAATGTCCCCCCTGAGCCAGTGTCCCCAGTCCACTGACTTCTGCCGCCAGGAGGGGAGGTAGCTGGGGCGTGTGGGTCCCTCCAAGCCCTCCACTGCAGTTCGAGCTTGTCGTTTCTCAGGCTGGCAGGTGAGCAGGGAGGGCTGCCACCTGCACCAGCGTCCCAGTGCCTGCTTGCCCTCTGTTAGCCATGCTCCCTCCCCAGCCTGCAGCTCCCCTGCGGAGCAGCCCGCAGCTCTCCCCCTCCACATGGGCAGCCTCCCAGTTACCAGGGGCTGCTACTGGCATGACCGGGGGGGTGGGGGGTGCGGGGGGGAGAATACTCAGCAAATTGCTTTGCTGCACATCTTAAAGCAGCCCTTGATTTGATTTAAACAAAAACAAAAGGGGGCTTGGTGGAAAGCAGGGCGATTGGCGGGCGCAGGCCCTCTTCTGTGTCTTGCATACACAGGCTCGCATAAGTGACAGCTCAGTGGGCCGCTGTTGAGCGCTTTCATTGCACTGGCTCAGCCTTTCGCTCGGGAAAGCCAAAGTGTCTGTCACTGCGTCCCCCCCTGCGCCCCCCCCCCCCCCCCCCAGCCTTTTCTTTTGCTTTTCCCTTTCTTTCCCTCCCTCTCTCTGCAGAGGAATGGGTGAGACCTTTGCATTCAAAGGGAGGATGGCTCTGTGAGGTCTCACTGAGGGTGGAAATCACTTTGGCAGAGATGATGTTTCTTTGTTTAGGGGCAAATTGTGCCCCTTCTCTGCAGCTCCAGGGTTGCCAGATGCTGTCATCTGCAGGGGGTCCCCAGAGAGGGGTGCGCGAGCCATGAGGGGAGAGGAAGGACTCTGGGAGGGGAGCTGCTGGTTTTAGCACTTTCAATGGGAGGCAGAGATACACAGGGAAACAGAGAAAGGTTTGGACGATTTGTAGTTGGTGGCTGGGGAGCTGCATGTGAGCAAGGACCCAGGGAAGAAGTGCAGCTGGGTGGAAAGGACAGGTACTCCCTCCTCACGCCTTGGGGCTGTGAGGTCCATGCAGTTGCTGAGCAGTGGCTTTTCCTGGATGCTTTGGTCTGAGTTTCTGCTGTTATTTGATACTGCATCAGATTCCCATGCTGCTTCCACCTCCAGTCTTTACCAAAGTGGAGCCCTTGGACTGAATTAACTGGCATCCAGGGAGATGGACTGGGTATTGCATTTCAATGTCTCTAGTCGTTCCTTTTATTGGAGCTGTTCTGACCATATCCAGCTCTCATAGCAGGCCGGGGTAGATCCGTCCCTTGGCTTTCACGTGAAACTCATGCAAAATGCAGGATAGTGGGATCAAGAAAAAGCAGTGAACAGCATCAAGGGAGACATGAGATGCTTGGACATGTGGTGATGGGCACAATGGGGCAAAGCCTCTTGCTGCTCTCCCTGAAACTGGCACCCACTGAACTTTGTGCCTGAGCACTGAGCATACTGCAGACAACTGCAGACACTGCACTCCCTCTCCCATCATCTCAGGGAGAAGCAGGACTTAAGAGCACCAGCAGAGCTTTGGAGGACGTGCCTAGTAGCCCTGTTCTGATGTCCAAGCACATAGTCTTGGCCACCTGTGGCCAAATGTGAATGTGTTTGGATGATACATTCTCCTGAGCCTCTGGACCAGGGCTGCTCTTAGTTTGACAAGTGAGCATCCCTCTCAAGTGCCTGTCCCTTATCATCCTTTGTGAGCTGTCTGACACCCTTGCTGAGCTCTGATCCCAGATGTATTCATTGGTGGGTCTTGCAGGTTCTCGTTACTGAGGACTGAGAGCAGAGTCATCTCAGCCCTCCATAGGTAGTCATCCTTCCTGGGCATGATTCTGCAGTCTCTGTCTTGATGGCAGCAGATGTCAGGTCCATTTGTGTCCAAGGATGCTCTCAGATCACTCCCAGGGTCAATGCCAGCACTTTGGGTGAAGAGGCTGGTCGGTATTTGGAAGCAGATGGGGTGGTTGCTTTAGCAGCAGATCACTGTAACCCCTGGCATGTGGAGTGTGATGTGGAACACGAATTTTGGCATGTGTGCTACTTCCAACAGTCATTCTCTGTCTCTCTATTCCCAGTGGCAGGGTCAGGCTTACCACAGGTCTGCTTTGGCAGAGAGGAAGGGAAGCAAATAACTCTCCAGTGAGGGATAAGGAGAGCGACTTGTTTGGGTGATCCCACAGAGTCCTCCTGCCAGCCCCAGTTTCATGTGCCTTGGCTGTGCTGAACACTTTCTCTCAGTCCTTTTGGCAACCTCACAGTTAAAAACTTTACCAGTTTCTTTCTCTCTCTTTTTCCCTTCCTTCCTTTTCAGAGCTGACAGGGGCAAAATAAAGGCTTTATTTTTTTTTAAACAATTTTGTTCCTTCTGGGAGTGATGGAGCGAGAGTGAGTGAAGATTATAGCTCTGTGTGCCGAAGACCTTCATAATGGGGGGAGAAGCAGTGACATAATGGGAACCTAATGGCAGTAATTGGCCCTGGTTTTGACAGGGCCTATATCACGGCTCAGGGAAAAAAGAGATGTTTAAAGTAAAAATTTACACAAAATTATACGGTTTGGGGGGTGAAAACGGCTGTTTGGTTTTTATCTCTCTTTTTTTCCCATTCCTCTGGGGATGTTGCCTCACACTGTGTTTGTGTCTGTGTGTGTTTTCATGTCCATCACTTAATCAAAGTCAGAATGCGGGTCCCTGAACAAGAGAGCCCTCCACGCAGTGCCCAGGTTTTTAAAGCTCTGGGTCAGACTGTGAAAGCCAGCGCTGCTGAAGTCTCCTTCAGGAGAGGTGGGACATGGGGACCCACTGAGATTTCTCTGAGGCTCAGCTGTGCCAAGGCTGGTGGCACAGGAAAGCAAGGAGCATGGCAGGGTGCAGAAGCCGGAGCAGTAGAGAGGGGCTGTGGGCAGGGGTATCTGTTTCTCCTTCCTGTTCACACCACTGAGTGAGATCCCTTCTACCTTTCTCCATCTCCCCTTGCAGGGGCTGTAAGAGCCTGTGCGTGCAGAGGACAGCGAAAGGGATGTACATCCAGCAAGCCAGGGAAAGGACAGCACTGTCTCTGCAGGCTGTACTGCCATCCCCTTAGCCCTCAGCACAATGCATCTCCTTTAACGTTTGCTCTGGTATTGAGAGAGCAGAGGTCCACAATATCTTACCCATCGTTGGACCCTATGAACTTCCTTCCTTGAACATAGCCACATCTTCCCCAGCCTTAGTCAGCTCCTTGATCATCTCCCAGGATCTCTTGCTCCATATCGTCTCTGCCTCTCTCCAGCACTGCAGTCCCAGGGGACAACATCCTTTCTTCAACACGGCCACATCAGCACTGGCCAGAATAAAATGCTGGTCTGAGCTCTGATTCCTTTGCAGGCCTGGACCACACCGCATGTTTTGTCTTGCCATATCACAGTGCAAGCTGAGGTCCAGCTTGATGTCCTTTACCATCACCCAGGTCTTCCCTTACACATTTTCTTGCTCGATACATAGCAGTCAGCTTTTTTTTCCCTTGGAATAGTGCTGCAGGCTAATGAAAGCCTGCACACTATAGGATTGCACTCCGAAGGCCCTTAGCCAGAAAGCAGCCACAGGCTTGGAGGTGTGACTGCAAACAGAAGCTTGGAAGTGCGGCACCATGAGCATTTGTGTGTGTCTGGGCATTTTTATATATGCTGCTTGGGACGGGGACTCAAAACCTGTACAAGACCCTACAGGAACCCTCAAAAAGTTTGTGCATATTGCAGTGTAAGCATGCTTATCACACATAGCTCAGTCATAAATTGCATCACTGCAATTTGGATCACAGAGCTATTCTAGAAGATACTTAGATGTTTCTAGAGTGCATTGAGTTACAAATTCCTCTGTCTTCAAGCTGGATTTAGCACAAAAGGCTGCTGGCCTTACGGACGAAAAAGTGTTGAATTGCAATGCATGTCTGCATGTTGGATTGTTGGTTGAACAGATCCAGATTCTCTCACTCTCCTGACGCTAGGATCTTTAAATATATCTAGTAAATAAGCTCAAGGCTTGCCATGTCCGTCACCCAGTCAAAGCTGGGCAATGTTCTTCAAGGACTGATCCCAAGAGGGCAGCCGGGATGCACAGCGTGTACATTTATCCCATGGGAATGGCTAAAGGGGGCTTGTACAGATGTCTTGCCCCCATTCTGACCAAAACAACACCAGGAGATTTGCAGTAGTAGTACTTTTTGAAAGGGACAATGAGCTTAAAGGAGGATCTATCAATGAAAATGCCTGAGGGCTGTTGTTACACCTCTGTGTTAAGGGATCAATAGTCATTTGGACCAGATTGAGCAGAGAAATGACTAATCTCAGCAAACACCATTCCCTGCGTAGCTGGGTTGGAAGTGGTGTGCCATGGTCTGGGAGGGTAATCTGGGCTCACTGGGTGCTTACTGAATTTGCAGACCCCGGGCAGCCCACTCTGGTGTGATGTTCTAGGAATAAGTGCATAGTTCTCCTAAGCTATGAGCAGTTGTCTGTACTTCAACTTAGGTGTCTGAGAGACATGTCACAGAAGCTCTGTGCTTGTCCACCAAGCCCACAAGGGTCACCTACTGCTGTAGCCTGCCTGGAGAGGGCCTTTCCTTGGCCCAGCTTCTGCAGCTGTCTCAGCCCCCCACATCTCCCAATGGGGGACAGAAAATATGCTTAACATCCCAGTTTAGAGATAGGAATGCAAAACCCCAATGCTTATGCCACTGGCTGGCTGTGGGGAAGGGAAGTCCTTTTAACACTAAAGGCTGAGCGTAGCCATAACTCTTCCCTGTGCTTGCTTTGCTTTACTCTGGGGTGCCTCGCTGCCCACCCCACTATTGAGCTCGTGTGTGTGAATGTGCATGCTTGTGCGCATGCACCTGACTGACCTTAAACAAGTGTGCAAAACTCGTTTGCCTTCCTGGCTCAAAGGCAGCAGAGCTGCTGGGGACCTTGGGGGCAGGGGGAAGGCAACATCTGTTCAAAACCAAACAGTGCCTCCTGCTAAATGGCCTAGAAAGCTCCTGCAAGCAGGGTCCTGGGTGGAGACTCCAGTGCTGGGAATGTTTTGTCTGGAGAGGCTGGGATCGGAGGTGGGTGTCCGTGGGGGCTCCCACATCCTGAGAATGAGCCACAGCTGGGGAAGTCGTTTGGCTGGTGCTGATGATTCCCCAAGTGCTCTTGGCTTTAATGACTCGTGATGCCGCAAGAAGTGGCCTTGTAATGGCCATTCCATGCTTGGCCAAGGGGCGCGTGCTCTGCCCCCACACCGGTGTGTTTTCTCATTTCTACAGGGGACCAGCACCTTCTGCTCTCCAGCTGCCCCAGGCAGGGCCACCTGGAGACCCCAGCACCTTCAGGAAGGGTCTGGGGGATTTTCAGGTTGCAGTAAGGTGTGCTTCTGGTGGCCATCCAGGTGTTTGTTCTGGCTCTGCTGTACCCATCACCAGTACTGGGCCAGCGTGATTTCTGCCTGCATGAGGTGCATTCAGGGGTGCTGGCTAAGCTGGGCTGTGCATGGACCTGCTGCTTGTAATGGGAGGGAGAAGGGGAGCACCCTGACCCTGAAGCAACAATCCTGGCTGTTTCGCTGCCTGGGAGCTGGGGTTTCTGTGAGGATGCTATGTAGGAGGGGTGGCCAAGCCCCAGGACACCAGCACCAGGCTTGCCTGCTGGAACTCACACGGGACCAAGCACCCCCAAACATGGCCCTGTGCTCACAACCTTTCTTACTGTAAAGCTGAGAGGCATTTGCCCCTCCTTGTCCCTGCCAGACTGCCACAGATCTCCATTCAGAAAAGTCCCTGCTTTGGACCTTGCACCCTTCACACAGCTTGTAGGGACCCAGACCATCCTGTCAGCCCAGCATCTGGCCAGGCCTGGCCATTTTGGCTCTTTTCAGCTCTGTTCAGAAAGGTGAGTTGCCATGGGACGTGTCCTGCTGGGAAGCACACCAGCTATCTGTTTAATCCACCACCTTCCCTGCAACAGTGAGTGGAGGTCAGTACTCCAGCAGGAGTTTAAGTACTCTGCAGTTGGCCGTTTGGGGTTAATTCCCTTCCAGTTCTTGTCCCGCTCACTAACAGACTTAGATTAAATCCCCTGGCTGCATGGCAAATCTAAGGCAAAGTTTCTTTGACTGGAAGTGGCCTCCTGCTGACTTGGTGGTGTCCAGTAGCCATGGTGCTCATGTGGCTTTTCTACTGTCCGGGTACCATCATTAATCCTCCATGAGAGGGTTTTGGTGGGCCTCAACCTAGGTTCTGGTGGGACGTGCATGTAGTGGCAGGGACTTTGCTCTCCCTCCTGTTGTTGGCCTTGGCACGGAAAAGTCCAAGAGGGGCCAAGGAGAATGAAGCTGGCACCATGCAAAGTGTGTGTCCTGGCTCTCCTGCAGCCTCTGAGACTGCTGCTGACCCCACCAGGTATGTGGAGCTGGCAGTGTGCTGACCCTGCCACACTGCTTCGGTCTCTCTTAACCCCAGATAGCAGAGTACCGGGTCTGAGTAGCCGCAAGTCATTTTGTGTGCAGGCACAATGTTCTCCAGGCTCCAGCTATGGCGAGAAGGGGTAGAGAGCCAGAGCCATTGCCTGGTGGCTCTCCAGTGCCTCCATGGACTTCCTCCTTGGTTGTCCTGGTTTGAGGGTCAGCTGCAGTCTGCTCCCATCCTTCCTGTCTCAACAGCGTCCAGATCTGACACTGCTGACTGCCCCCCTCTTCCTCCCGTCCTGCCCCTGCTGTGGGTCAGCTTCCTTTGGTGGGTTCTCTTGGTGCTCTCCTGCTTCCCATCCAGAGCCTGGCGGAAGATTCGTTTTCACACCAAACCAAATGCAAATCCCATGACAGCAACAGCCATGAGATTGACGGAGGGATTCGGGCCGCGCGGAGGGCCCAGTTCCTGCTCAGCTCCGGGTCGTGGCACCCGGTACCCCATCCTGGCAGGAGCCTGTCCGCCGGCCGGTGGGGAGCAGGGAATTCCCTCCCCCTGCCCGCCTTTCGCAGGGAGCACTCATAAAGCCGCAGGTGTGGGATGTTTGTTATTTAGTCTACAGCCTGGTATGTGACAGTTTCTACTCGGAGTGGTTTCAGATAATTAGTACATTATGATTCCCCCACCTTGAGTGGGGGAGAGAGGAGGGGGCAGCCCACCCTCAGACTACTTGTAATTTCACATCCTGTGTTTTATGGACCCGAACTGTTTGGGGCGGGGAGTTGGATGGGGGGGATCAGAGAGCAAACTGCGACTCCTTCCCCCACCTTCACCATCTACCAAACCCTGGGGTTGTTAGGGTGGCCAAATGTTATTTTGCAGAGTTGCAACCAACTTAATTCAGAGATGTTTGTTTGCACTTTTTTTTCCGCCCCTTTTAAGGCTTGAATGCCTTAAAAAGGGAAGAATGAAAAACAAGATGCTCCTTCTCCTGGCCTGTCCATGCTCCCCTCTCCCTTTTTATTACACGCTTATCGCTTCTTTCCCTCCTGCTTTTGAAATTGATTTCCTTTCCTTTCTCTCCTATTCAGAGCCTAAACGCTGAATGTTCGATATTTCATTTGAGGCCGCTAATCGCATTACCACCCTTGACGTTTTACAGATATCATATTATGGGCGCAAATTTGGCAAATTATTAGCGTTGTAATGTATAGCTTGTCAAAGGTATTTAAGACACTAAGAGCCCTGGGCTTATCGGGGTTAGCAGAGAGCTCTCGTTGAGCTTTTGAAATGCAGAGAGCCGGTTATAAAACACACTGTGACTCTCTTTTCAGCTTGTAAAAAAAGAGAGTGTGAGAGAGCGAAAGGAGGGGGAAAAATATCATCCGTCTATCAGGGGCTTCCAGGGCTGATAACAAGCAAAATTCTTCTCTGTGGGTTTCACTGGAAATGTGAGAAGCTTTTAAAACATTTCACAAGCTGTCTGGGAAAGAGGAAAAAATCTTTATTGAAAGGATGTAGCAATCTTTTTACTGAGGTCTATTTATCTCCTGGGAACAAGCTGTAAGTAGGAGTTCCCCTCCTGGTCACTGGAGCAGTTTGGGGAGGGATAGTGGGGTCCTCCAGTGCTCCTGCGCCATCCCCTGCGGTGACTCCTCCTGGCCCAGCCTGGGACACCGGTGGCTAGAAATGGGTCCCGGCAGCCCTCCTTCACCCTTGCTTGGCCGGGATGCTTGTTGTTGCCACATCCCGTTAGGCAGTGGAGGTGGGATGCAGATGCTGTTAGGCCAGCCACAGGAGAGAGGGTCAGGGAAGGCCCTTCCCAGTTGTCCCAGCGCAGCTCCGGGCAGGCAGAGCAGGACAGAGCCAGTGTTGGCATTTGCTCAGCGACCCTCTCCCAAGGGGAGGTATTTCCTTTCTGATCAGTTTATTAAAATGGTTTTAAGTCCTTTTAAAGCCCTGGGGGGGATTTGTGCCTTCCCTCGGTGTTGAGATGAGAGCGTATGTGTTTCCCCCTCTCTTTTCAGACCAAGGGGAGGAGGGGGCATGGCAGCGCTGGGTCACATTTTGCTCCCAATATTGTGATGCTAACAAGCTGTGGAGTTCGTCAAGGCAAAGCGGGGTGACGGGGTTGGCGTGATTCACTCCCCGCTGGCAGCAGAATGGATATCATGCGTCTTATTACGGAGTTAGACAGACAGAGCCCCACCACTGAGAGCTGTCAGTCCTGCCTCTGCTTGACAAAAACAAGCCATAAATAAGCAAATGCTTCACAGCAAGGGGGCTTGTGTGTGTGTGTGTGTGTGTGTGTGTGAAAGACAGGGAGAATGGCTGTGTGTGAAATACCGGGGTGGGGGTGGGGGGGCTCTGCATTTGTAACTCCTGTTTGTAAGGGGGAAAATGGGTGGGATTTATGCCGTTGGGTCTCCATGGAAGAGAACGTCTGTCTTCCTATTGCCTTGCTTAAGTGTTTGGAAACAAACCCTTGTGTACACCAGGCAGTGCGCATCTGGGTGAAAGCGTGCCAGCACAGGGAGTATGTAAAGCATGTTCAACAGAAGTTTGTGTTTGCAAGGCTGCATTGGCAGGAGAGGTAGCTGGGGGTTTCCTCTTGCAGAGGTATTTTGCTGGGAGGACACAGTGGGATGCTGAGGTTGGTAGAACCTTTATAAGTACCTGTTGCATACGCATGTGGGCCTGGCTGTGATGCATGTGTGCTGGGAAGATGCAAAATGGTAGTTTCAGGAAGGTGTCATGCTTTTCTGAGCACAAAGTGTCTCTGAAAAGAGCTGAGCATGGAGATGTGTTGTGCAGGCATGGATGAAGTGCCCATCATATTCAGCAAGCTGTACCAGCTCCTGCGAAGGTAGGAGGACATGCAGCCCTCAAGGGTAGGGAGCCTGTCTTGTTTGGAGCAGGAAGGGTGCCTGGTCTTATCATAGCTTTTCTAAGAGAATGTCAGTGAAGGACCCCAAGCCCATGCTTTTTCATGTGCCCTGGGAAGGCTGAAGCATCAATTTGTCACCCTTCCCTCCCGGGCTGAAGCAGGGGCTGGCACATGGTTCCCTGTCTCTGCTGATAGGTGCAGCAGGTTTTCCTGGCAGCCTGGCAGCCCATCCAGCCCTCTTCCGCTGTGGGTGCTCTGCCGTCCACATCCTCCCAGCAGCTTTCAGCCTCTTCTCATTTTGTGGTGCCCCGCGGGGTTTCCAGCGGAGGTGTAGACCCCCCTGCAGAGCACTATTTGATCCTCAGTTTGCTTTTCTTGTTCAGCATTCCTGAGTAGCTGAGATGTAATCCATGGACCCTCAGGGGCCACAGACCACGGGCTGCAAATCACTGTGCTCTGCTTACATCTGTCAAAAGAGTTTTGTAACTGCCCCTGTGCCTGTTGGAGGGCAGGGTATGGTGTCCTCTGACCAGCCAGTTAAAGCAGTGAACCTGATTTTCACGATTTTCCCTGCAATACAAAGCTGCTTAGCACCTCTGTGCCATGCAGCACGTTCTGGGTCAGTGCTAAGGGCTGGAAGGGCAGAAACATCAGCTACAGGGCAGACAGCATTGCACAGACCTGAGAGGTGCTGGGCATTGCAGTTTGTTGATTCTTGCAGGCTCCCAAAGCAGCGGTGGAAAGGAGAAGAGGCAGCAGGATTTGGGAAAGGGTTCTGGTTGGATTTAGCTCCTCTGATGAATTTGCCTTACTGCAGGCAAATGTGCCAGGCAAATCCTTGCCACATCAAATGGAGCTACTTTTCTATCTTGTATGACTGGCCGTGGTCCTTCTACCTTAGAAGGCGGCAGTAGGAAAAAGACACTGCCCTGTCCTCTGTTGGTTTCTGCTGGATTGAAGTCTGTGCATAAGGCTTTGGTTCCGTTTCCCTAATGGACAGAAGTTTGTTCGATCTGAGCATGAAGCCCTGGGCTCCCTTCCCCTCTCAGCCTCCTAAGGATGCAGCATTCACCCTCTCTCTCATATGAAATGGCGCATCGGTAAGTGCTACTTAAGAAAACACATGTTCTCCCCCTTGAAAGCAGCCCCCCCACTCCCCCCTCACACCAACACCTTTCTTTATTCGACCCAAACCTCACCAAGGGGAATTTGCAACAACTGCGGTGATAAATCCGCCCGCAGATAATTGGCAAGAAAACAACACTTGTGCAGTATATAACGTTTTATGGTTGTTTCATGTACTTTATTATAATACTAATGAGCAGTTATATATCAGGAGCTAACTGCACGCTGGATTAGCTTGTTAGCATGATATGAAACGGCAGAGCAAATAGTCCAGTCCCCCTCACCCGCACGCCCTCCCCCTACCTCTCGTTCCCATTTGCACTGAGTAATTAGTATGCAAATTAGACCCCGGGACCACACAAGTTCTAGTATATTACAAGGGCTTTATTATGCTCTTGTGAGTAGATGATGGAAGCGGCCCATGACAGTGTTTATCTCACTACCTCTCTCTCTTTTTCTCTCTCACATACATTGGCAGAGAGTAAACACACACTGAGCTGGGCCCCATACCATTATGACTCCCTGAAGATGCCACCAGCTTGCCTTTATCCCGATGACCGGAGTTAAGAGCCTCCTCTGGAAACACCATAACAATGATGTTAATAATAATAATAACCCTGATGATGATGGTGATGCTAAGAGCAGCCTTGGCTCTGGCAGTCATGGTGATGATTGCAGGAGCAAGGAGAAGGATCAGAGTGAGCCAGAATGAGCTCTTTGTCACCTGGGTCATGCTGCAGAGGAGCAAGGGTTGGCCTCGGTTTCCAGCCCTGCAGGGATATCCTGCTTTCTTGTAGCACAGGATTATGGTGAGTTAAGTGCTTGTTGTGTGTGATGCTCAGAGTGAAGCATCTTCATAGTCTTTGGTGATTTCCAGCTATTAAGAAATAAATCTCAGCTGAAGTTTCCTTCTGGGTTCCTTTCCTCTTCTGTTTTCTGTATACCATACTTTGTGTCCCACTTTCTCTTTTTTCCTTTATTTCTCACTGGGGTGGTCTCTGTGTTCCATGTATCTGATGATGGACAGACCTCCCTAAATACAGGCACTTTCCATTAAAGTCAGACTGTAAGACACCGGCAGCATCCTCTGTCTTTCCTGCCAGCGTGACTCAGATGTGCACTGAGGAACAGACTGAAGTTGGTCTGTTGGTGCTCTGCTGGGACATTGAACGTGGTGCCATGGGGCTGTATTCCTGCCCATAGCCTTGAAGCACCCAGCTTGTGTTCCCAGCATTCTGTTGAGCTGTCGGTCATAATTTCTGATTGTCATAACCAGGGCCAATGCCCATCTGGTCACCTGGGTGCGAATGCATAGAGTCTCATTCCCACCCCTGACCCAGCCTGCTCCCTTCTCACCAGGTTTGAGATCTGATGTCTCATCTAGTTGGGGTTGCGTTTTGGGTTGAAGCAATAAGTATTGAGGAACCAGTAAGGGTGAAGGAATGGAAAGAATCTCAATGAGACCTCACCCCCACTTCTTGGGCCCTTGTGGAAGGCAGTCACCTCTGCAAGTGTGTTGAGCTCCATCTCAGAAACAAGGTTTTTGTCCAGAGGCTTTCCATTACAAAGTCCTGGCTGTGAAGCTCTTGGGCTTTGACGAAAAGGAGGTGTTGTATGAGGGGGTGGGGGAGCTGCGCTTTGTAGAAATGCAACCTCCTTTGGTCACCATAGTGCTTCTGAGGGTGTCTGGGACTTCATGAAGGTGCAGGGGAGTCAGCTGATGGGCCTGAGGTGCGGGCAGAGAGACCTGGATGATCGCCAGGCTCAGTGCTGGGCTGTCTGTGGGACAGGGCAAGCGTGGTGGGCATCAGGTATTAAACCATCTCCAGGGAGCTGCCTTTTGTGGAATTTGCTGCTAGCGTTAGCTTTGGTTTGTTCCCATTCGCATCTGGCTTTTTCTCACTCCGAGAGCTGACCATCCTGGATGTTCGCTGTTCTGGAGGACAAAGAAAGGGAAAACCAGACGGATGGTTTGCTTTTCTGGGAGGTGTCTTCTTCTCAGGGCTTAACACTGAAGAACTTTGTGCAAAAGGAGAGAAATCCTGAAATCCCAGAGAAAAAAAAAAAATTGGCCACATTCGTCCTGAGCATAAGCAAGGGGCGGGGGGGGAGGGAATCTGTAGAGGCGGCAGTTTTTGTAAAGCGTTGAAGTGCCCCACACATCACGCCCTGACAGGCCCTGATGTTAGCTCCCGGAATGGATCACAGGAGACTCATTAGAAAAAACAAATATTATCACACGCTGAAATGATTTATGGAGAAAAATGAAAAATTTTGTGTTGTTGCGTCCTCGCTCTCCCGCTCTCCTCTGCTTTCGCTCAGGGAAGTTATTTATGGCAGCGGGCCCTTAACAAGAGAAAGGCAAAGCGCCGAGCCGCTCGCTGCTGCAAACTGCCTGCATTTGATTTTTATTAGCGAGTTAAAACTTCCTTCTTTTCACCTCCCCCCTTCCCCTCGTGCGCCTTTATTATCCCGGACTAACTGAAATGCATTTTAATGCCTACTACTTGTGCTTTTAATAGTGATCCTATCGCCACCCCAGCAGCAAATAAAGTGACATTGACAGGGGGAGGAAGGCCTGACAGACAGCCGGGCAGACAGGAAGGAGTTACAGGCCCGCGTGTGCTCCCTCCTGGCCTGCTCGGCGCCGCTACCTTCCCAGTAACCCGAGAGGCGTTTTATTGTCAGAGCAGCAAATGCACACGAAACCCAGTCCATCGCCCATGTATTCGCAGCCCATGTACTCGCAGCGCCAGCAGCGTGCCGCCTGCCAGGCCGGGGACCCCGTGCACGTGGCCCTGTGTCCCTGCGGAGGTGGCAGGCTCTCTGCCTCCCACCCGCGACCAGGGGACAGGCGATGGGCGACCTGGAGCTTCCTGAGCAGGGAGCTCTGTCCCCTCAGCTCTGCTGCTTGGGGGGGAACAGCCCGACAGCTTGGCAAAGCAGGGCCCTCAGCGCCGGGCCTTGCCCCCAGAGCCCCCCACACGGCCCGGCTGGGAGGCTGCAGCAGGGGCTGGTGTCTTTTCCCCCAGGGACACAGCCTGGCCTCTGGGGCAGTTTTCCCAGCTCCAGCTGCTCCATATCACCGCCCGCATCCGTGCCCAGCAGGATGATGCCGGCAGGGGTCAAAGGCACGGAGCACCCCCCAGCCCGGGTGCTGTCCGAGCTCGGCCGGGCGCCAGCCTCCAAGCCACCATCTCCTACGCTCAGTTGCTACGTGTCCCCAGGGCCGCAGCAGCTATGCCAGGCTTGGGCTCCCCCAGAAACTCTCTGGGTGACTGCATGGCTCCATTCTCCCCCTGGCCAAACATCCCCGGAGCGGCGGGATAAGCTTTCCGGAGCGATGGTTATGGTCTGGCCTTCCTCTCCGCTCCCTCTTTGCGCGGGCCTTTCCACGTGAGCCCGGCCCGGGGGACCTGGCAGCCCTGGCTGCGGCTGCGCCGGCTGCCTCCCCTGCGGTGGCTGGGCCTTTCAGGGGAGCCGGGAGCCCCGCGCTGGCTAATGCCTGCTGACACCTGCAGCTCCTCAGCTGGTGCGGCTGGCTGGGGGGGAGGCGCGGGGGGATTGTTGGTGGCATTATTATGAAGAGCTCAGCAGGCCTGGGGCCTTCCATTGTCTGAGTGGCAAATAAATAAATAGAAGAAAGCAAGTCTTCCCTATGGCTCGGCAACGGGAGGTTAACAGCTGGACATGACATGACAAATTGGGCGGGTTTTTTTCCTGCGGGGGCTGATCCCAGCAGCTTGGTGTGAGGGGGAGGGAAGGGGGAGAGCGGCTGAAGGAGGGGAGGGACAGAGAAATCAGCCTGGCAAGGGTCCCATCAGCTCATGGAGGGGCTTTGTCCCAGGATGGCTGCCTCCCCACCACGCCAGGTCCCCAGGATGAGCCCGTCTCTCGAAAAAACGTGTGGTAGGGGAATTATCCTCCAGGAGGGAATCCCCAGCACTGAAGCTCTCACCTTAACCCTGCGCACCTGATTCCTGCGCCAGCAGGTCCTCACAGCCTGCCCCCATGTTGTGTGTCCCCCCCCTCCCGGCGCAGCTCCACTCCAAAATCAGGCACCGCGGTGCCTTTTAACGGCCAATAAAACCCGGAATTCTCCAGCAGGAAAAGCAGGGAAATTAATCAAATCGTGGATCTGCTGTGAATTACGCGCTCACCTCCCATCTGCCTGTTCAGCCGGCTCACCTTCCCCTCCCTGCCTGCAGCCCCTTTGGCTTGCTGCAGGAGGGAGCCTTTATGGCTATGCCTGGAGCCCTTGCCATTTGTCGTGGGCTTAATAGAAAATGTGTTAAACATACAGGAAATAGCCCAAATGTTACCAACGGGTCTATTTTGCTTGATTTGTTTCTCCTTTTTGGGGGTGGCAGGGGGTGGCAGGTTTCATTCGGAAATTGTGGGATGTAATGGCAGCCAGCCTTGTCCCCAAGACAGTCCTTCATGCAAGCCTGTGCTCGGAAGGTGCCCCTGGCTGGACATGCTGCTGCATGCTGCTGGTCATGTCAAACACCAGCCCTAGCATTTTTGTGAGCTGGGGTGTTTGTGAAGGTTCTCCCCAGGCCTTTCAACCAAACCCTGCCTCCCTCCACAGGGAACGGCTGCCCCGCTGCACATCCCGTGCTGGGATCCATGGGCCCATCCCTGCGCTTTGCTGTCTGCTCACTGTCCCAGCACGTGGGCACCTTAAGCCTGGCCTGTCTTCACAGCTTTTATTCCCACCCTCGTGCTTTCCAGGACCTGCCAGGGCCTTGGTGCACCCAGAAGGGGCTGCTGCAGCTCTTTGGAGGGCCTCCATGTGCAAGCACATCCCAAATTGCTCTGCAGCCCTTTCGATACAGTCACTCTTTGCAGTATGTTGACTTGCTGAAGGCTTTGGGAGGGCTGGAGTCTGCTCAGTGCAGCCTGTGAAAGCCTGGTGCAGTTAAGGGACACAGTCTCACTGAGATTCAGGTTGCAGTTCGTGAGTTTCTGTCACCACACGGATGCAGCCGAGGAGGAACTGCTTGTTTTCACCCATCTCAGCTGATGTGCCTGGGACCAAAGGAAGGTCCTCTAAAGCAGCAAGCCTGACTCAGGCTACCCAGCAAATGTAGTTAGGCCGTTTTTTTCTGTATGGTGGACACCAATGGAGCCATCGCCATGACTGCAGTGTGGACAGGCCCAAGGGAGCTGGAGCCATGGTGGGTGGTCAGGAGGGAGACTCTATAAACCCCATCAATCTCCTCCTCTGGCTCCCATACATCTGCTTGCAAAGGGAGGGGGAGGCAATAACCTGGCTATCCGCTCACCATTGGCGCTTTGGGAGGTGGAAGGGGGAGGAAGGGGGGAAACGCCAGCCCCGATCCCTTGGCAACTGCGGGCTGAAATATTAACTGGAAGAATGTGCCCAAGACATGGCCCCCGCGCTGGCCTGCTCCAGCACTGCATCCTTGGGGGGGCACAGGGAGGGGGCAGCCTGTTTGCACAGCCCAAGTGTCAACTAATTAATAGGAGTTTATAGGAACATTTCCAGGGCAGCTGGCTCAGGAGCGGTGGGGGAAGTGCCCCATGTTTCCTGAATCCCAGCCATGACCCAGTGCTCTTCTCCGCATCTTGGAGGGACAGTAGCTGCTTTGATTCACTCTGGGGTCGTGTGGCTGAAGCAGCCTCAGCTAGTCACTGCATCGCTCCTGCCTGCACTGCTATCACACAAAAGGGTGTCCATGGCTTGTTCTGGAGACCTCTTCATTGGACAGACACATTTCTCTTCCCAGAGGTTCAAAGTGCCTGTTGAATAACCCAGGTGTGTGAACCTGACGATGTGTGTCCTACAGCCATTCCCTGAACACCCATGCTCAGTTGAGGAGCAGCAAGTTTCACATCCTGCTCTCTGTCCTCCAAAGTGCAGGTGTGGATGAGTTCATTCCAGCCCATCATTTCTCGTGCTTTCTCAGATAACAGGAAAGATGCTTCCTGGGAAGTGAATACACTCCCAACAGCGTATCTGCTGGATGGTCCTCTCAGGGTGCGTGCACTGCTTCGTCTTGAGTTGACATCGGACTGTGTGGACATCAATGAGAGGTCTTGCTTGTACATCTCTCCTTTTGCATAACATGTTTCATGGGGTCAGCTCCCCTCCAGTGCTTCACCAGGTCATGGAGGAGGGATCTTACAGAGGTAGCCAGGATGGAGTTGTCCTGGGGTAGGGAAGGGCGTGAGCTGGGGGAGCTCCCTGGGGTGCAGGACAGCAGTGCAGACCCCACCACAAAGAGCGGGGCTGGAGACCCCTGCTCCAAGCATCCCAGAATTTAGGCCTACCTGGCTGTGATCTTTGAACAAACCAATAAATGAAGTGTAATAACCAAAACGGTGATTGTTTTCCTCATGGTAGCTGTGGAAATCTCTCCCGGGGGAGCACAGACCTGCCAGCCTCGGGTTTTAGATCACAATCCCACTAACCTTCCTGTCCCCTGGGCAATAGTTTACTGCTGCTGCCCTCAAAGCTAGGCTCTATTTATTATATATACTGGCCTCTGTGTGTGGCAGTGTGTTCGTAAAGCCTGATTGAGCTGTAAGGAAAAGTGCACTCGAGGGGAAGGAGGAAACAAATGCCTGATTTGGCCTGCCCTAAATATGGGCTTATAACCTCTTTGGGTGCTGCCAGAGGGTTAGAGGCGGTCATCCAGACACAGCCCCAGGCCCAGCCACACAAAGCTGTTCCTTGATAGCCATCTTTTGCAGGGGACCGCAGTTGTCCTGCCCTTGTAACCACCCTGGAGGGGTGGAAAGGGATGCAGGAGCACAGCAGGACCTGAGCATATCTCTCTGAGCTAGTGGCTTGCCCTTTGTATGGATCTGCAAAGTATAGCTTGGGGAAATCAAGACCCCTGGCCATGCAGGTGCAGCTTGGAGCAGCCAGCAGATGGGACCTCAGCATGGCTGGGGATGCTGAGTCCAGAGCCTGCAGGGTGTCATAGCCATGGGATGCTAACAAAACATTTTGGGTTGGTTTGAAATGATAGTTGCATGTAGGCTGGACCGAAATCATCTGCAGGTGTCTGTCTTCAGATGACAGATGGACAGTCAGGCAAATGTGGGGAGGGCAGTGCTGTGATCTCCCACTGGTGCAAGTCCTTGACACTGGGCTTGGAAAAACCTTGCCAGGGTGGCAGAGACTAGCAGACACCCTTGTCCCATGATGTCCAACATTGCTTCCATGAGCTGGAGACCTTTATGGTTACCATGTTGCAGGGAGAGGATCCACACCTCTCTGCAGGAGGGTTGGCTGGTTGTATGGACAAAACCTTGGCCAAAAGGGAAAGAGGGGTTTCTACTGGGATGCTGTACCAGTTGCTGTGTGTGTGCCCAGCTGTGTGTCATAAGCCCTGTATTGCTCAACTCTGTGAGCAAATCTTCTGTAGCAGTGTCAGCAGCCATCTGGTATGGACAACTATGGGTCGTGGCACTGCTGCTGCTCAATGCAGCAAGTGGCCATGGGGCCCAGCAGAGCCTTGACTGGACATTCCCATTTCACTTTACCCAGCTTAGTGGTTTGATACAAGTGTGAAGTGAGCCTGTGATAAAACAGGACAAGAGACAACACAGATGGGGCCCCATCACCTGCTGAGGGATGACGTGGCCCAGGAAAGCCCCAAAGAACAAACAAACGTTCTCTACTCCCAAACCCCACTGTGAGTTGAGTATTGGCTTTAAGTACCTCCAGGCTCTGGAAGCATTCACTCCTGGATCACGGCTTGGTGTTTTAGACCCATCTTCAGACCTACACACTGGAAATGACCCTCCTGGTATGGCTGGCAGCGAGGATGTGCTCCAGCACACAATGTGGCTGGCAGTTGCTGGAATCATCAGCATTGCCCTGCTTGTCTTGCCATGGTTTTTACTGCAATGCCTGTGTTAGGTGAGAGCCCAGTACAGACTGATGTGGGAGCTGGCAGACTGGGAATGGCAAGGCTGCCCCAGGTACTCAAGAAGGGGCACGGTGGTACAGCACAGACATAGATATTCTTCATTGGGGTAATGGAGAGCTGTAAGATCTTTCATTTTCCAGGAATCTGCCCCCTCCCCCTACTTTTAGCTTTCCTATATAATATTCCATGCTGTAGCCTATAAATGCTGCTCTGAGCCCACAGCCTGATTGAATTTGGAAGCCTTTGTTTACAGATGTCTGGCTGTACAGGGGTATTTATTGAATTTTCCATGAAATGTTGCTCCTCTAATGCTGTAAAGCACAGGCTGCCCACATCAGAGGAGCTGTGTGTTAACGGATCGGGTTACTCAGAGCAGCATTGCTCGCCCTCGCCATCCTCTCCCCTGGCAGGGGAGGAAGGTGGGTGCTGGAGTCCATGCACAGCAGGGCTTTTCAGGGGACTCTCACCCTTGAGAAGAGGAGGACTGTCGGTTCTGTGCCCTGGGGCTGGAAGGTGCATTTGGTCCTGCAAGGCAGCAACTCCAGCCACATGTGATGCAGCCTGGCCAGTGCCGAGGGCAGAGCAGCTGGCTGCAGGTCACAGCAGCAGCCAGGTCTGCTGGTGGGACTGGAGGTGGGTCTGACTTTGGGATGTTGTAATTGCTGCACTGGCTATTGGTGGCTCTGAAGAGACTTTGACGGCAGGCAGATGTCCTCAGGGCCGCCTTGTGCCTTGCTTTGGGACTTGCAATGCTGGGTACAGTCAAAATGTATTGAGATGCCACTTTGGTCACTGTGTAACCAGGGTCCATCTTTCTTTGCTATTCTGATCTACTGGTGCCCCATCAGCAGAAGACTGTTATCAGCAAAAGAAACAGGATTTTCTTCCCGGGAGACCTTTATGGAACTCCTTGGAGCATCCTCTGACCTCAGTGTGTCATTTTTAACCTCTGTCTTGAGAGGGAAATGAGGGAGAGCCTGGTCTGTGAAGGACACATCCGGGATCTGCCGTTCTTACAGTGGTAGCTGGAGGAATGTGTCTTCCTTCCTCATGGGGGAAAGTACAAAACCATCTTGCAAAACTCTGGGTCAGGAGCCCCAGGATCTCTGATGTAAAATAAATGATTCTCGGGAGAGAGCATGTGTTCACCATGTTAGAAAAACAAGCCCCCTGCAAACAGCACATACCAAACTCTGCCCAGAGGAAGGGACTTCAAGGGTGGACGGAGGGAGCAGTCCGAGCATCAGAGCACAGCCTGCCCCCCTCTCCCAGGCTGGATCTTCACACTGGTCCGAGGAGGAGGCAGGAGGGATGGGGGCTTGTTTTCTCAGATTTGATTGGTTTATTTATCCTTGGTCCAGGCTCCCATCTGGTCCAACTTCAAACAGGGGCTGCCGTGAAGTGTGGAAGCCACCAAGAGAGATTTTGCAAACAACGGTTGTGCAAAGTACATAAATATTTCTGGACATAAAAATGACTATGTCTGAGGAGGGATCAGTTTGGGCTGGGATGGAGGGTTCCCCGTCCTGCTTGAGATAAGTCCTGGAGGGTGGCTGGAGCAAGGAGAAATATGTGCTTATCTACAGTTTACATGTGCATGTGCAAGAGCAGAACCAGGCCTGCTGTGTGCCGCTACCACCGGAGGCTGTAAGGCAAGGAGAGGACAATGGGAAACTCTGTCTGTCTGCTCCTGATTTAAGAGTGCAAAAATGTCCACTGATTTAGGGGGCCAGAATTGGACTTGGGGCCTGTAATTCACTGGAAAATCCAGCATAATCTGTCTCAACCTCCTAAACATAGCAGCTGTATTGGAAACGTTTGGTGCAGCTCCTGGACATGAACTTTTAATTGAAGATAGGGGGGAAATGCAGTCCTGTTAGCAATGGCCTCTGGCACCGTTTGAACAGAAATGAGTGCGTGGGCCAGGATCCTTGTGCATCCCAGAGCGATGCAGCCAGTGGATTGTAAATCAGACCAACTCACAGATTACAGTTTGGATGGCATCCCTTCAGGGAAAAAGGCAATGGCTGGCATTATGCCTGGCCTAAGCTAATGTCTGCACTGGCGATGCTGAAGAGGATGTGAAGGCCATGCAGAAGAGTTCATAGCTGATGCTACAATGGAGAGAACTGCAAACACCACTGAGGGCAAAGAAATAGTGTCAGGGTAGAGAGGACAGTGCATGCTAAGTGAGGGACACTGACAGCATAGGAACGGCACATGCCATTCCCTGTTGTGCTTCTCAGTATTCATGTAACAGTCCTTCCTTGAGCGAGGCCATGTGTATTTCTGGCTGGGATGAGAAGAGGGACAAGGAGGACACAGCCACTTCTATGGGCTCATTGCTGCCTTCAGAAACATTTGGAGGTGCTGGGTCTTGTGGGGTTAGACAAGGCATACTCCATGCTGCAGCTCTGCCAGGACTTAGCTGCCCATTGACATCTGGTTACAAGGGCCGGAGCCAAACCGTGTGGGAGAAATCCCACCAGGCTAGCTGCTCTCAGATGAGACAAAGAAGAACCCAGAAGGAGGTGTTTCTTGAGTTGAGTCCTGGTCACGGGGGACAGGGCAGTTCCAGATCAGTGGATATAAATCTGCCTGGTTTACACTCCCAGGATTCAGAGGTTTTAACCTCCAACTTTGAGGTATCTCTTAGCATCAGCACACCCAGATGTGCCATAGGCAGCAGCATGCATTTTTCCCTCCCTCAGAGAGAGCCAGGTGCTCTCAGCAGTGTGTGGTAGGACCTGACTGCTAATCACGGACAGAAATGACCTTGTGCCTGAATGGCAGGATGCTTGAGTGCTGTCCCTGCCTCTGCTGCGGAGCTGCCTGGTTTGCATCCCCAGCCTTGCTTCAAGAGGAACATGCCAGCTGGAGCCTGGTGGCCCGGACTCAGTCAAGGGAAGAAGAGCAGCTCTACCCAGGCTTGGCTTTTACCACAAACCGCATCAGGCAACAGTCGACAGTGAGGCAAAGCCAGAAGACCCCTTAGGAACAGAAGCAGTACGCTGAGATTCCCTGTGTCTCTTTTCCTCTTAGCAGGGACCAGGATCAGCCCCACATGAGCTCCAAAACCCACTGTCCTGCGGCACAGTGCTGCCTGCCTGGGAGCCACGGCTGTTCTGCCCCACAAGCACCACCACCTTCCCACCCTGGGGCTCCCCCAAACTGGGTGCTGACCTGAAATGCAGGGGCAAAGCCCTGGGGAAACTCACTGGGAAGATCTCAGGGTTGAACTCAGCTGTCTGGGATGGAGAGTGCCTAAAAAACGTCCTGCCCACGCAACGCCCAGCCTGAGCCCTGGCCCGGCCTCCAGCAGCCGCTCTGCAGCGGCCCTCAGTTAAACCTGATCCCTTGCTTTAAGGGCCTGCCTGGCACTTAGTGGAGACCATAAATAGCGATTTATAAACGATCTTCACGCCGATTCCTCTGCCGCTGCTCAGACATCAAAGTCTATAATTCACACCCTCCCGCGTCCTGAGCCTTGCAAAACCGGAGCCTTTGATGTGAGCCTCCCCCTTCGCTACCTGTGTGCGGGGGCCGAGCCCGGCTGGGCTGCGGGCATGTGCACTGCTTGCAGCAAGGCGCCAGGCCCGCTCTGCGAGGCATTTTATAAGGTGTCTGCTGTCACTCAGCCTGTTCCTGAGCCTGTTATCCCCTTTGGCAGGGCCGTGTGGGACGGCTGCAAAACAATGGGAATGGACCAGGGGAGATTGCTGGGGGCAGCATCCAGAAAGCACCTGGTCTCTCCTTCCCCCTCTTCCCCCCAGCACCTGCAAATTAATGGAAACTTCTCCTTCCAATAGTGCTGCCTGTGCTGTTTAACAAGTCCAACTGCGTGCTCTGAGGGCTAGAAACCAGCCTCGCTTCTCGGGGTAGAGACAGCTCCTGGGATCCTTGCACCAGCCCTACTGCTCTTAGGGCAGGGGCGAACGCTGGTGCAAGAGCTGTGTGGTGTAAGCAGGGCATGATTACATCTAAGGTGAGGCTAAGAAGAAGTTTCCTGGCTCTTCAAGAAGGGACTCTCTGAAACAACCTCCCAGGAGGGAATAAGGAGGATGAAAATGTCTGGCTAGTTGTAAGGTGAAGCTGTATCCATTGCAGGAGGTGGTGCTGGTGACAGCCCCTTGGGGCTCCTCCGCATGCCTAAACTCACCATGAGCTGCTTCTGGTTTGCAGCATCCTTGGGGTTGACTTGACAGCCCCACTGGCCTCACTAGTCGTGGGGCAGTTCAGCTTTGTCCCTTTTATAAGCTTGCTTGGGATACTTTCCCCATTTCCCCTGACCTCTGTCTCACCTCTCCTGAGCCAGCATTGCCCCGAGTGAGCACAGGAGCACTTCTCCAGTGCTGCAGTCAGCCTTGCAGTGCTCCTTCCATCTCCTCCATTATTTTCTGAAATCTTGAGCTAGATGTCTCACGTCTTTTCTGTGAGATGGACGGTTTTCTCTTCCTCGTACGTGTGAAACTGCAAAATGAAGGCTCCATGCTGTGATTAAACTGAGTTCTGGGTGAGCTTTGTGGGACAGGTGTCCCTTGGGGACAGCTCACCAGCTTGGCAATCTCTTCCTCTTTCTGCCTCTGTTTTTTAGCTCATGGGGCTGTGGAGAGTACTTTCAAGATGTGAAACCAGTGCAGGCTCTGCGGAGGGCACACTACTGGTTATATCCCTCTTAAACCAAATGATTGTTCAAGGACAACATGCTTGACTGTGGTACCAAACTGCCGTGAGAAGGGAGGGAGAGAGGGCTCAGCTCCGTACTCCAGCTCCCCTTCATCTCTGCCAGTTCAGCCCCTTGTTCCCCACACGAGGGCCTGTGGGGTCAGGCACCAAAGCTGGATATAAGTCACATGTAAAGCACAAATTAAACTCCGTCTATAAAAAAAGCTGCCTGGTGTGGCGTGCAATACTATGTCTTACAAGCCAGACACTGCAAAATTGATAGAGGTGTTTGGGGTGTTGGGAGGATTTCAATGTATTTTGCAGCTGAGATGGTTCTGTTTTTATTTATTTTATTTATTTTATTTTATTTTAAGATGGTATCTGTAGAAATGCATTGAGAGAGTCTTGCATGTGCTACAGGCTGGCAAGTGGTGAAGAAAGGGCATGAATCTTGTCACTTGGCTCTGTATTTAATCATATCAAACTGGTTTGGTTCTCCAACAAGTCAACATACATTATCTGTGTAAAAAAGGCATTTTACAGGACTGGGAGTCTAAATATCATTTATAAATATTTAATTCTACAAGTGATCTTTGCAAAAGAAGGATAGCTCTTCATTATCATACCTGTGTCTATTGAAATATCACCATTATTTATCATCCACTGTTGGTGCAGTGTCCTGTCTGGGACTGGAAGAGTTATTTTGTACTGGAGGCCACTGCGGGGCTGGTCCCATCTTTCTCCCCATGCGGGGCACTGTATGAAATGAGACACATGGCCCTGGCATGGGTCCCCTCTGCCCTGACCCCCAGCTGTACCAGCATGGTGGCAGGAGGGTCATACCACAGAGGTGCTCCAGGACCCAGCACCTAAGCTCGGGGGAGCCTCATGCCACCAGGCTCCTTCCTAGCCTAAGCAGCCAGAGCTGCCAAAGTTGTCACTGCCTGTGACAGAGAGCTTTTGTGGAGCACTCATCACCCATCCTGCTGTGAAAATGCCCTGCTCCGCTGCAATCTGGTTCCTTTTAATGGTTGCCAAAGTGAACCATAAAAAGCAGTGGCTGCCCCGTTCATCCTGTCCCCATCCCCGTGGCTTTCTGCCTGTTTAATCTCTCTGACATTCAGCCCAGCTTTGCCCTGCTCTGTTTTGACTCCTGACAAGCCTTTCAATTTGCTCTCCTCTCTGAAGAGCTGAGAAGCCATTGATAGCTCTCCCCCTGAATTATTGAACCCTGGGGTTGGGTTTCAGGCCCCAGGGAGCAGCCTCACATACCATTGATCTGCAGGGCTCAGGTTCAGACTGCTGCTGGCACACGCCTGTCCCCAGGTCCCCCAGGTGGCCCGTGGCTCCCTGTGTGCATGGATTCTTGCTCTGTCATGGGAGGAGACACCCATCTTTTAGGGACAGAGCTCTAAAAGATGCCACCTCTGGGGACTATGTCATCTTCCCTGTATTTGACAGAGAGGGAGGAGATGAAATTGTTCCTGGCCGGCTTCCCATTCATGAGGCCCGCCAGCACAGGAGCCTTGAGCCCTGTGTATCTCTGCATCCCCTCCTGCGAAACAGAGGTGTGCTGTTAAGGTAGTGGAGGTGTGCAAAGCACCAAGATCTTCTCTTGGAGCAGAGGGCCAGGAAAGGACAAAGGATTAGTCTGATTAGAGTACGGGAACCTCTGACTTTGCTCTTCTTGGAGAAACAAACCTCCCTGGAGAAGACACAGTGACAGGGAGTATCTCATTTAAACCCTGCTGGCACCTTGCCCCAACTACCTAGGACTTTCCTCTTGTCACTGCCACATGGGCTGATCAGAAAACAGATACCCATTCGCACAACAAATAGGCTGTTGTGAATTGTTTTCCAAAGACCATGGGAATGTGTGTTGACAGACCACAGAAAACCAATAGCATTTTTCACCATGTTTTCAAGAGGAACATTTTTCATCCTCTTTTTTCACTGCCACCCTTACAGCCACTGCACCATGAAAGCAAGCAGGGAGCAGATATCCCTCGTATACAGCTCATGTCACCACGCATGGCCCCTGGCACTGCTGGGCAGTGCTGGTTACCCAGGAGAGGACATACATCTTCTCCATCCCTCCCTTACCCATTTTAGGAATTTTTAGCCCCTGGTCACTCCATGGTCCTTCTCCCAGAGGCTGACAGGATGCAGGGGCATGGCAGGAGCTGGCCTGGGAGCCAGAGTGCAAATGCATTTTGGTAGTGGGGGAAGAGGAAGGGCAAGTGTGGATTTTATTAAGTGATAACACATCTTCAAATCAGATTATAGGAAATTTTCAGGGGCACCACAGCATTGATTGGCTGGGCCAGAGTTGGTGAGGCTGTGTGGGAGCACGTCAGAGCGTGTGCAATCGGATCCCTTCCATTAGCCTGATCAATAGCCACCGCGTGGGGGGAGTGGGCCAGAGTGTGGACAAAACTGCAGAAATATGTATGCAAGAGCCAAGAAATCACATTACAGCCAAAGAATATGAGTACAACACGGGTAACCCTTTCACCCCACCACCCAAGGCAGGGGGAGCGTTAACCCTTTCAGGGCAGCCCTCTGACTCTGGTGCTGGATTAGGGAACGACGGGGTTGTGGCTTGGTGTAGCAGGAGGAAGAAGTGAGGCACCACTTCCCCATGCCCAGCTTGCTGGAGGTCAGATATGTTTCTTTGGCTGTGAGGAATCTGATGGCACATGCTCTTACGTGCATGAGATATAGTTGGGCACTGGGAGTGTGAGCAGCGTGTATGCAGCATCCCCTCAAGCAGTGTTCGCACTGCTCTTTGCAGGGGGGTGCTTGTGGGACACCATGTGAGTGAGTTCACGTCAGATGCTGCACCCGTGTGATGTACAAGGAGAAGGAACTGGCAAAGGGCTGGAGAGCCAAGCCCAGCCTGCAGGCCAGGTCTTCCTCCATTGCTTCTCCACCAGTAATTTGCTGTGCAGCCTGAGGAGGCTAGGAGCTATGGGCCTTTCTTCTGCATCGTCGCATGCAGCATCCCCAGGCGCTCACAGGCAGGCAGAGCTGGGTGCGCCCAGTTCAGGCATCCTGCTAGCAGTGTGGGAGATGCAGGAAGGGAGAGCAAACACTTCCAGAGGGACAGAGAGCAAAACCAGGGGGGACGTCTGTCAGGGAGAAAGACAGAGAGCTAACATCAAAGAAAGAAATAACGCATCTGTAAAATCTTCTTTTCTGCTTCTTACAATCCTAAGAATTTGTAGGAACATGGGACAGACTTTGTTGTCCTCTGAGCCCATCTCCTTTACATCTCACATTCAGGATTTCTGGACAAAAAAATGTCAGAGAAGCTGAAACGCCACTGCAAGGGCCCTCCTGCTCTCACCTGCAGTGTGGTCCGAAGCCCCAGGATTTCTTGTCTCTCCACCAAGCCCCACTTCTCACATTTCCAGTCCCTCCCCAGCCATGCCTGCCTTTCCAGTCCTGTTTTGACACTTCTAATTAGCAGACATTTAACACCTTGTTTTGCTTGGACTCTGCCTTCAGCCAGACAACACATCGATGGCCTTTGACTTCTCCCCTGACCCTGGCTAACCTGGCAGCACAGGGCTCTTGGCATCGCTCTGAAGACATCCTGTTCAATTTCCTCCCACTGCCCTCTGCCCCCACGGTCCTCCCGGCCCTCCCCAGCCCTGCTGGGGCAAAGGCACAGCGAGATGTGGTGTGCAGCCTTTCCCTTCGTAAGCGCTTTCCTGAACATGATTTAAAGCACTGAAGCAAGAAGAGGGGGTGTGTGTGTGTGTGTGTGTGTGTGTGTGTAAAGACCTGTAATAAAGTCAGCACTCTGCTTATTAAGGGGAAAAGGCTGTGCTTTACTTATACTAACATTAATTAGATAGATATACAAGGAGCAAAGAGGCCTCTAGGAGATTTATACAGAGGCTCTGAAGATGGATGTGAGGACTGACAGACAGACAGCAGCTCCCGTGTGTGCCAGGAACAGGGTACCTAGGAAGCAGTGATGGGGAGCCAAAGGGGCAGTGGTCTCGGGGATGCCTCAGTGCAACAAGCATGAGGGGAGATGGGGGTGTTAGAATCTGCCAAAACCACCTGGGAGTGCCATAAAACTGGAGGGAAACGGCAGATGGGGAGTACCAGGGAGATTTCTGAAAGCATCCTCAGAGAGGAGCATGTCTCCCTCTCCTGTTCCCCTCTGCGGTACAGTCAGGCAGGTGTAGTGGGCAGCCAAGGTCTTTCAAGCAATAGTTTGTCTTTCATGCTCTGGAAACCTGTAGTCACCTGGATGCCATTACCAAATTGAGGAGATGTTCAATTCTGTTTATTTTCACTGTGAGACTCCCTCTGTTCCCTTTCTCACTGCATCAATCAAATATTCTCCTACCATTCCCAGCACTGGACAGAGAGCAGAGCAGAAAATTCATCATGACTTTTTCATTGTCCCTCTGCAGAAGGATGCCTTGTTAGCATCTGATCAGAGCAGGCCACCCCCTGCTCGATGCGTTATGCTGAGGCAGAAGACCGTCCCTGCCCCAGCTGCCCCAGCTCACAGCCATATGCAGGAGGGCATAACCTTGTGTATGCCACTAACGCAACAGAACAAGTGACCATCTTCTTGGTCCTTCTGGGCCTGTCCTTGTAGCCATCTGGACCATCCTTTTCTTATGTTTCTGTTTGGGGAGGTGACCACAACTCGGGGGTCTGGCAGGGATAGCTGAGTCCATGCCATGCACATACTCCGTCTTTTTCACCATCCTCCCTCCTTCCTCTTCTGTCACCCTGGGGAGGACAGAACTCCGTTCCCACTGATGCTTCAGCAAGGACAAGTCTGGAAGTGCCCTGTGATACCTTTGCAGCTGCTGAACCTTCTGCTTCACCAAGGCAGTTGGCATCCTTGGGTTTCTTCTCCTCTAAGCACTTCTCTTACCTGCAAGGACAAGATCTGAATTAAGGAGGAAAGGATGCTTAACTGTGTGTTCTTGCAGCCCCAGCAGAGACGTCTCGCTCATCCTAGGACTGCCAGGCACTCACACACCAGTGAGAGACTTCCCCAGCCTGGAGAACTGTCTGTCTTGTTAAATCTTCATCCCCATCCGCTTTGCCCAGGAGGAACTTCCACACAGGGAAGAGCCCAGGGCTGCTTGAGGGGGGCCGCAGTGGAGGTGGGAGTTCACATGAGGTTTCTTTGATCCGTAGCCTTGTGTTCCACGACAAGCTCGCCCTGCTCTTGGGTTAGGGCTTGTAAAAGGGTTGTGGCTGCTGCTGACAAGGCTGAAGGCTCCAGGGCTTTTGCTTGCAATTGCTGCAGCAGGCCCCCTGCCTGTACCGCTGAGCTGCATCAGGGCCACTCGTCACCCTGTCCTCCCTTTGCTTTCTGATCTTGATTTCTCCATTCTGCCCAGGCAGTGCCCCCTCCCCTCTTTCCCCCAGCCTGGGTTAAATATAGCAGCTAACTTTGGTGGTGATTAGTAATAAAATTTTAACAAGCATCCATATGAACGTCTTTCTGTCACTTTTATGAGGCCATTTACAGCAGGGAGATATAAAAGCACCTTAAATCTCTCCCTAACAGGAGGGGTCACGTCAGAAGGGTGAGAAGCAGAAGGCCCGGTGTCCCATGTCACCTGCCAGGTGGTGCTGTAGGTGCTCCCTGTCCCCACGATGGGATGAGTGGCTCTCCTTTGTGCAGATGTTACTTTCTGGACCGGTGGGTGGAAAAGCAGAGGGGATGCCAGTCGGCTGCCAGTGCCCACAGGTGCTGCCCATCTGCAGAGGAGCATGGCACAGGGATGGTGCTGGAGCTGGGGACAGGCACGGCAGTGTGAGGTTAGCTCAGGTCCTGTGGCAGGGCAGCTGCCTCAGTGCTGAGGTGTTGCACTTAGACAAATAAACTCTTAGGAAAAAGTGTTCACATCAACCATTTTCCGTTTGCCTCCCAAGCATGCTAAATTCAAAATAGGGAATGGTTCCTGTTGCTTTTCCCAAGCCTAAATTTGGGGTCTGAGTCTACCCTGACACTGTCTACCTTTTTAAAGAAAGGCTTGTAAAAGCCATACACCCTTCCTTGTTTCCGACCCGTATGGCTGCACACCAAGGGCAGGGACTGCTCCTGCTTCCAGCAGTGCAGATGTCCCCTGCCCTCAGCCACGTCATGCCTGGCATAAGTGGGAACAGGACTGACTCCCTGGTCAGCAATATATGTGTGAGCAGCCAAAGGGATCCTTTCCGGGAGTACGGTAGAAGGAATAAGCCTTTGTCTTTCCTGTGTAACTACACGTCCCAGCTCTGCCTCTGTCTGTAGGCTTAATTTGTGAGCAGTGATATTTGAAAACTCTCTGCCTCTGGTTTAGCTCAGCATGGCAGTTGCATCAGGCTAGGACAGGTCCCAGTCTGGCCAGGCTGTGGGCTGACCACCAGGGACAAGCACAGTTTCTGGAGCACTGATCCAGCCAGCAAATTCAGTAGGTGAGACTGCACAAGATTTTGCTGGGTGGTGTTTCACAGTGTGATGGTGAGAGCTCCTTCTGCCCCAGGTAAAAGGCAGTAGCAAATTCCTGCTCCTACTGATGTCCCTGTGCGCTCAGAGGAGGGCAGGGTGCTATGCTTTCCCCAGGGTGACAGGATGCTTTGGGTTGATGCAAAGCCCAAAATAAAGCCCCTCTGTCCCGACAGCTGCCAAACCAAACGGCTTCACAACTGCTCTGCGACACCCCTTTCGTGTGGGCACTCTGCTTCCTGTGCCAGGAGCAGCAGATCAAACAGCTTCACCAAGCCTTTTAATATTAAGAAAAAACATCAAGACTTGTGGTCTGAGTTCTGGGTGGAAGTTTAGGTTTGTTCCTTTTTCTAGTTTTGTTTCTTCAAAAAAAGGAAACACACCTTTGAACAGTGGAATCAGAAAATAAGGAAGCAAAATGTGTCTGAAATGAAGGCTTGTTTGTTGTGTGCAGTGCCTGGTCCGTAGAAGAACAATGTGCAACCTCTTCATAGGCAGCACAAGCTTTGCAGGAAGAGCTACTTTACATAGCTAATACACATTATAATTAATATACATTAGTTATGTAAACATATGTAACTGGTTTCCCAACTTCATATACGCTACCCAATCACTAACTGTGCAAGGCTAGTATAGATATGACCCATACAAAGGCAAGGGAGCAGATGCCTTGTTCTAGGTCTACAGCTGGAATTACCATTCACTGTTGTGTACTTGCTCCTTTCTGAGGAGGCAACCCCCTGCTAAAGCAGATTCACCTAGAGCAGGTTGCACAGAATCACATTGAGGTGGGGTTTGAATGTCTCCAGAGAAGGAAACTCCACAGCCTCTCTGGGCAGCCCGTTCCAGTGCTCCATCACCCTCAAAGTAAAGAATTTTTTCCTCCTGTTGAGATGGAACTTCTTGTGTTGCAGTTTGTGCCCATTGCCCCTTGTCCTGCCACTGGGCACCCCTGAAAAGAGCCTGGCTCCATCCTCTTGGCACTCACCCTTAAGATATATGTATACATTGATAAGAAATGATCGACTGATAGTTTATTTTGATTTTTTTGGTGAGGAGGGAATCATTGAATAGGTTGGGTAAGTCAAACTGTTACTTTTTGCTCAGAAAAGGTGACTTTTCCATATCAGAAAATTTCATTCTGGAGTCTTGTAGGATACACCGTCCCTCTGGTTTTGACCAAGCAGGGAAGTGATTCTGCAGTGTTGCTGTTTCCTATGAAAAGCAAGGTTGTGTGAGTCAGCAGCTCCAGCAGACAGCACCTCAGGGACTGCTCCCTGGATCGGTCACAGGCCGGGGGATAAAGCAGGGGTAGAGCACAGGACAGCTGCTGACAGCCTGTGGGTGAGAGGAGGTGGTGGCTGCTGCCAGGCCAAGATGATGTTGGCACTGCCTGCGCTTGGCAGCAGCAGACGGATGACCCTGCTTCTTGCTCCCACGCCGCTCTGTTGAGTTTCCCTTGGAGCCCAGGCTCACCCTGGGCTGCTATTTGGGTGTTTTTCCTGATTGCTTCCCTGGGTCAGATGAGACATCTGTATCCCTGCAAGCAGGAGGGACCCGATGCTCCCTCTGTGCATCACTTCATGTTGCTACTGAGAGAGCCTTGGTAACCCAAATGAGGTTAGTGAGCTGGGATGTCCCACACATCCTTGGTGCTGTAGGTAACATTCTCCTGTCCCAGAACCACACATTCACTGTGCGTGTCAGTGCAGTCACTGATAATGATTGGGATCCTGGGATCATCAAAGTGACCTGTTTGCAGAGGCAAGTTGCCTGAGCTTGGCAGAAGAAGGCACCTCGGGGCCTCCGGAGGGATGGGATGCAGGGGACAGTGCTGAGGGAAGGTGAGCGGGGAGCAGAGGGCAGTGTCTGGCAGCCCCCGTGGATGGTGGGATGCAGGGGTAGCCCTGCTCCGTGGGGTTAGAGCCTGCTCCGGCAGGAGGTCAAAAAGGCAAAGTTTCTTGGGAGGTGAATTATCAGTGGGAGCAATATTGGCAGGTCAAGCACATCGGTGCTGGGGTAATACAGTTAAGGTGCAGAGCCTTGGAGGGAGCCCGGCTGAGGAGTGCAGCATTAAAGCAATGAGCCCAGCTTAATCTGCCCCAAGTGAGGGCAGTGGGGTCTTTAATATTGTGTCAGGCTCGCAGGCCCTTGTTGGCGGGTTATCCTTCATGGCAGCTAATGCCACTGGGCTAACTGAATTAGCCCCTCCTTCCACGGGGTGAGAGTGGGGTTGCCGGGAGGGCGATGGTGCCTCGCAGCTGCGGGGAGAGCGAGTGATGGCCTGGAAATTCAATCAGGTGAGGAGTCGCTGCCATCCCCAAAGGACAGGGAACAGCCAGATTGGGGAGGAAAGCCCAGGACAGGGACGCCAGTGACTGGCTCCATGCTGTCCCTGGGCAGGGTGCCCTCTGGGCGCTGTTCCCTGCTCTGGATGTCATGAAGTGCTGCCCTGCAGCCTTGGCGAGCGCCTTGGTAGAGAGCCCATCCATACCTCCGTGCTCATTTCCAGCTTGCTCGCCACTGGGTGCAGTATTCCCTCACGTATCTGTAGGGAACCGCGGCATGGGGACGTGCTGGGATGTGCAGTGTGTCTCCACCCAGGCTGGGCATCCCCAGGGTCCGGCCGCCAGCACACTTGCAGCATTTCTGTTTGATCATAGCTTAAGGTTTGCCAGTGACAGACAGCCTGGCCCAAGGAACTGGCAAGTGGGTCTTTTTCCTGGCTTTGCTGTTGGGATGCGGTGCTTCCCCAACAAGCTGCCGAGTGATTGCACTGTGCTCTTTGTAAAGCCCTGAGGGATGCACAGGCAAGGAGGATGGCTAAGAGGCTGGGTACAGCAATGGCCCGTCATTCCCAGGAGTCATTTTCTGTCCTTCAGCTTAAGGGAAAAAGAAACTCTGAACCTCGCAAGCATTTGCTGCTTGTCCTCCAAACCTGACATTGCTTTTTTTCTTTCCCAGCCTCAGCAATTGCTTTCTCCTTCATATCTAATTAAAAGCACACCCCTGGTGAATACTGCAGCACATCCTCAGTGGGTGATGGTGTCCGTGTCCACCGTCAGCTGGCTGGTGCCGAATCCAGAAGGGCTCACCCGTGTGCCAGGGCCAGGGCCAGCCTGCGCCCAGGTGGTGGCACTTTGTCAGCCCCAAAGGCAGGAGTGGCTGGTGGTGGCCGTGGGGATGCTGTGGTCTCAGGGGCCTGGGACAGCAGACTCATGGCATGAGGCTGCTCCCCTCCCTTGGGGCACAACCCCCCTCGCTCTGCCACACCAGACCTTTTCCCAGCTGAAGCCACCGTTCCTTCACTGTGACTGCCAGGACTCACACGGTCCCCTTGCCCTTCCCAGGTGCCCCTTTGGTCTTCAAACCTGCCCCATCTCCCTCCACCCCCCTTTCCCTCACATTGTTATAAATGGAGGCTTTGGCTGCCTTTAAAGTCATATCTATCAGACAAGCTCATGTCAGCTATAAATTCTACAGTAATGATGATTTTCTAAGTGGGTCGACTGGAGCTATTTCCGCTTCAGCCTCAAGTTACTGCACATGTCCCCCCCCAGGGGCCAGCAGCCTCATTTGTTGTCCCCCTAATTGTCATTTCTCCCATACACACTTGGGCAGAGCTGGAAAGAAAACTGGCCCGGCTGCCGGCCCTGGGCTGGGGCTCCCCTCTGCTCCCACAGGTCCCTCCTGGTCTTCCCACCTGGCAGGGGGCTTCAGAGGAGGGGAGAGGGCCGGAGAATCGAGACAGCACTGGCTGCCTCTAATGCAGGCAGGGGGACTGGCTGCAGAAGCCCACCATATGGATGCCCTTACGTCTTGCTGCTCTCCCCCCTTTTCCCAGCCGCTCAAAACTGGCCCCGATGTGTGAAAGCTGTAATTGCAGGTAATCCCCCCACACTGTGCATGGTTTGAATTTGGCAGAGCTGGAATGTGGAAGGGAGAAGGGGAATTACTGCCCAGACGTGCTGCAGGGCCAACATCTGCACGAGTCATCAGTGCACATCTGGCTGCAGCAGCCTGCGCTTGTAGCCCAGCCGGTCACTTTTTAGCCCATTGAGCCTGTCTTAATCTCCCACTTAAGGGCAGGGCATGGATACCTCAGGACTGGGAACCTCAGGCTAATAGAGAAATTACTCCCTTCACCTGATATTGCTGCTGATATCGGGGTGGTCACACAGACTTGGTATGCCTTAGTTTATCCATTTGTAAAATGGATTAAGGCTGTCAGGAGCACACTCCAGGGCACCCATCACACTAGCTGTTCTGGAGGGGAGAGTGACTGTGGCACCCTCTTACAGGTTTGCTTAAGGCTGGCACTGCTTTGCAGCATCCCTCAGTGAGATGCCAGAGCAAAGGCGCTGATTTCTGCTTCCACATACAGTTGGGATCAGTGAGGTGGGTCCCTGCCTACTTTCTGTTTCACTTGAGTGTGGTTGCAGAGACAGCAAGCTTTCTGCAGAAATCCTGCCTTGAGGTTCAGTCCGGCAAGGCTGAGCACTTGTCACTACAGACTCCCTGGAATAAAGCGAAGGACTTAAAATCTGCCTTTCAGGATCAGGCCTTTGCAGAGAGAAGTGAGGCAGCATGGGCAAAGTGGGACTCGCACGCTGCCAGTACCAGAGGGTCTTTGTTGCCTCCAGGTGCCGTGAACCTCAGTCAATCTGCTTACAATGGATAGGGATGGAAAGCTTCCACCACACAGACAAGATGTATTCTTGGTAATCCCTCGCATTTCCCCGCTGTGTCTGGCTGGGAAGGCTGCTGGGACCCAGAAGGAAGCAGAAAGGGCTGGGGAGATGGGAGGGCTCAGGGCACAGAGCGGGGATGCAGTCTTGATGAAGGGGGGCTGTTATGTCCAGCACTTGGTTTCTGTGGCTGGGCATGATCTGATCTGCTGGTGAGAGAGTGGGACAAGAATTAGGGAGGTTGATAGATAGACAGGCAAGTGGCTGAAGATCCACCCGCTGCCATGCTCTGGGATGAGGGCTGGCCCCGTGGAGCAGCACTCTGGCAGTGCCTCATCCCTGAGGTAGCTGACCCTGCTCTGTTTCCATGATGGAAAGGACCTGCTGGACCTTCCCATCCTTACCCTTTGCCTCAGATTTTTCTTTGGGAATGCGCATGGTCAGGATGTAAATCCTTGCTGCCAGGGAGCTGCCACGTGCTGGGGAGGGGATGCTGGGGGGGCTTTAAGCAGCAGGCGAGGGTGCTATGTCTCCTCCCAAATGCGGCTGAGCACCCCTCTGTAAGTAGCCTGCTTGAGGCTGATCCAGGAGCAAAAGCATCTTCTGTTCAGTCACTTACACCCCTCCCTGCTCTCCCAGCCCCGAGGAAAGCAGCCTGACCTCGCTCGGCAAGAAGACAGACACAACCTCCTCCCCAGGCAGGCGACTTCCCAGATAACCCCCTGGCTTTCCAAGGGCAGTGCAGGTGTCAGAGGCATTGTCTCTTTGGAAATTAATTTTCCTGTCGATTTCCGTATTTCTCTTAATTGATGAGGGGCAAGTCTTAGGCGTGTTGCCAGCGGCACCAGCCACAGCCTCCTGTAGGTATCAGCAGAGCCAAAAGCACTAGCGCCGAGGGCTGGGGAGTGTAATGAACTCTCAGAGGACTCGTTGCAGCTCAGCCCGTGCTCTAGATTAGCTGAGGAATCATCTGGCCCAGCTATTAACTGTCCCATTTAACATCATAAATTATTAACCTAATTTTGAGGAGGGTTGGTGACGGATCACGCTGATTTTGTCTGCAGCCTCTCGCACAGCCTGCCGGTGCTGGGTAAGCCACGGGCAGGGCCTGGGGGTCAGTGCCTCCAGAGGAGGAGAGAGATGGGGCAGCACAACCCGGCTGCTGGCAGAAGGACCAGCCCTGCCTCCTCTTCCAGCCTGGCGGAGAGCTCAGGGACAGCCTGAGCAGGGGGAAATCTCCGGTGGAAATGGGGGATACAAGAGCTGCCGCCAGGGAAGAGTCAAGTCACCCACTCCCCAACACGCCTGCACCCACGCGAGGGACACCTGCACCCTTGCACATGGGTGTCCAAGATCTCTGCTGCTTGCTGGGTACCGGTATGTGCTGCCCACCATCAGTGCAAGCCATTACCAGAGGTGCCTTCTAGATAATTTAAGCAGCTATCGGGATGCTTTTTGTTTGTATGGCAAAGGCTTGTGGGCAGGAGGATTTTCTTTCTGGTTGTAGACTAGAGCTTGTTCAAAAAGTTTTCTCCCTGGGAAAAGTTTTAAATAAAATAGAAGGGAAAGTGGATTCTTTGGTATAAAAATTTTAAACCATTCAGAGGGGTTTTTTTCAGCTGATTGAAGTGTAATGAAAATTTAAGGGGTACCATCTTTTCTTTCCCCTTTATCTTTCTTTGAGAAAAGAGATGTGTGCAGGAAGAAAGGGCTGAGAATTGCACTCAAACCAGCATTTTATTTTAATTGAGTGGAAAAATTTTGAAGTCATTTGGTCTGTCGAAAAAAACATACAAACCTGAAGGAGAGCAAGCTCTGAAATCCTTGTAAAATGCCTCTTTCATTCTGGCATCACAAAAAGGACTTTTTGTTTCCCCACGAGCAGCTGTGCTGCTCGGTGCTGCCTGTCCATGGTGTGCGAGCGTGTGGCCCCAGGCTGGCCATGTGCATGTCCCCATGCTGTGTCCCACAAAGGGGTGGCATTTGGGAGCGAGTGTAGCCCCCAGACCCACTCCCCTGCAAGGCTGAGTGAGGTCCAGCAGATCTGGGACCAAGCCCCACTCTCTGCTGTGTTTCCCTGGATGGAGGTGCTTGGGGTCAGGATCAGCAGGCTGCATTGTGGGTAAAACAACCCCCCAAAATCCCTAACACAAGCACAAAGAAGTGCTTTTGGTTGTGATGGGGGCACGGAAAGGTGTCAGAGTCTGCATTAAATTGGCAAAAGCCCGTACCACTAACCTGCTTGTCCTTGAGTACCCACCTACTAACCAAAAGTGCCTGTAGCTCGTCGTGTCGTTACTGCCCCTTTCCCTTAGACAATGAAATGGGGAGCCCTGAATTTGCAGACCCACAGTGTCAGGGCTCTCATACTCCCCTTGCTTGATGCAGGGCTTTACGCACGTGCAGAACAGAGAAGGTGCAAGGAAATTGCCTTCACCAAAGGCCTGAACCTCGCAGTGCACACGCAGTACAGACCCGCGCAGGACTGATGCCCAGCACATGGATATAAAATACAGCGCCCTGCAATAAAACATGCACTGCTAGTCTATATATTTTGCAATCCCTTTAAAGATTTTTTTTTTCGTTAAACCCCTCACCCCAGCTCCCTCCCCATTCTCCCCCCAAAAAATTATTATAAAGAATTATTGCCATTAGTACGTCTTTCCCAGTGAAAGGAGAAAATCGCCTCATTCATAATTTATACCCTCAATTACTATTAATAAAGAAATATTTCAGCAGAAAATCGCCTGGGAAAATTACACGTAACATTGCATTAACATTCTATTTGAACATTTTCATCACATTTGTTATAGAGTTAATAAGAGGGATATGCTCCCCTGACTTCTTCATGAAATTATGGGCTGCCTATGATAGTTTAATCTTTTAGACTTTATATAATATATTCACTTTACTAATTGAGCTATCCAAGGAGCAGTTAGGGATGTTCTTAAACGTGGAAGACAAAGTAATCAGGGCCGTGACTTCCTGACGAGACGATCTTCTTCCGGAGATGAGGAGCCGCACGTGTGAGGAGCACACACATACATGTTCCTGCGCAGATGTGCCACTCCATTAGCCCTTCCCTTATTGTCCTGCCTGCGCTTGGAAGTGAATGTGAATGAAAGGTGGAGGTGATTTTCAAACTGGCAAAATCTTCCCCAAAAGCTCTGTTTGCATTTCAGAGTGAAAGGGCATCTGGTGAGCTTGAGGAGGCAATTATTTTTTGAATAAGAAATGCTGAGCGTGGGGGGGTCTCGGGAGCAGTACTTCATGTAGACAAGCCTTTACACTCAAATTCACCCCCACCCACAGTCATGCACAGACCGTCTGTAAAACTCTGGACAAGGAGCTGGGCTGGGGTGTACAACCCCTCTTCTGCTCGCCCTGAAGCTTCTGCAATCTGGGACACATGGTGCAGAAAGGCTTCCCCCCACCCTGAAGTACAAACAACCCCAAAACTGGGCCAGAGGCAAGAAATGGGGTAGGTGTGAGCAGTGAGGGATGAGGAGACATTTCGAAGATGGGTGCTGCTCTGGTGCACCATGACAGTGCCACCATGGGCATCACTCTAGACAATCTACTTGTCTCAAAAAAACTTGAGCAATGGGGAAGCCTTGGTAGCTCTCTTTTCTGCTCCTGCACCTGCAGTCAGGGATCTCGTGCAGCACCTGGAGCCTTGGTACAGACTCAGCTGCCCTTGGACCCTTTCTTGCACAGAGGCAGTGTCAGGCAGTGAGATTTGAGCCCCTCATACTGTGTGGGAGCTGAACCCAGGTCAGGGTCTCTCCGTGAGATCCTCCTTTCCCCTCCATGGGCACACAAGGTGTGCCTTACCACGGGATGTGATCCAGAGCTCTTGGTTTCAAGCGGGAGGCTTCCCGAGGTGACAGCAGGCAGTGGTTTGCACCTGGACCATGCAGAAGAGGGCTGCATTGTCAGCATGCCAGGAGGTTGCTCACTCATTAAGTCTAAGTACATGCAGCCACGAGCAGGTGCAAAGAGGGATCCACCACTGCTGAGCAATGGCCCTGCCACCAGGGATGAAGGCAAATGTCTGTTAGCTGGCCCTGACAAGAGAGTCTGAGGAAGCACAGGACCAGCTACTTCATTTCACATCCATAGGGTGCTAGTGCCTCCTCTGCAGCCACTTGGACCGGGCACGGGCAGGGAAAGGGTGGCAGGGCTCAAGGTAGCACACAGGCTCGTAGATGAGGATTTGTGGTCACCCCTGAAACCACTCTTGTGATTCCCAGGCTCCACAAAGCAGTGTCCAATGCTGATGGCAAGCCAAAGGGTTAATGAAAAGCTTTCATGCGTTTTGATTCATTAGCTGGGACTCATTAAACAGCAAATAAGAGCCCGGATGTTGCCAACTGAGCCCCGCTGAAGGCAGCTCCTGCGGGTGAGGCAGCCTGTGACTGCAGCGGACACCCGTGCTGTGGGGTGGCCGGGGGAGCCCCCATTGCTCCCTGGCAGACCATGGCTGGTGCATCCCCCCAGAGATGGGAATCAGTGCAGGAAGAGTGCAAGCAGGATGCTGGCAGTGAGCACCCCTCCACCACGTCCCCAGCATTCTAATGTCTATGCACAATGCCATCAACCCATCGGGCCCAGCCAGGCTCAACCATTCAGGCCACTGGTGTGACGTCCAGTTTTGTTACTGGGAAGAGGGGGCTGAGCCTCTGCCAGCTCTGTCCTCCCAGCCCACGTGAGCCCATCAGGGAGACGGGGATGGGTGTGTGACAGCCTGAACCTGTGGCCCCCCACTGCAGTGTGAGCTATGGAGGGCAGAGCACCCACACATGGTTGGATGAAACGTGCAGCTCCACTGATGCTTTCATGGTGGAGCATGGCTGTCCCCAGCCAGTTTCTCATGGGATGTGCTGCACCCTCAGCGCTGAGCTTGCAGCCAATGTTTTCCTGGGGGAAGGTGTGCCACCAGCCAGCACTGATGGGGGCTCTTGCCACCTGGGCCACCACCGAGCCATGCTGGGCAAGCAGCAGCCTATGCAAACCCACATGTCCCCATCACCTCCCAGATGGGCAGGGGGCCACAAGCTTCCCTGCGTGCAAACACATGGAGAGTGCAGGGTGTTGGGCATCCTTCCAGGGACCACATGGGCAGCCTGAGCATGGCAGAGACTGAGGAAGGTGAGGCATGGACTGTCCACCCCGGGGATGGCCACTGCCTGGTCCTGAGCAGGATGGACCATGCTGTAAACAGGACAAGGCTTGTAAACAGGGCTCCAGCTGGGATAAATTTAGCCCATTGGGGTTGCAGCTCCAGTGCGGCAGGACACAGTGTCAGGGCATTGTCGAGAGGAGAGGGGGAGAAAGAAGCTGAATAAACAAACACAGCTTGTCCTTTTTTTTTTTTTTTTTTTGTCCCAGCGTTGTTATTTCAGCCGGACAATTGCCCTGCAGATTGAGGGAACAGGCTGGAGTTCAAGTGAATTTGGCTTCTAGTGCCTTCCTTTTTACATTGTGTTTTCACATGGGAATGTGTCCTGGCATATATGGGTGGGTGTCTGTACCCATGTTTGTGGATAACTCAGTGGATGCTCCATGCACATCTCTGGGCTGGACCACAGGCATACAGGCTGCTTTGAAGCCTGGGTGAGGCTGAGTAACTTGATGTTGGCTGTTGTGTAGGACTTTCTCCACATGCACAGCACAGACTTAACACCCATGGGTGTCCAGGAGCACACGTGCGAGGTGATCTGTGCTCCATACGTATCTGTACATGTCTTATGGGCCAAGCAGCCCTGGAAGTGTCCCTCCACAGCAAAGGGGTCACTGTAGAGGTGAAAGTCTTTGCAGGACTTTAGAAATGGAGACCAGGACTCCTGAGCATTTTTCCCCTAGTTCTGTCATGGGGCTTGGAAAAGTCATACTCTCTTGACAAAATCATCCGTGATCCCAGGAGCAAAGGGCATGGATCTTCTCTGTCAGTCCTGCTCTGTGAGGACCTAAGTCTTTTCTAAAGGCCATGTTTAGAGGCAGCCTAATTTTCACATCTTAGTTTTATTTTTCTCACATATCTCTCTGACACACACATACACACACACACTTCTATTGGAAAAACGATTTTAATACCCATGGCACATTGTCCTGGTGTGATATAAAATCCAATGACATGTGGCATTTGGAAAAGGTCACTTCCCCCATCAGGATTCATTATCCTACCTCAGCCTGGGAAGCCATGGGGTTGCCCCCTCCTCCACAGACCCCTTGCCCCCTCCCCAGCTGTGGCAGGCAAGCAGGGAGAGGGGATGAGGCACTGGGTGGCCATGCTGGGGACTTTGGCAGTGTCAGGGCAGTCCCGGCAGTGAGGGCTCTTGTTTCTCATGCTGATGTCCCTGCCCTTCTTGGTGTCTTCATTTTCCCACCTGCCATAGGGCAAGAGGAGTGACAGGGATGTGCTGCTGGGAAGGCTCGGGCTGCAAAGCCGGCTCTGCTGGGTGCATGGAGCTCGGTTCAGCTTTTGCCTGCCTCCCCCTGCTCCCTGCTCCCCCTCTGTTCCCTTTTGAGCAGGAGCTGGTCTGGCAGTGCCCTCGCTCTGCACAGTTGCAGAAGGGAAACGCTCCCCTTCCCTGTTTCACTTGTTCAATTTTTCAGCTGGGTTGGTTGGGAACTGCCCTTCTGTGTCGGTGCTCACCACCACCTAGGCAGAACTGAGAATAGAAAGCAGATGGGACAGGGATATGGAAAGCCCAGCTCCTCACCAGGTTCCCCACCAAGCACGGGGTCCCTGGCTGCCCAGCACTCGGTGTCCCCCAGCCCCTGGGCAGACCAGCAGCACCCAGAAGGCTTCGTGCAGCAGCTCAGGGGCAGGGGTCTGCCCTGTCTCTTGGTGACCTGTGCAAGGAGCACCCTGGGCTAGAAAGGGGTCTCTGGTGCATGTCAGGGACAGCATGTCAGGAGTGGGGGATGCTCACAGCAGGGCAGAAGTGACAAGCTGTCCTGGGGTGCTTGGATGTTCTTGTTTTCCTTGGACTCATTTCTGCTCAGGCTTCTCCAAGATGATCTTTATTCAAGTATACCCACCTCCCCAAGGTGTTTCCAGCCCATCTTGGAGCTATTCCCTGGAAAGACAGAAGGGCACAGGAGGGCCAAACCTGCTGTGGAGGCTGCCTGGGGGTGCTCAGGGGATGCAGTCCCTCGCAGGGCAGAGTGTGGGCTGTTCCCAGCAAGCTATCCCAGTGGGCAGGGCACTGGGAGCCAGGACTTCTCTGCTTGGTCACACACTACTTTGGGGCAGCTTGGCCAAGCCGTAACCCTGTCCCCCACCTGCAGGGGAAGGGAGAGGTGAGGGTGGGTGCACTGACCATGCTGTGGGCTCAGGGCTGCAGGAAGGGCAGGAGATGGGGAGAGGGAACAATTGTTCCCAGGGAGAGGAGGGTTATTTTTGCAGCGGGGAGTGGGGTTTGATGCCCTGCTGAAGATGACTTCTCAGAGTGCTGAGGGTGATGGTGAGCGTAGCCCCTTCCTACCATATAAACACCAATGAGTTATGGGTACCCCAGCCTCTAATTATGCAGTCAGCCCCAAATAGGCTGTGTCTAACGAGGCTGACAGACTAATATCTCAAGAGCCCTTAATGCGTTATCATCTCTTGCTGTATGACCTCATATTTATAACTGCTCTGGTGGGAGGTTGAGAAATGTCCTTCTCTTCCCCCAGCCCCCTCCCCAACTTTCCCCCCCGCCCTTGGAGCAGCAGCTCTTCAGCCTCATCTGTTAGGATCAGGAGGAAAGAGGCGACTTCTCTCCATCCATCATGAGCAGAGTTCGCGCTATTAGATGATTAAAGACATTTTTTATAATATTTGGAAGAGGCTTTGAAACGTCTCTCAAACAGTGTGATTAATGCCTGCTTAACCCTCACCTGGCCGGGATGGTGTGGTGGGGAGGCCAGTGCATCCCAGGGCAGGGCTCCCCAGGCATCTCGGTGGTCACCCAGCCGTTGGGCACCCCGAGCCCTGACAAGGTGTGATTCATGAGTGTGGGACACCTGCAGGAAGCTCCAGCCTCCAGGCAGTTCCTAACGCACCAGGGACTTGGTGGTTTCTGAGGCTGCAACGGCCGGGGCAGGAGGAAGCAGTGCCTGCCCCCTCCCCAGCGCTTACACAAGAGGCCCCGGGGCTGTGCCCGTCCGGGTCCACGAGCCAGCCCATGCCACCATCCCATACTGATGCTGTGGGTTTCAAGAGTGGGAAGGGAAAGGGGGTGAGCAGCCTGTGCCCATTCCCAGCCGGCCTGAGCTGGTGGGGGGGTTGCTTTCCTCATTTCCCCTTCTTTTTCCTCTGCCTCTCCGGATGATTGACTTTCAGAGGCAAGTCTCTCAAAACGAAAAGCATAGACACCTAGGTGCTCCGGTGGGATACACCTTTAGGATGTTGCGTCCTTGCTCAGTTTGCCATAAAGACCCGTGGGGCTGGTGGACATGTTCATGCTAAAATTTGTGTCGGCATTGTCTGGTACCTGCCAAAGGCCACATCACTGATGTTCGCTGACACTGGTTTCCATGGGGGAGTGGAGATTCGGCCTCGGATGGGGGAAGGATGCCCGCCTCCTTTGATCACAGGCATAATGTTTCATAATCTCAATTTCTTGTCAATTGATTGCCAGATAGAAGCGACAACCAAAGAGGGCCCCAGGCGTCTGCAACTGCCACTCATCGTATGATTTTAACTCTCCCCCTCTGTAAGTTTGCATTATTTTCTTCTTGTTGTTGTTGTTACCTAAAGAAACCTCCCCTCCCTCCCCCTCCAAAAAGCCTCCTAGAAATCCCAATGCCCTTGTCAGTTTGGTATTCAATGTACAAATAGCAGAGAAGGGTTAATGCATGATTAATAGGTGTTTTATTAAAACGGTTAATCTGTCATTATAGAGTCCAAAAGATCAATAGATTTCTTATAATCATGGCTTAAAATCATCTTTAGCGCCATGCTTATGGGCTTAAGACCCTGGGCAAGATGCTTAGGGGACCTGGGAGTCTCCTGTTAACTCCTTCTAAACCTTCTGCCATCTGAAGTGTGACCCAGGGTCTCCTGCAGATGGAGAAAAGCTGACACAGGGCTGTACGTACCGTTATGGTTGCCATCCACCTTATCATTTATGGGTATTAAAATTGTCACACCTGAGCGACAAGAAAGGGAAATGGAAAAAGGGAGAAACTTGGAATGCAGCTGGATAAATGCTCTTTGTTATGATTGTTAGCAGCACCCGAGCGGAGCGAGGCGGGGGCATGGCTGTGCTGTCTCTGATCCATTAGTGCCATTGCAAAGCAGCAGGCGTTGGCCAAGCATCGCCCCATCACAGCCTTGCTCCTTCACTAACAAGTGTTCCCACACGCCGGGGCAAGGCGAGGGGGTTCCAGCCACACACGGAGGTGAAGCCACGTGCCTGGTGTGAGTCAGAGTGTCAGTGGCCAGGGAGAACCAGCCCAAAGACACCTGAGTCACATCCATGTCCTCAGCCCCAGAGCTGTTTTCCTGGCAGCTGGGTGATGTTGGGTCTGGCTGACCCAACCCTTTGGGATGCCTGGTCCAAGCTGCTGTTTGATAACTCCAATGATACCCTGACAAATCCCAGAGCCGCTGAGCTGCCGACCCCCAGCACGAGGTCTCTGCAGGAGGAGGTGCTGTTTAGACAGGCTGACGCAGGGATGGCTGAGCCAGCACAGGCAGGGGGGAGCACAGCCCCCGCTCTGCCCCCTGCCCGCCCTGCAGCATCCTCTCCTCCGCAGCAGAGGAGAGATCCTGAGGTCATGCAGGGCGTCTGTGGTGGAGCCTGGATGGCAATGCAGAAAGCACTGCAGGAGCACAGCACTCTGAGCACCAGGCAGGGCAGCGAGTCATCCCTGAGTGATTTTGGGACCCTTGGCTACGCATGTTGCTCCGCCACTCTGCGGTGAAGACCCAGACCTGCTGCCTGCTGAGCAGAGCAGATGTTGGTGTGCTGGGAGTAGTCCTGGTGGCCTGAAATCCCTCCCCGTGCCTCCGTTTCTCCCTCTGAGATGCATGTGTGCAGGACAGGCAGACTCTTGTGCGGCCACCAGCACCACAAGCCTGCCCAAGGCTGGAGACCCTCACTCGGAGGCTGCAGGGAGCTGGCACTTGCCCATAATATGGCCACACAGAGTGCCTCTGCTGCAGCCCCTCTTCCTCACCTCCTCGCCCTGCATGGGGGCTCAGCCCCGCTCCGACCGGGCTCTGCTCCCTGCCTGACCCCACAGCCCGTGCCGGCCAGCTGCCCTCAAACCCTAGTTCAGGTAGAGTGAAGGCCAGTCCGTACCATTGCTTTCCACTCTCTTCCCTGCCTATCCTGCATTCATCGTGCTTCGGGCTGGCTTGAATATCTCCCACCTGGCAAGAAATCCCAAGTCTGCCCCATTCAGCTGGCGGGTCTGTGCCCAGCGCAGGGGTCCCAGCCTGCTGGGAGGGTATCGCTGCCTCCACCTCCCACCCCCACCGGTGCTTGGTGTGGGGCTGGGAGGAGATTTTCCAGACCCCTGGGGTCCAGCCCTCTCCGTCCCTGCCTCATTTCTTATTTCTGGGCCATTATGTTCGACAGGGAGAATTTGTTTCTGTCCAGAGCAGATCCCCGGACAGTCTCAAACCTCTGAGGATTTATCATCCTGAGCTTTTGTTTGTGGGTCTCCAGGACCCTCTGCCCCACAGCTGAGCCCAGATGCTTCTCTGTCTCCTCCATGGAGCCTGCTGCCCCCCCAGAGCACTGACCCCTCTCTTCCTCCACAGATGCCCAGACCTGCAGGCTTCCCTGCGCCCCGGTCACACACATGCCTGCAAAGGCCACTGCTGAGGGCAGGGTGCTGTGGTCACAGATTAGGGGACATGTCCTACCTACCAGGAAGGTGATGGCTGTGGCTTCTTCTGGTTTTGCTCCCCAGGGCTGCTGGGGAGGTGGCCCAGGGCAGGGCATGCTGGGATCCAAGAGGAGAAATGCCCCGGGATCCTTAGGTCACATTCAGCCGGCCCTGGAACTGGTGGCAAGGGAGGCTGGGCTCGTCCCCTTGCAGCCCCCAAATTGCAGCCCTGCTCCATGGCAGCTGAGTGCCTGGGAGAGCCAGGCACAAGGCAGACATGAGCCCCCCTCGTTTGTCTCGGAGGTCAGCACTGACATCCCATCATGTCTAACAGAGCTGAAACAGTGGTGACCGCCTGTGCCAAGTGACAGCAGGGTGACAGCGGGGGTGGTGCAGGTGCCAGTGCTGTTGCCTGCGGTCTCCATCTAAGCAGATGTTTGGCTGCCCCCCGATCATGGTGGTGAGAATTTAGGGTCATCAACAGGTTCAGGTCTACCAGGACAGAGCTGTTGGCTGGCACAAGTAGCGACTGGGCTTGCGTTTCTAAATTGCCGTTGCTGCTGCGTTAGATGGGGACCCCACTTGCCACCAGCCCCCGGCTCGCTCCCTCTGTGAGGGTCCCAGAGGCCACTGTGTCAGTGACAGAAAGCTGCTCTGGAGGCCGGTGGAGCGTGACAGAGAAGGAAAGGGGTGCAGGGCTGGTCCTGCAGCCCTGTCCCCTCCCCGGCCGCCCACATTCCTCTGTAGCAGCACCAGGAAGGGGGGGACCAACCTTTGGCACATTTATTGACACTCCCTGAGTTCATACTGCAACTCTACAATCTTTCCCTGAGATTATTAAGAATTAATTGATCACTTTTATATTCCCCCCGATACCCAGTGCTGCTTTGCGACAGGCAGCAGGAGGAGGGAAGGGAGACGGGAGGAGGGCAGGGTGTGTAAAAAACACACTGATAAATGTTAATTACTCTTTTACAGCCCTTGTCAAATTCCAAAGCAAGTCGTAAATTCATTAAACTCTAACGGATTAAGCACATGCAGCTTATTTAGTCGCCATAAACAAGATCATTTGGATGTTGATTTTCCCCTTTTTATTGCTGCAGCAGAAAAGGGGAAAAAAAATCAGATGAGGGAATCAGTTGGTGATTACCAGGGAGTCAGAAAAGTTTGGATTTATTTGATATCTTTTTTTCTTGCTCCATGGCAGCTCTTTGCAGTACATTGGTCCTCAGGTTGCGCCTGGGCAGTGTCTTGCCGGAGAGAGTGGCCTTCCCAGGGCCTGTGTCCATGCCCCACGGTTGTCTTCTTAGTGCTGAGGCTCTTAAGACCCAGGCAAGATCTGGATGAGCAGAGATGGGGTGCTCAAAGGCCTTTTGGTGCTGGTTTCAGCTGGGCTTGCTGCTCTGCACTCCATCATGCTGGGAGGTCTCCATGGGCAAGGTTGTCTCCAGTGAGACTCAACTCAGCCTCTGGGATGCAGCCTCTCCGCAAGTGCTTGTGCAGGCAGAGTTAGCATAAAATTAGCTCTGCTCGTTCTGGGATGTTCCAGCTCATTGAAGTGCTGTCCCCAGCGTGCTGAGTGTGCCCGAGTGAGAGAGACATGTCCCCAACCAAGCCCAGCCATGAGACAGAGAGGCAGGGAAGGGATGCCATGCTGGCGGGGAGAGACAGGGCACCTTTGGCTGCTCTGAACACAGGGACATGGCCCAGGATCTGCCAGCCCTCTCGGTGAGCTTGCCATCCTTTGCTTGCACATGTTAATAATCCAGGCTGACCTCCTGAGCTGTGAGAGCAGAGGAAGGAGAATGAGAGGAGGGTCATGGAGATTAATTAATACTCAGGGCTCTAATTACGAGTTTCTTCAACACTGGGCTTTTAATGAAGAACAGGCGCTGAGGCAGCCTCGAGTCCCGCTGCCCCCCAGCTGGCCCTGCTGAGACATCTCCTGCCTCCTTGCAGGGGTGGTTTTACTGGGAGAGGGATGGGAGTTAGCCCCCGGCCGCCAGCATCTCCCACTGTGGCTCTGGGGCTCCGGGCTGTGTGGCCAAGAAGTGTCCGTGCTGCTGTGTAACCCCATCAGCACCTTGGGCTGAGCACCAGAGACCTGTGGCCATCCCCAGCATGCCCAGCTCCCTGCCTCTGTCCCACCTGAGTGTGGGATGGAGGCAGGAGGTGGCCTGGGTGCTCCCCAGATCTGGTGTGGGCAGGATGGCTGCTGGCTCTGCTGATGCTGGTTAGCAGCTCACGGCCAGCAATGCTGGCTCTGGGATACAGCTGTGCTTCTCCAGCATCTTGTAGCCTCCAGTGAGGCTGTGCTCATCAGGAACTGCAGGCAGCCATGTGCTGCAGGCAGCAGAGGCAGCTCTGAGCACCTCACTGGAGCTCCCTGCCTGGCTGCTGCAGAAAAATGTAAGGCTTTTGCTTCAGAGTCCTCAGCAGCACGTCACCTAAAGGAGGTCACCTGGGTGCTGCTCTCCTCCAGCCCTGTCTCAGCCCATCTCTGAAACAGGTACAGCCCAGGAGGGTCTGAGCTGTGCCTATGTATGTGACTGCCCTGGCCCTGCTCCCCGCTGCGTTTGCCTCTTGAGGGGGCAGAGGAGCTGCTGAAAGTCTCAAATAGGACAGCAAGGGGCTGCCAGCCCTCAGAGCTCCATTCCCAACAAGCATTTCCCTCCTGCAGTCCTCACAGTGGGTACAAAGTGCACAGATATGTGCCGGCAGAAGTATCTCTGCCCACCAGATCCCTCCATGCTTTCCCACTGCATGGAGGTGCCCTCCAGAGATCACCCCAGGCTTCTGAGCACCGGTGGGGCATCCAGGGGTTAATGGAAGGAGCATGTCCCACGCTAAGCAGTAGCTAACAGCCACTAGCTAATAACTTTATGGCTTCAAAGCAGGGCATTTATCATGCTGAAGTTTGTTTATGCACTAGTTATATGGTGCATTATACCAGCAATGTGTTTGGCTGATAAATTCTCCGTGACAAGCGAGGCTACCAATGGGGACTCACTGAGTCCAAAAGACCAGTAGCTTTTTCCTGAACTCTGCTTTCTGAGATAAGGATGTTTTTTCCCTCTTTTGTTTTGTAAGGAGGAAAGAAAAAAATTCAACAACCTGTAAACTTAAAAAAAAAAAAAGAGGGACATTTTTGTTCCAGATAAGTTGCCCAATGCTGTAGTCCCCCGATGGGGGCAGTGGAGAAGGTCCTGGTGAGGACTAGGCAAGCTGTTGTGTGAGGACCTCTGTGCTGGCAAGTGATGCACATGGACCTGTTCTGGGAAATTTGTGCATGTGCTGAGTGGGCACTGACAGCTGGTACAGGCTCTGGATGTCTCTGGGAACAGCCTACCTCAGTCCCTTCTGCCCTCAGGGAGGGCATTTTTGGGGTGGAAATGTTAGAAGGCTCTCTGGCAACCCTCTAGTTCTGCCCAACGTTTCTAAAGTGAGCCATAATCGTGGCATGTGTTGCTATTTTGAGGTTACATGTATGTGCAATTTGTTACTGAGCATGGCGCAGCTGCTATATTCACCTGTGCCCCCTCGCTCTGGGTTAAACTGTTTTAATCCTACTAATAATAATGACCTTCACATTTCTGGCTTGTTCTATCACAGGAGCCAAACCCACTCGGCAAACATTAACAAGCTCGGCCTCCTGACTCCATGCAAACATGATGGGTCAGGATTATTTTTCTTGCTGCGGCGGTGGGGAAACTGAGGCATAGAGCAAGGAGCTGGCGGGTCTGAGCCCACCCAGAGAACCCTTTGCTTTCAGCAGTAGACATCACCCTGATCCAATTTGGACCAGTGTAGGCTTTCATGGGTCTTACCTGTGGAGCAAGATCTGGGGCTGCCTGGCCGGTGAGATTCAGCGGAATGGGCCCTGATGCCAGGACCTGCCTCCACAGTGTGGCCAAGATGGTTCATGTGTCAGCAGCCTTTGCTCCTGCTGGGGAGTGGGACCTGCACTGCAGGATGCTGCGGAGCTGGGATGTGCCAGCTCAGCCTGGCCCCTTCCCCGTGGGGCCATGCCCGTGGCCACAGTGCTTGTCCCTGTGCCCTGCTGCAGCCAGTGGAGAGCTCCCCACCACAGTCCAGTGTTTGGGTGCAAACACCCAGCCAGCGGGCGTGTGGGCGCACACCTCCCTGCACGCAAATGCGCTTGTTACGTATATCTGCAGGTGCTACCCGGTGAGGGCATCTCAGCACATTTACCTATGCACGCCTCTGTGTGCATAAACAAGGATTCGTTAGCGCACCGCGTGCATCTCCACCTCCGTCTGCTGCATTAGGATCCATCCACAGCTGCCCACTAGCGTGGGCACCGCCAGCTGCGCAGCCATCCCAGCCTGCGCATCCCTGGCTGCCTACCTGTTGCAGCCCCAGCTGTGTACCTGGGCTGGCGTGCAGGGCCTGGGCTGCGGATCTGCATCGGTGGCTGCGCGCAGTGGCCCCTGCAGGCTGTAAATACTGCCAGTGTGGTGGGGAGGTTGAGCGGTTTATGGCTCAAGGTCAGGCCCATGAATCATAAAAAGGTGTCGGAAGGAGCATTAACTCCTAGCCTTCGCTCCGTCTCTGTGTGGTTTCAGGCGGGGCCCCGGAGGCAGTGATTAAAGGGTGCACCTTCCCCTTTCAGTTTTACGGTAAAAGGAAAGCAGTAAATTAGAAGCCCACAGGCTGGGGCAGGCCAGGTCCCGCCAGCGCAACAGCTAAGCGAGTACCTGCCGTGCGCCCCGAGACCCCACCGCTGGCTCTGCAGCCCCACTGGCACGGCCCCGGCGCAGCCCTTTACCACGGCGGCCGCTTCCCGAGGGGCAGGGGCTGGCCGTGTGCTGGGCAGGTGGCCACACTCGTGGCCAGTACATCCCTCCATCCTTGCCCCATCGACGGCTCAGGGTGGCCGGGGGTGCTCAGCCCCGCTCACCCCATAGAGCAGCAGCACCTCTTGCTCTGCACCTTTTTATGACTCCAGCTATAATTAACTCAAGTAATAAAATTTTTTGAATCCAAACAGATATAACTAACATTTAATGCCCCTGTTTTTCTGTGAATTGTCAGGACTATTAAGAGCTAAGTATTGACTGAAGAGGTGAGGCAGATGTTTCTGCTGCTGAGGTGGGATTGCCGGGGCAGAGGTAGAAAGCCCTGATAACGGTCAGGTCCCTGCCCCACATCTGGACCTCGGGACAAGGAGCTGGGGCAAGGGAGAGCTGGGGTAACGACCAGCACTGCAGGGCTGACCGTGGCCCAGGGAGGCAAGGAGGAAGGGATGAAGGCGGCTCTCAGGATCCTGCTTTTTCCTACCACTCACCTATAGGCAGTCTCCAGTGCTTCAGCCTCATGGCGAGCACTCAGGCATGGGCATTGCTGGAGGTTTCACCCGGCCAGCGCATGCTTCAAATCCACGGTCTCCTGGAGAAGGGCTTTCATGGACAGAGGTGTGAACACACCCTGCCCCATCCTCATCCTGGCAGCGGTGCCGTCCTCCCAAGCCTGACCCTGCTGGCAGCTGCCCCGGCGTCCCTGGCTTGTCCCCACCACCACCTGCCAGGCTGGCGAGCAGGACACGGGACATATGCAATAACGCCTTCCCCGAGCTGCTGCTGCTGCAGCCAAGGCGCCGTGCAAAGGGCCGGGGGGTCTGCCCACTGCCAGGCTGGTTTCCCCCAGCTCCTGCCAGCCTGGCACGGACCTGGCTGGGGGACCTGCGGCTGCGGGTCAGGCTGCCACCGCCTGCCGGGGACCTGCAATAGCAAGGGCCCGGGGGCGGGCAGGGTGCTGGAGCACATCTGCCCCGGGGACGCTGCACATCTGCCCCGGTGACGCTGCAGGTAGCGCAGCCCTTCTGGCCCTGAGCAACCAGCAGAGAGGCTGGGGCTGGGCTGAATGAAAAGACCAGGTACATGCTGTGCCCCTGTCCCTGGGCTGTGTCGAGCATTCGATGTGTCAGAGAAGAGGAGGAAGGAAGCCTAGCGGCTTGCTGGGAGGGAAAATACTTCTCCTTTCCCTTAAGAAAAAAGTGCTTTTTCCCCTGGGGAATGGCATCGCAGAGCCCTGGAATTGACGGGGCTGCCAGAGCTGATGGATGGCGCCAGCGGAGGGAGCAAAGCGGGTCAGCAGAGCAGAAACCAGCAGGCACAAAGAGAGAGCATCCCTGCTAACCAAGGCAGGCGGTAACACCCTGTGCCGGGCCCACAACAGCACCCTCTCTGTTGGCCTGGAGAGTCAGCACAGCTGGGGTACCTGGGGTGCCACCCTGCGATGCCCCCAGGCTCACCCCAACTGCACCCGTCGACAAGAAGGGCCTTTCTTCATCTCCGCACAAGCCCTGATTGTTCGGATGCTTCCCCTGCCACCGCCTTGTGCTTCTGCTCTTCCCAGAGACGGTGCTGGGAGGAAAGGGAGGACTAGCAACATCTGCTCAGCCAGAGCTGCTGGGGCTTCAAAGCTGCTAAAGGGGCTGAAGGTCCTCAGGCAGCTTCAGGCCAAGATGTCTCGGTCCTCTCAGCAGCTCTGCTGCGTGGCCGTGCAAGCCCATAATCCACCCGTGCCTCAGTTTCCCGACCAGTGGCTGAGGTCCTGCTCTGCCTCTGCAGGTGTGCTGCAAAGCGTGGGTGCATGAATTTGAGCCAAGGCACCCTTAAAGAATGGGGGAGCTGCAGTGCCAACTGCCCAGGGCAGCCTCCGTGCAGGCAGCTGAGCTGCCAGGTCCTCTGCCTTCCCTCCCTGGCACGCAGCATCCCGCTGGACATCCCAGGGCTGAGAAGGGGGAAACTGTAAGGTGGAAGCCTGGGCTGGTGTTGGTCTCTGAGGAGGGACCTGGCTGTGTTTTGAGGCTGGTGTGAGGAGCTGAGCTTTGGTAAATGGTAGAGGTGATGGCTTGTAGGGAGAGATTGAGAGACTGGGCAGCTGTGGTAAATAAGCCCTAACCTCACTGAAACTTGTGTGCAGTCTCTGCTTCCTCATGAGTGACACCCAGACAGCCTCCTGGCAGGAGGGGGGACAGCAGCTTGCAGCGACACCCGGGGGGATGCTGGCTGTTGTGCTGTGACCAGGGCTCACAGACACCCCACTCCAGCCTGGGAGCCCCTTGCTCTGCCGGCGGGAAGTGCCACGTCCCTGAGCACTGTCCCCATCAGGCACATGTGGGAGGGCAGGATCTGTCCCCATCAAGCATTGGGTGGGTGAGCAGGGCCCGGAGGAGGTCAGAGCGGAGGCAGGGCACACTGAGCTGCAGAAAGTTGCAGCTCTTTGGAGGGCTGGAGTAAAACAAGGGTGCAGTGAGCCCCAGGCTTGGCATCCAGGACTGCAGGCTGCTCCCCGTCTCTCTTGTGGGGTCAGCAGGGCCTTGTCCTTTCTTCCCATCAAGCACAAAGAGGACAAGCTCTTGCCTCAGCCGGGAAGCCATAGCTCTTTGCCCAGGTCGCCCTGCATGGAGGTTCACAGTGCCCTCCAGGGATGCAGAGCTGCATTGCCCCTCCTGCAGCCTGGGGACAGGGAGCGGATCTCCCAGCAGACAGGTAGCAGGAAGGAGCCCAAGTGTCATGTCTCCCACCCTGTGCCCTGTCTCCAGTGGGAGGATATGCCTGAAGCTGCAGGGCTGGAGGGACTTATCTCTGGAGAGATCTGAACCCCAAATTGTCATCTTTGCTCTCCAACAAGCCCTGCTGCCCAGTCCCTCTGCAGTGCCAACTGCTGCTCCAGTAGCTTCGAGGAGGAGGAGGAGGAGGAGGAGTGTGGGGAAGGGGCTCAGCTTCAAATCGATTCTGAGCACTGTGATAAGAATCTCTTATCACCCTTGTCATTGTAATGGCTGGGACTGAAAGGCTGGGTTGTGTAACGACCAGATTTCTGCACAGCCCGAGGTGGGGAGGAGACAGGGTGCAGGGGGGTGGCAGCAGTGGCTCTGGGATGAGGTCCCAACACTTCGAGCACTTGCTTGCTCTCTCCAGTGATGGCCAAAACCAGCTCTCCCTTCCCTTCCCAACCCTGGGCCTGCCGTGTCTCCTTCCCCAGCTCCTTACAAGGACAAGGAGCTCCCAGTGACATGGGTAAAAAGTGGTGAAGTAACTGGTCCAGCAAATCCAGACCACACATGGGGGTAAGGAGCACACAGAAGAGTAACCCAGAGGGCTGAACATTGCCAAGAGAGACCAGGAGTGACAGGAAGAACTGGGAAGCTCCTACTCCCACCTCCACAGCTACCTTCAGCCTCTTCCCACCTCCCCCTGCGCTGGGCTCAGCCCCAGCCCTTTAGGGGGGTATAGCACAGGAACCCAGGCACCCAGGAGCCAACAGAGCTGACAGGGATCTGGTGGGGGGTTCCAGACCTTTCAGAATTCCCTCTGTTCCCATTACTGTCCAAAAGCAGCTTTTCCAGTGGGTAAGGAAAAGGAAGCCAGTAAGCTTACATGCTGTGGGTGGTATTGGACTAAACAGTGGCAGCATCCAGTGCCCTCAGCTGTGAGGGCCCAGAGCCCTGAAGCTTGCTCTGCCTTTAACTCCTTGTGCTTCTCCCCTGTGTTTTATTAACAACTGTTGATTGGGATTCCAAGGTCGTCTGGCCGTGCAGAGACACAGATAAAATCTAAGGCTGCTGCTGTCCCCTGCATCTCTGGACCCACCAATCCCTCTATCTACAATATCTCCTCCTGCTAAGCTTTCCTCTGGCAAACAAGCCTGAGAAGGTTAAACAGGGTCCTGCAGCAAGGCCACTGCTCTGTCCTCTTCTGACAGACGTGTGGCTGGGGGATGTGTCAGCTTTCCGCCCTCTTGCCCGGTTCCCCTTCGCCACGGTGGTGCAGGATGTCCTGCTGCTGGGTGGGGATGGCCAGGCAGGGGCTGTGGTGCCGAGGAGGGCAGCACTGCTCCAGAAGGCTTGCTGAGGCTCTGCAGCTGCCCAGGAGGTTTTGCTGCTGGCTCCACACTGTTGGTGGCAAAAAAAACTACACTCAAGACCCCGTGAGCCCCCTGCACACAGATGCCCTGTCACTGGGGGCTCCTAGCTAGGGCAAGGTACCCAGGTGCGCTGCAGGGCTGGGGACTTGCACAGAGGGGGCTTTACTCGCCCAACAGTTGTTCTGCTGGAGAGGATGACTCTGAAGCTACGGGTTTTTCTTATCATGGACCAGACCCAGATTTCATGGCTGCTCCCAGCTTGGTGGCTGGAGAGTCAGTGGGCAGGGGTGTTGGCATAGTGCCAAGCAGCCCACCGCTCTGGACAGGCACTTGGGGAGTCGCCTGTTTTAATTCCAGGAGGAGCAGCGTCAGGTCAGGTGAAATTGGCCCTGCCGGAGGATTTATTCATTTCTCCTTCCCTCTGCCTCCTGCCAGGGGCTGCACTAAGATCCTGCGCCGCACAGCCATCTCGCTAAAGCCAAGGGGGCTTAGTGCTTAAATGGTTTTCATGCTGCCGTGGACTTCAGTGCTTGTCAACAAGTCTGAGGTCTTGCCAAAGAGCTGTGACAAACAGAGCAGCAGGAAGACGGGGAGAGTGGGCACCAGCCCTGGGAAGGGGGAGCACATGAACCAAGTCTCCAAACCACCCTGCATATATGGGAACATCACATAGCCAGGTCCACATATCCCCTCCAGCACGGAGACAAATTTGGCTGTCCGATGCTCCAATGAGAGGTGTATTTGGCCCAGCTCTAAGTTTAAACCATGGAAACACCTTCATTAAACCTCACTAATACGAAAAAGCAGAGCTCACCCGTGGTTTTTAAGCCGTCGCTTTTGTAGGCCCTTGCAGAAATAGATGTATGCATACGAATATATTTTTTGCTGTGTATTCATCAGGCCTCTTTTACTGCTGGGGTGAGCCCGAAGCCGGCGGGCTGGCTGCTGCTGCAGTAACGTGCTGGCTCTGCAGATGGGGATAGCAGAGCTCAGAAACCAAACCTGGCTCCAGATGCCACTTAAAAAGCTTGCCCTGCCTGGGGAAGGTGATGAAGGCACCCTCAGTTCCTCCGGCACCCAAGCCGGCCCCACTGGGAGGAGAAGACCTTAAACTCATCTTCTTTCCTTTTGGGGAGCTGGATTTGCCAGGGATGAATTTGCATAAACATGGGATAGTTCAATTCAAGCTCTGGGACACAGATCTCATACAGTGCGGAGCCGCAAGGCACGTGGCGCAGGTGAACTGGCAGTGCCGAGGCCTGGAGGCTACTCATCCTGTGGTCCCCCAAGAAGCCACCCCACACTCTGGTGGTGGCATGGGGAGTGAGGAGGCACAATGGCAGGGCAGGCTGCCCCCACCCTGGGCGGGCTGCAGCAACAGCAGCCCCCGAGACGCCCACTCCTGTGGGATCTGCTGCTGCCAGCGGGTCGCCAGAGTCAAGCGTTTGAGCAGGATTCGGAGGGGAGCTGGGTAGTTTTATGGGCAGTTATAGTATTTACAGCCCTGCTGGCTGAGGCACTGATCCAGGGGGAAGGGAGCTCCCTCCCCAGTGAAAACTGGATTGCAACGCTACCGCGCCTCCAGCCTTCCCAGGGGCAGGATGGTACGGAGGATGGAGACAGATGGCCCATCCTATTTTTGAAGTGTCCTTGGTTGACCAATGCTCCGTGAACCTGTGGGTCAGTCCCACCTGGCATGGCCAGCATTCTGGTGCTGGTGAGGTCCTCATCTGGTGTAAACTCGCACTTCTCCATGGATTAAGCCCTTCATTTTCATGGGAAGTACCAGAGATTTTCTTTCTTCACCCCACTGCTTGGTTTTGTCCTACCATCCACAGTAAGTGCCTGCTTTGGCAGCTCCCCTGCCTGACGGGCAGGGATGGCAGGCGGCCCTGCGCACACCCCACATTGTTTTCCCATCACCTGCCACAGACCCTGTATGTTTTCATTTAGTCGACATAGGGGAAAGCTGTAAAACATATGTCTGCTTCCCAAGGAGAGAGAAAAAAATTACTCCAACATCTTGGTCCAGTTAACGGCTTGGGCTCTTGACTCCATAGTTGGCTTCTCAGGGACTTTGTTTCATGCTCTGCATTAGCTGGCCCCCTTCTCTGGCTGGACCAAGGTGTGTGTCTGGGGGCAAGGATGCTTGGGGGGGAAGGATGCCCCCAGCAGCTGGGGGTGTGTGGTGGGGCTGGGCTGCCCCCCAACAGCAGGCAGGCAGGAGCTCTTTCCTCCCCACCCTCTGTGGGCTCCTCCCAGCACAGCTCCCCATCCATCCCATACATTTACCTAACGCTAATGAGACGTATTGATTGGAATGATGGGATTTGTAAAGGTCGCAGGGTTAAAGTACATAAAACCAGCCTTTCTGGAGCTGCAATATCAGGGCCGATGGGTCTGGTGGGAGAGATTAAAGGCCTCGTGCTGCAAGAATGGAGAGAGCTGACAGCAATTACATTTCAGATGTGTGCATAGTTATAACCCTTCCCTCCTCAAGACAGGCGACCACATCCCCACCGCCACAGAGCAGGTCTCCAACTCCCCTGTCTCCTTTTCAAAAGCAGGATTTCAACAGAGCAAATTGGGGAAGGAAAGACTGAGAGAGAAGGGGAAAGGAAGAGAGAAAGACTGGAGATCCCTTTGGAGGGGTGGTGCAGAGCTCATGCCTCTGTTTCGGGATTCCCAGCTGAGCTGTTATGGCATCACTGTGCTAAAATCACGTCGGTGGAATGCGAACTCTGAAAAGACTGCAGTCCCTTTTGTTAGGGCAGGACTCCCACTACTGGTAATGAGCTGGCAGGTCATTAGAGCTCTTATCTGTCCCCTGGAACGGTTCATGCTTATGGGCTGGAGGAGTCCAGATCCCCAGAACCACAAATGCAGTCGGCTGGAGGTGTGTCCCAGGTCAGGTTTAATAAGTCTTGCTGTAGGAGGCCAATGTCTCTGGACATAGTTTAAAGGCATTTCTTAGCCACACCTGGGAGCTCAGTCCCTCATGCTCTTCTCTGGGTTGTGCCCACCAAAGGTTTCTTCTGGAGCTGCAGGGCCAGCTCAGCTCTGGTGGAGTCATCCTACTCCATCACCCCTCCTTTCAGGCCCCTCTCTGCACCATGTGTTTGGGTTTTGGTCCAAAACAGAGAAGCGCAAGCACAGCCATGCCACTTGTACCACCTGAAAGTTATGTGCTTTTAACGTTGCGGGCTCCTGTGCTGGTTCTGGGGAATAAGCATGTGCCTCGGTGGCTTTCTTGGGTCTCCAGAGGGAGCAAGCAGACAGACACACAAGCTACGCTGAGGGATGTACTCATGTTAAGGAAGGATTAATGTTGACAATATCACTACACACAGAAACAGCTAAATTAGCTCCATGACCAAGCTTCATTAGCCCAAGCTTAAATCTCAGCTCCAGAGAGGATGAAGCCCAGCTCAAGAGCCTTCCAGCCCCAGCTCATCTCAACTTCACAACACCCACCACACCTCTCACAGCAGGATTAACACCACAGGCACCCGGGACTCAGGAAACCTGGCTCCATCTGGCATCACAGCAAGCCAAGAACATGAGCAGGGACTGCACTTCCCCAGGGATGAACCCCAGGACAAAACGCAGCCAGGAAAAGGAGCCATTTACCATGCAAAGAGAGAAGCACATTGCTCTCCTGTAACCATAGCTGTCCCGGGCTGAGAGCCTTCCCCTGGTGACAAGGCAGGGCTTTGCACATGGCGTGAAGAACCAGTGATCTTCAGAGCAGTTGTACACAACTTCCCCCTGCTGCCTGCCCACCCACACATGCTGGGGCTTTAAATCCTCCCCCAGAGCCCTGCCAAAGGGGCTGCACCGGGAAGCAGGAGCATCCCCCAGCACTGCAGCTCACCACCAGTCCCAGGCATCCGCCCATGTAGCTCAGTCTTTATTTATCCCTCCTGCGCACTCTCCTTCCCTCTCTCAGATGGTAATGAGTGGTTTGCACTGGGAACTAAATGAAGTTGATTGCCCACTGGTGTCTGCCATTAGTGGTAATTAGTTAAAACATCAGAGTATAAACAGTAAATTGGCTCTAATAATTAATACTAGCACTCAAGCATATGAGAGACACAGAGACTGGGAGAGAAGCAGTGGCAAGCTTGTAAAATCAGCTGGGGCTGCTTTAATTAAAAAAGAAGGAATGTAAGTAACACAGTATTGGAAAAAGGACAAAAGCCATCAGGATCTTGCTTGTTAGGAGCGTGGTTGTGTCTCCCCTGGTGTGCAGTAGGGCCGAGGGCTTGCATTGAGCCTCAGGTACCTGCTACTGCAAGATGCAGAGCCCACGATGCAGAGGCTGTTGCATCCCTGTGGTGCTGGGAAACTACTTGTGCAATGAGTTTTAGTCCTGTTGCCTCCTGGGGCAACAGGGAGGGCCGTAACATGTGGATCTGCTCCTGCAGATGTGAGGCAACCTGGGCAGATGGGTGGGATAACCCCATGGGATTTTTCAGGGGAATTCTGCTGGGAGCAGAGGGGCTGAGCTCATTCTGCTGCTCCCTGCTTAATAAAGGCACCATCCTCTTCTTTTTCCTCCCACGGCAGATTTGACCTGGGGTGTCCTTTGGGAAGAAGGAGCCAGCAAAGGGTGGGTGGGTCCTGCTGGGGAAGGTTGGATTTGCTCTAAGAATAACAATTTTTTTTTTCTGCAGGTTTTGCCAACCTGCATCCTTCCCCTTCTTCCAGCCACCTTCTACCCCTTGCATAACTTCCCCTTCTCCCAGCCAGAGTCTGGGGGGGGGGTGTCCCATAGCCCTGCCCCAGCAGAAAGCCCTCTGGCCTCAAGTCCCTTCAACACTTCATCTTAAAAATAGTAATAATAATAATAATACTAAAATGCAGCGTAAAGCAGTAATACTCTTGGTGCTGGGGTGGTGCTGAGCACCTGGGGCTCCCAGGGAGCGGGTGCAGCATGGCTCTCCCCATGAAGGCAGGCATACTGGCTGCACCCTTGCATCCCCTGGCTCGGGCAGAGGTGGCAGAGACGCGGCGTTTGGGGAGGAGGGGGAGGCTGCATGTATATTGCTATTAATCATCCCCGTGTACGTTAACCATGCTAATGTCGTAAGTGACAATAGCCCATCTCAGCTCGTGATTTAGGGTCTGTGAACGGAAGCTGGGCTCCTGGGAGTAAATGCGTGAATCCTCCGCTGGTACTAAACCTTCTAATAAATCTAACGCACACCAAAAAGCCCTGGGCACTAAATCCCAGAATCCGGTAATTGAAACCCTTACAGCTCTCAGAAATAAGGTAACCAGTGAGTGGAAGTGAGTGTATGTTTTTACAGAATATATATCCTATCTGCACCTGATTATCTCCAGCAGAGACAAAGGAAACCCAGTACCTCCTCGTAAAGCACCTCGTTCCACAGACTTAAAATAATACCTTTGAAAATCAGAACCAAGCAGCCTTGTGCTGCAGGGGCTGATGCTGTGCTCTGCAGACCTGAGTGGGCAGGAGCAAGGAGCCATGGCTTCTTGCTGCATCCCACTGCTGCCCCAACCATTGGCAAATGCCACCAGGACCGTGGTGGTCCATCTGTCTGCTGCCCTGGGCTGTAGTGCCTCAGCGTCATGGGGGACTGGCCACTTGGGGACAGTCACCAACCCAGCCTTGCTCATGCATGCATTGCAGCAGGCTCTGAGTACCAGCCAGAGGAGCGTGTCTGCACTGCCCTACAAGTCATAGCGGTAGGGAAAGGGCAGGACTTCCCAGTGAGGCTCAGCATCCCACATCCCAGCTGAGGTGGGGCAGCGTGGAGCAGCTGCCCAGGACGGGGCAGGTGAAAATGTTCCTGCACTATGCAGGTCTTCAGTGCACGGGGCAACTGGACAAACAGAATCACGCGTGTGGGGCTGATCCCCACCTCTGAGAGCGGGGCGTTTGCAGGGACCAGAACCATTGCGTTGTGGCAGCAATAAATTTGGCATCTTTCCTGCAGCTTGTGTGTCTGGTAGACAGTGCTGAAGCTGTTTATCGTTTTGTTTACTTGAGAAAAGATCACATTGGTGTTTTATTCTGCTTTTAATCTCTGTTACAGACCACTCTGTAATGCCTTGGCAGGGGACTTAATAAATATAGTCATTTGGATAATGAATGGTGATGATACAGGCAAGCTCCGGGGAGGTTGCAGAGGAGAGATGCTGCACAGGGCACCTGGCTGTGTTCAGAGGCAGGAGAACCGTGTCCTCCCTGGGATCAACCCTCCGCAAGGTCCTGCAGCCCTGGCTGGTGGCTGGGACACAGGGGTTGCCCAGCCCTTTCCCGGTTCAGCATCCTTCATTGTGTGAAGAGGGCTGAGACAGCATCAATGCAGACACCTGGTGTCCTGTCTGGCAGTAACCATGAGCCTGTCACCCACCAGGCCTGGAGGTGCCCTGTGCCCTGCACCCTGGGGACCTGGGAGCCATCTCATGCACACCACAGCAGTTTCTTGCAGCACTTCTGTACCATGGTTTTCTGCAGGAGATTTCTCTGAAACAAGAGAGAATTGGGGTTTTTATTCCCCCTCTCCCTACCTTTCCCTTTACTGCTGCCTAACTGTCCCTCTGTATTACAGTGGCTCATCCTTGCAGCCCCTCTTGCCATCTCCCACCTGCCAAACCCCACAGCCCCGCCACCGTGCCATCTGCGTGCCAGCACGCTGGCACAGCCGTTTTGGGTGACCTGGTGGCAGGCTGCAAGCGAGCTGTGATGGGACATCCAGTGCAGCTGCCCACTTCTATCTCCCGTCCCGGGGCTCTGGGACTGTCCCCTTGGGGACAACCATGGGATTTCCATTGCCTCTCCCCTTCCTCCCCCCCCAAACCTGGGGGGAGCCTGAGCACCCTCATTTCTCAGGTCACCGCTTGGCTAATGGTCTATTAATTTGTTCAATTGTCCCCTGTGAGGCAAACTCAATTTCTGCCCGAGATTTCTCCCTGGCTGTCAACACAGTGATGGATAGGATGAGCGGCTGTCACCGCCAACCCTGGCGCCCACCCGGCACGCCGGGCACCCGCGCTGGCCCTGCGCTCGCACACCGGCGCGGCTCCATGGGGCCAATCTGCCGCCTTGTGCCCAAGGATCTGTCTCCAGCAATGAAAAATGACAGAAATATTTAAGGACAAATAAGGTTTACAAACCCAATTTAAAATTATTACGGAAGGCCCTGGCTGCAGATGGGCCCAAGCTGATTCGCGGTGGCAATCAAATCGAATTTCCTTATCGTTGTATTATTTTAGGGCGTTATCTGGCCCCATAATGCAGTTATAAATTCAATTTCATCTGCGAGCGTTCATTGTTTACTGTCGCCTGTTTGCTGGGGAAAATGTAAACACTTTGCAGCCTTCGGCTGCAAAATTAATTTCTGGTGGAAAACAGGAAAGGGGAGAAAATGTGGAAGGTGCCAAAAAAAAAAAAAAAGAGAGAGAAAAAAAGAAAGGTGGTGGTGGGAGTGCTGCTGGGCATGGCATGAGGGCTGGCCAGGGCACCGGCACCAGCCCCGGTCCTTGTGCCCATCAGCTGTCAGGGCTGGCTGCCGCTGCGTTGCCATGCTTGGGATGGCAGTGGATGGGGATGGATGAGGATGGATATGGACAGGTACCTCTGGGCAGCACTGGCAGCTCTCACCTCTCCTCCCCACTGCTACGTTTCTCCCCCATGCAAAAGGAGAAAAAAAATACTCAGTGACCTGCTGGGGCTGCCAAGGGAAAGTTGAAGGTCTCCCATTAATTCCAGACTAAAAATGACAAATTCATCTTCTACGACAATTAAATGAAGTCAGTAATTGATGCTAATTGATCTTCAGCCGAGAGGGCTCTTACTGCTTTGCCATGCTCTCCGTGATGCTCCAGCACTTTCCCTGCTTCCCTGCTCCTCCTCCCTGCAGCCCCCTGGCCACAGGGACATCCCCATGGCCCCGATGACAACCGCTCCTGAGCCGGCTCAGCCTGGCCAGCTCTGTGCATCTCTTTCAGCCACTCGCTTCTTGGAGTTTACATTTATTTTCTTATTTATTTTTTTTTCCTTTTGGAGGCAGGTACCAGGCCTGGCTGTGTTAGCGACAAAGGATTTATAGCCTACAGCTGTGTAGGTTTCCACTTAATTTTTATAAGCCCAGCATAAGAGCCAGCAGGGGGTAAAGCACACTTGGATTTTCTCTACTTAAAATATTACAATGTTAGCACTTTTGCTTGAGCCCTGAAAAGGGGCGGTGGGGGGGCTGGATGCGTGTGTGTGTTTGGGGTTTTTTTGGTGTTTTGGGTTGGTTTTTTTTTCTCTTTTTTATGAGAGCCCTTTAATCTCAAGCCAATATGTCAAAATCAAATTAAGCCTTGGAAGGGGAGCGGGCTCAGCGTGCCAAGCTTGCTTGCTGGGTTGTAAATGTACAATTGTTTCTGGGAGCTGTTATTAAAGCGAGGTGACTGCTGCCCATTAAGGGACCCTGACGTCACGTCCTCCAGCCGCGCTCGGGAAGCAGCACTGGGAGGAGGGGGACGGGACTCAGCCATGCAGTGGCCGTGGGGAGGGGACAGACCCACGGCATCCCCTGGAGCAGAGTGGAGGGAGGGTGGCACCAGCCCTGGCATGGATGGGCTGTGTGGTGGCCACACCAAAGGAAGCCCTGGGGAGCACTGGGAACCCCTGGGGACTCCTGGGGACATGCCTTGTGTTTCCATGCAAGAGAGCACCTTGAGAGCCCCACCAAGGAACCATCAGAGGGAGCGGGTTTGGGTCTTGCAGCAGGGTCTGAGTTTTGGAGGTAGGAGAGGTTGCTCAGCCAAGACTTCCCCTAGCCCTTTTGGAGAAGCAAAAGGAGGAAATCATGGGTTTTTTTCAGTTTTCTGATGAAAGTCCCTGTTTGCTTTGGTTGAGAAGCCCATTTCTTGCCCAAGCAAAACCCTTTCAGTGGGGTGATGGGTCCAGTTGTGAGCCCCACCTGCAGCGTCCCCTGCAAGGTGTGGAATAGCATTGCTGGTTTTGGGTAGCCTGGGTTTTTGCCGGGCCATGGTTAGGGCCAGAAGGGGCAAACCCTGTCCCTGGAGGTTACTGAACCCTGCTGATGCAGAGGCAGCGTTTATGGTGCTCTGCTGTGGCATCATGCTTTGTGGGGGAGGTAATGAGCTCTTTGCAAAGTAACAGCAATGAGGATACTGTGAAGTATCACTATTCTTTACTCAAGACAGTTTATAATTACCCGTAATGCTGATCTCTAACATGATATTTAGACTGTGCACATCTTTAAGGTGGTCACTTACCACCTTTTAATTCATGTAGTGGAACTGAAATGGGTTGGAGAAGCATGGGGGCAGCAGGGAGATGTATTGGCACACTGAGATCTGCTTGCTGCCCTCTCCCGTCCCACCCACCTTCAGGTCCTACAGATGCTGAGGCAGGTGGCCCCTGCTCCGTATCCCCAGATCCCTGATTTCAGTGCATCAAGATGGGCAGCTTCCTGGCTCGCCAGGAGCTGTCTGGGAATGGATGCTGCAGTCCCAGCAATGTTACCATCAGCACTGGGGTGAGGACCCAGCACAAGGACAGCAAGGAGACCTCACACCTCCTCTTGGCCATGCTACGCTGGGCAAGAGAGACAAACTAACAGCCAGGATAATTAGTTCTGGTGAGAGGCAGTGCTAAGGAGATGGAGCATAGTGCTGCACTAACGGGGCTGTCTTGCTTCCAGGACATGAGACAGGAGCTCTGCACGGTGCTGGGCTGTCCTGGCTGGACATACAAGCTCATTAGGAGCGAGCTCAGAGACATCTAACATGACACTGTGGGCAGGGTGTCAGACCCTGGGGTGGGCAGCCCCTGGCCCCCTGACAGACATAGGTAGCAGCTCTCTGTGTTGCCTGGGCAATGCAGCGGAGAAGCCTGCATGCCCATTGCAGGCTGCTTTCACTGGTCTTGCTGGGTTGCAGCTGGGAAGCAACAGCACGGGTAGTTCTGTTCACTGGTCTTTATGGGTCCCACTAAATCCTGTGTAATATACTGTAAATAAAGTTTATAGCTGAAATCGGTGTTTTACAGGGGCAAACTGAAGTCCAGCTGCAGACCTACAAACAAATGTGTTGTATGCAAAGGGGAGACAGCACCGATGCCTCCTGCCGAGCCCTGACCCATTTCTTGGGCATGTTTCACTGGGTCTTAGGGAGAGTGTGGCTTGCACCGGCTGGCTCTGGCTCTGGACATGTTCATCACCTGCACATGGCTCCTGGCTCCCAGTGCCTCTTCCCCACAAGCAACTGAGCCCAAAAGTCACTTGTAAAGTGAAAATAAATTACATTCTCTAAGTCACACAAGGAATCAGCGATGAGGGCAGAGGTAAATGCCATACCCCAGAAAACTGAGGCACAGAGTTGCGCTTCAGGCAACGTTCTGGCAGAGCTGGAAGGAAGACCGGGAGCCCTATGTCACCTTCCTTGTGTCTCTGCTGTTGGTGCCTGACACGGTGTGCAGGGACTCAACCCTGTCTGTAGGGCTGTGGAAACCCTGATGTGTCAGAGACATCCAAAATACCGCCCTTGCCCCTTTTCCTGGGGCTCCACAGCTGGAGCAGCTGGTGGGCAGGGCTGCGCCTGCAAGAGCGCTCCGGGTTCCTCAGCGATTCCCAGACGTGCTGCGCTCGCTGTTTTCCGGGAACCCAGCGGCCTGAGAAGAGATAAATAAGTGATACAGACATTTCTGCACTAAACACACATGACGCGCTCCCTCCCGCTCCCCCCTCCCCATGCACACAGTTCTATTAATCCTGACAAATTATGACGTACAGACGTGTAATGCAAACTGATTCATCATACATTCAAATCTGCTGTGCGGGAGCAGCGGGAGGGCAGAGGCAGACAAGTGTATTACACGGATAATGTATTTGACGTATTAATAAAACCAGCCGCATTGCTCAATCTGGAGAGAGGGGGGGATGCCAATACATCATGACAGATCACATATTGATGGAATCCAGATGTTGGGAATCATAGTCTTGGGGCCTTTCTTGTATTGACTAAAGGTAAAAAATGCTGTCTGTCAGCACATTAAATCTCTGCTTTGCTTGCAGAGGCTGGGGGAATGGTTATTTCTGGAGGACGAGGATGCTGGTCCCTGCATCCCCTGTCCCGTTATCCCAGACATCTGAGAGGGAAGGGTGGAGAAAGAGTTTAGAACCCTTGTGTTATTATTTGGTTGCCTATCAACTGCAATGACCAGCCGGAGCACACGTTAATAGGGTCCTGTCAGCTTGGAATCCTTGGCTCAGGCCCTCAGCTGATGTAAATCAGCATCAAAGTGATTCCCGTTGCGCACCTGGTCTCGGATTTTTAGCCAGTGAAACAGTCAAAAGCACCCCCTTGCCTTTACCAGTGATGCTGCTGTTTCCCACATTTTGCTCCTCTTGGACAGGGATGCTGCTCACCTCTGTCTTCCCTTTTAATCCTTATTCTGAGCATGTGGTGAGTCGCTTGAGTGCATGTTAGATATGTACTTGCATGTATATGGGTGTATCCATAAGTTGGGTTTAGTGTTTTCAGGGAAAGATATTCTGTTGCCACACTGTCATAGGTAAAGGTTGTTGTGCCAATAACAACTCCAGCTTTTCTTTTATCTTAGGAGCCCTTTTGAAATGAAATCACTTTGTTTCAGATCTGTTTGGGTTGGATACTTTTCCCAGCTGCTTGCATTCTGGCAGCCTGATTGACTTTGGCTTGTGTGTGACAAGGTGTGTTACGCACATGGGAACGTTATCTATTGGGGTACACAAATATATGAATGTTCTGGCTTGGCTTTGCGCTCCCCCGCCTGTAGAGTGCCTTTCCCTTGAGCATCTTCTTGTTGCCTTGGGTTAAACCTGCTGCTCAGTGCATGGCAGGATGAAATGACACTGAGACGATGACAGAGCGTTATGCTAATGCTCTTTCCAGGGTTATTGCCATCTTGGAGAACGTGCTGTGCCCTGTGTTTTTGGGCCCTATCCCTGCAAGCGTGCATTACCTGCAGGGGGGAGTGACCGGGAGGTGGCTGGGACACAAATGGTCATTGCCTGGGAGGCCAGGGCAGCTCACAGAAGTGGTTTGGGTTTCAAAAGTAATGAACTTGCAGCAAAGAGGGAGGGACGTTTGAGCACTAGGAAGAGTTTGAACGATCGGGGCACAGTTTCCTTGGATTCAGACCACTGGGGCTTATATATAGGAGCCTACAGAACTATTATATAGGCTGAGAGAGAAAGAGAGAGAGAGACAGAGAAACTCTAGACAGGAACTATTTACATATATATAACACTATTTAATATAGATCTATTCTATTACATAGAACTAATATATAGGAGCCTATAGAACTATCTGTATGGCATTTTCCCCCCTGTCAGACTGGATCAAAAAGCAGGAATCGAGGAATTTGGGGAAATACAAAAGAAGACATTGACATTTTGGTGATTTCTCCAGGGGAGCCCCAGTGGGTGTGGGCTGTGGGTCCATGCCTGGCACAAACGGATGCCAGGAGGTCTCTGGTGTGCAGAGGTGCAGATGCCTGGGGCCACCCCGGCATCCTTGGTCCCCTGCAGAGCACGCCTGAAATCCTCCGCTCCCGGGAAGGATAGCCCAAACTGGAGCTATGCTGAGTGATTAGCTTCACTGAGCCTTCCGAAATACATCCCCAGTATCCCCAGCTGGCTGGCAGTGGGGCAGGGATTAGCACGCAGTGTGTCTGCCAGGTGGGAGCAAGCCTGCCCCATGTTCTGGGGTCAGGCTCCACCGCCAGCTCTGCAGGTCTGTGGTCTCACAAACAAGCTCGACTGATTGAACAGGAGCCGACGCTGCCTGCTGATGGCAGTGGCCCCACTCACTGTCCCGAGGGTGAGTGAGACCCGGCCGGTCCTGGCTTTGAAGGTGCACAGCAGTGCTGCTGCCCTCGGGCACGGCCAGGGCACGGGGCTGGCGGCCAGGGTGTCCCCAGCTCAGCCGCCAACTCCCTCTTGAGCTGTCGGTGACCCGCACCATGCAGGGCTTTCAAAAGCGAGGACACAAGTCCCTCAGAGTCCCAAAGTGCTTTTAAAACTCCTTCTTTAACCTCTGGAAGCCGTTTCCTTGCATGTGGAATGGAGACAATAAACACCTGAGATGAAAGGGCATCTTTTCTCTGCTAAGATAAAGGGGTTTGCTCTTTCCCCAGGACTTGTTTGGTACAAGTGGATGGGTCTGGAGGCTGAACTGCTGGCAGGGAGAGCACACCAGCCCCAGAAAGTAGCAAGGTCATTTTTCCAGTTGGAGAAAAGCAGCTTAGAGGAAATATAAATTGCACTGAGTGAGCAGGACTTGAAAGCAGGGAGGGCTCCTCAGATGGGGAGCCAGGGAAAATGATGGAGGGAACGTAAGAATGACAAAGCATGTCGTTCCAGTGGAGTGCAAGACGATTTGCTTTAGCTCATTAAATACTGCAATAAAATATTAATAGTTATTGTCCCTCTATTTTTTGTAATTATCCTTGCAAAGAAGGATCTGCTGCAAGTCACTAATGTATTCCCAGCAGCGGGTTGCTTTTTAATACGGCGATGGCAGTCAGGGGTGAGGAGGGGGGAGGAATGAAAGCATTTATGTGTAGCCAGAAAATAGTTGTATGATCAGGGTCATTAAGGAATCGGTGCCGTCTACAGAGGGAGCGACACGAGGCGGGGAAGAGGAGGCTGCGGGGAGAGGAAGAGGGTTCAGGTTAACCCAGGAGCACTTGGGAAGGGACAAGATTTCAGGGCAGTCTGGTGGCCACGTCCCACCTAACCCCAAGGAAGAAATTCATGCTGTGGCTGCCCAGCCTGGTGCACCCAGGCATTTGCTGGTGAATGTGGTGATTTCCCCACCTGATCACTCTGATGCAGCTATGCAGGATTCTGGAAGTGCCAAGCTCCTGCTGCAGGTGCTCGGGTGCTCAGGGGACAGCTCAGGCAGATGGAAGGTAGCCCTCAGGGTGCTGTGTGATGTGCCAGGGAGGCTCCCCGCCATCGCAGCCTTCTGCAAGGCAATCTTTGTGCACATTAGCTGTGCTGCTGCCTTCCAGTGCCCTGCGCCCGTTCCTGTGCCTGTCCCACCTGGCTTTCCTGGGGCTGTCCTCGCTCTGGTCAGCATCAGCCTCTCCCCATCCTGCTGCCATCTGAGGCTGCTCCCACCTCCTGGTGCACCCCTGGCCCAGGAGCAGGCATGTGCCTGCCAGCTCCTCTGCATCCCCACTGTGATGCCAGCCAGGGACTTGCTGGCACACAGCTGAGACATGGCACCACACCAGAGCAAGCAGTAGTGATGCTGTGGCCATGATAGGCTCTGTCAGAAACCTTAAAAAAGTGAGGTGGGATGTCTCCTGCCAGTAGCAAAGAGCCCCTCTAAGGCTTGTGCAGCAGCACTAACGTCACACCCCACTGTGCTCTGGCCAGGTGAGACCTCACTCTGTTTCCTCTGGCTTTGTTTTCCCACTGCTTGAGCAAAGTGGGATGCGGAGAGGCATTTTGCTGAGCCTGGGCAAAGCTGTCGGCTTAAATGTGGTGGGGAGGGGGAGCTGGGGCTTTTCCAGGCAGGGGGGCAGCCTGTGGTGCCTGGGGTGGGTGAGGAAAGGCTGAGCCACAGCGAAGCGCTCCTGGCACGCGAGGCCAACCTTGTGATCACTGTGATGTGGCTTGGAAAGCTTTGGCTGGAGGAGGTAGAAAACACTCTGCCGTCAGAGGAGGAGAGAGCGGGGATCCCACCATGGCTCCTGACCCTGGGCAGAGAAAACCCAGGGACGCAGGTGCTGGCACGGCGGCGTGGGCAGCAGCAGCAGGGCTGGGCCACGAGCCCACCTCAGGGGGCAAACCCTGTCTGCGCAGGCAAGCCGAGGGCAGCGCAGCCGTGCCTGTGATGCTGCCTGCCGCGACAGGGATGCTCCTGCTTCCCACGCTGGAGGAGGGATTGGGGCTCCGGCCCCACTCAGATCCCATCAGCCGGCCCTTGGAAGAGAAACGGTGCTGACAGGTATCTAAGCGAGGCAGAATTAAGGGAAATGATAATAAATGTAGATGGTCAGGCGGGGGAATGAAATGATCCATCTTTTGCATGTTAGTCAAGAGGTGCTCGCAGGCTCCCCCCTCCCTGCTCCCATTCAATCAGGGCCTGTCAGACCTCCAGCAGGCTGGCATTTTTGTGAAGAATCTCTCGGCTAAAAATTGTTGTCATTCCTATTTCCTTGTTATCAGTCGGCGGCACCTCGGCAGAGCCCGGAGATTAACGCAGAATCGCCGGGCGAGCATCCATTCCCGAGGAGCCCTATCCATTACACCGAGCTCGGCGGGTCCCTCCCGCCTCACCTCCCACATTCATCATCTTTAACGCTGACAGCCCGGCGCAGGCCTTTCAAATTTATCTCGCCACGTCCCGGGCAGGCTCTATCCGTCAAACTGCGCGAGAGGGAGCGAGCCGAGCGCCATCTCCTCTCCCCTGTTCGTCAGGGAGGGAGAGGGGGGGAACAACCTGCCCGTGTGAGGGACTCGGTAAAAGATTGGTCCGAGATACACAATTAATCATGGCTCGCATCAATTTGCTTGATTTACTCCCCGGAGGGAGAAGGGGCGTAAACACGGCGTGTGCAGAGGCAGTGTGGAAACATAATGTGTCTGTCTATAGGAAAAACATTAACACATCATCCCCGTTGTGGGTGATTGATGGGGGAACGGGAGAGGGACAGCCCGGAGCTGGCAGGGTGACAGAGAGCCAGGAGCTTGCCAGAGAGACGGACCCAATGGAGATGAACCTCAGGGGCCACCGGTCAGGGCAGGCAGCGCCTGGCACGTCCAAGCCACCTTGTGCTTCCCTCCCAGTGCTCTCCTGCGGTGGCAGCCTGGCCCAGGCATCTCCCCCCACACCGGGACCCTCTGGGTGGGTGGGAAGGTGAGCTGCTGGCTGTGCTCTGTGTGCGAGGCAGGTGCTTCAGGGTATGGATGTATGAAATGTCCCGTCTTCAGGGTGATGCCAAACCCAAAGCAAAACTGCTTTTGCACGTAATAATTTCCAAGGCATATTTCATGCTCATCACCATGTCCTAAATGGGTGGCAGTGCAGCTCGGTCTGCCTTGCCTTCCCTGAATTTCTCCTGTAAATAACTTTTTCTGCCTGTCCCTGGAAGTGGGTGCATTTCAGGATGAGTTCCAAATGTGCAGAGCGTGCTTGTGAAGCCCTTCGCTAGTCTTCGGGGTGGGAGATGCCATAGCAATGAAAGATACTGTTATTATTAGATCCCAAGCACTGGGTTGTGCCATTCCCTTGATGGCTCTGGCGGAGAGAAGAGGCTGACTTTTATGGAGAAAGTTACTGCTGTATTTACAATCCAAACCTCCTCGTAACCAGCCGCAGGGTGGAGGAGGAAATGCGGAGAGAGTGTGTGATGATTTAATGTGTCCTTCTCGCGTGCCTTTCAGCTAAGGAGCCTCCTCCCTCCTTCACCAACCCACACTCGGCCGGGCTCCGGCTCGGCGATCACAGCCACACGGACAAGGGGAGCGGGAAGAGAGGTTTAACCAAGGTCAAAAAGGGGGACCAGGAACCTGGAGACCCACATCCCAGACCTGCATCTTCCTTGGTAAAGTCTTCATGGAAATGAATGGTACTCAGACCTTGCTGGGTCAAGCACAGGGTTTTCCACTAGCTTTTGTGGAGATTATGGTGTTTTGAGGGGGAGACCAGGGGCTCATGAGAGCTCATTGCCACCAAGTAGTCACTCTGCACCTGATTTTGTAGGGAGTAACCTAGCTGATAGGAATAGCTCAGCGGTGGATTGTGCGGGATAGCCAATGCAATTTACCAGCCGGCTCTTACCACCCAGATGGACACGTTTCCCTGGGCAGGTTGCAGCCCACGGGCCGTTCCTAAACTCAGCACCATTCCTGCTGGGAGCTGCAGGCGCCTGGCTGAGCCACCCTGCCAGGATTGCCCCCCGGATAGCCGGTGGTGGTGTTGGATGGGCTCGCTCCTGCCCGGCCATGCGTGGCCCTTGGCTGGGACCTTCCTGCAGGTGCTCCTGTCATCTGGGCTCTGAACAAGTGACAGTTTCCCTGTCTATGTTTCCTAATGCGCTCAAGGCCAAAGCTGCTCTTCCAGCTCTCCCAGTGCCACCCTGCATGGGGTTTCCTTTAGCTGTGCCCCAGCATTTCTGCCTGGGAGGGAGGGATACCAGTGCGGGGAGGTCTGTCATCTGTAGAGCACTGGGCGGTGCTTTGTAAGTCAGAAATGCACAAGACAGATGTGATCTGCCTGAAATGAAACCCAGAGCAGCGCAGGCATGATTTGAGTATCCAGTGTGTCCATTAGTTGCCCTCCTGTTTGCAGCTTCTTGGGGAAAAAAAGCCTCCTGTGCCACACCTTGTCACCCACCTGCCTGCCTGTCCAGCTATCAGTACAGTGCTGCAGACCATTCCTATTTCTAATTCATAGACTATGAATTAAACTCTGAGAATTAACGCTCCAGCTGGGGGCTACTCCCATCTGCAGGAAAATCCGCATCCCCTCTCCGTGATGTGCAGCATCACCTGTGCCCGCGTGCCCGACGCACCCAGCCCTTTGTCCTCCTCGGGGCAGATGCTGTCCCTAAAGCACTCAGGCTAAGATCAGGCAGGATTAGGTCCGTGAATCCACAGTTCTGGGGTTGCTTGTGGTTTAAATTCATCAGTTTAATTTAGTTTTGCTCTCCCCTGATTTAGTTGCATCTGAAGAGGGGTTTTTTTTCGTCTTATCTTGTGGAAATCACTCATAATTTTGTAGTGGCTGTTTAATACATATATATATATGTATGTATATGCTGGGTTTTACAGCCCATTTTTATCACCTTTTTATTATCTTGGGTCAAAAGCTTTACTGGGTTGCATTCAGGGAATTATGCAAACTAAGAGAAAATACCATAGCAAAACTATAGATTTTCTCATTAAACTCTGCTTGGACATGTAGTTATTGTAGTAAAACTCTAGTAACTATTACAGGCCCTAATATAAAATTATAGTTTGACACCTCAGCGTGATTGGCCTTGCACTGCGGTTAAATTAACCCTTTCTGTCCCTTGCCTGCTCAGACTAAAGGCTTTTGCAGGAAGCGGGCAAGCCAGGTTTAGCAGGCAAGCTGGGCTTGGCAGGCAAGCTGGGGTGGCTGCGCGGGGGCTTAGCCTGGGACCCCCATCGTGTGCAGCTTCAGAGCAGCTTTGTCTGATGAACAGGGGAGGATCCCACAACTCCAGGTGGATGAAGCCCAGCAAGGAAGTAGGAGCTTGCTGCAGTTTGCAGCCTCTCCCATCATCCCAGAAACTGCTTCATTCCCACCGCCCAAAGACTGTGTAATTCACCCTGCTCCATGCACAGCGGATTTAAGGAGCGATAAGCATATTCAGCAACTTAATTATCTCAGACCAGATTTTCTTCTCAATTACACTCAAGTAAATCTGAAGCGATTCCATTCAAGTGGACGGTGTTAGTCCACCCTTGTAAAAAATCAAAATCAGATGAAACGTCACCCATGCATTTTAGCAAATCTCCACACCTCTGCCAGTAACAGTGCAGCAATCGTGGGAGGTTTCTGGGGCTGTCTGACACAGTGACAGGGAGCTGTGTTTAAAACAACTTGGATGGTCCGGCAGGGATGGGGACTATTTCCTTCCGATCGTCTGATTAACATTTTAAAGCCATGTTGATAATAACCTGGGGTAGCGTGACAGTTCAGCAACTTCATTCAAGGGAAACACTTAATCATATTTATTATGTAAACACAGCTTGCCATGCCCCCATTAAATTATTAATAGTACCATTAACATATTTACATATAAATCTTATAGCAATTGATGGAAATGGCTTCAAGAACCTTGCGTTAGCTCCCTCTTTATAATGGATTCTCTCTTGCAAATACCCATTTATTAAAGAGACAAAATATTAATTTTTTGTTAAATGTTCATGTCAAAAATGTCACCTTTGCAGTTTTTCAAATTGCCATTTATGCAAAACCTACTGACTTGGTATTTTCCTGTCTTTAAAAATGGCCTGTTTAAAAATATTGCTTCAAAAGGAGCAATTAAGGAGAATAAGGGTAAAGATATTTCAGTGATCTGGGGTTTTTTTGTGTTTTCCTTAGTGATGAAGTTGATAAGCTGAACAACACAAATACTGGTGGGGTTGTTACATCACTTCACCCCTGGAGGTACCCTAAAATGGCCCAAATCCTGCTGCCTGGGGGTTAACCTCTGATCAAAACATACACACTTCCTACGTGTTTGCAAAAGCTATTTGCTGTTACTGAGACCTGAGTAAATTTACTTGGGGCTGGAGTCACACCCAGACATTCCAGTTAGAACTGATCACTCTAATATGATGCTGTCCCACAGTTACGCTAGGGGGATGCTGGACCAGACTCCTGGGAAGATGCTACTGTCCCAGGGATTGCCTGGGACAGAGGGCAGAGGATAAGGCAGCAGGGATGTGGCTTTCACACACAGTAGTTGGAGATGCCAGGCACCCAGGGTCCACTGCCTCTCCTCTTTTTTTCTTTATCTTTCTATGAAAAAACGTGAGGTGTCCTTTCAAAACAGGAGTGGGAAACTGGGGGAAATAGGTGGCACAGTGGGAGCATGGGAGGAAGAGAAGGAGTACAAAGGCAGGATTTACCAGACAGGATGAAGAAAAGAGGATGGAGGGTAGGTTAGTCCTTCTCCCATTTCTCCTCCAAATTCTGCATCTTTCCTAACCAGCCCAGCCCTGACTAATAATCCTAATTAGGCTGCATACTGTAATTCCTTAATACCTTCCAGGTAGCGGTATCCCAGGGTGATTCATTCTCAAGACTGCCAATTTTCACAAGTTTATCATAAGACTCTCAGGATTTTTTTCTTGTTCCTTAAAGTTTCAGCCGCTGCAATCAAGTGGTGATATAAGAATCTCAGTTTTCCTTTAAATAAATAGAAAAGGCATGCTCTGAGCCATGCGGTCAGGGCAGAAAGCTTGAATAGCGCTGTGAGCCTGGTCCTTAAAGCGTGGAGACCAGAAAGCAGAGAAGAAGATGAACGCAGGGTAGTGGAATTGTAGGATAATTTAGGTTGAAAGGGACCTCGGGAGGTCATCGTACACTTAATTTCTGGTGCATCTCATATTTAAATGGCAGTTTTCATTAGCATTTTTAGTAATAAAATTAATAAAACATAGCCCTCAGTTTTGTGTGAACTATGTATACTATACATCTGCATATGGTAAAGTATAAATCTCTGCTGAGCACCGGGCTGCCCCTTGCCCCTCTGGTGCCGCCAGCCATGATGGCACGTGTCCCATGCCAGCAGCTCTGAGCTGAGCAAAACAGAGGAAACCCAGTTTGCTGGGAAGGAGCCATAACTACCTGAACTGGGACCTGCAGGGGACCCAGCACGAGGCTCCCATCCCAGCTCCAGTCAGGATGAGTCACCTATGCAGGTTGTGTGTCCCTTCCCCACCTCCCTTCTTCCCACCTGAACACAGGGTGAGTGAGGCACTTTCCCTTCTGGAGAAGTATTTAAGGATTAGACCTTATTATGGTAATGCAGAAGCCAGGGAAATACGGAGGCGGCATTACAAAGGATTTTTTTCCCTTTCTCAATTAAATGAATGTTCTCCTAACCCGTTGTGCCCAGTCCTCGTGTGTGCCGTTACAATTGTCTCTAAAAACTCTGTCTGATTTTTCAAGCAATTTCTCATGAAACAGGCACTTTCAGAAAAATCATAAGAAAGCAATCGTTTCAAATTGGTCATTTGGGACTCAAATTACTAATCTAATACATTTTTTATTGAGGGTTCCTGAAAGGTTCCATAAAACACAGTCTGTGAAGCTGCCCAAACTTGCCAGCCTCCCAGTTTGACAAATCAAACCCAACAATCTACTTTGCAGCTCAGGTTTAGGGCTCGCGAAGCTGCCACCGAAATAGCAGCATTTATATTTTTCCATCAATAGTGACTATCTCGTCAGTTTTTTAAATTCCCTGGGGTGTTTTGTTGATTTACTTTTTTTTTTTTTTTTTTTTTTGCTTGTGCTGGATTTTTGTGTCCATGTCCAAGCGGCAGTGCTGGTATTGGGGGTATCTGCGGGGGGTTGACCTGGAGTCTGCTGCCGAGCATCTGCTCTGGCTCTGCTGGGAGGAGCAAGCGGGAGGACAAAAGTCAGGTCAGGCAAGCAGAGGACTAGGAGCCAGAGACTGACTTTTTTATTATTTATATTATTTTTATTATTTATATTCTTTTATTATTTTGTTGTATTATTTATTATGTTATTTATGTTTTTCTCGAGGCTGTGCTTAGATGGGGTCTCTATAGCAGCAAAGCACTATGCACAGTCGCTGCCCTGTTGAGCCTTGAGGTCTGGACAGAGAGGGGAGCCAAAATATGGGATAGGCAAGAGATTTTGATCTTCTTGCTAGAAGTGAGTGCTCAAAGCATGCGAAAATGAGGGAGATCAAACAGGCGGTCTCTGGTTCTGAGTCCCCGTGTCACGTCACGGCCACAAGACCACATTCTGCTCTTTGCAGCAGTTTTTTGGGAAATAGGGATAGTGCTGACCCGCTTCCCAGCAGCCACTCATGGTTACAAAGCATCAGACTCCCCACACACAAGGCACTAATCAAATACGTGTTCATTATTATTTTGGCAGATGCTGAGGGCCGGCTGAGTGCTGCCTTGAGGTAGGACCAAAAAAGCTGTGCCTCTCTAATCAGATTTAATAAAATCCAAAATAAAACTCCATGGGTTGACAGCCAGCTCCTTCCTGATGCTGGAGAGGCAGCACCCAGTGAGGAAAATCAAGCGCCGCAAGGCCACTGCCAGCTCAGCTTGCCAAGAACCCAACCAAAATTGCTTTTCCCCTTTAACGTCTGGTGGCAATTTTTCTTTTGCAAGATCTGCCAGTCAGGAGCAAGGCAGAAATGTGGTTTTGGGGAAGATCGTCTAGCAGTGCCTGCTTCTTGTTTCAGCTAGCATAAGAGCGCAGAGGGGAGAGGGAAGGAGCAGGGCAGCCCAAGAGAGAGACACAGAAAGCTGCTGGGCATTGGGTGGAGATGGGGATGGAGAGTTTGGGGAGAAGGGGCAGCGCTGCCTGCAGCTCAGCGCCCTTGAAGCCGCATGGCTCGCGGAGCAGGGATGGGGCTGGCACAGGGCTGATGCTCTTGGCTCAGTCCCAGCACCCTGGTTTGAATTTTACCCTCTGAGAGGAGCCATGTGAGCCTGTCCAGTGTGTGACAGGCACCAAGCGGGTGGGGAGAGGGGGCTTCCCTGCCAACCCTGCTGCACCCAGCCTGCTCCTTTGCCTTGCAGCCCCCAATGTCCTCTGGCTGTGCGGCTCCCTCGGTGCTGAGACAGCCGGCTGTGTGCTGACACGCTCCCCTCTAATGCCTCCAAGGGGGCCTGTTACTATTTATTGGGTTAGCGTATAGTTTTCTGCTGCCGTTACGGTTTTACTACGGGGATAATTCACAACGTGTAGTCAAAAAGTAGAGCCAAACGTGGCCGTTTTGAATGTCAGCTGGGGCTGCATTGCAGGGGGGAGCTGTTCTTGGCTGATTCTGCCCATGGCGGTCACCCATGGGTGACAGGGAGGAACCAGTAGCCTCTCCAGCCCATCCTCTGGCCCACAGCTCCCCAAGGGGTTTGACACCAGGGTCTTGCCCTCACGTAGGCAGGGGGGACTGCACAGCTTCCTACACATCCACAGCCCCACAAACAGACCAGAGTTTATTATTGTGCTCTTTCTTTAAATATATATATCTATCAATTTATTAAAATTAATAAGTAATGTGATATTCCAGAGAAAAACTCTCTTCCCATTTCAAAGAAAACTTTCAAGCCAAACTCCAGGCTGAAGCAAATTCAAAGAGGACAATTTATAAATGAAGCAAAACGGAAGGTGAAGTAAGAGCCACCCTTTAATCCTGGCTGTGGCCACACCACCAGCAGTTCCCACCTGTGCTGCCCAGGCTGGGGGTGATGGTGCCAGTTCATCCCAGCTCTGCCAGCACCATGTCTGGCATAGCTGCTCCTCATACAGGGGTACAGGTATTTTTATTCCTGATGGGAAAACCTACATGCAGACACGTGCTCCCAGCTGTGCATATCTTTTTGCCCAGCTCAACCTTCCTTTAGGCACATGTGAGCAGCAAGATGCCCACGTGTTTCCATCAGAGGGGCTGCATGACTCACGGGGATCCGTTTCCTGAGCTCAGCCCTGCCTTTGCCCTAACGCATCTGCACGTGATACTGCGTGGAGTCCAACCCCCCAAATGCTGCAGGCACCAGCCTGCTCTGCCTCTGTCCCTGCCAGGTAGGAAAGCCACCGGCACCGGTCCCTCACAGAGGGATGGAGAGGTGTCAGGCTGCCATCTCAATGCGAGACCCCTGCACAGAGACACGTGGGCCCCACGGCAGGTCAGGGGCATCACTCCTCGCCCCACTGAGCTGCAGGTATAGCTCTGCCAACCCCCTGATCCTTCCTGCCGCCCTCCCTTGAACTCCCTCCAGCCGCCTGATGGCTTCGCAGGGTGTGTGCATCCCACCTCCTCTTTGCTCTCATGATTCACACCTCTCCCCTGCCGGCCTGTTCCCCGCTCTGCTGTGTGCCATGGCCGCCTGCCACAGCGCAGCCTCCCCGGGATGGTGTCTGACGAGCTGTTTGCTTTAGCTGGAGGGAAGAGCCAGCCACGGGGCGGGAGCAGCGGGCGGCCGTGACGGCACGTCTCCCGACCCGCCGCTTGACAGACTTGGATGCTGAGAGGTGCGGAGGTGCCAAGTGCTGATCTGGCTTTCGCGCTGTTGAAGTCCATGAAGTTACTTTGGATTTACACCCATGGAAGCAGGATGGGAACTTGGCCCGAGGTCTCGGTGCCGTCGTAAAGCTGAAGGAGCCTTTGGACCCACCGCCAGGCCTTTAACTGGGGGGGGGGGGGGGGGGGGGGGGGGGGGAGCTGTGTGTATGCAGTAAAGAAGAGGAGAGGTGAGGTTTGGGGGAAAAGGGAAGGCAGCCCTGGTCCTCTTGGCCTCCTGGGGAAAAAGTGATGGCTACAGTGACTGCAGCTGTCGTGGGAGGGAACAGCGAGGGTCTGGGCAGGTCAGGACCCAAAAAAGGGAGAAACCAGGACTTTCGATCCCTTCCCCACACTCCTCCACATCCCCTCCGCCTAGCAAAGGTGCATTTCTTTGCGCATCAGATGAGGCACCCCGGGGCACTGGGACAAGGGCGTCCTTGTGCCCAGAAGCCCTGCCCCTGCAGGTCAGGACTGTGTGTCAAATGCCAGATCCCAGCAGCAGGTTAAGAGGCTGCAGCATCAGGATGCGTGCCCGCCTCATGCTGAGCATCCCTCTCTGGGGAGGGGAGGCTCTCAGGGCAGATTTCACCTTGTGTGAAGGGGTCAGCGAAAGACTCGCGTGCCACTTAAATCCCACTTAAGCACTCTGCACTGGGGTGAAATTAACTTTCTCCGCAGAATAAGCCATCAAGAAAAACTGATCTAAAAATCTACGCTGGGCCACAGCCGAGCCACACTTCTATTAGCAAGTAAAAAAATATTTCCCGTCCTTAGAGTTAAATGAGCCAATAGTTCAATCACGGAGCGAAAGCAGCAATAGAGACGGGGATGCTGAGTGCCTCAGGTATTGGCAATCTATGCAAGGAATCACAATAAGCAGGACTCGCCTGTTTTCTCTGTGTTTAGCAGCAGTGTTATTCAACAACCTATTTGCAAATGCCATCTTCCAAAGTCCTTTTTCCCCCCCCCTCATTAAAGTTGCAGCGATAATAGGGCGATTACAGTGCAATAAGCTAAACGCAATCCATTAGTGGCATCACGGCTGGTTTTAGATCTTAAAAAAAAATAAAAATCAAAGCTGTTTAAGTTTTCTTATTATGCACATTAAAGGCAGGCAGCAGGGTCTGATCAAAGACAACACCACCCCTGCGCTCCCCCCGCCCACCTCCTGTCCCTGCATCTTGTCCCCCCTCTATTCATTAGTGGTCACAGCTGTGCAGTTGGCCAATTACTTGGGAATAATAAGTACATTTTGCAGTAAATTAAATATTAATTAGTCCTTGGCAGGTTGTTTTGGTTTTCTTTTTTTTTTTTTTTCCATTCTCTTCCTTCCACCTGAAAATGGTGGAAGGGATGTGACACTGTCTCCGCCTGCGTTGGCATGTGGGTGACAGCGGGGCAGACTTTCCTCCAGCCCTGTGCTTGGTATCCTCTGCCGTGGTTTGCAGCAAGGTCTTTCCTGCTCTTCCTAAGAGGGTTCACTGCTGCTGGGCCAGGATCTGTAAACCCATCCCCAGCTTTTATGTTATCTTCTCCCAACCCAAGCACATGCCTGGGTCCCCCTCCTGCATGCTCTCCTTGGGCACTCAGCTCTCCGGGCAGGGCATCATCCCTGACTGCCTGTGATGTGCCTGTGAGAGTGGTCTGCAGGCAGCAAATAAATCCATGTGGGGTTTGCTTGGCCATGGGGAGGGTCTGCTCCGTGGGGTGTGAGGGCAGCTTGGCTGCTGCAACACTCTCCCCAGCAGTGCTAGCAGGAGAAACGCTGCCTGGTCCCCTGGATGTGCCTGCAAGGCCTCATCCTGCCCTGCTCCTGCACAGCAGGACCCCAACCCAAACAGAGCGTGTTGTGCCAGGGGGTGAGGAAGAGGAGTAGGAAGGGGCTGGCTGAAGAGCGACTGTCATACAACCCAGCATCATCCTTGGCCAAAGCAAGTTGTCCCTTTTCCGGTTTGGTGGCAGAGCCCAGGCAGGGTGACCCCTTGGTCCTCTGGCCAGGGACTCTGGGAACAGAGTGACCTGGTCTGGCTTTGCCTGTTCCCGTGACAGTCAGACCACCCTGAACAAGTGCAGACCCTGGGGAAAGAGCTCTGCAAGCTGTAGTCAGGTGAAGACCAGACCAGATCCCAAGCATGGATCCGCTGGGAAGAGCAGTCCTTAAACTGAACTAGTTGGGATAGTTTTGATATTGTCAATGTATTGGTGTATTTTAAGGTTTAAAGGATGAATGCAGTGGGGAAAAAAAGTGGATGAAAAGAGCAGCTAAGTTCTGCATAGGAGGGGTGAGAGCCTGATGTGGAGGGAAGACCTGTCCTTGCTCTGGAGCTCCCCAGGAGCACTGCAGAGGCTGGCACAGGAGCCCCTGGGAGCCCTCAGCAGTCAGGACAGGAGGGGAAGATGCTCTGGTGGCTCAACCATTCCCTGCTGGCTAATCCTGGTTGGCGCTGCTGTCCCTGTCACCTGGGCTGTATGAAGTGCAGCATCACCTTTGCTCCCTACAGCCAGGCAGGAGCCTGGAAACAAGGAGACAGGGTCTCAGCATCCCAGACACCACCCATCCTTCCTCCCTGGTACCAATGTCAGCGTGAGCAGAGCAGAGAGCTTTCCATACTCTCTGTTCTTACTAACCCATTACCAGGAGTTTCTGGGGCAGAAATGAGCTACATTAGGAAAGCCAGGGTAATCTCTGCCTGTCAGCAGACCCCAAAGTAAAAGGCTCCACTTGTCCGGCTCTTGAATTTTCACTTTACTAACAGCTCTGCAGGCTGCCTTGTGATGCCCCGTGCACCGGTTCACCCCTTGGTGCTTTTGAGTGCAATTAAGTTGTTGGTTTTTTTAAATGTAGTTTGATAATATGCAGGTTAGGTTTGTATTTTATTTACAGCTTTTACTTGGGGACCAATAAAACTCCAGCTGGCTAATGTGAGATCTAAAACTTGCATCTCACTCTTTGCCTTGGATATCTTTTCTATGGTAAACTATTTATTTGCGTTTCATCTTGTACAAGCTCCTCTTTCCATGCTGAGAGGCTGAGAGCTCCAGGGGCTCTTTGAAGACTATTTGCTATAGGATAGCAACTGGAATTCTCTTTAAACATCCGAGCCTGCTTTGTCCTACAACTGGCCTCTTGGTGTCAACACACAGTTTTGGGCGAGTTTCCTGTGCAAAGCTAACATTTGCACACTCCCCTGGCAATTGCACTTCCAGATCCCTCTTGTTCAAGCATATCCCATCTTTTATTCTTGCAAGCATGAGCAGCAGTTATTCCACGTGCCAAATTAGAGGCAGCATCAAGGCTTCTTGAGAAAGGAAGATTTAACTGGGTTATGAATGACTGCAGTGCTGCGTGGGTAGGAGGAACATGGTGCTGCGTGACCTACACAACCAGTCAAAATGGCCCATGTTTGGACTGCAAGTATGTGGTCCCCTTATCTCTGAGCCTTCATGTTCTCATCACGGAATTAAAATGTGACAAAATCTTCTTGGAAAGGGTTATTTGACAACAGGATGAGGCACAATACCAGTGCATTTCAATGTCGGGCAGTCAGACATCTCCACCTATGAGCATCCCCCGGACGCTGACCCTAGCGTGCCGGCGAAGTATGTGTGAAGGGTGAGGTGGCATCAGGCTACTGACACAAATCACGCTAAAAATGCCAAATAGCTGCGTTTACATGCATTCACAACCCGAGGGTCGTGCTCTTGCCATAAAAAGGAAGATGAACCCCGGCGAGATGGGAGCGATGTTCCCAAGGATGCCTCTGGGAGGGAAAGATCAAGAACCATTGCTCATAATGGCCTCGGATGCTAAAACAGTCAAAATAATAACGGGGGGGAGGATGCTGGAGGAGCGAGATGCCGCCAGGGGAGCCATGTGATGAGTGCCCATCATGGGCTGGTGCCTCTGCCTGGTGACACCCCAGCGTACCCATTGTCCCCAGGATGCAGGGGAGCCATGTGATGAGTGCCCATCATGGGCTGGTGCCTCTGCCTGGTGACACCCCAGCGTGCCCATTGTCCCCGGGATGTTGCAGGTCTTCGGTGTGCATATCCCAGCATCCAGCCCCCTTTTAAATCCCAGCAGAGATTTCTGTTGTGTGGGTGGAAATGGCTGGGACAAGCTCTCAGAAGACACAGAAGGGAAAATATTTTCTTTCTCTCCGGCATTATTTTTTTACTCTCTTTGTTTTCCTTTCTACCCTTCTTTTGCCATCTCACAGCTCTCTAAATTCATGGGAGCTCTTCCTCAAGGTGAAATGAAGGCTTTGGGCTGCATTTGGTGGTGCCGGTGGAGGGGGGGATGAGGGTCAGGGAGGGTTAAGCAGGGAGGGGGCAGTGCAACAAGGCAGCCTGATCTAGTGATTAAACAAAGGGATTCAGCCAACATGTGTAAAATTAAGTGATCAAGAGTTGATTACAGAGTGCATTGATTGTGTACTGATGGATTAAACAGAGTCGTGCTCGGGATGCGATTTTCCGAGCTGGGCACGGAGAGCACAGGCAATCGACGTGTTGGCCAGAAGAACCCGCTTCTCCCAATCCCTGGCTTTTATACATTCTCCGGATAAATCTGCAGAGAGGCCCGTGGAATTATAATCGATTATCCATTTCTCAAAGTCACTTAAGGGCCCTGAGCTACAAGCTAAAGTGCCGGTGCTGCGAAGAGGCATTGGGTATGCGCCGGCATGTGCAGGTGCTGGCGCGAGGGGAAAATGTGGCAATGACCCTGCGTGCTGCAAGCTGATGAATCTATTTTCTTGTAGGAAATAGTTTTGACAGTTCAATATCTGTGTTTTCGCTATATGCCCCACACACCCCCAAGGGAGGAGAGGAGAGGAGCTGGAAAGTGGGGAGGAGGGAGTGGGTGGGAGGCAGGGAAAGACTCTGCCCCATCACCCCTTCAAATTATAGGCGTATCAGTATATCACCAACTTAACAGGCTGCCCTCCAAGTCAAGGGCATGGGAGCAGCATGGCTGCCTGTGAGCATCTGCTGCAGGCGCAGGATGGGGCTGGAGCCCCTTTCAGGGTGCCTCACTGGGCTGCGGGGGGACCGACAGCAAGTCCCTGGCCCACTGGCAGTGGGGTGGTCCCCGGGCTCTCATTGCACTGCCAATGGTGAAGGCAGAGTCCCATTTCCAGGCTGATTCTGTCTCTCAGGATGTGGCCAGACCCTTTAGCAAGGACTCAGAGGAGCAGGAGGACAGGGCATTCGAGAGCTGAGCAGATACAGTCTGGTGCAGGATTGTCCTGCAGGTTTTGCGGGGAGATGGGATGTGTGACAGTGGAATGAGGCCAGGAGGGAAAAGCCCCTCCAGTGCTCCCCCAGCCCCTCCGCAGGGCTGTCGCTCCCACTCATGACTGCATCCAAGTTTCTGGTATGAATGAAGCAATCAGGGCATGGCGCAGACTCCAAAAGTGTCTAGGACATCAGACCTCTTTTATGGGCTCCCAGCCAGACACGGGGATGTTCCTGTGAAACTCCCACCTTCTCTAGTTCTCACTGCTGTTATTTTTTGGCAGCTAAAGAAGGTATTTTGCTCCAGGTCTTTCCATCCCAAGAGTGGATGCAGAGCATGGATAATCAAGGCCCGCTTTGGCAACACAGCCACACAGCTCCTTGTCTCTGCTCTCTCCCACTGGGTCAGCAGGAACCCCAGCTCGGGGCACTGGTTCCACAAGGGACAAAAAGTGACCCTTGTAACAGCAAACAGGGCCAGAGGCCAGGCCCGCTGGTGAATGTCAGCTGGCTGCCAGCCCTGGATGCACAGCCCCAAGCGTGCCAGGTGGCCAAGGTGGAGGAGGAAGAGGGATGGTGAGGAGGCAGAGCCATTCCCACACTCAGTCCAGCCATGACTGCATACGCGGCGCAGGCAGCAAGAGGAGCCCTGGGGTCTCCTGCCTGGCTGCCTGCCTGCTGGGAAGTGTGCGGGTCCCAGTGCCTCGTTTTGCAAGCTCTGCTGAGGAAGGACTGGCTGTGGGCCACAGAGTTTGCAGAATTGCAGGCATGGTCCCTGGATCCCACTGGCCCTTGGTGGTTTGTCCATAGCCTGGCCAGTCTTGGTTGTGTGGCATGACAAGACCCATGGGATGGAGGGCAGCTCAAGGATGGGGGGGAAGGAGGTGCACCATGCTCCAGGACATCCCCCAGGCTGGAGGGACAGAGTTGTAGGATTCCCCCAGGAGCATTTCTGCTGTGCCATGTTTGCTGAAGCCAGGGATCCCACTGGTGCTGGGGAAACTCAGCTGCTCCCCAAGACTTGTGTGTTTTGGAGACAAGGCTTGGAGGAGGCTCCAGTTTCACTGCCAGGGCAGAGGGCAGGTGGCAGCAGGAAGGTCCAGCTCTGTGGTCCTGAGCTTGCCCAGACTCATACCAGCACTCACCAGAGAAGCTGGAGCAGAAAAGGGATCATCTGTCTCTGCCCCTGTCCCCGCTGTCCCAGTTTGGTCCATCTCCAGCCCAGCACGGGCCGTGGCCAGGCACTAACATGCTTCCTCAGGGAAGCCAGCATGGGCAGCCTGCCTGGCCAGGAGCTGCGAGAAAGGAGGGCAGGGAAAGAAGCAGCGCAGCTGCTTGGCTTGCTGTCGGTGTTTCTTTATTTTTCTCTTGTGAAGCCCAGGGAGGCATTTCTGCTCTGCTCTACAGACCCACATGGAGCCCAGAGCAGCACCGTGGGCAGACGGGACCGCAGCCCATCCCAGCCCTCCTCTTGCCCTCTCCCTTCCAGGTCCCTGTCACGCTCTCCTTTTCCAGCTCTCCCAGCGGCCCGCGGCCCTCTCATCGAGGATTCATTGTCTTGTCAGCCTCTAGTTAGCCAGCATGCGTGTGAATCATAAATTACCCCACCCGGGCCTCTGCTATGCTTCAGCACAGACAAAAAAATTGCACTCCATCACCGTGTCTCCTGGCTTTTAGTGGTATTGATCAATGCTGCTCCCTTCCCGCCCCCCCCCTTTTCATTTTAACCGAGCCGGTTAAGTGCAGTATCTTATTTTGTGCTGGGACAAATGAAAAGAATATTAGCAAGGGCTGAAATATATCTCTTTTTTATCTCTCTGCTACTTTTTTATTGAATCTTTCTGAGTAGGTGGCTTTCCGCAGGATGACAGCCTCATGACAGGCTCCTCATTAGAGCCGAGACAGTAATTGTGATGCATTTCCCTGCGCGGCCTTTTCACTTCTCCCCCCCTCCTGCCTTTCCTCCTCTCTCCTTTTCCCCTGATTTGTAAAGTGATTGGATGTACAGACTCACTCAGTTTCTTAAATTATTGCCCAGCTCAATCCATCTTCCTCTGCCCCGCACCGGGCAGCCATGATCTCCACAGATGGAGAGCCAGGGCCAGGATCACAAGTGGTGGGTTTGGATGCTCGGGGACGCTCCTCTCCTCTCCTCACTGCCAGGCTGCCACCCACCATAAGAAATGTGTTGCTGGACCCAACGGGACATGCAACAGCCTCCGAAGAGCCCAGGGTGCTGGGTGAACATGCATTTTTACTGAGCAGCCCATGGGATCACCCCAACTGGAGTTAGCTGTGTGGCAGCAACACCACACCAGTTTACCAGTCCTCTCCAGTGTCAGCTTGCCTGGACAGGCAGCTACAAGAGCAACTCTTTTCCTTGGAAGGAAATTAATATTTCAGCAAGCTTTTCTGCCTTAGATCCCTCTGTAGTTTTTAGCCTCAGGAGAAACAAGTGTATTTTCTAAGCTGCTTGGCAGCCTGTGCGCCTTAGCAGGGAGCAGTGCTGGGGATCAGGCTCTTGGCAGGGATGCAGGGGGCTGAATTCAGCTCTTTGCTGTGCCCCACATTGCTCATGAGGTTGTAGAGGTCCCTCAGTCCGTCTGTGCCTCTGTTTTATACACTCCAGCTGCATGAAACCAGCTGTCATCCACCCCTGTGCCCCTCTCTGCCAGACTGAAGGCGGGGTGGCCCCATGTCATGTCCAGCACAGTCTGAGCCCAGCTTCTGCTGGTGCCCTGGAGCAGCTTTGCGCTGTGATGCAAGAGTAGAGAAGTGACTCCTCAAAAGCATTTTCTTATATGAAAAGCCACTTTTCCAGACCTCTGCTCCCTTCCTGCCTGCACAGACCTCCAAAAAGCATGTGCTCCAGGGAAGAGCAGATCTGCTTGATGCAGGGTGATTCCTCAGTGATCGGGATGCGCTCACTGCACTGTGGGGTGTTTGCAGAGTTAGGTCGTGCTGTGGATGCTGTTACAGCCAGACACTGAACACAGCCACAGCACATGAACCTGGAGTTACCTCACTGCTCATCACTGTCGCTGGTGCTTGGCTCTCCACCGCCCTGTGCAGAGCAAATGCAGGAGGGGCTGGATCCAAGGCATCTGGACCTGGGCAGCAAGCTGAGGTCTGCATCCCACACAGCCAAGGTCTGCATCCCACACAGCCAAGGTGTGCATCCCACAGCCAGCCAGGAGTCCAAGGGAGAGGAAGGGTTTGCTGGAAGGAATGGGACATGCCCTGACCTCAAGCCACCCCCATGTGCAGGTTTTTGGAGACCACGCACCTTTTGGCCCCAGTCAAAACCAGCAGGATCCAAGGTGGCACCTAGCAGGCAGGATGCAATCCCATGGGGATGGCACTGGGAGCACACCAGTAAATAACAGGGAGGTGGTAGAGCGATGAGCAACTTTTTTCTTGCTCCCTCACTTTACTACCAAATACTATTTGCCTATTTGTTGTTATTCTGGGGTGCTCTGCACTGACACCTGAACCATCTCCACCTTGCTCACCCCACCGCTGTCATTGTCCCCTGTCTGTGGTGCAGCCCCTTGGCTGTCACTTACTGTCAGGGCTCTGCAAGCCTCACTGGCTGCAGCGCGGGCTCACCAGGAGAAGAGTGAGCATTTGGCTATTTCCAAGCTAATATGGGGCTTTCTTTGAATTATTGTTTTTTGAGCTGGAAGGAAAGGAGGCTTGTCACACAAGATATCTCCTATCAGTACACAAATAACAGCAAGCCCATCATCGAATGGAAAATAATCGCCGCGGAAACTGAGTTGCAGGGGAGCCGGGAGGGATTATTACAGGCACTGGCAGTGGTGATGCTGTCAAGGAGCCTGTGTCAGCACTTCCATTACCACCCACCTGGTTTCAGCGCAGCCCCCAAAGCGGTGCACGGGGCTGCAGGGCCCCAGCACGGGGTCATTTCTATTCAGAAGAGTTTCAGATCAACTGGCTTTGATTGGGTTTAAATGATGGAGTGTTTAAGAGGGAGAGAGAGGAAATAGGAGGGCGAGATGGAGGGAGGCATCTCAGAGGAGGGGGAGTTTGGTACTCAGAGAAGTGGAAAACAGTTTGAGGTAGGAGACATTGAGTGTTGGGAGAGAAGAGCTTGTCCTCCTGGGGACAAGTTTCAGAGGGCTGTGAGGAAGGACGGTGTGGAGACGTGATCCGAAAAGTGGGCAGATGCCCTGGGGTCTGCCCAACGAAGGGCTGTTACAAAAGAGCAAATGCATCCCCAGCAGGGAACATGTCTCCATCAGTGCTCCTGACCCGCTGCCACCACCTGTGTCACCCATGGTGGCAGTCCCTGGGGAGGCACCTGGCTGTGCAATAAGCCATCAGTGGAGCTAAGCAATTGTATTATAAACAATTGATTTCATTCATTTGGCAATTTGCTGAGCTCCTGGACAGAGTGAGCCCTCATGCCTTGTAAACTTTGCTCATTCAGAGTGGCTAGGGAGCATCATTTACTCCGTGCTGTGTAATGACAAGGGGCTGTATACATCACATGCTGTTGGTGGGCTTTTTTTCTCATGTAAATGTTCTCCAAAACAGCATTCCCTGTCCTGTTTATGAGGAGAAAGCTGTCTTCCAAGTGACTAAGTCCTGGTCTACAAGTGCCTCGCAGTGCTGTCAGCCCTGTGTGCTGGGGCACAGACGCAGGGTGGGAGTGAGGATGGCTTCATGCCTTCATGCCTGTTCAGTGCCACGCTTGCATCCCCGGTACCTCAGCCCAGCTCCCAGCCTGGAGCCCTGATCTCATTAGCAATACCTTTGCGGTGAATCAGGCCTGACTCAGAGGACTCAGGGGAATTATGTTGGATCCATATCAGTGTGACTGAGGGCAGGATCTGGCCCTCTGTCCCCAGCAGGATCAGGAGGGTTCGGTTCAGTCCCCACCTGAGCTGGGATTCGTTTGCAGATGCCCTCTGACAGATCCCATGGATAAATTCCTCCGTGCAGGGGTGCGTCTGTGCATCGAGCCCTTTGCTTTCAGAGCAGGAAATATTTGGTTTCAACACTTGGAGTTAAACATTTCCGCGGAGCCCAGGAGACCATGCAAACAGCGGGAGCACCAAGGTTCTGCCTTTTCATCTTTCTGGCACTGGTGAGCAGGGGGTCGGCAGCAGGGGAAGCACGGCAGAGCCAAGGAGGGTAAACACTGGAGCTGAGCCTACTGAGCAACCAGAGAGCGAAGGGGAGAGAGAGGGGCAAAGAAAACAAAAACACAGCTGCCAAAAAACAAAAGCCTGAAAAGAGCCATTCAGGGTCTCCCAGGAGTAGGTTTGGCACAGGACAGGGAGGGAAGAGCAGGGAGCACTCACTGCTGGGGCAGACACAGGTCCAGCCCACTCGGGAATATGCTGGCTTCATTTTGGCCTGGACAGACCAATCTCCTGTGCTCCCTTGAGCAGGGTAAGCACCTACACCCCAGTGCGGTCCAGCCACACACACAGTGCAGGAACCTTTGCTTTTTCATGGGTACCAGGATGTCCCTGCTCTGGAAAGTGAAGGCGGGATGTATGCACGTCCCTCCACCTTGCATTCACAAACAAAACCCAAGGATTCACAGTGCCCATCCTCTCCCTCCCCACAACCCAACAGCCCATGCCACGGAGCTGGGCACTGCTGCCTGGCATGAGCCACCACAGCGTGGGCGTGCGCCAGGCTCTGGGGCACACTGCAGATGTGGATGCCGCTGATCTGGGGAGACGCAGCCTGGTGGCAGCCTCTTGTGGCACTGCAGGCATGCCATGGGTCTCACAGACCTGGGGAGGCTTGCGTAGGTGTCCTGCTGGCATGGGAGATGATCCCTCCCTTCTGCCTGTCACTTGCGCTTAGCCCTGCTCCTGCAAAAACACAGTTGTCAGCCCCTTGGGCCGGGAGCTGGGGCTTCTTCTGTCTCCTGCTTTGCAATCTGTACATCAGGGACTTGGCTGCATGTCCAGGTCCCTGTTCTCCTGCCCCTCTGGAAGCCCTTGCTTCAGTGCAAGCACCAGCCTCCCGCACTCACTGGAGCAAGGGGATCTTCCCTGGCTGACACAGGGATGTGGGGTGACAGCTGTCACATCCTTCCTTAGCACGAATTTGTCACTGTATCGTTAATGTAGCTGGTGGGTAGAGCTATTGCTGCTCATTTCTCCTGCTGGCCTGGGCTGGGGTTGGGAGTGGCCGTGGAAGGCAGCAAGGCTCCTTCCCATGGCCTGAGATCCCTCCTGGTTGCCCTGGCTGTTGAAAATCAAAGTCACCTCTGCTTAGAAACATGCACCCCATGGAAGAGCCCTGAAAAACAAGCAGGGAGCAAGGAGCTGCGCATGCAGGAGGTTAAAAAGCCACCAGCCTGGTGTGACAGAGCTGGTCCTCAGGAGGGACCCCAGCTGCACCTCCTGGTCCGAGGCTGCTTATCCCAGTGCTGTGGTCCAGGACACTCCATCACCTACCCCAGCAAACAAACCCCACTGGGATCCCCAGAAAGCAGAGACCCAGGGATGCTCAACCTACGGTTCACCCTCCGGTGCTGCTGAGATCACCCCTGCCCCACCAGCCCAAGATGTGGGTGGCAGGCGAGGGGGGCTCATGGGCCCCACGGTGATGGTCTGGGCTAGGGATGCCCCCCCGAGTGGGGATGCGGTGTGGTAGGGCGGAGGGCAGCCTGTTTACCCCTCCATCTGCACACACCACAGCGGGGATCCAGCAGGATTTCCCGTCCGCTCAAAGGCTGCCTGTTTATTTTGGGAGGGAGACTCAGACAGCTCCATTGTTTTGCTGCAAAGTTGGGGTTATAAATAGCAGGTGGTCGGGGACGCTCCTGGACTATTTTGGGCCCCCACTACACAAAAGTGGAAAAGCTCCAAGAGGAAGGTGGAATTACTGAAATGCCGACCTTTCCCGCAAGGGTCAGCGGGAGCTGGTTTGGGTTTGGGTTGAGTTCTGGACATTACTTACGAGGGAAGGAGGAGAGAAGAAGATGTTCCCAGTTGCATGGGCTGCACACTGTGTCCTTCTCAGCAGAAGGGTGGTAGGGATGAGGAGCCAAGGCGCCTGGGGTCTCCTGGTGCTCTGCCTGGTAGCCACCAGGAGCAGCTCAAGTTCAGAGGAGAGACTGGCTGGGGTTTCCACCTGGTTCTGCAAATGGGAGAGTTGCCAGTGGACGGGGAAGCTGGGAAGGTAGGGGGTGCCCCATAGCACTGATCTGCCCCAACTTGCCCCTCGTGCCTCAGTTTCCCCCACCTCTTAAAGGGAGGCTGAAGAAAAGGGCAGGCGATGACCCAGCAACAGACCCGTTCCTGCTGGGCACGTACGCTGTGTCCTGCTAGAAGGCAAGGATGAGCCAAGGTGACTCACAAACTTATTTCAGACCCTTCCTCTCATTAAGTGCCTGCACCAGGCGGTTGTACAGTGAGCAGCAGGGACCTAGTAAAGGCACTCACACCGATATTTTATACTTTGAGAAGGTCTATTCCTTTAATGGGGATTCATTTAACTGGGCTCTGCCATCGTTAGGAGCCATAAAATGGCACCTTTTGGCTCCTGATTGGAAGGCCACGGTGCACGCAGCCCCCTCGTATCCAGTGCCGGCTGCTTTATTGTGCATTACTGCCTCTCACTCAGATTTAACCAATTTGATCCATGTCTAATACATAAATAAATAATCCAGCAGGAGGGTTCACATTAGATGACAACAGGCGGCTATAAAGCATGTTTCCCCCGGCTGGAGCCATCTGAGCCGGGCTCCGCACGCCCTCTCATGAGCAGAGCTGCTAATACAGCTGAGAGAGGGGGGCCTGGAGACCCGCGGGCTCCTCTGTTTTATTGAAACTTCATTGTTTGCTTTAGAGTTTTATTTTATGTTAAATAGATGCTGTATATTCCTTACAGAGGGGGTAATAAAGTTTCTGAGCTGGAGGAAATTGGCTTCGGAGCAGGGAGTGAACCAGGGAGATGTGGCTGGGCAGGGGAGCAGTGGGGAGGGTTTGGGTGAGGCTGGTGGGAGGCAGTGGGGGCTCATCCCCACTCAGGATCGGGGTCCACAGGTACCCCCAGATCTTGCCTAGGGATGATGCAGCCCCAGGAGGCTCAGGGCTCAGGTGGCTGAGGGATCCGGAGCTGCTGGTGGTGCAGGGAGGGTGAGGGGCCCCATCCCAGTGTGGGGGCAGGGTGAACAGTCCCTGGTGACCACTGAGACCGCCATGCCGAGCATCCAGACCTGCTCCCTGCCATCCACAGCCTGGCACCATGGGGCATCCTCTGCCTCTGTGTCGTGTGCCCATGGAGAATCGCTCTGCCCTTCGTGGGGGTCATCCTGACCCACCCGACTTCAGGAGTGCTGAGGAGGATGAAGGTGGCTCTTCTTAATTCATTGTTATTAGTTATTTCCCGGGGAGGTGGTGGAAACACCATCCCTGGAGGTGTTTAAAAAATGTGTAGATGTGGTGCTTAGGGGCATGGTTTAGTGATGGACTTGGCAGTCCTGGGTTAACGATGATCTCAAAGGTCTTTTGCAACCTAAAAGATTCTATGATACTAATGGGAACAGAGGGTAGTGCTGTCTCATCCATTTGCCTCAAGTCACACCATCTGCACGGCAAACTGGGGAAGCTGGGGTTGCACAGGGTTGCTCCCAAAATGTGACTGTTGTTGCTCTCGCCATAAGACTGGAGGGCCCACAGCCAGGGCTGGAATGCTGTTGTGCCAGTTGCTGTCCCGCTGCAGAACAGAGCCAGTCCCTGCCCCAGGGAGCACGGGATGGGGAGAGAAATGGGGCTATACTGGGATAAAGTCTTCTGGTTTCAGACCTCAATTAGGACATGGACCAGGGCAGAGCGCAGGCGATGCTGATGGCAGGTGATCAGAGCTAAAGCCTTCTCCCCTCTTTTCCTCCCCACAGGCAAAAAGAAGGCGACTTTGTTTGACAGCCAGGCTCCGATCTGCCCTATCTGCCAGGTCCTCCTGCGCCCTGGCGAGTTGCAGGAACACATGGAGCAGGAGCTGGAGAAGCTCACCCAGCTGAACATCAGGTAAGCAGCTCCCTGGGATTCACCAGCATCCCTGGCTAGCCAGCCAGGCACCTGCAGAAGGCAGAGGAGATGGTGGTACCCACAGCTACCAGATAGAGGAGAGGTAGTGCTGGCCAGCAGGGCAGAAACATTTCCCTGGAGTTCACCACAATGGTAAAGCCAGGCAGAAATGCCTCCCAAAGGCCACAGACACCTCTTTCACTGGGGACATGTGTTGGGCTGAGCAACTCTCACTGTGGCTCATGTCCCATGATGGAGCAGGCCTGCAGCAGCAGCAGCATGCACCACCCCTCGGCTGCCTTCAGCTCCCTTCTGGTTTCCCCAGCAGAGCAAAATCCTCTATTAAAATAAAAAAATAAAAAAAATAATTGCATTTTAACTGCTAGCAGTTATTTAGGAAATGGCTGCAGTCAAGGGTTGGCAGATCCATGCCCCTGCCTTAATAAAACTCGGCAGCCTTGGAAAAAAGTGTGTTTATTTCAATTATTAATGAATTCCCTGGTCATTAAAAGGTGAGGAAAGGAATCAAACTGCCGACTAGAAGCAAAGTTACATAACCAGGTGGTAAGAGAGGAGGGGGAGCGTGTGTGTCAGTGTGTGTGTGTGCACACCAGGGCAAGGGGGTGCACGTGGCTGTGCGTAGGGCAGAGGATGCAAGAAACCATCCCTGCCTGGCTTGGGTCTCCTTTGCAACTGAGCGATAGCCATTGCAGGTGAAGGAAGAAGGAGGGAGCTTTAGCCAGAGAAAAAGAGTCCTCCCCAGATGGGCCTGGACTCCGATCTCCCAAATTTGGCACCCACAGCCTGAGGCTGAGGCTCGCATCCCCCATGCATTGCACAGGAAGGTGGAGCAGGGCGAGGGGGGCAGGAAACAGGCAGCCCATTTATCCCCTGCGACACCCAGTCCTCTTGTGAGCATAATTTATGGTGTAATTTGGGCTGCATCCAACTTAATAAAGGGCCACTGCAAATTAGTGAACAGGTTTAAATGAACAGAAGCAATTAGTGCTCGGAGGAGCCCATCAAAGAAGTTGGGCCAATATCAGAGTGAAACTGAAACCGCAAGCCAGGAGCGGAGGCTGGCTGGCGCGAGGCAGTGATGGGAAGGTGGCGTTTAATGGGAAAGGAAAGGAAACCCTAAATCATAAAGCATGACAAGGGCCATTGTGGGCCAGCTGACAAATGAAAAAGAATGGCATTATTCCTTTAAATAACAGCAGCAGTTTGAGAGGAGACAGCTCTCCCCAGCTTGCCCTCGCTTCCCTGGCCCGCTCCGCTCGGCCATGCAGGCGGCAAAGAAGAATCAGAGGTCTTTATTAATTATTAAATAACGACTCCCTCTGCAGCGTGATAGATAACGTTCAATCTAGTCGATGGATTCAGGCGATGGAGTCTAATCTGTAACACAGCAGCTCTGCACAGGGACGGTCTCTCCCAGTCCCGGAGGGGAGCGATGCAGGGGCCAGGGCAGGCAGGGTGGGAAGGGCAGGCAGGGCAGGCGGGGCAGGCAGGGTGGGCAGCAACAGTAGGCAGTGGGATGCGAGTGGGTCGAGGTCCTGGGTGCTGCCCGGCTCCAGCAGGGCGGCTCGGTCTAGCGGGTGGCTCCATCTCCCATTCCCCCACCTTTCCTGCCTGGAGGAGCCAGGAGCAAGAACACATCAACAAGAGGAGAGAGAAACTAATAATGATCTCAAATAACCCAATAAACATAAAAATAAAATGTAGGCCTATAAACGTGATGGGCACCGGCAGCCCTGGCCGCTCCCTGCCAATACCGACTTGTTACCGAAATGGCTGAGCAGCTGTTACTTATCAGTCTGATGGGGAGAAGCAAACTGGGGGGCTGCTTTCCAAGGGTCTTTTTTTTTTTTTTTTTAATTTAAAGAGGATGCAGCCAATCATGGCTTGTGCCGTTAAGTTTTAATAAACCTTAATGATTTGCAACAAAATCATAAATTTCCAGTGCTTGGGGTTAGGAAGGCAGATCCCCTCCTGCCCGCTGAGCCTGCAGCACTGGAGACTTGGCGGGCGCCACATCAGCTCCTGCGGTGGCACCAGCGCTCCCCATGCCAGGATTCCCCACCGGGCTGTGTGGTGGGATGAGCCAGCTGAGATGCTGCTGTAGCAGCAGATCAAGAGGAGGGGAGAGGCTGGTGGAGAAGCAAAGTGGAGGGGCTGCCCCACATCATCCTCTCCACCACGTATTGAGCTTTCAGGGGTCATGGGAGCAGGGAGCTCAGCATCACTCAGAGGAGGGCAGAGGAAGGGAAGGAGGAAAAGGGATTCCTCCAGGTGATCACAAGAGCTTCTTGGGGCTGAGCTACAAGGGAGCTGTAGGAGCCACCTGGATGACACAGTCCCCACTCACCAGGAGCCTGGGGTTGCAATCCACCCACACCAATGCACCCCTTGCTCAGCTGGTGGGGGTGGGGTTTGCTATCCCCCGGGGACAGGGACAGCCCTTCTTCCCCATGGGCAGTGCCAATGTGACTGTCATGGCTTCAGGGCAGGGACATCTCAAAACCTACCCATCTGAAGCATCACATGGCAAGGCAGGAGGAGCCATGCTGAGTCACAGGGCAGCACCCACCTGTGCCAAGCATGCCCAGGGGATGGATGCTGGCCGTCAACATCATTAACAACATCACTGCCTGAGCATCATTCAGGAGGAACCAACCCCGGTGCAGAGTCAAGCTTTTCCTTGAAGAAACAAGACTTGAGCGGGAATAAGGAACCCAAGTTTCTAGCTCTGTTGCCTTCTTGGTGTGTCCAGTCTCGCAAAGCACAGGGAGAGACCTGCTTGTGCTCGCCCCACGGCTCCTGCACCTCATGTGGGTCTGGCCGAGCCCCGCACACGGCTCCGTGCAGTGAGGCAAGGCTCTCTGAATGCAAATTTCATTTCTGAGCCACTGGCGCTGTTTCAAGAGCCGGCAGCCTCTGAGCCCTTCTCGGTGTTACATATGTAACAGCCTCATTGAACTTGACATGTCAAATTCAGGCCATTTGTGCAAAATCTCCCTTTAATAATACCGTTTCATTTCGCTCAAATGAGACTTGAATGCATGTAAAATGGAAAAGGATATTTAAGCGCTAACATTAGGCAGATGTCTTGCCAGAGGCCGATTGAATATATGAGATTTTGAAGTGCTTAACACGTTTTCGGTGCTCCCTCTTAGAATATGTCACCTGGCTTTCTTTTTTTCCCCCTCCTTTCTTCCCTCCTCCCCCTCTTTAAGTGAAGGGTATAAATTGAAAGAAAACAAAACTACAAGCCTTGGTTTTATGGGGTTTAACTCTTGCCAGGCAAGACCGTTGGTATTCCTCTTCCAAAGAGAAATTACCTAGTAGCTCACCTTTGCAGAGCACAAGCACAAAGCAGCAGAGAGCGGGAGGTGGGTGAGCGGTGGCCCCACGGTGCTCTGCAGAAGGGATGTGCTCCTTGCTCTGCATGTACAGCTCGGAGAGCAAAATGTGCCAGTCCCCAGCTGAGCACCTAAATGCCACCAAGGCAAAAATAAGAAATAATAACAGCGACCCTCTGTGTACACCAGTGCCCTGTGCCCCAGCCAGGCTAGTCACTGCAGAATACATGAATATTCCTGGCTTGTGCGCATGAAGCTTATCTGTGCACTAGATGTAGGTCTTCTACCCTCACTCAATTCATATTCACTTGTTTTACACCTTTCCGTATTAGAAGCTTGCAATAAAGCACACTGAAATGTGAGGCTCTTTCTGGAGTTGTCAATAGCCCCAGCTCCAAGCTTCGGCTAGTGCTTCAGCTGCAGACGCGCTGCCCGAGCCCAGGGCCACCCGGGGAGCGCACAGGGTGCGAGAGCAGCACCCGTGGTTGTCCCTCAGGACAGGCACGCACACACCCATCCCTGTGTGCGTACCAGTGTGTGCACATACGCTGCATATGTCACTGCAGGTAGATACTATGAGTGGAGGTGGTGGTGCACAGGGGACCCTTAAACCCTGCCTGCTGCTCCCTGGGCAGTGATGGGAGAGGACAACCTGCTGACGGTGGGGGAGGCTGGGTGGAGAAGGGGCAGGCTCAAGGCTATGGTTTGAGTTTGAAGGGGGAGGGAAAATGAATCTGAGGACAGAAGAGGAGTAAAGGAGGCAGTAGGAGCTGTGGAGCCTGCCTCAGCTGGTGGTCCCTGATGGTTCCATGGTGCTTTCTAGAGTTTGGGGAAGAGGCACTTATTGGCCATTTAAAAAACTTTACAAAGTCATTACAAGTATTACAGTTGCTGAGTCAAACACTTGAAGGTTGGGAATGTGCCTTTGGATGTAGCGTTTTTAATAACATGATGCTCTGTTCTTGAATATGCAGTAGTCTTTTAAAAGATTTTATTTGGCAGGGGGCATTTTTATTTCCCTGTGTGATAGCTAGAAGATTCTTCACTGCATTACCAGCACCAAACCTATGCTTCAGAGCTGTGATTTCACCTCCCCAAAAGGATGAAGTGTATCATTATAGCTGGGGAATGGTCCAGAAGTTGGAGCAGTGAGTTGCACCGTGCCAGCTCTGTTTCTGCTTTTGCAGCTGAAGGACAGTGTGAGCCCAGACAGGACTATCTCAGCTCTTTCCCCTTATTTAAAGGGGGTTTTAAGCTTAGCAGATGTAGCCAGCAGTATCCTCATGCCATGCTGTAATATTACCTGTGCCTGTGCTATGGCATCCCAGAGCCAGGCATGGCAGCGCAACAGCTGCCTGGGGGGCTTGGCGGGCGCCTGCAGGGATGGGTGTGCTTGGGTGGGTGGGTGGGGGGTGACGCTGTTCTCACAGTGCCCCTTGGCTGCACACACTCTCCCCTTCTTCACTCGTCTTCCTTTCTTTCCTCCACACTGAATACTTGATCTGAGCATATTTGTGTTTTAAAGCCCGTGCTTACCTGTTGACTGTTCCCAGCCTGGGCTAGAAGCTCCCGTTTCTCCTTGCCGCTGTGGTGGGAGCATGGGGACACATCTCTGTGCACCCAGCATCCCAGGAGCTACTGATTCCCCCTAATGTCCCTTCTGGTGTGTCCAGGAATAATTTCTCTTCTGATTCTCTGATTATGAAGCATTTCCCAGAACACAGAGGGCACACGGGTCTTTCACCTTGGTGCAGCTGGGAAATGCTGCAGGCTGTTTTCTGGTGACCTCAAAGATGCTGTCACAAAGAGGAAACAAACAGTGTCAGGCAAAGGAGGGCAGAGCAAGGTGCAGTGGGAGGGCCCATTTCAAAGCAGGTGAAGTGCCCAGATGGGGGATTTAAAGCAGGTGAAGTGCCCAGATGGGGGATTTAGCTTGACTCTTGGATCCAGCTTTGATTCATGTCAGAGGAAAAGAGCCAACCATGGGGCTGTGGTGCTCCAGCTCCTGTAGCAGCTCTCAACGCACCTCTGCCCAGGCTTAAATCTTCCTTTGGCATCCCTCTGAAGCTTCCTCTCCCTCATTTGCACATGCGTTCTGTTCCTCTTGCTGTTCTTAATCCTCCCTCCTTTGGCAGCCAGGGTGGAAGCAGAAAATGCTGCCTCAGTTCCTGGCGCTGCACTGAGCATCCTCACCCTGCTGGGGGGCGGGGGGGGCGCTTCACCTCCTTTTTATGCAGAGAGACACAGTGGTAGCTCTCCTTGGGGGACAGAGGCAGCTCCGGGCCTGGTGGGATAATGAATAAGGAGGAAGCTGGCAATATAGCTAAAACATGAAGGCTGTAGGACCTTGGGAGATGGCCTGGTCACTCCAGGCAGAGTCACTGTCCTTGAGAAATGACTTCAGGCAGCTGGAGATGCATCCTGGATTTCACATCCTTTCACAGGTTTATTTCCCAGTGTTTCACGGTCTTTCTGATTAAACTCATCCCATGCTAACCCCCCGCCCAGAGTCTGCACCTGAGACTCCTGGTGATGGACAAGGAGAGAAGCACACCACCCCCATGGACCCTGCATGCCCAAATGCCAGAGGCTTTCTGTGTTGCTCCCGGTCAGGATAAGGACCCAGAACAAGTTATGGGAGGTGGCTCATACCCTGCTCCTGCTCAGGGAACCCTATGTTTAAATACAGCTGCTCCTTGCACTGCCCCAGCAAGGGTTTGCTTCATTTCAGTGGGATCTGCTGGGCGCTGTGTTGCCCCAAAGGGCTCTTGGAGGAGACCTTCTTGGGGCTGGTGTGGGTGGCTGCTCTGGGAAGGGCGAGCGGCTGTGCTGCCAGGCCCAGCAGGATAAATAGAGTGTGTAAAACCCGAATTAGCTCTGTTGTCATGTGTCAGACCAGGGTCATGGCTCTCGCCTCAGGTCTCCTTGATTTATGCCTGGGGACTTTAACTTGGCGGCCAGGTACTTCCCCAGACTCCATGTGCAGCGAACACTGCAGGTCCCCCAGCCTCTGAAGGAGTGAGATTAGAGACGTTTCTGCGTGAGAAGGGTTTTTTTCCAAAGCTCCCTTGAAATACATGCAAAGTCCCTTCCTTGCATGTGGTAGACACCTGTGAGCGCTCCAGAGAGGGCAAGGAGCCCTGGCCAATGAGTAAGATTGCAACTGGGGGAAAGCAGGCACTGTAGCCTCCTGTTCCTCGACTTCTCTGTCTTTTTTTCTTCCTTCTTTTTCCTTCTTCTTTTTCCACCTTCTTCTTTTCCTTTTTTTCTTTCCTTTCTCCCCCTCTTCTTCCCCCTCCCTCCCTCTCTCCCCACCCCCCAATATCAAGGCGACATCTCCAAGCCAAGTACTTTTAATTTCGCCCGTGGCCCTTGCTGACACGGTGGATATGCACAGCAAGTTAAATTCCCGCCTGATCAATAAAGCAGAAGCAGTGTGTCCGACTGGTCGATATTTTTTTATCTGTCTTCAGCCCAGTCCTGCTGATGACAGCCCCCTGTGCTTCAGCAAAGGCACTCAAGGGCATCGGGCTTTGGCAACACAGCTCTTTTTTTTATTTAAATTAAAAAAAAAAAAAAAGCAGATGCCTAAAAAAAAAAAAAAGTTCATGGAGTTTGGCCTTTGCTTAATAATGTTTTATGATTTATCTTAATTTTTAATTGAAAAAAATTTGCGAATTAATTGATTTCTGGGACTTGCCAATTAACATTGTAATTGGGTGCATGATAAATTTCGAGGGAGCATCATTTTTCTCCCTCTCCCCCTTGTCACTGAGAAGGGGAATCACGAGGGCAGCTGCTTCCTATCCGTATGCCCCCCGCTCCTTCCCGAGGTGCCGCTGCCCTCCTCCCCTGTATCTTAAAGAAGGAACAAGAAAGCTAATAAAGTCATGTTATTAGAGTCTCACCAGAGGTGACCCCTCAAGGCATAAATCCAGGCCAAGGAGATAGTGGGGACAGGCACTATTAAGTGCCTGACAGTGCTTTGCGAGGCAGGACTGGGCACCTCCCCTGCAGCACCCTCTCCCCAGGCCAAGGCGAAGGCATCCAGCCAGCCCGCGACTCCCGCAGGCTTTCCCGGAGGGCTCTGGACCCTCTGAGGTGTTCAGCCAAGCAGTTCATTACCTGTGATGTCTCCCGGATCCTCTCCCCGTGTGCCAGTCCTGGCACGCGTGAGCCTCCACACAATGCCCAACTGCTCCAGGGAGAGACCTGACTGCGGCACCGAGCAGCCGGTACCCAAACGGCGGCATCCCGCCGCGCGTGCAGCATCCAGGATTTGTCCTGCAGCCAATGTCTCCCAGCAAAATCAGGCTGCTGGGGCAGGTCAGTGCTTGGGGGGCGGCTTTGGGGTCATTCATACCCTCCTCTGCCCTGAGCCTCCAGGGAGCAGGTCCTGCCATGGGGCAGCAGCAGGGCACCTCATGCCACCCCACAGCAGAGGTGTCCAGCGTGGAACCTCAGCTCTGGGGTCATGGGTCTCCAGATTCATGCACAGATGCATCCCCAGGGGCATGGGAAGTGGCATCACCTGAAGCTTTCTCCAGCAGTGTGACTCACGTCAGATTTAAACTAAACACACTCCATCACTGGAGGAACCTGGCTGGAAGTGTCAGCTCCTCCGTGATACCCAAGCAGGGTGCAGGGCCACCTGCCATACCGAGGCAGCTAACAGGGTCATGTCCCCTCATGGTGTGAGGACAAGTGGGTAAGCTGGCTGCTGCCAAAACGAGGAGTGAGGGCACGGTGTTGTGCCAAGGCAGGGAGAGAGGACAAGCCACACCTGGCAGGGACTGATATGGAGAGTATCCATATCAGAGAGCAACACCAAGTAAATTAAAGAGCGCTTGGTGCCTCTAGAACTTCTCCCACCCACTCCACGTGCTGGTATGGATCACCTCACCACAGTCAACTCAGGTGTCCCACACACTGTCTAAAGCCCATGAGTCTGGATGGGGCTTTGCTATGCTGTCCCACAGCCCCTGCTACACCCCACTGGGTGCAGGGAGTGAAGGATGCCAGCCCGGGTGAAGGGTCCCAGACTTCCCTGGCAGAGCCACAGCTTTCCCCACCAGCCAGGACACCAGAAAGGCCAGGATCAGTCCAGCTCCATGCCTGTCAGTGTCAGTGGCGGAGAACCATGGGGGAATGGAGGGAAATTTATGAGGAGAGGAGTCTGTTTATTATGTAGCAAATGTGGTGCTGCTGATACCGTGGATTTATCCTCTTTCATCCCCCCTCTGATTTGTGTCCCTGCCCCTCACTGTGGCAGATTAATCATGGACAGAAAGGGAAGAGAGACCCTCCAGCTTCCTCCCACGCACTCAGAGGGTGGCAATGACAGCAGCCTGGACCCTTCATCCACAGCTTCTCCAGCGGAGAAAGCACAAGCCACATGGCTGCCTGTCCTGCACAGAGATGCCCCATTCCTCTCGCCCTACGCAGACCCCAGGGAAGGCAGAACCTGCTGCCCATAGCCTGTGGGTGAGAGCGCTTCTTGTGGGTCAGGGCTTCCAGGGTAGCACAGCGAGCCAGAAAATTTTCAGGTCATGTATCCCCTCGCTCATGCAGTGCCCTCCCCGAGTGCTGTGAACATTCCTTGAAGTGCCTTCAGACCCACAGTACCCACAGCCCACTGACTGCAGGGCTGGGGTTTGCAGGCTGAGGTTTGGGACCTCGAGGGCAAAGCCTTCCTCTGCCGCTGACTCCCAGGACAGTGGGAAGTCTGGGAAGGGATGCGTCAAAACCCAAGGGTGAGAAATAAATCTTCGGTCAGTTATTTGCCCTGAAGCGATGCATGCCTCTTTCGGAGCCTCTTCTGAACTGCCATGTGAGCTGGGAATAATTAAACAGTCATTATAGCCACGGTAGCAAAGAGCCCCCCAGATCAATCTAATGCATGACCTTTCCCTCCGACTTTTCTCTTTATTTTTCCAGCTACCTCCTTTTCAAATAGTGGGAAAGAAATGAAACTACCTTCCCACCCCAGCCTCCTGCTTCACCCCACACACATGAACTGTCACATCCTCACCCAGAAACTTGTCACCCACTCTGAGTGGGGGCTCCCAGCAGGAGCATGGTGTACCAGGGGTTAACGAATTAAAAACCCAGTGGGGGAGAAAGAGCCAAGGGTGTGACTGGGACAGAGTAAGTAGCGGATTTTAGCACAGTCAGGTCATGCCACAGTGTTTTATGATCCTGCTGCATTTCTGTTGCAGCTTCATCTCTTTGGGGGAGGTGGGTGGCTGCCCTGCAGAGCCAGGTTTGTCACAGCTGGCTGTGTTGGGCGCTGAGTTCTCACAAATACTGACTGGCAGAGCATTTAGGCAGCACAGCTGGGACTGTAGGTGCAGGGCATTTCTGCTCCTGATTCCAGCGTCTTTGGCAGTTTGTACCATCACTCAGCCCCTTTCCCCACCATGGGATGCAGGTGCCACTAGAGCAGCCACAGCAGGTTAAAAAGCCCAGTGTGCTTCCCTTGATGGCATGGATCACATCCAGCCATGCTGGGGACTGTCACATGAAGCAAGGTGATGATTTGGCCTTATGTAGTTTAAAAAGAAAGAAAAAAAAAATCAAACTCCCATTTTCCTATTTAGGCTTCAAGTAACACTTCCACTTATTTAAACTGGCATTCACAAAAATCCAATTCCCTCTCTACCTGGCAACTGCTTATTTACAGCTGGTGTTGCCATCCACACAGCTCTGCAGGAGGCTTGCTCTGCTGCCGGGGCTCCCGTCCCAAGGCTGCATGCTCAAGCCATGAGTCCTGCAGCTAAAAATAAATTGCTTCCACTGGATATTTTTTTTTTGGTTGGTGTTTTGTTGTTTTGGGTTTTTTTTTTTTAAGAAATATATCAGTTGGCTGCAGCTTGTAGAAACCTTTTGGCTTTGCAAGATCTCATGTGGGAGCTGCATATGCTCTGGCTGGTGCTTGTCAAATCCAGAGGGCTGCTGAGACGTATTCTGTGGAAGAGCTGCAGAGCTGGAAGACACCAGCTATGTGGCACCAGCTCTCTTACCACCTCTTTAAACCTCTTCTGGCTGCAAAGTCATTAAGGGATAAGCACAAACAACTCTAACAGCCTGAGCTCAAGGAACTTCTCTTGCAGTTGTTACTATGTGTGGGAAGCGCCGCTGGGGGTGGCTGCCATGCCTGGTACTGAGCGTAGCCCTGTCTCGATGGTTGCCCATCATAAGCCCTACCTTGCCCTGGTTGGGGGCTCTGCAGAAATCTCATTTGGACATGCTTGGGAAGCCCATGAGGCTGTGGTGGGCTGAAGCACAGCATCGGAGCTGCTTCTGGCCTTTTTGTTGCTGCACCGAGACTTCAGGCAAGTCCCATCACTGCTCTGTGCTCAGATTTCCACTCTGAGCACATCGCGCTCGCTTGCTTGCTCTCCTCACTCGAGCTGTAGCTACAATTACAACAGAGCTTTCCAACCCTTGCTCAGGGATGCTGCTGTGATGCCCCAGTGCTGTGGCAGTCAGTGTGCGTGCTGTGGTGAGTGCAGAGGAGGAAGGCTCCTGCCTCTGCTTCCCTGGGGCAGCTGCCTGGCACTGGACTCTGCCTGGGCTGGGGGGTTAGCAAGGGCCCTGCCTGCATGTGGTGGGCTCTGGGCACCAAGAGTACACGCTGGGTCATGGTCCTCTGTCTGGCAGTTGATGGGCCATCTGCCATGGGAAGTAAGGCTTCTGCTTGTCTCCTGACTTGGGGCACCCATAAAATTTCTCTTTTCTTTTGGAGGAAAGCTGAGATTCCTACAACAGTTTGCAAGAGCAAGGGCTTAAAGGAAAAGGACAAGTACCATCTTGCTCATGGTAAAGCGCTGTCAGATCACTTAACTTTCAGCTCACACCCTGGGTTTTCCAAGTGGGAAGCAGCAGCTTCCATTCATGGGGATGATACCACTCGTTGCATAACACATTTTTTTTTTTTTTCTATGGCAAGCACATCTTAAAAGGCAGGACCGTAAGAAAGAAAATAAATAAGCTTGAAGGTCATTGTGTGTAATAACAGCCATGACAGGGATAGAGAAACCCCAGGACTGTGGTAAGGGGGGAACATATCCATCGTGCTGAGCTGCCCTTTGCCCTTTTGGACACCATGGCTGAAGCACTGGGTCTAAACAGCCCCCTTGGGGCTTGCTCTGGGAGGTGCCAAGGGATACCCAGTTGCATCTGGGGATGCTCCTAACCAAATATCTGCCTAGTGTTAAAAGACATCTGCATGTCTGTGGTGTAGCCTGAGTCTTGCTTTCATTGTGGAAGGCCTGGCTGAGAGTGAATGTTCCTCTTAAAGCTGATGTGCCCTAATATAGCGGAATGATGAGTCCCCAGCAAGTGCCCTGGAGCACGTGGGGACCTGGCTGTGCAGCTCCTGTTAGTGGGTGATGCAGCTGCAGGGCTGGGCAGAGCCCTCCAGCAGCACCAAAGCAGGGACCTTATGTTGCCCCCAGAGAGGTGCAGGGCACCCAAACGTGTGGGGATGCAGGAATGCATGGCCAGAACCGGTGTCTCAGCACCATGAAAGGGAGCCAGTGAGGAAGCAGCCTCATGTTGCTTGGAAATTCAAAGTTATTGAGAGAGAGTGAGAAGGCAGCTACCCAAATCGCTGGGTCTTTCCAGGGCATTTCTTGTCTTCCTTGGTACTTTGGGGGGGTTGCCTAAAAGGGAAAGGAGTTGTTTTGCTGTAATGAACTAGATAAACAATTCCCCAAATAGATTAAAACTAACTGTAACTTATAAAAGTGGGTAGTAATTATATTTTATTAGCTAGCAAAACACCATTTTTTTATTTCATAGGATAATTCTGTGTAAATCACCTTAATTAGAAGTGTCAGACGAGCCCGTGAATATCGTACTTAGTAACTAATTTCCTATGTACAGGTTATAATTTAAAACACATGGATCACTCGCCGAGTGGAAATATGCTAGCCATGAAATAATGTGGGGAGTGTTGGGGTTATTACTATGTAAATGTGTAATCATTTCAGACCACTGCAGCCTGGCTGGGTGATTAAAGAGAATCCCAAGGTCTCCAAAGATTGTGCTCTCTGCAAGGGCCTAGAGCGAAAAAACTTTAAAAGGCACTGAAAAGTGTTTGAACTTTAAAGGTCTTGATTTCCCTTTTACCATTTTTAATTTGTCTGCAGTGTTTATGGAGGGGAAGGTTTCTCTTTGCTGACGGCTTTTCGATTCTCAGCCCACTGCCAGCATCCTTAAGAGGTGCAGGGGCTGCAGCCGCTGTAATTTGGGGGGTTGTTGAGTAGGGTGGAGGAGAGCACCCTTAAACTGCAGCGTCTTGGGACTTGGATGACCAGAGCTTGTGCGCATTCCTGAATCATCTCTGGAAATAAATAAAAACAAATTGCAAGCTCTTATTAGCAATAGAGTGGGGCTAAATTGCAAGAAAGGGGGGTTGTTCTTAATAGTCCTCCAAATGAAGAATAAAATAAACTCTGCCAAGTTATCTAAGTCAGCCCCCTTCCGCATCAGACCCAACAGAAGAGGCTTGGGCTTTCAGATGGCCAGAGAAACTCTCATCCTGAAAACTGCAGTTTCCTGGCACTAACACCATTTCTGGGAGGAATTAATGAGATTCTTCCTCTTTCCCTCAAAAAGGAATGATTTTAAACACCTTTAACAAGAAAAGGGAGGAAATGAGTTGGTTTTTTTAACCTGGCGTTTGGATTATAAAAGAAAAAAAAAAGTTGTTTCACACTTTGGGCGATTGAGAAATTCAAGGTAGTGCTGGAGATGGGGAAGGGGGTGGAAATCTTTCCCATCGCACGTGTTTGGGCATGGGCTGAGGTGGTGCCAGGGCTGCATCTCGGGGGGCAGCAGGGACTGACTCTGCTCTGTGCCACCTCCAGAGAGTTGTGGGGGCAGAGATGGGGGCCAGGACATGAGGGGCACCCTGCACCTCCCAGCAAGCATCTGGCAGCACATCCCCACAGGGAAGGGGGGCTGTGATGGAGGTGATGCCCCAGCCTGTCGGTCGGTGGTCCCGGGAACCACAGTCACTTTCTCCAGGAGCAGAGCTGTGGCGTTTGGGGTGACCTGATGGCTGTGAATAACTGTGTTTCCCCGCATTTCGGGGTAGGGGGCGAGGGCAGTGGCACTGGGAGAGGAGGAGGACCGTAGCCCCGGGAGAAAACACCTTCCTCCATCCCTGCTCATTTCATAACACCCAGCCATCTGCCAAATCAAGGCAGATTAAAGCCAGCCAAATTCAATTTCTCCCCGCTGGCACTGCAGCTCAGCATCTGGGGCTAAAGTGTCCCCGACAAAGCGAACATGACAGGCACATTGCTTTTTTGTCACATCTAGTACCCTGTTGATCTTCTAAAAGTCTCATAAAAATTTATTGATGTCTCCCATATTGCTGTGATTGAGAAGAAAGGAGCGCGGGTGTGCGGAGCCGGGTGCGCGCGCGCGGGCGAGCGTGTGTGCGTGTGTATATTAATGTTTCTGAAGTAGATCTGATTTGATATGTCTTGTTCTATTGTCAGCATCTGTTTAGCGAGGCTTTTTAATACTTTCTGGCTGCCGATCACTCATCCTTAGCCTGGGATGCAGGCTTGCATACAAATTTTGTTATTAAACACAATTCCATTCCCCCCCCTTCCCCAACCTCCACCTCCCCCTGCTATCCTCCCCCCTCCACCCAGCCACCCATCCATCATCTCCCCGGGGCTATGGGGAGTGAGAGGCAGCCGCCCCACCAGCGAGCACTTACAAGCACAGGCACTGGGCTTGGCAACATATTTCAAGAGCCTTTTGCCTGCTGCAGGTGCTTTGCATTGACAAATCGAATCATGGGGAAATAATTTATTTCCTAATGCTGTTTGCAGCATGTTAGCAGGAGAATTTACATGAGAGAGATTACTTTAATAACCAAAAAATTACAGTGCAGGCCTCCCCGCCATGTCGGCTTTGATATGTAATTGTTTCAAGTTTAACCTGTCTGGAGGGGGGAAGTTGTTATTAAATCTATAGCATCTCCCGCTGGCGAGGGCAGGCGAGGAGGAGCGCTGTGGCAGGGACCTCCTTCCCTGCTAAATGGGGAACAAGCTGAATTAACAAATCACTCCAGCCTCCGGCAGAGCTGCTGCCTCCACAGCATGGCTGGAGCTGAGGGGATCTTCTTTCCCTTGCTCTTACGTCGATTTAATCTCCCTCCCTTTCCTTCCCTCCTTTTTTTTTATTGTGCCTGACCCTATGCAGAGCTCACCACCTCCTCTCCCCTCTCCTTGGCTTTCTTCCCCATGCCCCTGCAGGCTTGCTCCCTGCTTTTACCCAGGGCTAGGAGAGGAGCTGTGCAAGCCCCGAACAAGGGGGAAAGTCAGGATTTTACTCTGGATCATGTGTCTGGGTTTAGGGGGGTCCACTTGTAGGACCATTTTATTCCAGATGGAGAGACAGTCAGCACTGCCCTCCTTTCCGTGCCCCTCTGGTCATGGTGAGGAGGCTCTCGTTGGTCTAGGGAAGGGTAGTCATGCACTTTGCTATTTGACCTCACGAGATCCCTTGAAGTATCTATCCACCCCCTTGCCCACCGCAGTGGGTTTGTGACTCTGATCCTGTTCTCTTCTCTCTTGGCAGCAAGAGCTCCATCCTGAAGGATGCCATGGCAGCAGGCACCCCCAAGGTAAGTGACCACAATTTGGCACACTTTTGCCCCCCCTGAAGGATGCTTTTTACATCCACTCACCTTCCCAGCCTATTCCCTGTTCCTGGTACTTAGTGTCTCCCAGGAAGGTGGCCATGCTGTGGGGACTTGCCAGCACTGGGGGATGCAACTGCCCCCATTCACCCACTGGGTTGGAGTGGCCCAGTCCCTGCACGAGGCTCTCTTGTTCCCCATGCAGCCAAGGGATGGTGGAGCTGAAGGACCCAGCAGGCTCTGGAATTCCAGATTGTGTCTAATGACAGCTAATGAGAGCTGATCACACGCAGGCTGAGCTCAGCCTGGGAAATCATGTGCAGGAGTTCCTGGAGCCAGAGCCATATGCCAGTTTTGGAAGAAGGGAGTGGGACTGCCTCATGGGAGCGATGAAGAACACCTGAGGAGGAACCCAAATCTCTAAAAGGCCCTGTGTCAGCCTCATCCTCCTCCCCAGGACCTACCTCCCATGCCTTGGCTCAGTATGCAAAAATACAAAATGCATGGAGCATCACAGCAGCACTGCAAAGGGCATCATTTACTAATCGGTATTACTCTTAGCTGGACTTGGTATGATATGGCAGTGGGAAGGACCAGAGCCTGGGCAGGCAAGTGGGTGGCAGGGAGCACTGCAGGGCAGCTGGGCATTGCACCTCTGAAGACCATGCTGTGCTCCCCAAGACAAGTAAATGCAAGTGGGCCAGGCTCTCCTATGCTTCTGGTGACACAGTCCGAGACAGGGAGGTTCCTGGCTTCCAGGGAAGCACGGAGCATCTCTCATGGGAGATGTCTTCATGGTTGTTTTAGTAGAATCAACTTCAGGTTTCATTCTCTTTGGTCTTTTTCTGGAAGCTTTGGGTCATTTTTGGCATGTGATGTCAGCAGCAGAGACTGACGTTTCAGCTCTAGGTTTTCCCCTTGGGGCTGGGTGTCTTACCGAGCACACCAACACCTTGTCTGCTCTGCCAAGCCAGGGCCCGGGGAGCCACCATGCTGACCTGAGTTCCTGAAAGGCAGGGACACCTCTTAGATAAACCCAATAATTTCCCATATCCTCCAAGGGAAAATAAAGATCGCAGTGATACTCCATAGTGCTCCCTACCATTGGCATTCCCATCTCCTGCGTGACTATCCTTGACTCACATGCCCTGTCCTGCAGATACTGGGAGGAATGTGGAGACCTGACTATTTCTCCCATGAAAGAGCAGAAAGCAATCCCCAAACCCACCCTCCATGGATAATCCACTGAGCCCGAGGCTGCCTTAGGCTGTCTCGAAAGAGCTGGAAAAGGCACCCGCAAAACGAAAGCAGTTGGACTCTGCAAGCTCCCCTTTCCCTCCTCGTCAGGTCTGAGTGTAGATAACTCAACAGTCCCAAACACATCGCCTGCGAGGGAGAAGGATGGCTAGGAAGACAGATTAGCTGTTTGGAGGGAAATGCAGCGAGTGACTGACAGAGACCAGATAAAGAAGAAGGTCCATCTCGCGGCAGGGCCGGGCTTTTGAAGTTTCCATTGACAAAGAATCCCATTTGCCTTGAGTGAGGGGATTAAACTGGGACTGGAGCGTCGTTCTATGTAAAAGAGATCAATCGTCCCCTGTCACCACATGGATCTCTTCCCTTTGCCCGTCACGTCTAGGGCTAAGAACATTAACTTCAAGAAGCCAGGAGAGCAGGGAGGGAGAGGGTGAAATCAGGAAATCTTTCATTCCCTTCTCAGAGAGCTTGAAAGCCTCTCAGCCCAGGAGGATTCATTATTTCTAGGTGGCTTTTGCTGGGAGACAAGTCCTGTGTGGCATGGGAAGGCACAGCGCTGTCACCTTCACCTGAGCTTGGTATTAAAGGCCCCTTTGTAACCAGGCAGGATTGAGGAGGAGGGTGGTGGGAAGATGAAGGCTGCTCTTTCCCTTTGTGCCCACTGAGTGTTTGCAGCATGGGGTGGAAATTGCCCATCGAGATGTGCAGTACCTCCAAGAAAGTCCTGCTGGGGACAAAGCTGGGTCTGGGTCACCCTTAATAGGAGTCCCAGGCAGAGGGATGGTGACAGACATGCCCAGGCACCCAGGCATTGCGGGAGGTCTGGCAGGCACTGCCTGGGAAGAGCTGGGACTTCTGCCGTGTCCCACTTCCCACCCCGGGAACTGGTGGGAGGCATCATGAGGACCGCGGGGACTGCTGCAGTGTTTCCTGGCTGGTCCTTCTCCCAGTGCTGACAAAAGGGCCAGCAGCTCAGCAGCAGGGCTGCACCTCCCCATCCCTTAGGAGCATCCCCTGGCAGCACAGGCAGCGGCAGGTTGGTCCCACTCGCAGACATGGGAACTGGGGTGGGTGCAGTCTAGCCGCGTTACTTTTGTGGTCACCAGTGGCTCTAAGACCACTTCAGGGATCATTTAGGACCTTTGCATACAGTCTCACTACCATATTGCTGCTTCTGCACTGGCCTGCAGCTCCCCCCAGGATGCAGCTGGGGACAGGGGATTTAACCCCACTGTGCTCTGTCTCCTGCCCTGCTCCCATCCCTTCCCCACAGTTGCCCCTGCAAACGTCTCTCCTGCCAATAAAAGCCCAGATGTAAATGCATGTTCCTTGCTCGCTGCGTTCCTGCCCCTGAAGAGCTGTCACTCACTGCACCGGGTCAATTTTCATGGCAATATGTCAAAGAAAATCCAATCACTCAACATGGGATGTGATGAATGCAGAATTATTGTATCAGGTTCTTCTATTATTGGAGCGGACGGAGGCAGTGATGGCCAAGCAAGGGCTGCGAGCTGGGGGGCTCCAGCCAGCGCGACTGCTTGGTGCCTGGGCTCCCTCCCTGCACAGGCAGCTTGGAGGGCAGTGCTGAGCACCACGTAGCTCTGCAGTGCTCAGGATCCTTGTCTGCTTTCTGTTAGAGACCAAGCCCAATCGATGGTGGTATGCCAGTGTGGACAAGCCACTTGGACAAGCAGATGACAAACCTGCGCAGTGAGTCTCAGGATGAGATTTCTATCCAACCCTGAGTGCCACTTTCTTAGGAAAGCTGGTGACATCAAGCTGGGCTCTGCCAGCCTCTGGCTGGGGAAAAGGGCCTGAGGTAGCTGCCTGGTGTCTACAAGAAGTCCTGTGGCCCGCACATAGCAAGGGGAACACCACTGTCTCCTCCCAGCTGCAGTTTCTGTCCTGAATCCATGCTTGGATGCTCCCCACAAGGCTTGTGATAGCCTTTGGTGGCTGGATCTTCGTGTTGCTGAGAGACAGGTAGCCCATCGAGCCCCCACAGGTCAGGCCAACGGCTTGCTCTTCCTGGGCTGCCTCACACCTATACTTTGCAGAAGACAGAGGTGCATAAAGATGCTGAAAGCTCATCTCCTTTGCAGAAAGCACACCCAGTGGCACTGCTCTGGGAAAGGTATTCTTTAGGCATTGGACTTCAAGGACAGTCCTGGACACCCATAGCATCCTCCTCTGATGACATGCCTGAGACATCAGGAGAAAGAGGAAGGGTGGGAAAATAAATTCTTCACCAAAGAGGAGTTTCAGTGTCAGTGGGAACAGATGCTTCACGCCCATGTAAAGTGATGGAAAATGTCCTTGCTTTTACTGAGCTAGAGACCGCGGCTCCATAGTTCCATTCACCAGTGCAGTTCACTAAACCTTCCCTGCCATCCTGGTCACCACGAGGCAGCCCAACACGAGTCACTCAGGAGGACACTTTCTGAAGGTGTGTCCAAGCCAGCCATGCCCCAGACCTCTGTGAGCCCAGAGCTTCCCTGTAGCACTCCCCAGCATGGCCAGAAGCTGTGCCTCAGGCAGACCAGGCAGCAGGGATGCCTTGCAGAGGCATATGGACCACACTGCAGGCTCCATCCAGGCTTGTGGCTGCCCAGGAATCTGTACATAACTGTCAGCAGCGTGCAGTTCCCCTGGGCATCGCTCCTGGGCTTCATGCTCCCCCCTTGCCTTTCCCCTCTTGCCTTGGCTGCCTCTTGCAAGGGGTGGTGTAGGACAGGAGCACACGTTGGGTTGAACCCATGCTGGTGAGGTGTATGAGCAGCATAAGTCCAGCTGTCCTGCTCTCCCTTAAGCAGCAAGTGGCAGCTCTGAGAGCCAGTGTCCCCAGGTCTTCCTAGCCATCTAAGAGCGCTTCTTTGCCACTGCACGTCTGGCTCGTGGCTTTCCCTCCATGGACTGTCATTTAGGTGGGATATCATCTGTGCCCGGAGAGATCTCAACCCCTGAATTTCAGGGTATTAGCTGCAGACTGTTACCTGTCACCTAACAGGTGAACTGACAGCCCCTGTGAAAGCTCTGGTAGTGACCACTGAGGAAGAAGAGGCTGGGCCCCATGAAACACACCAGCTCTCACAGCGGGTTCAGCACTCGTTTTCCACTGCTGCTTCCTAATACATGACTGCAAATTGCCGTTGCCGCTAACAGTCTGTCCCATGCACCGGCGCTTGCTGCAAACACACACTGATGTGAGCAGCCAGGAGCAAACCCCACCTCGCGCACCCAGCAGAGGCTTGTGGCCGCTTGGTTTAGGTGTGCACCCAGCTCCTGAGGGGTGCCTGCAGGCAGGCAGCCAGCATCGTGTTGCTCCGAGACCGCCAGCAGAGCTGGGAACCGAGCCACAGTGCCAGAGCCCTTTGATTCCCCTCCCCACCCCCCCACCTCCACCCTTGTGATTTTACAGCTTCACCGAGCAGTTTGAGAGAGAATTACAGCATCTAGAGGGAAATTTGACCACTAAAGCCCTCCAAGGAAAAAGAGCTTTGAAGCAAGCAAGATTTGGAGCCTTAAACCTTGACAGAATGTCTGTATTAAGCCTTTCCCAGCTGCCTCGCTCGAGATGAAATTTCTAGCACAATCATTTAACTTCTCCGTATCATGTCTGGTGGTAGGAGAAGGGGACGGGTGTCAGGGCCCTGGGGTTTTAACTCCTTCTCTTGTGTCACTGGTGGGGGGGTTGGAGAAGTCACTCACCATATCTGTGCACCCTCCCTCTGTAGCTGTGATTTACAAGGAAAAATTAAAAAGCTAAATCCAAATATTGTGGCAAAGCTATGGCCAAGCCAGGGACAGGAGAACAGCCCGCAGATATGCAAAGGAGGGGAAATTACGTAGGAAGCATGCTGGCTGGCCGCACTCCCTGCCACTTCAGGGTGACGAATACCAGAGCCACTCCAAAAATCTCTCTGCCAGGTTTTATTCCATAAAACAAATTACCCCATGAACAAACAAAGCCCCTCGCTCCCCTTGGGCCAAACAGCTGTGCCCTCCCATTAGTATGGGGGAAACCGCTGTGTTGGGCAGGAGGAGCAGAGAGGGATGTGGTTGCAGAGGGGAGCCGGGCAGGCTGGCAGACCCCGGCGGCCCGTGGCCAGACCTCCTTCCCATTCTATCCCCCGTGTGCCAATGGGCACTTGTCCTGGAATGGGCCCCTTTCCCCGCCATGTAGCTGGTGTCTTGCCCAAGAGGACCCAGAGCTCGATTACAATCCCAGGTGTGACTGTAACATGCACAGAAATAAATTAGTAGCTCACATTTCTGTAAGCTCATTCTGCTTGCAGACCACTGGAATCTTTCAGCGAAGGCCAGAAGCTGCTGATACCATTATTTCTGTTCACTATTCACACGCTTCTCACATTTAAGCCTTTCATCCCCAGCTCCATCCCACCTTTATCTCTGCCAGCTAAAAGCCACTAGATAATTTTACCCCTAACTTTCCCAGGAGCAAATGTGGACCCTCCAAAAGCTTCTAGGAAACTCAGCTCTAATAGTAGCATCTTTGTGTCAGGAATCCTCCAGCAATAACATAAAAAATAGCTAGCAGAGTTAAGGGGGAAAATCGCAGCAAGGCCTGGTATCATTCATTGCTTTCGGGTTACAGTTCCCAAGTGATAACAGCTATTAGCAACACTTTGACGGCTTCCCTACGGTGGAGGGGAGGGCAGGAGACAGAAAACATGTCAAGCCATCACCTCCATGTTAAGTGATAAGTACCTATTTAGACGGCAGAGTTAAAGCTGAATGCATCAAGCAGGGAACACTTTGTGCCAAAATAAAAAAAAAAATAAAATAAAAAAAGGCCATATAGATACATAAAAAGCGGGGTTAGGGTATTTGTTCTGCTGACAGCAGCTGTGATGGATTGTTTAAGAAAAATAGACTCCCTGTGTTTTTCCAGGGCTATCAGAAAGCAAGAGTCCAGCACTTTAATACTCTCAAATGACTGGCCTTGAGAGGCAGCGGAATGTCAGAGGCACCGGCTGGGCTCCCCCAGCACTGACACCTGCCCCGGCTGCGGCAAGAGGCAGCGCTCAGGGCTGGGGGCGGTGCGTGCCGGCAATTTCCATCCATTTCCTCGGGCCGGCGGCTGCACCCTGACACCCGTCCCTTCCCCTCGTGCTGCCCTGGGCCCACACCTCAAGCGCCTGCGGGTCGGAGCCAGCGGCGCGTTGGCACGCGTGTCCTTGCCAGCATCGCCTTGGAGCTGCCCACAGCTCCTCCTCCCACAGCGAGAAGCGGGTCCGGAGAGCGATGGACTAGGCTCACAGCAGCTGGCACACCAGCTGCACGATGCGCATTCATGCCGATCCTGCCCGGGTATTTATATACGTAAACTATATGTTGTTCCTAATTGCAATGAGACCGCCGAAACATTTGCAGATGCTGCAGCTCAGCTCTGCAGAATTGCACGGACCGTGGAGGGTGTCGGGAGCTACCAGGGTGTGAACCTCACGGCACGAGCAAGGCTTACATGGCCTCTGCTATCTGCCGGGATCCATGGACACAGGCACGTAAAGCCCTTACATCCAGACATGTCTCTTCGCCTTGGCATGGCACAGCTGGGCTCCAAGGGGTAGGAAGGAAACGCCAAGTGGGGCCATGGCTGCCCAGCACAGCAGGAGGGGCAGGAGGAAGGAGGGAGTGCAGGGCTCAGACAAGATTGATGGCCTCGTTGCCATTAAGAAAAAAATTAGCCGGTGGCGGCTATCATATTAAAGGGTGAAGAAGCTGTGAATTATTTTCTTAAAGATCTTATCACTTACAATGATAATTTTACCTTCCAAAAGGCCACTTTTAATGAGGCAAGCCAGGCAAAAAGTCATGATTTAATGCCAGATTTTTTTTTCCAAACACATTTTACTGCTTTTTTGTCCATGTTTAAAAAGCGCCGGTGACCTTTTTTTATTTAGCTTGCCCCAGGTGTAATGCTCAGGCTGATCCTCTCAGGGTTTATAACCTCCGCAGAGAGTGCCTTTACCCAGCGGAGAGATGATTTAAAGGGGAGGGAGAAATATGAGGCTGCACAGCCGCTCGCACAAGGCCCTTGCCCCATCTTTCATGCTAGGAGCCGTGGTTTGCCAGGGGAGGGGGGACCAGGGAGGGAGGACAAGTGCTCTCACCCCAATAGCCCCACTCAGACGCACCTGAAGGGGAGCTGGGCTGAAATGGCAACCAGGTGGGGGATGAGATGGCCGGTGGCCTTTCCCAGGGGAAAAAGGGGTATCTCACCATCAAGGCTTGTTCCCACCGTGGTGAGGCAGCTGGTCCCCAAAGCCAGGAGCATCTCCACACAGCTGTACATCACGCCTGTCTGCACGGAGAGCACCCAGCACCGTGGTTTTGGGGTGGGATGGCAGAATCTGAGTCTGCCCTGCAGTGCGAGCATGCACGAGGGCTGGGAGGACACATGTAAGGCTGCCTTTTCCCTCTGCAGCCGTCTTCCCAGATGCTGGCTGAGATAGGGATGGGGATCACATCGCTGTCCCTTCCCCGCCTGCTGCGACCCAGGTGGGAATGAGCAGTGTGAGTGCGGGGGGCAGAACATCCTTGGCTTGGTGTGCTGTGGCCAGGCATCCTCACCGCTTAATCACTGGAAAACAGCCCCAACATGACAATTTGGGATAAAATAGGCCAAAATCAGGATGGCAGAGAGGCTGGCCTAATGCAGAAATGAAAGTGACCCTGATGGCAAGTGGCTCTCCTAATCCCTTAGCCCCTAAGCCTGCATCCCTGCCTGCTCCCATGGCTGCCTGAAAGGCAAAGTGTGGCACAGCGCATGGAAATGAGAAAAACAAATGAAGTCAAGTTTCCTAAGAGTGAAGGGGAAGTGTGACTTGGCATCTCTAACGCTGTGTTTAACATGCTGGCGAGGTATTTAGAATTGAAGTGCTTGCACACAATTTAAAAATAGACAGTTTATTAATCTAAACTGCAAGTGTATGTAGAAGAGGCCTCGAGATTGACATCTTTGGGATTAGTTTAGCCCTGCGTTTTTCCAGAGGTCATCGCCATGGTGCTCAGGAGGTTTGTGGAATAAATGGGGCCAGCATTCTTCCTGGGACCACACGCTAAAAACTAATACATAACGTTTAATTTACTGTCTCCATAGCTAGCCCAACCATTTTTCACATAATAATATTGGATTAGAGCTACCAGAAGCTGAGCGGGAAGCTGGAGGTGGGGAGGGTTTGTCTGTCTGTCGCGGAGGAATGGGGAGATGGGTATTTTTTCACCTTCTCTAGAATACATTGGAAGACAAAACAGATTTCACCCTCCCAGCTCCAGAGTGCTTGGCTTATTAGAGGAGGGGTTGGACGTTAACACTGCTGCAAACAGGGATGTTGTTCTGAGTCACACCTGAAGGCTTTGAGCTCACATCCCTCTGCTTTATAGGGTATGTGCAGTCCTGCTTCTTCAAAAATGTTCCTCATCCTCCATTTAGAAAATAAACAACAGCAAGAGCTTGGGGTCTGCACTCTGCAGAAATTTTCCTGGTGGCTTCACATGGTTATCAGTGGGCTTCTCCAGAAATACGTGAGCGGCTCACCAAAACCCATCACCAGCTGGGTTCAGCCAGCAATGGAGAGCCCCCCTGCTCTGCCCATCTCTGCCCTGGGAAGCAGAGGCTGGTGTCTTGGGGCAGCCCTCACCCAGAGCCCCCCGCCCCACAGGCTACCGCTGGCCCTCCCAGTGACTGGCATCCCCATCGGGCTGAGCTGAGGAGCGTGCCAGCCCCGAGAATTGGTCAGCACAGCCCTCAGCATTGGCAGGAGGGACCATGTCCAGGGAGATAACTGAGCACCCGTCAGGGAATTCCTTTCAGGACGTCATGGTCGGTAGAGCTATGCTTTATGGCAGCGCAGTGCAGGCAGGGATGTGGCTATTGCCCTCGTGGCAAGGCTGGCAGCTCATGCCCATGGAGTTGAACATCCCAAATGTTCAACCCCAACATAGGGTTTATTATCCCAAATTCTCCTCCCCCACCACCATCCCGAGCCTGCCCTCCCTGCATGCCCACCCCAACTGCGCTGCTGTGCTTTTCTCACTGGGAGAGCTGTCCGAGCCCAGGGGATCGCATCCTGCTGACTGAACCGATTTGTATGCTGACTCATTTTCCCACTTGCTCGTATCTTTTACAAAAAATGCACATTTTTTCACATTTCATTTCAGCCCAGAGGCAAATATTTCTGGAATACTTGCCTTTCTCCAAGGTATTATGCTTTTTAATAATGTTGTCACCACACTTGACCTGTCCAATTCAGATGATATCTACACTTCGTTTCGCAAACACACACATCTCTGAGCAGTCATTTATTGTCAAATCTTGCCAGCTGATTCTCAGAAACAAACATCTGGAGAGCTGCATTTCTAGTGTACATTTTTTACAATGTATTGGGCTATATTTAGCCTAGTTAGCTAATTTATATTTTAAATTAGAATTTTAAATTGCATTTTTCCCTCAAAGTCTTCTAGTAATAAAGTTCACTTGCAACTCAGTGTACATTTTTTTATGCACTGTCAAACTCCCACAGTAATTTTCCTGCTAGAGTTCACTGTGTGTAGAATTTAGACTTACCTACTATTGACTTGAAGTTTATCAGTGATTTCTTAGGTCTCAGATATCACTGATCTTTTTCACCTTCTAAAAGGCCCTTTTTTTCTGTGCTACTTATTAAAATAAATGGCATCATTACAGAAGGAAGAGGTAGCTGCGCTGCAAAGGTGCTGAGAGCTTTAGTGGAGTTTACAAAGCTATTGAGAGATTTAGTGGCACTTAGAGGGGTGGACAAGGGCATGTAAGCGCCACTCCACATCAGCAGGCCTTCGCCTTACCATGTGAATTTCTGGTGTGGTCCTCACACACTGTTTTGAGCAGGGCCTGATTCTGCCCCCAGCCACTAGACCTGGAGACAAAATGCCCATCCTTTTGTTGCCTGATGCCTTTGCACTATGCTAGACCCTGCAGCCTGGTCCCCTTTGTGGGGCAGGGTCCCATGGGAAGAGCAGAGCCAGCCCCACAGCCCAGCAGTCCGTCCCAGAGCCACCCCACAGCCCGGCAGACACTCTCCATGGCAAGCAAGGGGCAGAGAGCTCGGCAATGCTCACAGCATGAATTTCTCCTTTCTCTTGCAGTCAATTTTGTTGTCGGCCTCAATCAAGCGGGAAGGAGATTCTCCAACGGCATCGCCCCACTCCTCAGATGACATCCATCACTCCGACAGATACCAGGTAAGCAGGCAGATGCCATCACTGGTCTCAGCCTTAGGCAGGGAGCCAGCTCGCCCCAGTGCCTGCAGCCCTCCGTGCGTGAGAGCCCAGCTCTCGGCTGTGCACCACTGCCCCAGCTCGCGTGCCTGCAGCATGGGGACGTGAGCACTGGGTCCCTCGCACGGCTGTGAAGGTGTGCTTTTGTCTGCAGAGTTCTCCCAGGTCCGACATTAAATCACAGCTGCACAAAACTGCTTTAAATCTTTATAGAGGTTTCTGTTGCATTATATTCATCATCTTGGTCATTGCCGTGGCTATGTTTGTCATTACTTACCCTGTGCCACTGGGAAACTTTCAGAGAAGTGATTTTTTTTGTAAAACAGTGAATGATGTCAGCCTGCAGCAGGCCAACATTTTCCATTTCACTGGTGTGCCACTGCCTGGCAAACTAACTCATGACTCCCACTCAAACCAGAAATGGTTTTGGACCATCCACAGCCATGCCAGCGTGTTTTATAAAACACTCTCTGCCCAGAGAAGCAGCAAGTCTTGACTTGTGATACAGTGGGTAAAAGTTGAGGGAGATGGAGCAAGATGAGAAAGGCAGCAGCACAAGTACAGGCTTGGCTTGTTTTAAGTCTGTCTGTACTTTTGGGGCAGGCTGGCACACTGGACTAACTCAACACACATCCAAACTGTCTGGCTGCAAGCCTGCACTCAGCCACTGGCTTCAAGTAAGCTCTGAAAGGCAGCAGTCAAATTAATGGTGGTCTTCAGCACAGACGCAAGCGTGCCTCCACCTGCCACGTGGACAGGCTGGGCGGGCCGTGGCTATACCAGCTTGGCATACGCCCATCACCCTGTATCCTGCGGTGCTCTGCAGCGATGCCCTGTGCCCAGAGTCAGGCAGATGATCAGGTCTTCCTGCAACAGCCACTTTACGTTGTGCCAGGTCTGCGTTTGGATCTGCAGAAGGAGAGGCTGGTGACCAGTGCTGGAGGTCTTAACTGAGCAGCCCCAGTTAAACCATGTGTTCCTGTAGATGGGTCCTATTAGTAGCAGATTTGTACATTTGTTGCCCATTACTCTGTCCTCTGTTCTATTTATTGTTTATATTATCAAATATGGACCAGACCCTCCATAGTTTGCTACATATTCCCGTGTAGCCTTCAGTTATAACCTGGTGTCACATCAGAGTCACTTGACCCTTCTATGAACAATGAGACATGGTGCAAATTAAGAGAAGCAAAACCCTGCAGAAGATACAGAAATGCCTGATTCAGGTAATCCCACTCTCTTTCCTGCCTGCTATTAAGGCTAATAAATAAATCACGTTCCTTCCAAAAGGGCAAGGAAGAGACTTTTGCCATGGCCCCCTTTGTTGGAGAACACCCCTCCCTCCCCGCTCCGCCAGACTTCAGTCTCTGTGAAACTGGTGGTCCCTTGCAGTTCTCCATTCCTATAAATTTTTATTATGTCATACTTGAGGACAAATATTCTCAGCAGAAGCCCCCTCTATGTGCTGAGTCTAGGTAGTCTCCAATGTGTTTTAAGTTTGTGAGTGTATTTTATGGAAGGTTGCAGCCCTTAATGCAAATGTGTAATGGGAGTTGTAAGTCCGCACTGCAGGGAGATAAGACCTCTGGGGCCTGATTTTCATTTACGCTTCTGCTGGCTGCGTTATGCTGCTCTGGCAGTGTAAAGGGACCTCAGAGTGGGTGCCAGGGTTGTGTAAAGCCTCAGCATACCCTTAATAAAGCCACAATATGAATAAGAATTCAGTCTTCCTGGTTTACCAAGGGAAATGTTCAGCAAGTAGAGCAGAAGACTCTCATGGTAGTGACTTTAAGGGCTGCAAAATTTAGCTTTCCATATGCAGAGGTGTGCTGGAATTACGAATGTCCCTTGTGTTATCTGTGATCTAATCATGAATACACAGTGTATTAGTAACAAGCTAGAACATGAGTTATTGGCGTATAGGTTTTCAGAATTCCTGTGGCTCGGTTTTCTTAGTCTTAGTGCTTATTTACCATGGGGATATTTAGGGAAGAATGAGATTTATGAATAGGAGTGCTACAGGAATATGGGCTTGCACAGCATTTGGGCTGCTCACATTGCTCTCCACACCGAGAAGGAGCTGCAGCAGAGGCAGTGGGGTGGCTCCAAGACATGGGCAGGGGCGGGTCCCCTTGCCTCCCCTGTGCCAAGCCTGGTTGCTGGAATTTGGTACATGGACACTGATCGGACCGAGGTGGTAGCAGCTGGTGTAGTGCAGGACCTTGTGATTTGGTCAGTGGTGGGTGTTGCTCTCAGATACAGTACGTTCTGTCAGCTGGGGCTTTTCCTGTGCTCCAAGTAAAAATAAAGACATTTTAGTTAGATTTAGATACAACCCTGAATCCCCAGTGGGAAAATCAACAGCAAATTATAAGTTATTCACCATACCACAAAGACAGCACTTCAGGCTTGGAGGGAGACCACCTTGCATGGGTCAGCTGAGCCCACAGAACATTTGTGACTAACATGTGGAGTAAGTATAACTGAAAGGCTAAAATCCTCGTCCAGGAAGGGCTTCCCTCCCTCCACCTGAGCTCAGCAGTGAGCATGCCTCCCAAAAGACAGCTTAATTAATCAAAGGGGTAAAACCAACAATCAGCAGCTTTCATTCAGTAAGCAAGCACATGTATGAAAATACAACTGCATTTCAGCTTGCAGACAGATGTACGATGCAGGTCAGCACTGTGCAAAGCTTACCAGCCAGCACCTGAACTTGCTAACTGCCTATCATCTTCTGAAACAGCAAAACATACCAGGGCTTTTTGGTTTTTTTCTCTGAAGGAGCAGCAGCTTGTCAGGTGCCAGCACAGAGACCCAATATGTAGGCTTGATTCCAAGAAACAAAGTCTGAGGAGTCTGCAGAGGGGAGAACAAAGAGGATTGTGTGTGTAGGAGCCTGTGCTGCCCCATTTCTAGCCCCTAGCTCTATCCTAACCTCAGGCTGGTCCACTGCGACCACCTCCCACCACAGCTGTGGGAAAGAAATCCACCAGACCAGTTGGATTGCCCAGGTTTGCTGAAATGCAGAAAGGACAAGAGGGGGAAGAGGCTGAAAAGCAGAGGCGAGGTGGCAGCGCCCCACCTGCAGCCTGGGTGCCCCCACACCTGCAGCACTGGCCACTTCTCCTTGGGAAGGCCGGGAAGGTATTAGAGCCCCAAAACCCAGGTGGGTGCCACTGGGGTGGGTCGGGCCGGCATGCCCAGCCCAGCCCCAGCAGACACAGGGGGTGTCGTTGTTCAGGCCGCACTCAGCCAACCGGGCAGGTGGGAGGGCCAGGGGTTCTTTCCCCAGGGCCTCGCCCGCCGCAGCCCAGTGCCCTTGGGGTCCCATGGTAGGGCTGGGCCAGGCCTGGTGGGGCTGCTGGCCCCCCCCCCCCCCCGGCCACAGGCTTTGGGGCCTAGTTACCCCCCAGGTGCGGGACGGCTGGTGCCCTCGGGCCCCCAGTCCCTAAACGGGCAACAGAAGTTGGAGAGCGGTTGCCCCTGGTGCCTGATTGGCCAGCAGCTTTGGGTTGTAGTTGTGCCCAGGGTCCTGATTGGCCAGTGATGTTGGGCCTAAAGGGTGCTCAATCCCTATTTGGGCAAAGAAACCTGCCTCTAGTTGCTCCTGGGTTCTGATTGGCCAACTGGCCCTGGATTCCAGTTGCCCCAGGGCTCTGATTGGTTATGTACCCTGGGGGGGGGTGTCCAGTGGCTTCTGATTCCTGATTGGCCAGACACTAGGGCCCCAGTTACCCTTGATTTCTGATTGGCCAGACGCCTCTGGGTTCCAGCGGCCCCGGGGCCCTGATTGGCCGGGGCTCGCTGGGCCCTGCTGCCGCCTGTCGGTTGCCATAGGAACTTCCTCTTCTCGCGACTCTCCCCGCCGGTTTCCTGGTGAACTTTCACCCGCTCGGCGGCGGGTCACATGACCGGGGCCAACATGGCGGCGGCCGCTGGGGGCTGATCGGCGGCGCCTGCCGGGCCGCGTCGTATCCGCCCGCATCCCGGGCCGCGCGGGGGGGTCCGCTCCGGGGCCCACCGCCCCGCTGCCCCGCCGGCCGCCGGCGGCGCCCGCGGCTATGCAGAGCGGCAGGAGGGGGCCCGGCGGCGGGGGCCGGGAAGAGGTGGGTGCGGAGGGGGGGGGCGCGGCAGGCCTGGGGCCGGTGCGTTGTCCCGGTGATGCGCGGGGCGGGGGGTCCGGGCCGGGCCTTGTTTATCGGCGGGGGGCGAGTTGTTTACATCGGCGCCCGCGGGCCCTGACACTTCTGCGCTCTTGTCTCCCCTCTGCAGACCTTCCTGCGGGTGCGAGCGAACCGGCAGACCCGGCTGAACGGTGAGTGCGGCCCCGCGCGGCGCCCCGGGCTGCCCCCGCCCCGCCGGGCCTCCTCCCGCGCCTCCCTCTTCCCGCAAAGTTTCCATAGTTTTGTGACCCCCGTCCCCGCCGGCCGGGAGCGGCGACCTGCCTCGGCGGGGCTTCGCCAAGCAGCCGGTGGGGTGCGGGGTGTGCTGGGGTGAAGCCCTCCAGGTTCCTCCCCGGTTCCCGGGCGAAGCAGCTCTCGGCGCTGGGAACCCACCAGCGAGCTTATAAGTGTGCCCTGAATCCTGGCTGTCGGGTCGCGGGGCCAGGCAGCTGTGCTTCCGCGGCTCACATGGCAGAATCTTGCAGTAAACTTTTAAACCAGCAGTCTGAGCGTCTGTGCATCTGACGTCATGTTTTGGGGGTTGTTTTGGGTTTTTTTTCCTCTCAAACACACAGATGCTGGTGCGTTACTTTTATTCTTGTGTTTCTGGGTGTTCAGAAATCTTGTTATAGCAGAAAGTCCCATCTCTGTTTGTAAATCAGAAAAAATCTGAAAGTATGTTTTGGGGTTTTTTTCTTGAGCTGAAGTGGAAACTTTTCCCAAAGTTCAGGGAAGTTGGAACTTAGTAGTTAAATAATAACAATATTCTGTGATCTGATCTTTGTATTGTTTTTAGCCAGTCTAATATGTACCATTTAGTCAAAATTTGGTTATTTGGGTTATCAGGAGGCTTCTTAACCTTGAGCTTCCTGCTGTGATAGTTTAAGATAACACCGGTGATGTTCTGCTGATGCAATTTATTTAGAAGATAGAGCAAAAGATACTTTTAACAAAATAGAAGAAGGCTTCAGCGTGTGCTCATACCAAAATAGTTTGCTTGAATCTGAAGTACTACATGTTTAGCGTAGTCTTAAGCAAATAGAAGCGTTATTAAACTACCGACCCAATGTCTTTGATAGGTTATACATAACTGAATTCAGAACTAGCTTAGAGATTTCTAAGTATTAACCCAGAGGGCCAAAAAAATGAACACTTGGAAGTCTGTGACGTCATACAACAAAGAGATGAGTTGCTTTGCATCAGTCACAGGTAACTGCTGGCAGGTGTGTTCACATCTGCACTCAGGTGAGTGCAGTGAGTTGCCAGTGCTGGCAGGTGGACCCTTTTCCCGGCAGACTTAAGATGGCTGACGTACGCTGAGGTATTGCTCTGCGGTGACTTGTTTTGTGTGGCAGAGGTCTCTGGAGTCAGTTGTGTCAAACTTTATTCATCGTTTTTGGATAGCTGGGGCTGAGCTCCCCCCTTCCACCTTTCTTCAGGCCAACGCTGTGCGGTTACCTTATTTTCAATAAAGTCGAGCCAGGCTTGTGAGGTTTTTGGTGTTGTGGAGTCCTTCAGTATGAATGAAGGCTCTTGATGACAGTGTGCTCTGCTGAACTGGCTCAGTAGTACTTGATGCTTTTGACTTTAGCTCCAAGTAGGGCTGCAGCACAATCTGTGTAGATTGCGATCTAGGAACTCCTCTTGGGCCTGTTCTCGGATGCTTTTGTGAACCTAGGCTCATCATCTAAAAGAAGGCTGCTAGTTTTGTATAGCATTTGTGTTGGTTTTGCTGAACCTTTTACAATCGTTTTTGTACGTACCTGTTGGGGTACAGTGAGTCGAACAGACAGACATATTCCAAATGAGGACATTCAGTTAATTTATGTAGTGCCCCTATAATGCTGGTATATCCTGTCAGTTCAGTTGTACACCCTAACAGTACTAGGCCCAGATGCTAGGGAGCTGGATGCAGAAATACTACCTGAAGTGCTTTGGGTCAACAAAGAAGGTCAAACTAGGTCAGAACTGGTTCCTCCTGGCTGTAGCTTTTTATGGATCTGGTTACTACTGTTCCCAGAACAGAGCTGTACTGATGCCTGGTTCCATCCTATGCTGTTAGATTAGTATTCAGCTGGATGGTTGGGTAGGTTATGCTGCTTCTTTCTGTGCATTTATTTGACTGTATTTGTGTCCACTGAACTCGACCTGCTTTCTCGTTTCCTTCTGCACTTTTGTTTGCACTAAAGTAGCTTTGTGGTATTTGTAAGCTTTGCCACGTTATTGTTGAACAGTTATTTAAGCAGTATTGCTCCAAATGGAGAACATTTGGGTGTTCTGAGGGGGTAAAAAATGCTTATTTATCTATATCTTGTGTTTTAATGAGCTTCTAATCAATCACGCGACTTTATAGCTTGCTCTGTGAGAATGGCCTTATCCCATGTTAGTTTACACTGACAGAAGTTATGTAGGACTTGGTCAAAGGTATTTGGCTTTTTGTTTCATATTCTTGTTGACACACTGAAAAAACTTAGGATCTAGAAAATGCTATCTGTCAAAGAAAAATCTATTTATTTCATTTGTTTTTTGTTATGTTTTAAGTGTACTTTCCAATATTGTTGTAACCAGTTTATCTTGGTAGCTCTGTCAAGCTTCTTACCAGCTGAGTTCCAGAATCACTTCTGGAAACTCCTCCCATAAAAAGGGGGTCATGGTATTTGCTGTTCCTCCACATAGTCCTTGGCTCAAGTCTCAGCTGCCCAAGCTTCTTGTGCTTGAGTCCTGTCAGATCTCCTCAATGTGTTCCATCCTGTTGTGGTCACTTGGGAAAGCACAAGAGCTAAGGAAAGAGAAGGTAGAGAGGGAGATGCCTTCTGTGAGCTGCTGTTGGCCTGGCTGCAACATGATTGGGTCCTGATAGTTACATGGTTCACAGGTACCTGATGGTCCAGAATTTTAATTCTGTAAGTCAAACCTTTGACTTAAATTGAACTGTAAGTAAGGTGAATATATTTTCAAGCTCTGAAGCAGGAGAGTAATGTTAGAGACTCGGCTGAGTGTTTGTATCTGAACTTCCCTGTCAGCCTCAGTGAGTTAATCCTGCACCTCTCAGCTGTGCTAAACTCACTTTGCAGAGGCTGTGTCCTTTTGAACCCAGGAGTATGAGGTGCTGATTCCTGATGAACCCATGTGATAAAGAAGGCATTTCTTTCATTTGCCTTATATCCAGTGTTGCCAAACTGGAAACTAAGCCACCCTGTAAATTGATGCTTATGGAGTTTGGCAGTGCAGAGCAGGTTAGGTAGTTATACAAAATTAGAGGCACATAGTTATGGGTTAGTGCATCAGAACATGGATTCAGTAGGTTAGGTATGTGCCAGCCACAGAGAATAGTGTCAGTTTGAAGGTTGCTGAAAGTCACATGTGAGTAAGTTTGGCCGTGCAAGTGTGAAAGCCTCACTGAGACCCTTCTGTGAATTTGGCCCTTAATGTTCTCTCAGATGAGCAGCAAATTGTACATAATTTCTGAAACAGATTCATTCTTGACCATCTGTTTTGCTTCAGCTTGTTCTTGAGATGGCTGTTTGTGCTCTGCCATTGCTGCCTTTGTTCCTTTAGATCAGATGCTCTTGAAGAAGTCGATCATCCACAGAAGCTTTTTGTGATAGGTCTAACAAAAAGGAGTATAAGCGCCCCGCAAAACTCCTCTAGTAGATTTGCAGAGAGCAGGTGGTAACTCTTGTGCTTTAATATCTTTGAGTCCAATTTAGGGATATTTGCAAAGTTGGCATTCTCAGCAGAGTTGTAAAATAGGTCCTTACCCAGCTCCTTTTACGCCTGCCTGAGAAGCTGATTCCTGTTTTGGTGGTGGCTGTAAGCCCACCTCCCTGGGCACACCTCCACGGAGGTGGTCACCGTGCAGTTTGTTGAACCACCAGCAGCACATTGTGTGCTCTTGTACCTGATGGGTGGGGGAGGAAGAAAGCTAGATGATTTTCACTGGAAAGAAGACAAAAATGTTTCCACTTAATTTGATTGGCCTGCCATTGCAGGAGCTGCTAATGATGTCTGCATGGGACTCGGGGGACCACTCGAACTGGTGGAGGGAATCATAAGAGATATTGCTAGTAACTTAATCATCTCCTTTGATGCTGCAGTAGAGGTTTGTATAGTGTCTACTGCTAGATGCTATGTAAGAGCACTTCTGAGGTAATTAGTGTCCTGTCCTGAAGGTAAATTTTTGCTTGTGGAGGGATGTACCAGTGAAAACTAAAATCCATTAGATTTTCTTTCAGGAAGTTTTGCTAGGCTAGAGAATAACATGATCTTTAGGCATTAATAAGGTTCAGCCTTGATGGGGACAGCCTCTTGTGAGAAAAGACCGTTGGTCTGTTCTGCCCACAGGCAGCAGGGGTGAGCTGGCTCCTCTCTCCGCACCCCTGGGAAGGCAGGGGCAGGTGTACCCTCAGCGGTAGAGGCTTTGTCAAGTGCGGTTAGGATGCTCCTCTAGTGCAAGCAGCTTCTCACCTTGTGTAGTGCCAAGAGACCCCATGTTAGGAAAGGGAAGAGCAGCTCCCTTAAGCAGCACAGCTCCTAAATTAAGCCAGAGACCGTAACTGACACGCTGGCCCTTGCTCTGGCCCCCAATTCTTGCTCACCTCCATGTGCTACTTTCTCATTCATATGCTGTGGTGACTTAAACTCCTGGGGTGCCCAATGGTTTAGTGTAACCTGAGGGAGAACATGCAGATGCAGCTGGAGCAGTGCGTAGGGTAATGTGCGTCTGTTAAAAATGAGGCCTCAAAGGTGCTGGAAGCCCTCTGATGGCCTAATAATAATTATCAATCCTAATAAAAACTAGTGAACTCTTCACCTCCTGGCAGAAGGCTGGAATAATAACTGTGGAGTCTTTGTTCGGTCAGAGGTAAGAATGGGCTAGCCTTGTGCAAAAACATTCCCTGGGCTCCGTCCTCTTGCATCCAGTCCTCCACTGTCTGCGTTTTTATCTTTCTGAATTATGAGAGGGAATGGCTTTTTTTTTTTCCCTTCCTCTCCCATGCTTCTGCGACAGGAGCAAGGGGGAAGAGGGATTAGTGAGCTAATTAGAAGTGATCATGTCTATCAACACTAATTAACAATCTTGTGGTCTCACTTGCGTGTTCTTTTGAGCTGCTCCCCTTCGGGACAGTGTCACAATCACCCCCTGCCTTTGGGGCTGCTCTGTCCCTTCTGCGCTGATTGGAAGTGATAGCCCGGCTGTGTGTCCTGTCGGGTAGGGACAGCGCTGCTCGGGATGTGCTTTCTAGGCTGCAACATTCCCTTTTGGTTTCTGCTGTCACCAGGGGCTCCCTGAGCCTCTGTGGGCACAACACTGCCGCTGCTAATGACCACAGAATGAAAATGGCAGGGGGATTTGTTTTCAACACCTCTTTATTCCAGTGGCTTTTTCACTTGTGGCACTAGAACTTATTCCTGGCAGAGCTAAATGAGCCAAGATAGGGACTGTCTGCCTGGTCTTCCTTGGAGCTGGAGCAGAGGGGAGGTTCCATTCCCAGCTCTGCACTAACATTTCAACAGCAGATCAGGTACTTGTTCTCGCAAAACAGTCCCAAGAATTTATAAGTGCAAGACCTAAGATAAGTTGTCTTTCTTTTATCACTGGTACGATGCCTGTACTGCAGGATAGCAGTAAAAAAGTTAAAAATATTAACAGACTTGCCAAGCAGACTGACTTAGCTGGATTGATTGGCCACCGGGAGTCCTACCAGAATAATTAAACTGCTCCTTCCCTCCATTTCCCTGTTTAAAAACAGGATGAGGTGAGAGAAAGAGGAGTCTACGATGAGGACAGGAAAACTTTGTTCCTGTTTTCCTCTGCTCAGATAGGTGTTTGCTACAGAATGCTCAGGTTGTGTCTGATTCCAGCCTCGTCCCCTGTCTTGTGTTGGCTGTACAGAGCTAGTGAGGCAAGGAAAGAGCATCCTAAACTTACGTGGAAGAGCCGTACTGGAGGATATAGGTACTCGCTAAACCAGAACTTCTGAAGTCTCTCGTGCACTGAAGTACAAACCAGAGGGAGCATAGCTTAACTCTGACTGCTTCTTAACAGGGCTGGATGATGCAGAGGGCAGGGGGAAGACAGTGTTTGGAGGTTCAGGAACAGGAGAGAAAACAAAGAAAACATGTTGGCAGTCATAGTTTTATTCAAAAGTGGAATATAATTTCATCTGGGCATAATGAAACTGGCAGTAATGCTTCATGATTTTTGCTTCTGTATTGACTGGAAGTCAGGTGATTTACCTTCTGGAGTAGAAGCTGACAGTATAGGTAAAGTAACAGATTTAAACAGACAGAATAGGAAGGAAACTATTAAAATATCTCAATAGGAATACTGAAGTACCTGAAGGGTGTGGCGAGGCAGTGGGCTGTGGAGCTGTCAATGTGGTGGTGGTGTACCCAGCACAAGACAGGATTGTGGAGCTTTAACAAATAAATTTTAGACAAATGATGAAAGTGGTGTACATTTACTTTAGAGCCTCTGTTGTTCAAAGTGTCAGGTATCAAAAAGAGTCTTGTTTTGGTCTCGGGTTGCTGTCTCTTATTCTAGAAATGTCACATTTGCAGGATTCTTTTCATGATGCTAGTAGCGAAGATTGATTTTGAAAGTTTTCCCACAAATCTGTCTCAGTAAGGAAAAGCAATGCCCAGGGAATAATTTAAAGTCTTAACCCTGGAGCATCAGAGAGTGTAGGGGATGACGAGTACCCCTGGTTCTGGATTGTGGGAAGGTATGTCCTAACCCAGAGAGTCCCGAGTCCAGGGAAGCCAACAAGAAAGCTTTCCAAGAGGCCTTTCAGGTCTGTGTTGGTGTGTTCAGTTGAAACTTTGTAATTCACTGGGTGGTGTGTCTGCACTAAACTCATGAAAATGATTGACAGAAACTTTCCCGTACCCTGGTCCTTCTCTTCCTGGCATTGCAGCAGCTTTCTCAGACTCGTTGGCTGCAGGGAGCTGTTGATCCTACAGTATTCAGGCATGAAGGCTTTGAGAGCGTGCCACAGCACTCACAATGTCAGTAACGATTTCTGCCTAATGCAGCTTTTTGGTAGTGTCATCTCTCATTATCGCATGGGCTTTCCTTGGGCTTTTCCTTGTCTCTCATTCAGAATTTTGACCTTCCTTATTAATTAAGCAGCACCTTTCCTACAGCCAGTGATTGAGTTATTCAGTAATACCTGCCTAAAGCCATCATAATAAAGGACAGAAGTTCTTTTTAATGCAAATGATTTGGTTCCAGATGTTTTGATCACATGAAATGATGGCTCAAATTAACCAGAGATTGGATTAAGCAACAGACTACCTTGGCTGCTTTTTCTAATCATCGTGACTCCTAACATGTTTGTTTCCCAGAGCATGCCCTCAAGAAGGCAGTGTAGCCCCCAGTTTTCATCTGTGAAAACAGTGAAACAAAAATAGAGGCAAACTATCTAGCATAGGTGTTGCATTTTCACAGCAAAGATCTTTCCATAAATGTTACCCACTGCTAAGATGCTGCTCTGACTTCTTGTGATGTTCTGGGAAGGAATTATTCAGGGTGTACAGGAGACACGGTGGTCCTTGTAGTAACTGTTAGGGACTTTGTCCAAGGCTTTTCGGGTGCTGCATCATCCTTCTACAGTCTAAGCAAGTTCTTCTATAGGGAATAGATTGTTAGTGGATGGGTCAGGGACTTAGAAGGCAAAATCCAGAACAGGATTCAGTGACTTAATCGCTGAACTTCAAAAACAATTTCAGGCTTCCAAGAGAAAGTATTTAATCATTTGAGTAACTTACCTGTGGATGTGCAGCAGATATTCTTTCTCCTAGTTATTAGATCGTGAGTAGCTGCCTTTCTGAAATCAGGCTGTACTCAGCCGCAGGTTACAGATTTAATTTGGGAAGTGCTAAGTAACAGTCTCTGTACTGTTTACAGAAGCCAGAATAGGGAGTTGCAGCGGAATTTTCTGGTGTAAAATCTTACCATTTCTGCCAAGGGTTTATTATTTGGAGCTGAGCAAAGAGAGAGAAGAGTGGATCTACAAACTTGACATGTCTTCCTTTTTTTTTTTTCTTTCTCTCTTTCTTTTCTTTTTGTTTTCTTTCCCTGGTTTCTCCATGCAGCTCGGATTGGAAAAATGAAACGGAGGAAGCAAGACGAAGGGCAGGTATGTCCCCTCTGCAGCCGACCTCTGTCAGGATCCGAGGAGGAGATGAGTAGGCATGTGGAACAATGCCTTGCAAAGGTAGAGGCGCAGCAGGATCACCAGCTGCCATTCCCTTCTCCCTACTCCTAGCTTTGTCTGCAGTTGACCTAACATGGGGCAAAAACTAACATTGCTGAGCTTGCAGGCAATGCTAACTGTCTCCCTAAGATCTGTAGTCACTTCTCTTTGTCTTAGAAGATGAATTCTTCTGGATTTTTCTCCTGTTGCATTAGTAACTTTTTTACTTCATGCACCCTTTTGCTGTTATTGAAGACTCAGTTATAGACTAAAGGTAGAGCTATTGAAGTTCATGAAGCCTTTTGTAGGACTTCATGCTTCCTATGTAGCACAGTGGGAAGAGTTCTTTCTGATCTCTGCCTTTGACAACATTAGAAATATTTTTTGTTGGGTTTTTTTGTAACAGACTGGCATTTGTAAATGTTGCATGACTACCTTACTCCAGGAAGTGCATTTGAGCAGAACCCTCCTCCTGCCGTTCATCCGAAAAACAGCAAGGAAGAAGGAGGAACAAGCCCTAGAGGAGGGAGTTGCATCATAGGGCTTTCTGTGCTTGTTTCTCAGGAAAAGCCCACAGTAGAGATAACAAATTCATTCTTGTTGCCTCAGAGGTGCATGGTGTGAAGAGAGGTGTCTTCCGATCAATGTGCCCCAAAAATGCTCTAGGAGAACTTTCCTGCTGGGGGTCAAAGGAATCAGTGGTTTACATAGTAGGGGAATTGTGCATGCAATGCAGGGGGATGCATGTTGAAATGCACATTAGCATTGTTGTAGGAACCAGAGCTTAAATTGTCGTGTGTAAAAGTGATGAACCTGCAACTTTTGATCTCAAGGTTATCAAGTTCTTCCAGCACCCATTTACTTCTAGATTTAGATCACTTGGGATGGGGTCGGGAGTAGATGCTGCTGTCTGCTCTATACTTAGCTGTCCTGGGAACAGTCCAGCTTTCCTTCTCCATCACACCATGAGTTATTAACCCCAAAGAGGTATTTCATGCATCTCAACGGTCTGCCCCTGCTTTACCCTGCGCAGAGAGAAGGTTCATGCATGACTGAGGATGACTCTGTGGACATCGAGAATGAGAACAGCAACCGCTTTGAAGAGTACGAATGGTGCGGGCAGAAGAGGATACGGGCTACTACTCTCCTGGAAGGAGGATTTCGAGGTGCGCCAGTGTTTTGGGGACCCTTGTAAATCATTCTGCTGTGGAAATTGATCATTGCTTATCTTTAAGGGGAGAGATCTGGATATTTGCCTTTCACAAAGGGCAGGACCTTCAGCCTTTGTCAGAATGTAAAGTGATTTCAGCTTTGTGCCTCTCTCAAATGATGAGAGTCAAAATTTGTGCAAGTCTTGAACAAAAGCGTTGCATTATTTCTTGCTTGAGAAATGTGGCTGAAGAGGGAATGAGTAGGAATGAGTAGAATGGGGAGATCATTTGCAGAAAATAGCTTCTTATATGTTACACATAGTAAGAAATACATGGAAATATGTGAAGAGAGGCAAATAGAAATGAAATTGTAAAAATTCCCAGCCTGGAGTGACGAAAGCTGGTGTATCAGCCTCTGGTGATGTATTGAAGGTGACAGCTAAGTCGCTTTAGCACCTGCATAAAATATTAAAGGGCCAGTTGTGCATTTATCACTCCATCCCTTTTAAGGTTGATAAATGAGAATCCAGGAACCTGCTCTGCACCTCCAGCACTGCAAACCCTTAGGGCTCCCAGACAAACACATTTTATTTTTCCTCCTTCTTTTGCTCCTTCCCCAGTGACGGGGAAATCAGTTACTGAGGAGAGAGTGAGTTATGGCAAAATTTGACCTCTCGTGAGCTTTATTGGTGAATGTAATTTTAGCTAGAAACCTGGCCCCTTTCTTACACTCAGCCCTTTGGCCTCGAAGAGGAGGATTTACTAAACTGTTTGTTGGCATGAACCTCTGGCACTAAGGAGAATCTCTTGCAAGCAACCCACGTAGTGCATGCCTAATGAGAGGAGGAATGCTGGCTCCCCCTGTTCAATAAAGAGGATGGGATGTGATCTCTTCCTATATTATCTTGAATTTTAATTTAAAATATCTCAAGGGGAAAGGCTACTATGTTAAGGGAGTTGGACTTAAAAGCCAGCTGTGTGCTCAGTGACAACGTGGCACTCCTGATCGGCTCTTACCTTTTTCTGAAATTAAATTGTAGCTGAGTTGTGGCAGAGCAGGTGATCAGGAGCACAGAGGTGAAGGAGCAGCAGCTTTGGGTTTTAAAGGCTAGCCAGTGAAGCTCATACTGTCACTTGCTGTGTCTGTAGCCTTACCTACCTTAACTTTTTTTGTGCCTGCATGGAGAGTTGCATCTGTACATGATTCCAGGTAGAGGTCTGATGAGGCCATGCAGTGCCTTATGTATTATAGTCACTACTGTCCATAGCAGGGAAGGATGTGATGTCTTGTCGCTGCTAGTCCTGATTAAAAAAAAAAAAAAAAACGACTCAGTTCATTTCTGCCCTTTTTTGTGCATGCATAATTTCTTCCTTCACCCCCACCAGACAGTTGAGTTTGAGAAGAGTATTCCACTTCCTTCATCATGGACATTGTACTGTCTTCACCTAGTTCAGCGTTCCTGGTTGTTTTTGAGTTCACTCACTGAAGTGCGATCTGGACCTTTCATATGGTTTCAGGTATATGGAGACTCTTTCAAATGAGGCTTCAGGTGGATGAAATGTGTTTAATTGTGATTAGACTGTGTAAATGCAAAGTACTTGCTCCTCATTGCATTTTCTTCCTTATTTTAAGGAGTTCCCAAATGCGTCGGTTTGCATTATACAGATCAACTGCTTTCTTCTGCCAGAAGTTAGATTCTAGCATCAGTCAGGGCTGTAACCTCTTCTAGATGGCTGCGCGTGCATGGACAGGTACTTCTGTCTTTCGTACTTAGAAATAGCCTTGCTTCCATCAGGAAGTATGGGGTCCGTCTCTTCTTTCCTTTTTTGAGACCTTCATGACACCTTCAAGAGTATTTAGTTGCATGAACAGATCCAGCAAAGGATCAGAAGTCTAGGAGTAAAGTAGAGCACAACTAGATGCAGTTCTAAACCCCTCCATAATTACCCTGATGAGAAGGCTTTTGGATTAGACTCCTTCCCTTTGTGGTGCTGGATGAAAGGTGTTGGTAGATCAGCTCACAGGCTGACCCCTTTAGCATTTGTAGTGAGGAACATCCTCCCTGTGCAGCTTTTGGTGGCAGAGCCAGTGCTGAAGAAATGACTCCACCTGAGCAGCTGGCACGTCCCTAGCGTGCACATTTCTCCCTGCCCTTCCTCCTCTGGAGCACGCCTCTGCTGGCAGCTGGATTCGGCAGCTGTATGCTCCTGTAGAGAGGCGACTTCTTCCCTAAACAGGGGAACTTCTTGCCACCAACTTTCTACCTAGCATTTTGGGATGAGCAGATAATATCTGGAGGGGGTACCTACCTACTCTATGCAAGAAATTTCTGCAAAATCGGGAGGCTGAAAAAGCAAAGCTGGAACAATCTCCCATAGTTGGCTGATTGTATCTCTTTTTAAGCAAGTTATGCTTTTTCATGCTCCCTTTTGTGGTTCTTATATTGTCTCTGGCTGCTGGCATTCGGAGGTCTCCATCAGTCAGGCCAGCTTTGTGTACTCTCAGGTAACCTTAAGGTGACTGTCTTTTTTCCTTTCTCTGCCAGTGTTGGCTCTTGCCTTGTTTTAGGGACAGAATTCTTAATTTACAGCCCTGAAGCACAGCGCAATGTTTTGGAGATGCTTTCCAATGCTTAAAACTGCTTTGTCTGGAGTTGGCAAGGCCCTCGTTAACCCCCGTCACCCGAGGCTTTGTGTTTGGCTCTGTTCCCTTTGCTGAGAAGTAGCAGCGATGTGGAAATCGAAGGCCTTTTATAATGCCAGACAGCCTTTGCCAGGCTGCAGGAATGTCACCAGTGTCTAAAGAGATGACATGAGGAAATACATAAAACCAGAGGGGAAAATAGATGGCCGTGTGTCTCATTAATTTTGGTTTTAATGGTGTGTTGCTTTGAGGAGATGTCACAGCTGGGCGAAGGGGGAGCAGGATGCTGGCCAGCGTGTATTGCATGAGTCGGTCAGTCCGTTGGGCAGCATTACAGAAGTGACTCAAACTTAACGCAGGTCCTGGCTTACTCTTTTTATCATTTTTGGTTAGTGGATAAAGTTCATAACACCCTCAAGGTGAGGAAAACTCTTTGCTACTTATATGAAAGGTCTTTCCAGGTTCTCAGGTGGAGTAAGGTTGGGAAATCTTGGGGTTTTTCTTCTTGAAAACAGAAAGGGCATGGAAATGAACAGCCCTGCTCAGATTTTGTGGAAGGTGGCCTAATACTTGGGATCAATCACAGGCTGAAACTCTCACTTGTGTGGTTCCTAGGATGATACTTGCTTCCAGAGCGCTTGCAGGGAAGACTTGCTCCTGTCACCTGGGGGGATGTCTTAGAAGGTGGAAATAGTCTTCTGTGTTGGTGTTACAGCTGCAGATCCCCAGTCAGGTCTAGTGCAGCAGAGCCAAAGCACACCACCTGGCCCGCCACAACTGGACATATTTGAGGCAGCAGGTGGAAAGAACAAGAGATAGCAGCAAGTAGGAATATGACAGAACCGAGAAGCTCTGGGGTCGGTATGTTGTCTCTTAAGCTGTTGGGTTAGGTGAAGGTGTTCAGTCAGGAAATACTTGATACTTTTAGCTGTCCGTCTGACTTCTTAAAGCACCATTTGCTATCACTTAATTTGCTTACCCAAAACTGGAAGAATGCAGGGCGTAAATGAAGATTATTTGCAATTATATGGGATTTGGAACCACTTTGCTTCAGCAGAGGGTCCTGCTTGAAATAGGGCTTTAGAGTAGGAGAGTTGTTGCTTCTGTTTGGGTAGGTGCAGAAGGCTACCAGCATGAAATACCAAGCGCTGTTTAAATCAATCACATGCTTCAGAGTGAAAAGCTATACAGATAAAATAATCAAATATTTCCCTATCTCTGTACAGTGTCACAAGACTGAAATTTCTCTTGAAATACCTGAACGTTCAGTAACCATCTATCCCCACGTCTCTGAATCATCCCTCTGAAGCTCTTTGTTACAGGGGATTATTTCATGCCATCTTTGTCTAATGAGTTTCTGTGTTTAGGAAGCCAACAAGGCTTCACAAGTGAAAGCATCAAGTGGCTCCCTCTCTGATGTGTTTTTTTTTAACGTTCAACATATTTGTAGCAATTCTTCTGTTCCTCTCCAGAATGGATGCACGTTACCCTCAGTGTTTACACTGTAAGGTTATCCCTTTAAAGAATTCCTGAGGGAAGTTCAAAAGGGTTTTTTTTCTTTGAAAGATTCAGTGTCTCTTTTTGTGTGTATGTCTCTTACTTGAAAGAAGGGAAAGGGAGGGGGGGAGTGAAAAAAAAAGTGCTTTATCTGAAAAGAATCACATCAGCTCCGTGCTGATAGAAGCCGCTGTCATCGCTTAAACGGCTTAGCGCAGTCAAAAGGCAAGAGGACTTAAAACAGTGTCTTACACAGGGATCGATGGGTGGAACACATAACTCGTAACTGAAAAAAAAAAAAAGCAGCAGCACGGGTTGGGGGGGTGGGGGGAGAGATAACGGTAATGATTGCATTGAGGGAAGCTTGAGGGAGGCTTGTTCTTTGTAACACAGCTTCAAAGGTGTCTGGACCAGCGCCTAAGCAAACTGTCCTGTGAAGTCTCTGCCTCTGTAGGTCTAGGGGGAGGCGGGGGGGATGCTTGCACCCTTCTGTTTCTTAGCAGATGGGACAAAGATTAGTAAATGCCAGGTTAGCAGCTCCCTTCTGCTGCTTCGGATTTGAGGAGAGGATTTTGTCACTTGGCCTCTCGCTGTCCGTTCCGGGAAGATGGCTTGTCCAGGAGAGGGGAAGGAGGCAAGCGGTGGATGGGGCGGTTGGGGAGATGGGGTGGGGGGGCGGGATGTCAGTTTATCGATCGCACCTCAGTCAGGAGAGCTGCAGGCGCAGTGCTCTGAGCACGAGCGGCAGCGTGCTTAATGTGATTGAAAGGCAGTTAAAATGGCGGTGACCTTTTCAGGGGGAATTAGATTGCCTGCCAAGAGTGGTTAGAGGGAGTGATAACGCCAGCTTGAGGAAGCTGTCCAGTCTGCTTCAAAGGGAGAGAGACAGAGACGGGGAAAGCAAGCTGGCAGCAAGTACCATTTAAAGCACGAACTGTGTGGTCTGATAGAACAGAGATTGCTGTCCTCTTTAGATATGGAAGAATTGAAGAATTGTAGCTAAGTTCTCTCCACCCACCCCGTCGTCCTCTTCTCCCCTCCAGCTCCCCCAGAAAAAAGCATTCCTCTGGGCACAGTAGCAGGGTAGTCACCACTGCTCTTCTGGGTTTCTTTTCCTTCAGCAGATCAGTTGCATCAAAAATAACACAGAAGAGAGAAAGACTTTGAAAATGTTAAAATGGTAAGCAGGGCATTTTCAGGGAAGGATACTTTCTAAGAAAGATCAACATGACAAGGATCTGTCTGATAGATTGCGATAACTCTTGAAGAAGGAAAAACACACAGGGATTACTTAACTCTGAAGTTTCTCTTTATTTCTCCATGCTGCCCTCCTCCCAGGCTACCAAAGGGTTTGTATCTGTTTGTTAATGTCTTACCAAGGGAAAAGAGCAGCACGACTTGGCATATGCATCGAGGGACTTGAGTAAAGCCTTATAAGCTGTAACAAACTACAGTTACCCTTGGGTGCCCATTTGCATTGGATCTCATGTCGTGTCCCATTAGAGCAGCTGCCTGGAAAGTGGGACTATGTTAAAATGCCTAAAAGTTTCTGACAGATGGCTGCAGTCCCTCTGTCAGCTTTCTGTCTCTGCAGAATCGAGATGTGCTTTGGTTTGAGCAGAAAATATTGTAGGCCAGCCTTTGCCCAGCATGAGTTAGTTGTCCAAGAAAGAGCGTTGAGGCAATAGCTATATTCTCTGCCAATTTGTTCTCCTTCTAAATACATGCAATATCAGAAACATGCCCTCAGGTGTGAGGTCCTGTCCTCAAAATCTAAGTAGATGCTTTTCAGTTCTGCTTCAGTAGCAGGTGTTTGTGAACGTAGTGACTTCGCTCATGTCTGGTACTGCTTGGCAGAAAGCTCCAAATAGAAGAGCAAAACTCAGTTGCACTTCTCAGTGTAATTTCATCAACACCAAGCTCTACAACAAAACTCTGCAAAATCTGTTTGACACATACGTGGAAACTGAGCATGGAGAAGCATCTTCTCTAATGTTATGAAGATAGTAGTGAAGCTGGCAACAGAGCTTAAAAGTCTTGCTCTAGAATCTCACCTAGTAGTCAGCCGTGCCCTCTTTTTCATGTAAAATATAATGAGGCATACAGAAAAGCTTCAGGAGGCAAGGAGAATTTCCATTTTTCCATGCCATGAGGTTCAGGCTGCATTTAAGGTGATACTAGTAAGGGTATAAATACTGAAATTCAGCAAAAGAATTTGAGCTGAACAACAGAAGTGTGACTTCTCCTGAGAGAGTGTGTGGGAAAGAAAGCGTTGCTGGCATATTTAGACCTTTTGGAAGAATGGTCTAGTAACTAGAATCATCTTCCCCATTTCTGTGTAGGTGAGTCAGAATTCATTCATTTTACCCTGGCAGGCTAAAGCAAACTTCAGCTTGGATGCAAGAGCGGTCTGTGGTAAAAGTGTAGGGAATCTTTGCCGTAATGAAATTCTTAATCTTCCTCCCACTTAGCAAGAGCTCAGTTCAGTGCCTTTCTCTGTAACATTTCCTGTGTCAACGCCCCTCGTTGCTTAGTCTCTAAGGTGAATGCATTTATACATCTGAGCATCCTTCCCAGCCTCGCAGTCTTGGTATTTTAGCCTTCCTATATTTGGTTTGATACCTTCTACTGATCGCTTCTGCCTGCTGTAAGCTTCCAAGTAGCTGAGATGTATAAATTTCATGTTTCTCAAGTGCTTATTCTGTGCCTTATCCCCCCTTTAGAGGGCTGCTGAGTCCCAGAGCACTCGTATGCCTTACCTCAGCCCTTGTGTAAAACGGTGGTAATCCTGGTAATCCCTCTGTTGCTGAAGGACAGTACTTTGTACTTGTCTGATGGAGTAGCCCAACCGCTCCTTAATGTTTGCACCTCTCTCCTTTGAGAGCAAGTGCTTGTCCATAAGGTAGTACTTGACCTAAAAATGCTAACAGATCTGTTTGCATAGCATTACATACAATAATCAGGTGGGCTGTACCTGAGTATTTGTTCGTAGTTTGTGTTCACATACAGAATTTGAGGGATTCTGTGGCTAATAAATGTCTCCTGGGTATTGTACTGTATATTAACATCAGAAGTTGACTTCAGTGAGCAGGAAAAACAGATGAGAATAGTACATGATTTAAAAAGAAAAAAGTTCAGAATTCCTACCTTACATACACAAGGCAGCGTGACCCACCATGTAATTGATGCTCAATATCATGTGTGTTTAAAGTTCATATAATGCTTCAAGGAACAGTGTTTGCTTCATTTTGGAACACAAAGTAATCAATGGGATTTAGCAAAGTAAAAATCACTTTAACTGGAAAAAAAATACTAGTGTTTATAGCTGTTAAAAGTCCTGATTGTTGATAGTACATTTTCATTAACTTGAACACATGCAAAAATTTAAGAACCTTAATTTTTATGCTCAAACTGCCAGAATTCATTAGCTGAAAGGGGTACAATCAACTAAACCTCACTGTTAGATTTACGATAAGATTTATCTGTGGGAGGAAGGGGAATTCTCTCCATTTGTCAGTATTACATATCGTGCTTGGGGGAGGAAAAGTGATGTCTGTCACCCAGCATCAGAGGAAGGAGGGAAAAAAAATAATTAAAAAGAAGACAGAAAATGTGGTTGTAACACTGTGAAATTGGCAGGGGGAGTAAGGGAGCAGGTAGCACCTAAAACTAGTCAGTTTTTTTAAACTGACTGGGTTTCAAGTTGACAGCATCCCTTTAAACTTCAGTTTTCTCAGATCTGAGACATGCAACATAGGATCTTCAACTTCCATCTGCACTTGCGTAGCTGCTCTCTGCCATACATTTTTCTAGTGGTCTGTTTGCTCTGGTTTTGAAAGTCCCAGGCTTTAAGACAGTCATTTTATAATTTCTGGTTTTTTCCAAGTGTCTGCAGTTTTGCTAGAACTGCAACCTACTTCTTGGACACTCAGGTCAAACTTCAGCCTTAAGCACACAGTAGTTGATTGACGTGATTTTAATAGCATTTTAGAATACAGTTGTTAAGTCAGGGGCAGTGAGATTTTTCTAAAGGAAAAAGGGAGCACGGGTCTCAATGGCTCTAAACAGCTCCTGTCTCCGCATGTCGTCTCTTACGCTTGGCGGTGAAACGCATTATCGAGTAGTGCCCGGAAAGTGGCTAACTGCGTTTGACACACGCCAACTCCCTGCCTCCACACTGGATAATTGCATTGTCAACTGTTCAGCAAAGTGGCAGGTGACACTGCAGCCGGATTGATTGTCCTAGTATGGAGGCTCCCAAGACTGTCAGCCACCCAATCGATAGAGTTTACACAAAACACTGTGACTGCATCTGTAACTAATTTCAGTTTGAACCTCGCAAGATGTGGCTGTCCCTGTTTCCTGGCCTCTCTTCTTCTTTTCTTGCATCTCCTCCCTGGGTGAGGAAGTTGCTTTTCTGCTGAAATCCCAGCTTTATTTTGTATTTTGGAGCTGGAAGTGAACAAATCAATGGTGTGTTTTGTGGTTTCAGAGTTGAGGGCATTACAGCACATGGCTAACTAGCAGCTCCAGTTTTGCAATCAATAGGCTGATCAATTGATTAAATTAGCACTGATTTTTCTTTCTTCTTTCCAACCTAGAAAAGAATTAGTTTGGGGGGAAGAGCACATGGGTTTGGCCTGTAAAATTCAGCCCTTGGTTTTTCCAGTCCTTGGCTGCCTTTCGCTCACAAATACAATCTCAGTGCTCATCATTATTTAAAGCAAACTGCATTGAGCCCCGCCACTGGCAGCAGCCTGTTGTAAGCCAGGGTGTCACTTTCAGCTGTTCACCAGCCTTGCTGCTTCATGCTCGGCTGCCTTAGAAAAGTCATCCTCCAAGCTCTGCTGTGCTGCTTTATTATTGGCAAAGTTGCGACATTCCTGTGATCCCTGTCAGTGGTGCTTATTGATCCAGTGATGTGAATCTGCTTAGTGATTCAAGATTACTTTAATTCTCCCTCTTCCTTTTTTGTTTGTTTCCACCCTCTCCCCAGGGGAGCAAAGGCTTTCAGATCCACCTTCCCCTGACTGTGAAAAACAAGCCATAGCTGCAAAGACCATGGCTGTTGCTGCTGCTTTTGTACTTCAGCTGTGGGTATTGAAGAGCAGCCTTTGAGATACACGTGAGGCTGTTCTCACTTTAGTGCATCGCGCTGGTGTGAGTCTCTAGGAGGCAGCTGTGCATGAATGGCTACACCAGATCAGACCTTTGGTCCGAGTGTGTTTTCCCCTCTGTAGCCACAATTCATACCTGATGGGTTACAGAGAGGCATAAAAGAAATCTCTGGAATACTCCTTGGTGCTGTGAGGGGCGGGGAAGCCTCTTCCCCCTGAGCCTTGCAGCAGCTGGCTCTTACCCCGTACAGTGGAGCTTGCCTGCCCTTTGTTCAGCACGCCGCTGCAAAATGATGTTAATGGTCATAAAATTATATGGCCCCTTTCTTTAAAGGCAGCTGTTCCTCTGATCTGTTAGCAAAGATCACTGTAAGTGTCCGAGACACTGATAAGCAGTCAGGTCTCTGGCAGCCCATTTGTGGCTCTGTGGGAGCTAATAGATGGCATCAGATGGATGCATCTGCTGTTTCAGGTGTATGCTATAATGACACAGTTGGGTGTCAGTTTTCCAGGTAAATCACTGTTTTGCTTGAAATGGTTCTGGCTCCAGAGAATTGAAACCCTTGTCCTGCAAACAGGCTGGGAAGCTTTTCATGGCACGTCATTTTTTCCTGCAACAGGCTGGGAAGCTCACCAGAAGAACTATTCTGTCCCTGTTTGTGCTAGGAAAAAATGGGGGAACAATTTCACTGCCTAAAAATGTGGCTGGGAGGGCGTGTTACAGACCTGCAGAAAGACTGCTGTTCAGCATGGCCTCATCTCTGCCTTCCTCTTGTTTTCAAGAATCTCTAATGGCTTTCTCTTTCTTCCCAAATGCCTTTTAAAATAAAACAGCATCCATGCCACCTTGTCCTCTTAGTACTAGTTTGGGATACTTCAGCAGCTGATGAAATAAACCCAGTTTAAAGCCGTTCTCGGGAAGTATGTGTGAGGCCTGGCCGTGTGTCTGCATAAACTACTTTTATTGCCTTCATTGTTTTTACTCTGCAAGAAGCCAACGAGTGACATTTCGTTAAGAAAATAGAGTGAACGTGCTGGAAAGGGAGGTTGGGCAGAAGGGGGTCACTGCAAGGAGTGTAATTAGCAAAGGCCAGTTCTGGAGATTTACGGGAGGCTTTTTTGTCTTCTTTCCTGAAACGTGTAAATTACCAGTGAGCAAAATGAATGCCTCTTCCCAGCCAAAACAGGCCCCAGTAGAGCTGCATGCCCCCGAGATGGATTTGGATTTAGACCCACTTCACAGAATTTACTCAAAATTCTGGATTTCTAGAATATATCTAATATAGATTTGACACCCACTCCACCCCCACTCTTTGGGAGCCAGACAGGAGAAATGCTAGTTGTACAGATGAATTTGATCCTCTGCATGAGCAGCATCCAGTAGCTGCATTCATAATGGTCGTGCAAATAATAATACTAACATCTTAGGTTTGTTCCTTAGTCTTGTTTGGAGCGATAATTGAACATAATTGAACATATACAGAACACCTGGTCCCCAGAACTGACTGAGCAGCCCGGACAGGAGCTGAGGAGCAGCGGTGGGGTGCGGTAGGTCTGTGCTTTCCTAGCTGTGCTGATGAAATTTGGCTGTGGTCATCTGGGTCTGCTCTGAGCTGGTTGTCTTTACCTTTCTGCTCCTGAGACTGCCAGTCTCTGTGTGAGCTCATGCCTGCGCAGGAGCCGGCAGTGCTGCCAACACCTGAAGTAGCATATGTTGTCACTTTGACCATCTGCTACTGAACATGATGGAGAAAAGGAGGGACTTGAATGTGAGGCCCTTTGTTCTGTGAATCTGCTTATATATCATGTTAATGACTCTCGATCTTAGCTTGAGCCACCATTCACTTGAGAGATGCTGAGATGACCGGTCATCGGGGGGTGGGGGGTGGGGGGGGTGGGGGTGGGTGTTGCACAAAGGAGGTGAGATTTGAGAAGCAGTGCAGAGGTCAGAGAGCATGCTTAGGCATAGGGGATGGCTTAGGGGAAAAAAAGTGCTATGACATCTTACAAAAAGGGGAAGAAAAGGATCTCTGATGAGATTTATCTCCAGCCATTATTAATAGGCACATGGAAGAAAGTGGGAAGTGTTTTCCAGTCTCCTTCAAGCTCAGCTGATTCCTGTAGCCTGCCAGTGCCTACAGCCTGGCAGCAGCAGAGAGTCATGCGAATTTTTCTGCTTTTCAGACCTCTGAGTCAGTATTTCAATAACACTGTTGCTTGCGTGGAGTACCTAAATTTTTCAGAAACTGCCTGGAATTGGTGTTCAGGCAGGCTGCTCCGAGGCCAACCCAAGCAAAGCTGTGTACACAGTGCTGGAGGGTGGCGGGCGCTCTAGGTAAGTGATCTTGATAGGTACATTCTGATTGATGGGCGAGTTTGTCTCCCAAACTGTCACAGGGTTTATAGAGGTGCCACTCAATACCAGTGCTGGAATTGCTTGTCAGAGCACCTGGCTACAAGAGCAATGGGGATTGGAGACAGAGCTGTAACTTTGTTTTTTCTCTGCTTAATGGCCCCAGCATCTGACCTGCCTGCTCACTCCTGTTTGTCTGGACCTTAAGGAGGCAGCTGGGATTAAGATTGTCAGAGGATTGTGCTGCTTTAGCATTGGGAAGCTAATTGTATCAGGGCTGGCAGCATATGACGAGCAGTTGCCTCCTACCAAATGCATGGCAAGAGCAAAAAAAAAATCTTCCACAAGGAAAAGGAAAGATATAGTAGAGTCTGTATTTTGGGTGGTTCTTTTTTTTTTTTTTTTCATCTGAAAGTAGCATTTTCAAATCCACATGTGGCATTTCGTTCCTCAGGCCTTAGGTGACTCTCCTTGTAAGAGTCGCAGCTGCTTCTGTGAATAACAGATTGTGTCTCTTGTGAATTCTTAGGTCAAACTCACAACTTAACATTCAGTTGTTCGATTTCACTTTGTTAACACATTAGGATAAAGTTCTGGTCCTGAACATTGACCTCTGGAGAGCAGCACTGACTTTAGAGGTCTGCTCTAGGCAGCGTTGCTGATAGCCATGAATTACTGTGCGACCTTCAGAAGCCGAGCCTTGCTGGAAGAACCCTTCCCCACTCCCAGTGCACGCTATTGAATTGCAAATAACCTGAGTGTGATGGTGGGTCTTCTGGAAGCTCCTGTTCTCCTCTAGTAGGTCCAGAACAATGCTGTTGCAAAGGCCATTTCTGCTTGACACCCTCCGTGCTCCATTTCACATTTTCCTTGCTCCTGGATGGCAGAGTACACTGCTGGCAGGACTGGAAGTTGTGAGCCCTCTTTACACTTGGGCTGAGTTAGTGAGAAGCAGGTGTGATCCTATCAGGCCTTCCTTGCATTTAGTGGTCCTCTTAATCCATTTATAACAGTACTTGTTCAGAAATCTGGTTTGAATGAGCCTGAGATGAATGAATAATGTCAAGCAGTTCAGACGTCAAATATTTGAACAGCTGCGTGGGTGTTTTCACTGGCTTTGTGCATGGAAGCAACCCCAGGAAGTTAGACAAGGAGGGTCAGGTTGAAATTGTGGCACCAAACCCCAGCCTGCTGGAATTGGCCTCAAAATCCATCCCTGCTGCAGATGAAAGGACATTAGGATGCCAGTGACAGGCCATTCGCTCCACAGGTGATGCTGGACTGAGCTTGATGCTGGACTGAGCTTTGCATCCTGTTCTTTGGTGTTATCTTGTGTGCAGTGGCAGTACTGGGATTTGTGGACCTTTTGATTCACATAGGAAACATATCTTGTGGATTTTGTTTTTCCTGATTTTTTTTAAAGTGGCCTCTGAAGTCCTAAAACTCAGCACAGCTTACATTCAAAGTCTTTTCTGGGTTCACAGAGGTTACTTTGTTTAGCATAGTTTCTGAATCAGTATTTTTTTTTTTTACTGTGTTGCAATGGACTGTACTTGGTCATGTTCAAAAAAAAAAAAAAAAAAAAAACTAAAATCCATATCTGGTGAAAATCTGAGAGCTGAATCACCTTATGGTGGCTTCCTTTAGGCGATGGCCTAGGAGTCCTTGTTTGATCAGGGAAGAAAATTTACCCTTCTCCTGCCCCTCATCTTAACCTATGAACTTTTCTGCCATGCCCTCCTTTGTGACTGAAATGCTCTTTCAGATGATCCCAGTGTGTATCTGTCTTCATAACACGCTGTCCAAACCCTTCCCCTGCACCCTCCCTACATAGGGAGGATAGTAGTCTGTTGGCAGTGCAGTGGTTCCTATTACAGAGCTAGATTCAGCAAAAGCTCTGGAGAATTTTCCTTTCAGACTTAAAAGGATTTTCTTAAATTCAAAGGTTTTGAGAGCAAGGACACCAGGATTGTGAAGTCAAGGTGCCTTTATTTGTTAACTGTATCGCAGTAAGCAGATCTTCTTTTCTTAAGCTCTAACCATAAACCACTAGTTGGCTTGAGTCACTTGGGAACAAAATTGATGGAAAGGTGCGTGTTTGCTGTGTGCTTGGCATCCTTGCGGAGAGAGGGACACCGAGAGCAGTCCCACATACATTCACTCTTTGGGGCGCCTTTTCCACCCTCCAAGGCACTTCCTCCAAGTGTTCATTGTCTGGCTAATGTTCAGATCACCTCTGGGACTGGCCAAGTCACAGCTCCAGCTTTGCATGATTTGTGTTTCCCACAGCTACAAGAAAAATGAAGACCTGTGTGTCCGAAGTTTATGGCCTTTGAGAAGTGATGGGCTAAAGTAATGCCAGGTGCAGGGGATGGTGTTACTGCAGGTTAAATGCCATGCCTGTAAATTACCGCCCCATCGCCCACTGTGACTTCTCAGGAAGCTTTGAAAGACTATCCAGCTTCTCTGACAGGTCTCTCTTACTCCTCTAAATCTTCTCCCAAACATTGCAATGAACTGAAGGGGTCAAGATTTACTAGATAAGCCATTGCAGCAAGAGAAGGCGGCTCATGACATGTCAGCTGGCAGTGTGCAGCCCAGTATGTGACATACTTTTAAAGGGGTCTGCTCAAGGGGGCTGCCCCAGTGACACTGCAGAGCTGACCTACAAGCATGGCACCTGCAGTACCTGGTGCAGGCGGTGGATGCTGCATTGTCGATGCTAGTTGTGTTACCTCTGCTAAAAATTAAGGCTGGCAATTACTTTGAAGTAAAAGGTAGTTTATGCTTCTAGGGAAAGGTTAGTCTTAAAATCATTGTCATGCTGCGGTTATCACACGTTAAGGACCTTCTTTATATTCAGGGAAGAGAAATATCAAATCCATATAAACAAATTTTATTGGGGTCTTAATGAATCGGTGAGAGCATCCGTTCCTCCAGAACGACAGTAAAGAACAGTGTCTGCATGGTGTCCTTGGAAATGAGACCTTCACCTTGCCCTGCTCTCTGTACAGTTGCAGACTGTTAGAAATACAGCCCGCTCTTCTGGGCTGGGAAAGTGCAAGTTTGCTGCTGACTGCATGAGCTTGTGTAAGTGTGCTGGTGAGAGCCCAGTGGGGTGAACAGGCTCAGATACCTGTAGCGCTAAAAGGACTACCCTAAGACTTGGCAGTGTCCTCATTCTTCAGGCACACACCTGGTTTTCAGTGCTTCTACATTAATTTTAGCCTGTCTTCTGCATTTCGAGCCACCTTCACAGTGCTGAAATGTACCCCCTTTGGGGCATTTGTGCAAAGCCAAGGCCATGTATGTCTGCCTTACTCTTTCAGTGTTTGCAGGTGGGATGTGCTCCCTGGTCTAGCCACAGACTTAGCTCACCAGCCATCTGGATGTGCCACGTCCTCCAGGCTCCAGCATGTACCCTCTATCCGTGAGCCACATGTCCAGGTCTGCTGTTTGGACAGTGGGGTGCTAAGTGAAGGAGTGTACGGGAGGCAGCCAGAGCAACCAAATTTCTGTCAGCATTGCTTAGGTTGCCCAACAGCTTAGATCTGCTGCAGAATTGAACGTGAATGAGGACCTTGCACCACCCTAGGATTCAGGGGATCTTTGCTTAACTTCCACTCTCATGGGAGAGAGCATATCCAGTTCAGATGTACTCATAAGGAGTAAATATGTCTTCCTTTAGTTTCTCTTCTGTTAATGAACCTTAGGCAGCAAATACCACGTGAAGGTTCATCGTTGTAGGTGTTTGTCTGCAGGTTCAATTAAAAGAAGCCTGGTTACAATCAGCAATAACACAGTCAACAAAATGCTTGGGAACCAAAATATATTTATATTTTGGTAGAAGGTGGCAATTGTTACCCAGTTCAGTCTGGGGTGGAACAGTTCATACTTGCTTCCTGCTGAAGTTGGAACTGGGCTCATTCCTGATCCACCCGTGTTGGAAGTGCAGGACTCTTATTGATTTGCACTGCAGTTTGCTTACATAAGAAGTGCTTGTAAGGAGCTGTTAATGACTGTGGAGTCTGATTATTTTTTTTTTCCTCCTAGAAACAGGTTTCCTATTGTTAAATGGTTTACGTCTTAAAAATCTCAGGCATGACTAAATGAATTTAAAAAAGAAAAAGGTATTTCTAATTGTATTTTAGCTTCTGCCTGCCCTCTGCATCTGAATTGACTAATTCAGAATGTCCCTGTGGCCTTCTCTTACCTGCTAGTAGTGCAGTTTCTGTGTTAACCACTTCTGTGAAAAATCAGTCTTCCCTGTTTTCTGTGAAAAATCAGTCTTCCCTATTTTGCTTCAATTTTCTTCTGCCTTTGAGAGGGACCCTTCCAGTGCCTTCAACTAACTTGTGTTGAGACCAAAAGGTCAAGGATATTTTGTTTTCAGCATTGAGGGGCATTTTAGAGCATAAAATCCAGAAGTTAAAGCATTTCTGTGTTTCCTGTGCAGTCTTTGGAGATGGTACCTTTTGTGAAGCTGTTAAGAGGAAAGGACAGCCTGCAGACTGGTGCTGTCACGCCATCCTTGGGAGATCTCCTACACTTCACCTCCAATTCAAATGCTTATCCCTGTGTTTTATTTTTTTCCAGGTTCTGGGTTTATCATGTGCAGTGGCAAGGAGAATCCAGACAGCGACGCTGACCTGGATGTGGATGGAGACGACACACTTGAATACGGGAAACCACAGTATCGTTTTTGAAAGGCTCTTACTGAGAGGGAACCTAGAGGTGCATCTTCAGCTGGCTTTCATACGGCACTGCCCTGGGTAGTTGTGGATAATCTGTCTCTAGCCCTACTGGATGTGGCACCGCCTTCTCCAATTGCCGTGTTATTTGAACTAGGAGGGATTCCCAGCTACACACTTTGAGATCCCTCTTTTGATGCAGCACTCCTTCAGACTGGTTGGTGAAGTAGGAGAGACATTGCAGGAGGTCAAAGTTAGTGTTTCTCTGTTCTGCTTCATAAGCAATCTGTTGTCTCCATCCAAGTTGCTTCCGTATGGATAGCTTTTCCTGCTTCATGAGCAGAAATTGAGTTTATTTTCTACAATACACCCCTTTGTTTTCAGGGGGGTTGCGCACTATTCACTTGCTGCTCTGAGAGGCTGTAAAACTTTCATTAAGGGCAGTTTTGGGGAACTTCTGGGAGCCAAACTCTTCAGAGAGCGCTCTGGGAGACACAGCCATCAAGAAGAAATTCCTGCAAGGGTATTAGGCAGACATTGGCTCAGCTATGATGAGGGGGAATGTATAGCTATGAAATTAGATTTTATTTAAATCTGTACCAGCCTTTAAAACTGAATCCTCAACCCTTAGCCAGTGAAAGATCTCTGTACCTCAAACAGGAATAGTAGAATTGTGCAAGTTAGACTTGCAGAGGTTGAGGAATTGGTTTTCCCCTTCTAAGAGGCTGTGATGTTGCAGTCAAAAGACTTTTCTTTCTACCCAAAATAAAACTTTAAATCCAGAATTAAAAAGCAAACCCCTCCATGTATACCAGCCCCTCTTCTTTTGATGTGTCCTCAGTTGGAATGAATTTGTTCTGTATCCCAGATAGTGTCCTGACCATCTCAAAAGCCTTTCCACTGTCTGCAACGAGGCTTTACGTTCCTTAACCCCTTGTGCTCAGGTACACAGAGGCAGACGTTATCCCTTGCACTGGGGAAGAGCCAGGTGAAGCCAAAGAGAGGGAGGCGCTCCGAGGTGCTGTTTTAAAGTAAGTACTGACCCTTTCTAATTTGCTTTCGTTACTTTTGGGGAGTCTCCATTTGTGCAAAATACCCGTTCACTTGAGCGCAAGGATCACGACGAGAGGGACTTACAAAGTAAGTATCGTGTGATGTGTGGGTCTCCATTTCTACCCGTGCAGCGTCGCAGAGCCTTCCTGCACACTCTCCCTCCCTTAGCCACTGCACTGCACAGCCAGTGCTGTCTTCTCCCTGAACAGTGCTGGACAGAAGGTGAATTCTGGCAATGGTGAAACTGTGCTGTACTAAGGCCTTACGTGTCATTTTGCTTCATGATGAAATGTGGCCTCTCAGTAGTAGTATAACACGATGCGTGGTGCTGTCTGAATTGCATCCCATTATGTATGTGGGGTACGCAAACTAATTCCTTGGCATTCGGCTCTGAGGTTGGGGCAGGACACGTGCTCTGCCCACATACATGTGTGGAGGATATAGGCAGCCAGCATTCAGGGCACTTGGGGAAGCATTTCAGGCAAATAAAATGAGTCTTAACAGGGAGGTAGGATTGCTTTCTAAGCCCTCTGCCCTGCATAAAACAGGGCTTAAATTACCCCTCTATCTCTTTGACTGAGTGATCCTGTGGGGTCAAGGTTGAAGTGATTGATAGAGCAGTGAAATGAAGTTTTCTTACTGCTTAGCCTGTCACAAACACTAGTTCAAAATTAGGTTCCACTCCATAGAAAAGTGGCATTTGCTGCACTGGATCCAAACCATTGGTCTGTTCGGTGCTTTGCTAACCGTGCTAGTCTGTAGGCAGGGCCTCAAAGATGCTGAAGCTCCTTCACAGCCAGGACAGTGATATTGTCGCAGGAGGGTATCGGGGTACCCTTTAATCAGTGGCTGTGACACTTAGTGCTTGGTGAGACCACTAAGGACCTGAGACATGGACACCCAGTTTCTTCACATGGCTCGCACCTAACACATCGTTCTGCTTTTTGGGCGAGGTCCTTGCGTGTCTCTGGACTTGTTTGCCCATCTCTAAATGAGGAGAGGTGATGTTGCTTGTAAGAGCACTTCGAAATTCTGGCAAGTTTCTGTAGAATTGCGGTAGGGTAGCTGATGCCTGAAGCATGAGCTTATATTACCTTCTGAGAGCTGATATGTTACCCAGCCACAGGTCTGCAGCCGGCTCTGCAGATCTTTCTCTTACAGTCTCTGTTACTGGCTTGAAAGTGAACGGACAGGGTTAGGAGTTATCGGTACTTCGATGCTGCTGTGCTTCAAATGGAAAGATGGAAAAGATGGGGCTTATGAAGGTGTAAAGTTGTTCTTAAAGGGGGAAGGTATTGCAACACGGAGGATTTCTGGTCACAAGTAAGGTTTTCATCTTTGAAACTACATATTCAAAAATGAGCCTTGCGTCACAGGTGCTGTTTGAGAATTCCAGGCCTTCAGTCAGTATCACAACCACCACGTGATTCCACAGAGGTTGCAGCTAGAAGTGCAGGTTGGGAGAACACTGGTGGAAAAGCGGGCCAGCACAAAAACACACCTGCAGCAGGCCAGCCACTCAAATTTTGAAGCCTAGACTGATGGATAGAAGTATTGCATGAGAAATAGTGGGTGGAAGGGGTAGCTTTTCCTGAGCACCAAAATTTTCCATATTCAACCTTTAGCATTCTGCCCTTTTCTCTTTTAGTGGTGGCACACCCAGTACTCGAATAACACCGGAGTTTTCTAAATGGGCCAGCGATGGTGAGTGTTGAACTTGTAAATTATTAATTTGTATGCTACAGGAGGGCAGATAGATATTCCATATCTTCTGATTGCCAGTAATTAGGCAAATAGTAGTTACAAACGCCCTTGCACAGTACCAGCAGATGTGTATGCACATACAATCACGCTATCTTTTTGAAACTTTACAGCACAATTAACTGTAGCCAGTGGCAGCTGGGGGAGTTCCCAAAAATGCAACTTTAACTGGCATGGTAATGAGAGATAGGGATTGGATTGACTTGCTGTCGTGTCACTAGCAGACAGACTGCTGTGTCACAGGGGGAGCCATCAGAGCTTGACTATGTGATGGTGGTGTTCAGCTTCTGGGGGTTTAAACTATACAGAGACATGTTGCTTGGGGTTTTTTGCAACTGCTTTCTTATCATCTTCCCTTTTTTAAAAGGGTATGCTAGAGTCTTGTGTCATGATCTGTTGGGTGGGTCTTGTCCTTGCTGTCCTCTGTATAGCCAGAAAAGCCTGCAGCGCTGAAGCCTGCACCTTTAGAGTCACAACCCTAGGATCTGCCCTACTTCATGACCTGTAGTTGAAAGCTCATAGCATTAAGGGAAGGGGGGGGGTGTGTGTTAAACCCATTCAGCTGCCAGGTTTTTTTATCATGCCAGCAGCACTGGAAGTGTAAGCAGCAACCTAGTGGAAATATGAGAATAATAAAACCTGGCGCTTTCCAGCTGTAGATGCCAAATCCATTTCCAGAGCCGGGCAGTGCTGCTCTGGCTCCCTTAGGAAGGGAACTGAAGCTCAGCGACCTGAAGAGACTTGTCCCAACGATTTTGTTCTCTGTTTTGTTACTGTAATGCTTTGGGCATTTGATTCCTAGCCTTGAAAGTACCTACAAGACATAACCTCTTGCCAGTGAGGGAAATAAGTGGGTAGAACCGGTTTTGCCAAGGGCATGATGATTAAATGGAGAACATAGGATAACTATCGCAGGCATTTTCTTCTGTGGGATAGGCAATCGCATTTATTTTCTGTGATGTGAGAGCACTTGCTTGTAGGTGCGTTCAGCTTCAGTAACTGCAGCCACCGGGATGATGAGGAAGCAGCCCTGATGACTTGCTATGAGCAGTTTTCATCATACCTTTTCCCTGAAGCCATGGTGCCGAACCAGCCTGGGGCTGGCCCCAGCACAGTTCATCTGGCTCATCTCTAACTGGTATCTCACACCCCCTCCAGTGCTGGGAGGAGCCGTGGGACGGCTAGCACTAGGAGAGCTATGAGCAAGCTGTTCTGTCATACTGGTTACCTGGCATACATTTTTCTCCCTTTATGTGTCTGAGGGGTCTCCAGAAAAGGGAGAAGCTGAGAGGAGGATCTGGGCTGGGTGAATTACGCCAGACCCACCTTTCTGGAAGTACACTTTGCCTTGGCAGCTGCATCACACCTTTCTGAATTAAATCCCGGCTTAAACAACTGGTACATCCGTAAGGGTCAGTTACTATGAAGTGGAGAAGAGGGTAGGGGTTGTATCTTCAGCCCTGAATCATAGAAGTGTGGTGTCCAGTGAGAGGGCCTCCCTGCTAGACAGGGACACGTAGCATCAGTCTCTTCTCTCTCTTTCCGAGAATCAGCATGAAAATGACTCATCAAAGTCCTCTGCTTCTGAAACTGTAACTTGCTCAGACTGTTTCATTGCAATGATCAAATGTTCTCTCACTAATTTGTCTGTTCTTCCCTCAACAGAAATGCCCTCAACGAGTAATGGTGAAAGCAGTAAACAGGAGACTATGCAGAAGACCTGTAAGAACAGTGACATTGAAAAGTGAGTGTAAAGTGGATAGCTTTCATTTTTCTTGATTCAAGGAACCGTATGTCCCATCTGGTGTTCCCAGAAGCAGTACTGGTTTGAGGGTGAACATACTTGAAGCTTTTACCACTGAGAAGGAAGTTGTACAATGGTGTCCAACATGAAGCCTGAACTTGGAGCTGTTGGTGTCCTGGCTCGGTGCTGCTGTGTCCACAGAGGGCCTGTAGGGAGCTCTCCCCCAGGTACCTGTGTGGTCCAGTACCCAGTGACAAGGAATTGAGCACAGCTTCCAAAGGTCTTCTCCACTCCAAATTGCTGCCTTTTAGAACACGTCGATAGATATATCCATGCTTTCTACCATATTCTAGTTATGGTGGGTTTTCAAGTATGTTGTGTGGTGCGTAACAGCCTAGACTAGAGCTGGGACTTGATGCGAGGTGAAGATTCAGACTCACTTTAACCAGACGAAAACCATTGGCTTGTCAGGCTATGCCTTTTTTTGTTCCCCCTGCAAGATTTCAGCTATCAATGTATCATGGGATCCTGCTTTTACTAGAAAAGTTAACTTACCACTGCATCTTGGGTTTTGAGGACAGTCCTTCACATGGTCTCAGTTCTGTTTTCTCCATGGTACCTGCATGTTTCACCCTTCATCTCTCCAGCAAAAGGGAATCCCAGAAGCCCAGTAACTTGGCAGAAGCCTCACTGAGAGAATTTCTTTTCCCTTAAGATACAGGTTTCACCTTTGAATGATCGCTAACAGAAATAATCTCTCAGTTCCTGAGTTTTTTTACCTGCAGTCCTTTCAGTTGATTCAGAAGTTTTAAGTCCCAGTCTTTGAATATACAACGTGCAGAGGCTCCTGGCCATCTGCTTTCCTGTCCCTTTCTGCTCTCTGGATATCCTGCAGCCTAGTCCAGGGTAGAAACAAATGGTTTTATCTGCACTGTGCAATTGAGTAATAACCTCTATCCTCAGCCTCCTTGCACATGCTCCTAGGGTAACTTACTGCTCAAGCAGATTCGATGATCCAAGCCTAAAACTACAGGCTCTTCACTGCTGCTGTGGATTGCATTAATTGGGATGGAGCAGCGTTTAACTTGATTATTGCCTGACATAAAATGTTGCCCCAAGATAAATGAGAGAGAAAACAGCTTCAGTAAGGTGGAAGCAATGAAGTAGTTGTGGGTTTTAAACAGACAGCATTTACTTTTTGGGGATGAGATCCATCGATAATTTGGGATCCGGAAAAAATGGTTGTGTTAAGATGACTTTACAGGAAGTTTTTATGTTTTGAGGGTTTTTTAATGTAGTTTGTGCTCCTCCTCCTGCCCCTGGTCCTGTCTCAAGGCGTCGTGGCCCTGGCACATTTCATGATCTCTGGCAGTTCAGCTTGGCAAAGCACATGTTCACAGTCAGGGATTAACTGAGGAAACTCCCTGCTGCAGAGGAAACTTTAACACTGCTTTGCTGTCTTGGCACAGGCTTTTTATTAGCATGTCCCAAACATGGGCTGTCTACTGTTTGATGCTTCTCAGTGAGCAGGCTCCAGCCAAGGACCAGTGAATCTGGGAGCTCGCAGGTCGATGCAGAAGCAGTTTTGTCCTTAGAGGGAGCCAACCATTGCATGCTGTCTTGATGGCAAGGACTCATCCCTTCTGCCCTCATCTGTCAGCCTCTGTCTCAGCCACTGCTTGGCTTCCCTTTGGGCCTCCTGCCTGTCAGCCCAGCAGCCCTCCACCCTCCCAGATCTGCTCCTATGGAAAATCTTTAAACTGCGGGAGCTGAAAGGATTTGACATTTTCCAGAACACTTGAGCTCAAGTGATAAAATTGACATAGCTTTAATAATCTGATCAAAGAGGCTTTAGCTAGCACCTTTTGAAGGATCCCAGAATCCTTTCCAAACAACACTTGTGCTAACACTGCTGTGAAGCGGGGGGAGTGTGTATGCGTGTGTGCACGTGTGCCACAATAACCTTGCCCCAGTAAAGCTTCAGTTCTGCAAAAAGTCAGCAAAACCCACTAGAAAATACAGGGAAAGCCTTAAGTGTCCTGCTGAATCTTCCCAATAATGTTGATTTTTTTTCAAAAGTAGTAGGGAGAGATTTTTATTTAAGGTGCTTTATTTCAACGAGGTTCAGAAAACAAGATGGTGTTTCAGGTGGAGAATTTCTAGCTGCTTTTTTTTTCCACCCCTCCTTTCCTTTGAGATTCATGTGTGATAAATAGTTTCTGTCCTGCCATTTAAGAAGTCTGAATGCTCTGTGTGCTTGTCTGTGTAGAGGGGTTCTGTTAAATTAATTGATAACAGGGATCAGAGCTAGAAGCCTACAGAAAAGGAGGGGGAAGGGTTTCACACTGTCTGGCTGCTTCCCACTCCACTGCTGAGCCATGATATATGGCGACCCAGCCCAACAGGCTAAATTGATTCATCTCTAGTTCCTGTTTCTTAATCTGGAGCTAAATTGGTTTCATTTTTCTTGTTTTGGGTGGTGCTTACAGGAAGTTTTTGGCAGCATCACTTTACTTCATTGTTTGTAACTTTAATTTTTGCCTTTAAATCTGAGCATTATTGATTGGCATGTTAAACCCCGTGTAGCATCTGATTAGCATTTTTAAAATTGTCCAGAAGCACATGGCTTACCACCTGTGTCAGCCATACTCTCCATTTAGAGCAGTGGCTAATAGAGTTAGCAGCGATCTGCGTATTGATCCTTCTCTCGTAAGAATGACGTTCCTTCCCCCTCCCCTCTTCCAAAAATAAGTCTAGGCAAGGAGAGCGGTGTGGATTTGCTTGTTTGGTTTTTAATCTGTTTAATACAGTACAGCAGGCGGTCCTCCTTTTGGCATGCAGCTAAAGCTCTTTGCTTGAGCAAGCTGATTTATTTTAAATTTGTGGAAGAGTCTCTTGCATGTAGAACAAGTAGATGGAGTTTGAGGTAAGTCTGTGTTTGTTGCCCCACTCCTTGTGCCGTGCCAGGTCATCAGCAGCTTGAGCAGGTTGACCTCATCCGTGTTGCGTTAAACTTCAGACAGCAGCCACTGGTAATGAGAGAGGTGGTCCCACTTCTCCTTCTCAGCACTGCGGAGTGTCTCATCCCTGCTGAGCTTTTCTAATCTTGCCAATGTGAGGTATCTGGGAGACACCTTGGGGTGCTGAAGGCTCGTGGGGAGAAGTAATTAAGGATCGCACTGGCTGAGCTCTGCCACAGTGGTCCTCGGCAGACAGGCAGAGCTCAGCTGGTGCAACGCTTATTTACCTTGACTCAAGATGCAGCTTTGCTCGGAGAGAGCAGCCAGTTCCTAATTGCCCAGGTATCCTCCCAGACTCCTCCGCCAACGTTGTACTCTCAGCCAAGGCACTGTTGTGCAGAGCGCAATGCAAAAAGCACCTTTCCTGCAAAAAGTCTTCCTCCCCCTTCCCTCCCGAGATGCTGCCTGTAAGGGTCTGGTGCCATTTTGAAACTGAGGTTCCCTGGGGTTAAAAGCCAGCATCTTAATTCAGAGTGCCAATGTTCAATTTTGCTTTCTGCCACCAGACTAGATTGCAGGCCAGCAAGAGAGTCTGGGTTAGTGGCCCACTGGGTCACCTCCCATTTGTTTTCCTCAATTTTGTGTTGTCATAAATTCATTCCAGCCCGTTGTGGTTGATCAGTTTATCTCCGCCGGGGCAGGGAGCGCTGCGAGCATGATATATGGCACAGAGCATTGTAGCCAGCCTCTCCATGAATCACTCCAGATGTTTGGTGTCAGCCCCAAAGCAAACAGGACCCGGCCGCTGAGCGTTGACTACGATGAGCTCAGTATGGGAAGAGACATGACGTATGAATGTTTATTTAATAATTCTCTAATATTTCCAGCGGAGTGTGGCTGTGCCTTCTGGGGGAGGTGAAAGGGGGGGGAGGTTGAAGAGGGAAACTCTAATCTGTTGGGGTGGGTCATAAATCAGGCAGACAACATCATTAATCAGGGATGGGACAGAAGTGGAAGGAGGTGGGACTGGAGCTGCCATCCTTGGTGGGAAGGGGGCTGTGCTCCTTTTTTTTTCGTAAAACAAATCTTGTTTCTGATTTCGCTTGGCCCCAGCCACGCTGCCCGCATAATAGCAAACCCGGACACAAGGCTGTTTAAGTGAGTATGCTACCACCGCTATAAACCTTGCGATACGAGCCTGCCAAGCATTAAATCCCTTTATAATTATCTTCTTTATATAACACTTCATGCTCATCATGCTTCATTGGATGAGACGCTTGTTGGGTTAAAAAGAGGGTTTTAGAGACAAAAAGCAATTGTGTTTGTTTTATTTTTCCTGTCTCCTCTTTCCTCCCCTTCCCCCCCACCTCACCTCTTTCCAATCCAGCTGTTCCGAAAGCATTGGCTCCAGAGGGGTTCTAGCACAGCAGCACAGGAAGAAGCATCAGTTTAAATTAAACTGGGGTTGTGGTTTAGGTTGGAGTCCTTGTGCAAAGGGTCAGGCATGTGAGAGCAGCTGGGGAGGTGGCAGTGTCTTGTCGCAGGGACTCTGCTCCCAGGCAGACGGGTCGAGATGGGAGCAGAGTGGGTGTGAAGCCAGAGGATTAGCAGAGGCCTGGAAGGGAAGGAGCTACTTAAGCTGGTGTGTCAGAGGGAAACAGAAGCTGTTGTGAATTTACACCAGAGGATAAGCGCTCCCCAGCCCTTCCCCATAGTGTCACACCATTAACAGGCTTTGGTGGGAGACAGGAACATCATATAGCGAAGACAGAATTAAAAAATTGAGTCATAAATGAACTAACCCTTTGTGCTCTGCAAAGAGAGAGTGTGCTGCTCCTCGTGGGCCCAGTCCTAGGTTAGCCCCTGTACATTTGAGACAAGATCCAGGAAACTGAACTGAAGCATGGGATTGTCAGAGCCAGGCTGAGAAAGTGTTGCTGGGCTGTGCTGCTTGTGTCCAGATTTTTATCTTTTGTAGGTTTTACTTCTTCCTTTTAGTAGTATGTAATATGTGCTTGTCGTGTATACTGGCATTCAGTGTTGAAAGGGTGCAATAGGCAGATGCTCCATTTCTTTATGAAGCGAGACTTTGGCATTACTTCATCCTCTAGCTTGTGGCAGTGGAGAGCACAGTGCTGGGCTGCATTTCTTCATCCTGCTTCCTCTTTTAACTGTTCGGTAGAAGGTGCATGTGCCAATGATGGTCTCGGACCTTATTACCACTGAAATTGTGTCATTGTCGTGGTTCAGCACAGGCTAGCGGTTAACGAAGCTCGGCAAGGCTGGCTGACTGTATGAGCTCAGACCTGGCGGAAGGTGGTGTCTCTGTTTAGTGCAGCTGCGTCCAGAGGTTTGGTCTACTTACCATGCCTTGGGGCAGTTTTCTGTAGATTTTGACATCTTCATAACCGGGAGGGACTCTTCTGTATGTTGAACCTGTGATGTTTTAATAGCAGAAGCATCTGCAAAGCCAAGGTGGCTGCCAGCTTTTGGGGGGCAGTAGCGTCCCTATCCCACAACTGGTGAAAACCCTAGGAAGGAATTCTGTTCCTGTGTTGGGGGCATGGTTTAGGCATTTTGCCATTCATGTCTCTTTGCCCGCCCCTTCTTTGCTTTTTTTTCTTATCTTTTTTTCCTTAGTTTCAGAAATTGGTGTTAACTTTAATTTGTGGAGTTGCTTCCTGGGAATGAAAAATCGATGGGGGGCTATCGCAGTGTGAAATTCGACTGTCACTATTGAGCTATAGAGTTAGCAAGATGTCTTAGAAGGTAAAAAATAAATCGTGGCCCAGCAAGTGCTCAGCTGTGCTATTTCAAAGGGGATATGAGGCTGATGGTCTGTTAGAGGCTACTTCAGTTAGATGGATGATGATTCCCTGTGAAATATTGGAGTTATTCCATAGGTAAGAGAAACTTTAGCTTATAAAACACAAACAGCTGCCTTCTAGCAGATGAATTCTGCCCTTAGATGTGCGAGCAGCTTGTCAGAGAGAGGACTCGTCCCTAAAATTAGCCTATTGTGTTTAACAACGTCTCTGATGGAGCATTGTAGATCCTGCTGTGTTCCTTCTGAAAATATTTTGAGGATGTGACTGTTTATCCACATCCCTTACCTACACTGCAAGAATTAAGAGGCAGGGACTGATTTATTTTTTTTTTGTTGTTGGAAATGTTTGTATGGTGCCCAGATGCTCTCAAGAGAAAAGTAACAGTTATTTTTACATAGGCTGCATTCCCTGTTTGGATGGAAATGTTCCTTTGAAGAGCAGAAAAGGGATCATGTTGTGCCCCATCCGCTGCCAGTTTGCTGTCGCTGTCGTGCATCTGTTGAAGGGCAGCCCTGGCTGCGCAGGCTGTCTGCATGCTGGCGCTAATAGGGCTACTGCTGTCTTTGGCACTTACTGACTATTGTGGCAGGACTCAGTAAGTGTTTGTGCTGTGCCAGCTGCTGTGTAACAACAGGGTGATTGTAATTATGGCTCTTGGTAGTTTATGCATTTCTTAGACTATAGTTAGTAAGTGTAAATATGAAATAGTACCCAAAAAATACCCAGTTTATATTACTCCTCACTAAATCATGTCTGGGACAACTGTAGATTCTGTAATTATTTCTTGCACACTTGCATGCACAGTTGCAATACCGCTGAGGGGAGCTTATTGCTGGAACAAGGAGTTTTAAGCCACATTTAGTTGGAGCTTGGTAAAGATTTCCCAAGGAATTTAATGACAGAAGAATTCATTGTGCTTTCCTATCTCTTCTGCAACACAGAATCCAGACTGCCTTTACAGAAGCAGTGTAACAGCAAGTAATGTAATCCGTGTAGTTTAATATCCACGTTGATTTTTTGCCCTCGCTTCAGTGTCAGTGCTTGTCCTACCCTTACTCACTCCCCACCACTGCAAGGCGCTGCATCCTATTCATCCATTCACCACTTCTTTCCTCCTTTTTGACAGTTTCTGTCCACAAAAAGCTGCTGTTTCCCACTCAGTTGCACAGGCATTCCTGCTTTTCTGTCAGATAGCCGGCTCATGACCTGTCCTTCCTCTGCATCGCTGGTTTCCTCTTCTAGCTCTGGGACCACATTTGCTTATGCAGTACTGTGTCGTGGCCTTCTTTAATAGCCTCATGTTTCTTTTTGAAGGCATGATTACCTTAAATGATGCTAATTCTGATCCTTTCTTTCCCCGTAAAGGAAACAGCAACAGTGTAAAAGTTCTAGGGCGGCAGCAGCAGTTGTAGGAAGCTGTCTGGAGGATGTGTTATCGTGTTGCCCTTGTGTACCTCCAATCAGCAGTCATGAATGGAAGTTCTGGAAAGCATATCACCTCCATGGTAAAGTCCTTAAAAGGCCACAGATGAATCCAAGTGTTGCTGTAGTAGCATAGATATTTCCTGTTTATTTCAGCCGTTTGGATGCAGGCCATGGGAGTAGAAGGCATTTCGTTCTGCGCAGAGGCTGGGTGCAAGACTCGGCTGCGTGTCCAACCTTCTGAACACCTTTCAGCCTGAAGAATTAGCTATTCCTCTTTCACTTCAGAGATATTTTAGAATTTTGTGCCCTGATTGTCCAACCAAAGCAATAATCCCAGACCACATCCAGGCCACAGTAAGATGATGTGTTACAGTTGCCATAAGTCTTCCACTAGAAAAATATACCTGCCTAGCTATATGTGGAGCTTGGTCATAATCCAGACATGTTTACTTGTAGATGGAGGCAAGTTTCAGTAGGCTGGAACCTCTAATCTGTGTGCCTCAGCAGGGAGAGGAGCTGCATTTTCCATTTCCTCTGTGCATGCCGTTTGTGGCCCTGGCTTGTTCTGAGCTGGAGACCATCATGTACCTTCACAGATCTGCTGGGAATACAATTAAGGTCACCAAGGTGAACGATACATTTGAAAAGTGAGCTGAGATATTAACACACATTAGATGTGCAATTATTTCTATTTAGGAAGTTTGTTGAGAGGATCATTTTCTAACTCAGGCTGTGCTGCCTCAACAAAACCTTATTACAGCAAAATACTTTCCCGTAGCATGGCTTTTTCCTTTATCGCCAAAGCTGCTCCAGTAAAGCAATGGGATTGCATTTATTTTCTCTTTGGAACAGGGGACATAGTCTCTAAATCGAAATCAGAATGACCCATGCATTCTTTCTCCCAGCTTTCATGTCGAACCATAATTGCTCAAATGGCACATTTAAAATTTTGGCGCAAGCTCAGACTTTCACTAGCTGCCTTTTTAAATCAGTCCCAGTGGCCAGTGGATACTGCGTAGCCCTACAAATGCATCTAAACATGCTGACTCCGAGGCTCCTTCTATTCTGAATGATCAGTGGTGCCATCTGTCTCTGTTTTCACTGGGGCTGGGCACATGTGTCCCAGCGAAACACGGGCCAAAAAAAAGAGAGAGAGAAAGAGCCAGTGCCTGAATTTACTTCCCGCTTCTGTAAAGACATTGTTGGGCTCTGTGTTACAGAGGCGGAGGAGAGATGAAAGCATAATGAATTCTTCTGTCATTAAATTCTTTGGGGAATCTTTACCCGAGTCCCTACTAAATGCGACTTAAAACGCCTTCTTGCAGCAGTAAGCTCCCCTCAGTGGTATTGCGATGGTGCATGCACGTGTAAGAGAAATAATTCCTCTGCAGGGGAAAAAAAAGAGACAACATTTTTGGTTTGCATCAAGATGAAATTAGTCAGAAGCAAACTCTGAATTTGGCAAGCAGATGCCAGTATTAACAAGTTGTGCAAGCAAGTATAAAATAGAGGCGCTCGTGACTTGAGAGAGCCTCGGCATCGTGTGTGTGTGTGCCCTTGCATGCACCCCGCTCCAAATTCACAACTTAGAACACGGAAATTAGAATGGGGAACATTGCATTATTCATAACTTGGCAACCAGAAGCCAGGGCACTTTGCCAAAGTAAACTATTCTCTGTAATTACAGGTGAAGCAACGTTCTTTAATATCTTACAATACAAAAACATACATTAATCAAGGAAAGAGGGCTTTTTTTTTTTCCTAGAGGACAATAAATTAGCATCCTTGCCAATTTCCTCAATACATGTGACAATGTTTTACAGGATTATAAGTCAGCCTTTTTAAAGGAGGTTAGGCTAAAAACAAATAAACCCAATAAATGAGATTTTTAGCTAAATAAAGGGGAAACCAGCTCCTAAAAAGTTGACGTCTTGCCAGAAGATTTGCTTTTAGCACTGGCACTCACAGACTGAGGGTCTAAATGTCACAGTGTGATTTGACACGGCTCTACTGCAAACAGCTTTGCTGGGCAGTTTTCTGCTGCTAGGAATCTGGCCCCTTCTGCTGTAGCCAGCTCATCTAGTGAAATAAAATTGCAGCGCATCGTGCCAGTCTGGTAGCCCGCATGTTCTGGGGTGATTCACAGTCAATCTGCCACTGGTGCCTGACACTGGACTTCTTTCACAGACTTAACATACTGAAAATGCTTGAGCTGTGTCTGTTTCCTTTTAAAGCCACCTGTGACTTTTCAACAACTTACTTATCAGTTTAAGTGTTTTGCTTGCTAGTAACAAACTTTTTTTTTCAGCTTTGTTATGTTCTTGCACTCCAATAAATGCAAAAGGCCTTTGTGTCTGTGTATCTCCCACTGACTTTAGTAATGCCAAAATAAACTGGCCGCATTGTTAGTATAGCGCTTGCTGCAGGTGATGCTTGCAAAGTCAAAAGAGGGGGCAAAATCTTTCACCAGGTTGAAAACAAGCAATTTGTGTCCCAGAAAACTTAGGGTTGTTTTTAGTTAGTGTCTGAAACTCAGATACTGAAGGAGTTGTGTTGAAGACACAGATACGAGTGAGAACCAAGACAGCATCATCGGGCTGTGACATTGCACAACGTGACCAGTGTCACAGCAGCTATGCACAGCATGTTACAGGCTAATTAAACATGGTCTCTTCTCTGAAGAAATTGCCCCCTCACCCAAACCTAAATTGGCTATGAGTGAAGGCTTGCAATTAAATGACTGTGCGCTGATGTTGGAGTCATTTTTTGGATCATTTTGTCAAGTAAAAGCAAGGACTGCAGTAGGCTTTCTCTTCTGCAGCATAGTGGTGGCTGTGGTAATCGTCATCTCTGGCTGGATGTGGCCAGGAGCGATTTCTCTGCTCCTGGAATCTTACTGTAGCTTGACTCTGCCTTCGAAGCATTGACCAGTCTGTTTCTAATATTTATGATATGTAAGCCGCTAGCGACCTGACCTCTGCCACTGGTGCAGGGAAATGGCATGTATGTTCTGCTGGGATCAGGTTCTCTACCTCGGACAAGGGAAGGTAAAGACTTTGTTTAAAAATAAAGACACCATGCAGGTTTGTCAGTGGTACTGTACATTTTCCCCTCTGCTGCTCTGTGTTTACAGGCATACAAACCCAAAAATAAATGTATGAGGAAGAGAGAGGAAGGTCAGAATATCAAGTGTCAAAAGTAGCCCATGAATTTTATTGGTGGTGCATTTAATCAGTGCTAAGCGTTTTTTACAAGGTACATACAAACAGTAGAATTGTAAAAATTTATAGAATACTGTGTACAGTGTGACTGTTTATGAAGAAAGGAGAATTTATATCCAGTTGAAATAAACCAAAGGGGAATGTTTTATGGAGACTACTCAACAGTAGGGTACGTGAAGTGAGGTCTAGGTGAGGGAAGGATGGGGTATTTGCAGGGGCTTACTGATCTTTGAGGTGTTTTTCTGCTTCTTCAGCAGCTAACAGTTTGCATCTTTCAGTGGCTCTGGAACAGGCAGGATGCTGGACACAGGGATGGTATGGTGTTTTGTTTTTTTCTGTGCAATGGAAAGGAAACACAAGTGAACAGCTGCTACTAGCATCTCTGGTAAAGGCTCTCGCTCTTGGGCTCGTTCCAGTCCAACAGTTTCTTGAGCAGCCCTTAATATCCAGCTGGGAAGGGTTAACTGAAGCCAATCACTTTGACATCAGCATTTTTTGTTTCCTTTTTGGTCCAGTATTTTGTTGATGATAAAGCACAGACTTAGTCAATTGAGAGATTCCAGAGCTGCAGAATCAGAGATAATTTAATTAACGGAATTGCTTGTGATTGCCCACTGGGACGGCGGGTAGGAATTGCTCGATTTAATTTGGAGAAACAAAGATCACATGCATGCTAATGTTTAACAAATAACCAGTGTTTGGGTTAAAGTTTTTTTGCAAAGAGGGGGGCAGCCAATTCCCAGGGGAGATTTCCCAGGAGATGATTGCTGAGTAACAACTCTATAGTATTTTTGTGCCCTTCTTCTGGCCGTTTATCTGAACAAAGCAAGGATTTGCTTAGAGGAAGAAAGTTTGATCTTATTTTCAGTGTTCAGGGAAAGATGCTATGAGAAGTGGGAAAACGTGCATTAGGTACAAAGACTGAAAACTGTCACATGCCGTCTGCTTAAGTCCCAGGGATTTGCTCCCTGGTACCCAGCATCCTCAAGTGTGACTGCCAGGTTGTTGAAGAGTTAACCACAAAGTCCAGAGAGAAGTGCAGGACTGAGCTTCCTCCTCAAGGAACCCTCCCTTCATGTTTTGCTCTTGGCTCCCCTATTTGTGGTGATGCAGGTCGACCGTGAGTAGAGTGTGGATGTGCCCTTGTGTCCTCAGATGTGTTCTCAGCCAGGGAGGACAATTCAGGTACCTGCAAGGCCACTTGCACCTGCTGAAGAAGCCCCACCACTGGGGCTCAAGGCATTGCTCTTGGCAGTGGTTGTGCTCAGCAGATCTCTCTGGAGGCTGGTAAATGACGTTATCCAAACACGTCAAATCAGAGCGCTGAGGCACAAAATTATTACGAGAGTCCTCCTAGATCCAGCGTAAGGTCAAGGCAGAGCTGGGAGAGCAGAGCTGTGGAAGCCAGTTCCTCCTTCCCTGCAATTCCCTCTGCCTCCCTTGGCAGAGTGGCTTGCACACAGCCTTACTGGGTCCACGGAGCTTGGCTTTCTGACCCTTGCTCCACCCTGGCACTGCCCTGCTGAAGTACAGCTCAGGCTGCTCCCAGCTGTGTCCGGGCAAGCACAGACAAGGTGTGCACGCAAGAGGGAAGCCTGAGGGAGTTCCCAAGATTACTGGTGCAGGAAGAGTTGCTCCTAAGTGATGCTTATCTTTAGGATACAATCAGCAGGTTGACGGTAAAATGTTGCTAAATGGAATGGCATGTGTCCCAAGTGTGCTGGCCACCACAGGAGCCAGACACATGGGAAGTGACTCTTGTCTTTATTCCATCCCTGGAGGTAGTTCCAGTTTCCTTTATTTACTAATGTTCTCCCTATTTCCCTTGACCTCATTTCCTCCGGCTTTTCGGAAGCAACCATGCAATTATCGCTCACTTTGGGTTGACCCTTGGCCACCACATCCCTGGTTGTTGCTGCTCCAAGAGGCTTTCCTGAAATCTCAAGTGCAAAATACTCACTTGTGGCCAAAACCTCTCTCTTGTGAGACAGGAGCTGTGTCTTCAGCGCTACACTGTGCGTCAGGATTTGTCCTGAGAGCATGCTTGGCAGGGAGAACATGGACTTTAAAAGTGTCACAGCAGAGCTTTGATCAGCGCTGGGAGATGCTGCAGTGGCTAAAGCTCCCTCTCTTACCAATGCACCCCAGTCTTGTTAATAAATGTATATTTAACAATGTCTGGAGCGTATGAAGTGATAATAACTAAATCAATACCTCCCACATTGATTGTCCAGGATCCCTACAGCGTGACGCACGCAGCGGTGCGGTAATTTTCCAGCTAACTAGCACCCTGATCTACAGCCCTCCTATTGATTGGCCATTGTATCAGGCAGCCTCTGAGCATTATTGCTCATACCTCTATTCAGCCTCCTTTTCTGATTCATTCGTTTATTACTGGACAGGGGCGATTATCTCAGAGACTTTCCGAAATTGGCCGGTGGGGGTCAGCCATTTAGACTTCTATAAACAAGCCATTTTCTATCTCCTAGCTGTTGCAGTGGCAAATTTTTCCTTCTCACACTTTGACTGTTATTGGGCTGGGACTGGGATGAATTGGCCTTTGCTTGGATCAGCTCAAGGAATCAACTTTTAACTTTCATTGCTGAGTCGTCTGCCCTTCAGAAGGAGGACGAGTAGTTCCACAGATGGTAGTAGTAAAATTTAGCAAAAGGTTGAGGTTCTGCTTTCCACCTGCTCTGGGTAGGAACCACACTCACTGCCTTTACGCCTCCAGTGCCCTTATGCATGCAGGAAGGAGAAACGGATTCCAGAAAGTCAAATTCAACCGCAGCCTCCATCCAACAGCAGCTTATTAACGAGCCAGACTGGAAGGGAAACAATTTTCTCATCTGACAATAATCTTCACGCTAAAAATAAATAATTCTGTTTCTTTCTTCGACAAAACTAACACCTTTCTAGACTTTCTTTGAAAACTAACAACTCTTCCTTGAGGGTGGGAACCCAAGCTGGGATACGATAATAGTTTATATCAATGAGTAGGAGCAAGTGGGTGTTTCACAGCAGGGAGCGTTGGCTCCTGCTGAAGCTCTTTCATTCTGAACTAGAGAATATTTATTGATGCCAGGACTTGAATGCACAGTGTCCCTGTCCCCAGGCAGTCCTCAGCCGCTAGGCTATCATGGGACATGGGATCTGTATTTCTTTGCCTTTTTTGCAGTTTTAAAACTCTTATCATTTCCTAGCAAGTGTCATTTGCAATGAATCTCCTTCTGATGAAGATCTCAGTTAGCTCTTGCAGAGCGTCTGATCTTTACAAAGGTAGGAAGAAGTTGGAGGAGCTTTATAACACTGGTACTTAATCGTATGTACTCCTGCAGCTCCAGTTTCTTCTAAAGTGTCATAATTAGGAAAATCCTCAAGATCTTTTTGATTAGCTCTGTTTCCAGAGCCCTGGGAAAAGCCAGAAGAATCACCTCATAGGAGATACCTCAGGTCCCTCCCTGTGTGCCAGCAACATGCGACTAATGAACAAAAGAACGAGTGTGTGCGTGCAGCTGGAGTGCTGAGGTTGCCGCTCACTTTATTCGTTGTAGTAATTCTCTCAACCCATATTTAGCCACCTGTTGATGAATCATCCTCTAAAAAGGTAGAACATGTAGGTGCCGCTGCAGGTTATGTTGTGATTGATGCAACTTCTGGGGGCGAGGTACTCTTCAGGTTCTTCTGAGCTGGAGTCTGCTTGGACAGGCCTGAAATTCACTGACATACGTGAAAATTGCTGTTTTGTTTTGGTTTCCCGTAGAAGTGAAAGCCTTCATGTCAATGCAGTACTCTTAAACCTTTTCTGGGGAATGCTTGAGGGCCCCTCCTTATGTCTCCCTGTGTAGAAATTGGACTTTGCAGCATGCTGAAGTGACATATCCTTGTCTATAATGCTCCCTGCATCTCATTTGCTGAGCATTGCTGTCTGCCCTTGCTTTTTTAGGTTGGCAAGTTGCTCTTTTCACCAGCCTTGCAGAACCATGAAAATACACTTGCCTGCCCTCAGCACAGTGCCTCTGTGACAAAAGAGATAATGCTGCCCATCAAAAATGACCCTAAGAAATGGGAAAGCAGAGATTGTGAAGCTGCTTTTATAGCCACCTTGTTGGCGCAGTGTCCATTGCTTTTAGTTTCTCCTTTATTTCAGTATTAGAACGCAGAAAGCTAGGGGGTTCTTTGATATAAAAGCATTGTGTTGATCCTGTGTAATGAGCTGATTTTGTGTTTCACAAGGTTGATGGCCAGTGAAGACCTCCATTCTCTAAGGGAAAGAGCAACTCCCGTTGCCCACAGAAAGTTATCTCACCTGCTGTAGAGAAACTTACAGAACTTTGTCCAAAGCATTTGGTCCTAAGGAATCTTTTAAGGGAGACAGGAAAAGAGGCAGAAAACAAAACAAAAAAAACCCCACCAAACAAATCTGTTCTTTAAATGTTCGTGTCTTGAGGAAACTTGCTCTCTGTATGAAGTTGCAACCTCAGCACTGTTTTGTTCTGACCTGATGTGTTTGGAAGTGTTTAGTAAGATGCCTCAAATAATTCACACCGGGCTTTTCAGGAATTCTTCACCCCAAGTGGGATGTCTTTGTTCGAATGTTGCCATTTGCTGTGCGGTACCTGTTGTGAGATCCTTTTTCACACAAACTCTTAACACTCTTGTGTGCTCAGTGATGCTTACTCTCCATCGTCTTTTGCAGAATTACAGAAGACTCTGCAGTGACAACATTTGAAGCGTTAAAGGCTCGTGTCCGTGAGTTAGAAAGGCAGCTTTCCCGTGGGGACCGCTATAAATGTCTCATTTGCATGGTGAGTAGCACTCCACTTGTGGTAATGAATCAGAAATGTCTTGGTATCTTTGCCGAGGAGGGAAGAAGCTTTTCTCCTTTTTTTGGATGGAGCTGGGGAGGTCGTCTTTGTCTCTGTACACCAATTAGCTTTCCACACGAAGGTGCTAGTGTTTTGGGCAATTGAAATTTCTGTATGCATTACGTTATTCTACTGGTATTTCTAGCTGGCTGTCTGTATCGGGGGCAAGAAAGCCCCAACTTCAGAAGACTTTCAGCCTTCCTATAGAAAACTCCCAGACAGCAGCGTCCTCTTCCTGCGTGTGCAGATTTACATACATAGGAGAGAGCAAAATCTGTGATCTGAGACACACCATATGATTTGGGAACAGGAATGTTGCCTGAGCATTTAAAAGTTGTGGATGTCCTGCTTGCTTGTGGTGATGCTGTGGCCTTCTTAAAGAAGGGCAGCAGCTCCCTCTGATGGTCCGAGCCCGCAAAGCTTCGCGTGTCCGGTTAAGTTTTGATTCTGCTGATAGCAGGAGAAAATTCTGCTTGGCGGAGGGCTTCCTCTGCAACTGCAGCTTGATGCATGGTGCTCTCCCTCCCAGCTCACGACTTGTACGGGAGTGCAGCGCCTGCCTCTCATCCTACAGAAGGGAGGACAACTTGCTGCTGATGTCCAGAGGTTTATTAGCAGTGATAGAAAATACTCCAGAGAAAAAGGCATGCCTACTGAAATAGCAGCAGAATGCTTGGGATGTAGTTAAGCTGTTCCTGCAGAGCTAAGAGTCATGATAAGGGTTAATCTTACCCTGTCGCTGTTTTTTTATGATCTGGTGACCTTTCTGATGAGAATAATGGCAGGTGGCCACAGCAACTTCAGATCTTCAGATGCTCTTGCGATAACTGTGCTGAGCCAGGTCACCACTTGAGTGGATTATGGGCTTCCAAGAGGAATTCTGGGAAGCCAGAAAAAGGGACGGCAGGAGACTTTCTGCCTCTGCTACACAAGCGTTACAAAAATACAAACTTACATACTACACAAGCTTATTTTTTTTAATAGAAAATACAAGGCAGTGTTATCTACAAAGAAAGGTGTTGCAGTGGGGTAGGAGTGAAGAATCAGTAGATCCCTGCAGTGGAAATAACCTGTTTGCTTCCTCTTCTCAGGACTCCTACACAATGCCCCTGACTTCCATTCAGTGCTGGCATGTGCACTGTGAAGAATGCTGGCTGCGGACTCTGGTGAGGCTCTTGGCTACTTTCTTGTTGACTTACAGGCTTTTTTCTCTCTTCTGGGATACTTGTTTTAAACCACCACAGGGAAGGATGCTTTTTGCTTCATTTTAAACAATCCAAGTGCTGTGCATGCAGGCTTCTGAAGCCTTGCTGGTTAACACCCCGCTCTAGCTTTGACTTGAGTGAGTCTCATTTGAGTCATCATGACCAAAGTGCAGTCCTGCCCCTTGCTTGCTCCTCTGCTGCCGTGGGGACAGCCATTGCTCATGCAAGAGCTCTGTGCTGGGAACAGCCTTGCCTTACAGTAATTTCCTGTGGGTCATCCATGCAGAGAGGTAAAGCTGTGAGAACGAAGGCCAAATCCACTGAGATTTCATGGAATGGGTAGCTTCTGAGAAACCTAATATTCCCCTGGAGCAAGGGGAATCATCTTCAGGATAGAGGATATGGAAGGGAGCTTTTATGAATATGAATCTGTATTTTTCAGTTTATTTGAAATAGCAGTGTGCAGTTTTCAAGCATACGCTGTTCTGTCTGGAAGATTGGGGACTACCTTGATCATTGAATAGGTGACCCATTGCAGTAGTAATTTATACATGTATTAAAGGACATCAGGTTAAAATTTAAGGTGTTATTAAATAAAGTGTTTTCCTTTCCTGTGTTAAAACTGTGGGCTTTATAATCAGCCTTTAATGTCCCCTGTGCAGCTGATTTTCAAGCTTTCATTTTCCTCAGGTTGGGGAGTGGAAAATAGTCAGTTATGCTTTCTAGTTCTCCTGTTAGCAAGATGATACAGTGTTGGGTTGCAAAAAACGTAAGGGAATGCCACTCCTAAAAATTGTTCCTGTAAGGCATTACAAAATCTACTTTATAGAACACGTTGTGTGCTTGGAATTACGATTAAGTTGATCATACTCCTTTAAATCCTGCCTTTTAAAATTCTTGTCCAAGAAAAGTTACCAGGACGGTGGAGTGCCTGTGGGCTTGAGTACTAATAGCAACTCAATAACTTGGCTATCCCTTGGGCTGTATTTTATAGCTCTTCAGCTACACCCCGTCACTATTTAGATTATACAAGCTTTTGTAAACATTTTAGCAGCATGTTATAAAAGACACATATGTGGGTATGTAGCTGTGAGGTGTTTGGATGAATGTGTGCTCTGCCACCTTTGCTAAGTGAAGAGTAATCTTGTCCTTCAGTGATGCTACGAGCTGAGGGTAAAGCACTAATTTCTTTTTCATTTTCTTTACTCTGAAGTCTTTGTCCTCTCCTTTTCCCACCAGCCTCAAGTCATCTTCTAAATCTGTGGCACCGATTTCAGGCTGTTCACAGGCTCAGCAGCTACTTAGTTCAGCTTCAGGAAAGCCCCTTTGTTTCATGTACAGTGGTGGTGGCTGCTCATGAGAACGGGGAAACCCCACTCCAGGTGCTCAGGGGTTAGCATTTACCCTTGCAGAGGGGGAGCCATCTCCCCCCTAGAATTCCATGAGGAAGGTAGAGATGGAGCTGGCTGCGTGCTGTCCGCACGTGGCTCTTCTGCCATCCAGGCAGGCGGGATGGGAATAGTCCAGCAAGACATCATATTAGGACTTGGCACTTGCATAGGGGAAGCAATTAATAAGTGGCTACTCATGTGTTCCCCAGCCCTAGCCTCTCCCTGCAGCCCCCAATTTATTAAACCAGGCCTTTTCACAAGGCATGCTTGCACTCCCTCTCCCGTCTCAAAAAAAATCTCCCAGCCTGTGTTCGCATGTTTCTAATGTAACCATTAAAATGTAGCCCGAAGACAGCAATAAAAACCCTGGAACGCCTTGGTGCTTTTGTGTCTTGATCAAAGTCAATGTGTGTAATCTCGTTAAGACTGCCCTCCTTCCCCCCTCCTTTTTTATGAATTTAATGGCATACAGCAGCTGGGCTCAGTGTTTAATGCTCACCAACCTGCATTGTTCTAATTAAGGTATCTCCTTTTATTTCGGGCACAAAAGAGACTCTTGTTTTTTTTTAACAAGCGAGGAGCTGTGGGATAGTGTGTGTAATAATCGCCGCTGTTACCTTTCCCTGGGTATAAAGCTGGCTCCCCAGCGGGGGCAGGAGGGGGGAGCCTGCGCGTGCAGCACACATGGAAAGACTTGGCTGGGGGAGCGGGGCAACATTTTTCTTCTGTTGTGCAATAAACAATTTGTTGGAATTAATAGGAGTTGGGGCGGGTGGGTTGTGTCGGGCTTCCGGCCCCTTTTGAACATTCTGGAGATCTGCCATCCCTGCTGGTGAAAAGTCCCCTTTCTCCTGTGCGCCTGTGGTTTATGTGCCCAGCCAAGATCTAATATTAAATTAGAGTGTGAGTGTGTCTGAGAGAGAGAGGGAGGACCTTGTATTGAACAAGGACGTGGAACTGAAGGCACAGAGCACTTCTAAACCTCTGCAAGGTATCGAAGACAGGGTGAAATTTGATGCTCACATCTGTCTGTGGACCAGAGGAGGTGAAGTGGTTTTTAAAAGGTTTAAGGTTTAAACATTTTCTAGGATACGATGCTACAGTGATCAGAGCATCCCTAGTATCCTTTGACTTCAGTGGTGTCAAGGGCACTGATGAGGGTTGGATCTTTCAAGCGCTTAGGCTTTCTGAAAATAGTTTTTGGACTTTTGGCTCTTGATGCTCAATTCCAAATTGTAACTGCTCTGTTGCTAAGGGAGAGGGGGAGACGTGTTCAACCACCAACTCTACAAATGGCGGCTGGGCTCTCTAGCTTAGGTACCGTTATACCAGATCTCAGTGCATCAAACTGGCTTCAGGTTCTGGGCGTGAAACATTCACCAGAGCAGACTCCATCTCTGTCTCCTGTTGCTGTGTTGGATTGGCGTGAAGGAAAGGCTGGGGCTGCAGAAAGGGACCCTGCAGAAAGAGAACTGAGACCGTGGTGCTAGCTGCGTTGGCCAGCGCCTCAGTTCCGACAGAAGCTGCTTGGTTAGATGGTCCTCCTCAGGGTGGCCGTGGAGCAAGGAAGGAACCGTCCCTTCACCCAGCAAAAGGACGTGCTGAGTTGGGTGGTTTTCTCTCCTTCCACTTGCTCCGTGAGCAGAACTGGTCTGCCCAAGGGCTGCAGTCCAGGGGCCACAGGCTAAAGGTGTGCTGTATGCTGCATGCATGTGCTGTGTGCATGCACATGCTCTGTGGTTCTAGGCACAACAGGAATGGAGATAGGGAGGGGGATGCAAGAACACGTTGCTTGATGCCACATGATCGTGCTTGGGATCCCAGGAAATCATGTTAGCTGTTTTGTCAGCTGGGTTTGTCTGCTGGTTTTGTATTGCTGTGTCAAACCACGCCGCTGAGCTTGCTGCTCCCTAGTTGCTGGTTGTCTGGGGCACTCAACACAGGGACATTTTTCATTTCATCCATCCTGCTTGCAGAGAGCTAGTTGGTATCTTCAAGTTACACAGAAACTGCAACACAAGCCCGGAGGACTTCCCTGTGATCGCTTTTGGAAACTCCTGAAAACATATATGCAGGTTCTTCAAAGACAGGAGGGGAAATGGTGTTGCAGGAGAGAGGCTCAGCCTGGGCAGCAGGCAGTGGGGTTCATTTCCCTGAACATCAACCATCCGTGGGGCAGGTGTCCATCCTCAGCTGGTTGTTGGACTGCAGCCCTGAGTCGCTGGGTGACGAGGGATGAATCTCCCTCTGGAGGAGGTTTGTTTGCCCCTTCTCTATCCTTCCCCATTAACCAAGAAGGATCCCACAACTACTAGTGTGTGGTACTAATTTTCCTTCTCCTGGGAAGGGTGCTGTGACAGTAGAGACTGGCAGTCTGCTGCAGTGCTTCGCTGAGCCGGTTTGGAACCTCCATCCTTGGAGGTTTGTGAGAACAGGTTTGATGCATGTCCGTCAGCCGTAATTCAGGTTGAAGTGATCTTGCCAGGGGAATGGGTTGGTGAGGTCTTGATATCCCTCTGAGCTGTAGGTCTGTGATCTCCCAAACCCCAGTATCTTTCCTTACGAAGTAAATGGAGTTAAAAGCTCCAAGTCAGGATGTTGTTGGCCAGTGATGGAGCTGCTGGTGGGTGCGGGCGTTCAGGGGCTGAAAGAGGGCAGGTTTGCTTTATCTGAGCATGTGCAGTTTGCTGTGTTTCCCCCACCGCCTGTACAGGCAGAGCCAGCATTTCCTATGTGTATTTGCTGACCCCAGGCTTGTGCTTGTCTGTCTCGGGCTTATTTGAAAATGACAACCGCAAGAGCAGGAAAAAAATAACTTTCTAAAAAGCCGCCTTCTTCACAGAATACGCTTCCAGGGTATACATCGATAGATATGTATGCTCTGCAGTTGACACATTTATATCTTTGGTAGATTACACTACTACATTCTTAGCCTTGTCACTTTTTCTAGGCTATAATACCGTATATCTCATGCAGGCTGGAGTATTTTTGTAAGAAACAGAGAGCAATCCTTCTGGGTGATTCCTTAGTGCTTCCATCAACATAGAGACCTCCTGAGCCAGCAGCTTGCATGGCGGATGCTGCAATTGATCCTTCAGGATGTTCCTGTCTTCCGTGAGGTTGTCTGGTTATTTATTACTGTACTTCAGTTTTGGCCGCCTCCAACAACCTGTGCAGGTGAGCTCTACCCTTTGGGGAGGCTCTGTGGAAAAGGTTGCTCTCCTGATCGCTGTAACCCCATTACCTGACAGCTAGAGGTACCCCACAACGGCAGTGGTGAACGGCTGCTTCGCTGGGAATTAGCGCGGGCAGAGAAGCTGCCACTTCGTGTGGAGGCTGTGGTCAGAGAGGGGGCTGTTGCCTTTATTGAGAATTGGATCTTGGAGTTCAGTTTCTCTTCTGGCAGAAGCTGGCTCTTGGTTTGCATCCCTCCTGTCATCTCTTTACTTTGGTTTTCAGTCCTCTACAATAGGCAAGCTTTGAGCCCACGTTTGATGGTGGCATTGTGTAGGTGAAGTTGCTCTCTGTGTGTGTCTTTATTCTCTATGCCTGGTAGCATATTCTGCTTGGAAGTTACCCATTTTTAGACCCACAGGACAGCAGGAAGTGCCTAAATCCTTCCTTTTGAGTTTTCTTGCTTTAGCCAATTTATAGCAGACGTCACACCATTTTTTTTAAGAGGCAACTTTAAGACAAAATACTCCAATCCTTCCTGGCACCATGTGAGCCCTAACGACTTCTCGACATCTCAGCTCTCGTTAATGTATTTTTCAAACTACTACCCCAAGTGATTAGCCTGTATTGTGGATCAATCACTTGCCAAATTTTAATTAAGAAAGGAGGAGAAAAAATAAACTCCATCCTGGTTCCAGCCCCTTTTCTTTGCTTTGTAACAGCCCTGGAGCAAACTTCTTGCAGCAGAGTTTTATAAACCCCTCAAAACTGGGGTTTATAATGGAAAAGCTGAGGTGGCCTTTACTCTAGCACACGCAGCTATAACACATCAAGGCTTTTCCATGAAGCTATGATGAAAGGAGCAGAAGGACCTGGAAAAAAAAGAAAGAAAGAAATGGCCGACAGGTGGGACTTATTATTCCACAGCATTTTTATTTCAAGGGAAAAGTTTAGTAACCCCAGCTGGCAGGTGAGCAGTGGGGGAGCAAATGCTTTTTCATTGTGCCTGTGCCAGCATGTGTGTGTGTACAAGCTTATGTGCCTCTCTACAAGAGAGGAGAGCTTAAATGCTAGTGCCAGTGAATGTTGTACACCTACATGGAAAAGTCAGATGTAAGGAACGAGGTTCTAAGCAATTTCAATCTAAAAAGAAAAAGTCAGGACTTAGTTCTGAATTTAACACACATGCTTATGTGTGCAGAGGATGACAGTTTTATTCTAAAAAGAAAAGAAAAAGGCTACCCCAAAGGTCCAAAGTCATTATTTTTGCTTGAACCGTTTAATACCAAGCTTAAGTACTAGGGAGACCCAGAGACCTGGGCCCGGCGTGCCATGAGCAGTCAGCCTGCGCAGCACTCAGCCCAGGCTGCCGCAGGTCTCTAGGATGCCGTTGTTCCCCCCAGCGTACCCGGGCTTCAGAGCTCCAGATGAGCTGCCTTTCCCACGTGCAGATGAAGCAGCATCCACCACTGCCCTAAATCAATCTGCAATCACGTAGCTTTTGCAGAAAACGGGTCAGAGAAGGTTCTGACTTCAAGCATGGATGAAAACTTGGCGCTGGCTGCCCACGTGCAGCTCTCAGCCTTAGGTGGGGAGAGTGGATCCCCCTAAAGCCATCAGCATGTGGTGCAGGAGATCCCAGGGTGTGGCAGGACAAATCCACCCATCTTTCCTTGCCCTGTGGTGTGACGGAATTGCTTACCTGACCTTGCTTTGCCACAACAGAGAGGAGCAAAGCTGCAGTCAGTTTAATTAGGCTTGTTCTGCTGTCCTGTGGGCTGAATGTGGAGGACGTGTGCTTAGAGCAAGCACCTGTGTGCAGCCTTTGGAGAGACACGAGCAGACTGGCTTTCCAGGAATCTGTCCTTCCGAAATTTTGCACATTGAGCTGTCTAGTCTGTGTTAGTGAGGTTGCCCCTGCGTCATCACACACATCTGCCTGCAGCTGTCTCAGTCCACCTCCAAATCCCAGGATAGAGAATGAGATGCAAGACAGTGAGACGGCAGCAGCTGAGGTTTGCTTTTAGCAAAAATGAACTCGGGGGGGTTCTGTGCTCCTCCCCAGCCACCTACAGCCAAACACCTCCAACTTCAGCAGAGCTATGAGAAAATAACTGCTGAAATGCCATTCAGCATTGCACAGGAGCACTGAGGAATGGAGGGATGTGGGTTTAGGTGGCAGCAAGCACTTTCCTTCACCCCAAACTGAAGGCAGGCTGAGGCATTTGATGGGTCAGGGACTGGTCTTGCAGAAGGTGCCTCTCCTTCATGCGTTGTCCAGAGAGGCAGAAGCTCCAGCTACTTGGTTGGATGCTTTGCTGCCTCTTGCCAGTAAGCTGTGCTTGTCTTGGGAAGGAGAGCACGGACACAGATGTGTGCGGTGGTCACATCTGGAATGCCTTAAAGTCCCCATGCACACTTCTGCTTGTCAGGGCACACAGGAAAGCTTGAACGGGCAGCTGCCAGCTGCTGCCCCTTTGACAACCTGCTGTGAATTCATTCTTCAGCACCTCCCTGCCACTTCTCCTGGGACCCTCCAAGCTAAAAGGTGATGCCAAGAGGCCAACCAGATGCAACAGGCCCCTGTGAGGACCAGGGAACTGCATGGTGATGCAGACCTGAGCAGGGACTCAGTTGAAACGGACTGTTTAGTGGTATTTGCATCCAGATTAGTGAGACCCTCCTTGGCAACCCTCCTGTGTAGCCCAGCCCACAATGGCAGAAGGGGCAGATGTTTAGATTTTTCTCTCCTACCTGTTGTTGCTGCTGCAGGGAGTTTTTACTGGGACATGCAGGGTTAGAGCTTGCCCTTTTTTAATGGCAGAGATGCATAGCTCTGGTCTTGAGCACTGGCAAAGGGGTGTGCTATATAAACAGGCTCTGTTAAAGGCCAGTGCAGTCAGCCTTGGATTTCAGCAGGGTTTTAAGCCTGGCCTTAGAGTTGTGGTTTGTGCTTGCTTTTGCCAGAATCCAGCATGTCAAGTCCGCTCTGTGAAGACCAGTGCATGGTGCTGCCTGATGCGTTGCCCAGGCACAGTGAGATGGTCCCTGTCCCGGAACGCTGAAAATCTGAACAGGCACAGTAGTTAAAGAAGGGATAAGATAGGTCCCAGACAGCTAGAAGGATGCGCCCACAGGCATCAGCACCAGAGTTAGGTGCACCATCCAGACCACCAGTGGTCTGTTGCTCACCCTGAGAGTAATGTCCGGTGTGTCTTGAATGTCCATCGCGTTTCATAAAACTCCAGTTCAACAGGACTTTGTGAGTGGCTCTTCTGGAGCTCAGGTGCAAGTGCCCTTGGTTCCCCGCTGTGTCAGGGCAGCACCTCAGCCGCTAGCAGCAAGGGGTGTCAAATGAGAGCCTGATTGCTCAGAAGCCCAAAGCTCAGGGAACAGCGGGTGTGCAAAGTCCATGTCTGCCAGGAGTGATGTGCACTGGGAGCAGGGGGGGAGCTGCTGTAAGGCTGGTCTGTGGCGGCTTTTCGGTAGTACTCAGAACTACAGAGCAAACATGACTTGCACTTCTTTGGAGCTGTATCCTTGTGAATTACTTGCACCTGTGTAAATTTTCTGTTCCTGGGACTCTCTCCTCTAGATTCCTCTTAGTCCAAGGAGCTTCCAGGGGAGAAAGCCCCTGTCCTGTGTCTGCAGGTGTTGTCACAGAGCAGAGAGGACCTTTTCTAAGGGTGCTTGGCTCTTGTAAGCAGCAGTGCCGGTTCCTCTGCTAGGGATGTACCCAAATGCAGGTAGCAGTAACCAAAGCAGTGTGGCACGTCACAGTCCTGCCCTGCCACTCAGTCCACATCCTGCAATCCTGCAAGCTGCAGTGCTCACTGCTGCAGGTACTGAAACAAGCCCTGCTAAGGGAGAGCAGCCGCAGCACTGGACCAAATGGCTTCAGTTCTGCGTGCAAGCCCTGTGCAAGCCAGCAGGTGCTCACACGGCATGTTGCGTCCCTGTCGTCTCACTTGTCACACCGAGCACTGGGCATTAGCTGCTGGAAGGGCCTGTGACAGCAGTGAGCACAACTTGGGGTGCTCAGTTCTGTGTGGCAGGAGGTTGTGTCGAGGCTGGGGTCAGTGTTGAAAGCTTGGGCACCCCAGTTTCCTGCACTGCTGGTGCTGTAGACAGGAGGCTGCCTCACAGCAGAGCCAACTTTCTGTCATTTTTCCCATCAACTGTCTGTCACAACTGCCAATCTAATGATGACCAGCTTAGATTGACCCCGATTCTGAGGCTTATTAACACCCTCTTGCTGTCAGGCCCAGTGACAGATGGCACATCAGCCCTTGTTTTATTTCATGTAGCGTTCATGTCGGCCGCCTGTTACCTCGCCCCAGCTCATGTTGCAGTTTGCTGGTTTCAACTCACCTTGGCAGAACGGTCTTGTCTCCGCAGCATCTCTGCAAGCTCGGGGTGGGCGGTGGGGGCTTCCTTCATGCCAGCAGCTCTGGGGCTTTTGCAGGATTGCTGAGGCAGTCCCCCAGTGTGCCGCCCTGAAAGGGATGGTCCATCCCCACCATGAACCAGTTCAGTCACCCCAGCTACTAAAAGCTGCACTTGTTCCAGCCGGGCTGGTTTTCTGCCTGCTCAGTGACCTGAACTGGCTCATCGAGGGCTGCAGGTGAGCAAGGGAAGCAGAAAGGAGCAGCAGATCTCCCTGGCAGCCAGCAGTGACAGCAGGGATGGGGGGGGTGCTTGGGCCAGTCTGTCTGTAGAGACCCCTCTCTCCGGAGCTGCTGAGTTTGGTGACACCTTGGCTCTGGGTTTCAGCATCCTGCAGAGCTCCTGCCTGCCCAGCTGCCTTGTGCCTGGGACTGAAGTGGGACGAAGGGCTGCAGGGAAGGCAAGAAAGGTGATGGCACCTCCCCTTCTCACAGCTTGTGCCCACTGTTGGGAGGGCATGGCCCTGCCTGGAGGGGAAGGGGGTGGCCTTGGTGCCCCTGCTCCTGTGCTGCTCCCCCTGAGATCCCAGGCCAAGGGCAAGGTCACGCAGGTTGTCCTTCTCACGTTGTTCATCTCATCTGCCGGTTGCAGGGTGCCAAGAAGCTCTGTCCCCAGTGTAACACCATCACGTCTCCCGGAGACCTTCGGCGCATCTACTTATGAAGGACCCAGCAGGAGGGTGGGACCCAGCTACTCAGCTCAGCTCATCACACCAAGGGGGAGAACGACAGCAACAAAAAAAAGACGTTTTAAAACTTAAAGAAAAAACAAACCAGAGACTCCAGACATGGACTCGAGGATACAGGAGCAGTGGGGAGCCTTGGCTCCCAGGTCCCGCATGTTGAGACCTCCTTCAGCATCTGCAGCGGGCAAAACCAAACCCTTTGTTGTGAAGCCCCCTTTTTTAAAACCAGTATTCCCCATCCACCTGTTCCCTGGAGCTGGCTTTGCATCGGGGATGGCTCGTGAGCCCTCCTTTGGACTGTGTTGTTGACCACTGCCCCCAGGAGACTGGGGAAGGGACCCTTGAGAGAAAGATGTTAAATAACCTGTAACTTGTGTTCTTTGTTCAGGTTTTTTGTTTTGTTTTTATTTGTTTTGGTTTGGGTTTTGGTTTGGTTCTGTTTTGGTTTTTTGTGGTGTTCTAGTGATAAAAAAAGGTTTAAAGAAAAAAAAAACACACCCAGGCAGAAATGAAGCACATGTAATATAGATTATATATGTTTACAATGTTGTGTATAAATGGGATAGACTCAAACATTACATACTAATAAGTTTCCCTTTCTTTTTTTTGGGTTGTATTTTTTTTAAAGAAAAAAAATGAGCAGAGAACATTAAACCCATATTTTTCTTGGTTCAGCAAAGTTTTGGCATTAAAGTCATTAGTTTAAAAAAAGTATATATATACATATATATAATATAAATGGTTTAATGTTCTGTGGTGTATATTTCCTCATTCAGATATGAAGTTAACAGCTTTTAGTAATGGCTGTAGCATTGCCCATAACTTACAGAACTTATGGGGAGTAGAGGAGGTGGATTTTTGTCATTAGTTGTAGCTAATGGGGCTATTTATAATAGAATCGTTATCCCCGGAAAGACACGGCTTTTAACTCCTCGCCAGGGGACCGGGCAGGGCGGGGGGATCTGGCTCAGCCCCCTTTGCCTTTCCCAGCTGGGGAAGGGGCAAACGGTGCAGAGCTGGAGGGATGCAGCCCACCAGAGCGCTGCCCTCCCCTGGGCCAGGAGTGCCTGCTCGAGGGTCCGGAGGGTCCGGCTGACCCCCTCGTGCCTCCTCTGTAGCCCCTGCCCCTGCCGGGCTTTGCTTTCCTCCCCTCCGGTAGCGTTTGCTGGCCGTGGGTGCCTGAGCTGCTCCCAGTGCCTGCTGCCGAGGCAGGGGGTGGGGAAGCAGCGGGCATGGGGACAGATGGCAGGGGACAGGGTGGCCCTGCTGGTGGCTTTGCCCAGAGAGGCTCGGCGGGTTGCGCTGTGCAGCGAGCCCCACTCTGCCCAGTAGAGCCAGCCCAGCCCCGCGCTCCCGGAGCCGGCCTTTTCCAGAAGCGGGTTCGGCAGCGGGGCAGAGCCAGGCCAGCCCTGCCTCATGGCCGTGGCCACCACGGGGCTCGCCGGCAGGCCGCGGCCAGCAGCGATGCCTCCAGCCAGAGCCAGTGGGTCCCTGCAGCCCCAGCTTCTTCCACGCAGTCCCTCATGCTTGTCCCTGTCTCCCGTATCCTCAGCCTTAACCAAAGCTGCCATCTGGCCTGTTTTTTTGTTGTTTTTTCTTTTACTTTCAGGACCTAAGAAACAGATGCTGAACCGTTTCCCAAGGTGAATGCGTGCCCCATGTGCTGACTTCTCTCAGTCCCGTGCTGTGCGGCCCTGCCCCAGCTCCCCAGGCAGTCGTGGGGTGCCAGCCTCCCGAAGCCAGAAGACAGGGAGGTGGGGAAGCTCATCTCCCCTGCTCCTGCAAGGTCTTTCCAAGCAGATCCCACCTGGCAGAACAGCGTGGCTGGGGCATTTTAAGACAGTCTGGAAACAGCAGTGGGTGAGGGGTTTGGAGCTGGGACCCCAGCATCGCTGGGGTGCTCTGGCGAGGGAAGGGCTGGGGAGGCAGGATGCCTGCGGGGTGATGGTCCCATCCCATCACTGCTTCTCTGCCCTGAGCTTGGTTCTGTTTTGCAGAGAACAGCTGCTGTCCTTGGCATCTCCTGAGTGATTTCAGAATGATCCCACTGCACCCAAAAAAAAAAAAAAACCCAAACTGAAGGAGATGTGGTTTTTATTTTTTAAGCATCTCGTCAAAAGGTGACAATTCCTAACTGAGATTTTCCTGGGTCTCCAAGCTCATCACAGCCGTGGTGGCCTCTGAGACCAGAGCTGCAGCCTCCCCTGCTCGGGGACACATCCCTGCAGAGCCGCTGGGGACCAGAGGAAGCTGGGGCACCCCAGGAGGGTCCTGCCTCCCCGGGGAGGCTGTGGGCAGGGGAAGGGGCTGCAGCAGGGGGCTGTCGCTGCTGGGTAGCACTTGGGCAAGGGAAGGGCAGGCACATAGAACTTGGGTCTGGATCTGTAAAGGGGGAAAAACTGGGGGCATAGCTGGGCTGCGAGTGCCACCCAGCCAGAGTCGTGGTGCCTGAGTGCCAGCGCTGGGGTCTCTGAGATGGATTTGGAGAGGGTGCAGGAAGGGGGGTGGGGGGGGTGGGGGTGGGGGTGAGAGGCAGCCAGGAAAGGGGGAGAGGGCAGGACACCCCAGCCTGCCCTTGGAAACAGGCCCTGGGAGGGAGCCAGGCTTTCTGGCAGGTGTTGTGGACCAGCCGTGTGCTCTATGTACGTATGTGTAAAACCATATGTAACTAGTCATTGGTTCTTTGTTTTGGGGGTTTATTTTCTGTTTATTTTTTGTTTTTAATTGTAAAGCCATCCCCTGTTTTCAAGGGGGGGTCTGCAGGGGGGAAGGCTGGGGAGAGAGGCATCCCGGTTTGTAGCAGGCATCCGCCACTTCCCCTCTTCTGCAATGAGTTTAAATGATTTTTTTAAAAAAAAAACACATTTTTTTTGAAATATCGGAGTTACCTATCTTTGCCCAAAGAATCCCAGTTGCACAAAGCGATATTCCAGTGTGTCGATGATTGTGTGTCGGTGTATATTATACAAAGAGGTACTTGTCACTCCCGTTTGTAAACTACATTTGACATTAATTAAACAAGTATAAATCTTCTCAGGCGCTTTCCGCCTTTCTGTGTGTCCCTTTTTGGCAGGTCAGAGGCAGCAGGGGAGCCACCCCCCTACACATGCCACAGCCCCTGGGTGCAGGTCATGTCCCAAAGGGGAGCCACAGTCCTACTTGGGATGGGGGAGGTGCTGGGGGGTCTCCAGGGGTCCTGCCCCGGCATCCCCTGCAAGGATACATCTCTGCTCCATCACAGATGGGGTCCCCCCAACTTGTGTGTGTGTGTGTGTCCCCCACAGAGCCAGGAGTGCAGGGCAAAGGGCACACGTCAGGGGACACCCCCATAAGGAAGTCTCATCAGCTGCATTAGTCGGGGGCAGGAGGCGGCCAGCCCCAACAGATCTATACATCCTGCATTAGGGGCCACCGGCATGGTATAGGGTTACCCCCCACCACGTGGATGGGAAGCTGCTAGGGCAGGGGCGGGTAGAGGTCAGGTTACCCCCACCACAGGGCTGGCGCCGACACTTTTGGTTTACAAACATTTTGCAGACGGGTCAATGGGGTGTTTTCAAACCCCTCCCCATGGCAGCATCCCCCAGGGATGGGGCAAGGGGGGTCCTCAGGCCGGGGAGCGGGCAGCAGGGGTGTTAGTGACCTCTTTCCATCTACAGTGGCAAGGATGGGGAGAGGGGTGGATTTGGCCACCTTTTTGGCTGGATGCAATAGAGCATCTCAGCCATTCTCCAGCCTGCTTTCAGCCCAGCGGAGGAGGCCTGAGGCCAGGGTGAGGGGCAGGAACCCTCCCTCCCTTCCCCTCCACCCACCCCGCAGCAGGCTGCTAATATTTTATTTAAAATATCTTTAGGAAGCGGAGGACCATGATGTATCGGATGTATTGAGAAAATGCTAATGTGTAATAGCGTGTGTCAGGGGCCTCGTTCATCACCCCGCGCCGCCTTCTGGGGGATCCATATCTAATTAACAGTAATGAATGAGGGAGCCCACCTAATGACAGCCTGCCAGTTTGTTATGGAAATGAGGCAATCCCATTAGGCAAAACACTTAATTAAACAAACTGCTCGGAGTGGAGGCCAGAGCAGGATGGGCACAGGCCCTTTGGGGGAGCAGGGGGCCCTGGTATCCAGCCCCCCACATGCCAGCTGGGGGGCACAGAGGCTGCCACAGCTCCATAGGGCTGGGTGCCCATGGTCAGCCCCAGCAGCACCGGGCTGGGGGTGCCGAGGGGGACCCACTGCGGCGGGTCCCGGCCGGCGGGAGGGCAGCAGGGCAGCTCACATCCCCCTCTCATCTCTCCAGCACGTCGCCGGGCGCAGAGGCAGCGGAGGCCAAACACAGATTTCCAATGAAACGTGTGTACTTGGCTCCTGCTCTATTGACACTGAAGCAAGAAGGGCTTAAGGTTAATTCCTTATCAATACCCTATTGTCAGCTCATTCATCACCCGGGGAGGGCAGGGGCTGCCCAAGCTCTCCCTGCCCCAGCCCCCATGGGTTTGGGAGGGTGACCGAAGGATGCCGTGCCTCTGCCCACCCCAGCCCTTCTCTTGCAGCCCATCTCCAGCCAGCAGTACTGGCGTGGGCTTGCAGCCATGTGAGGATGCAGAGACAAGGGGATGGGGGCTCAAGTTCAAAGGCCAGGGGATGGAGGGATGCCAGGCAGGCAGAGCAAGCCGCTGCCCGGTGGGTGAGCCCCTGCCTCCTTCACCTGTGCCCCAGACTGGATGCAGGAGCCGTGCATAGGGCATGCTGGTAGGTGCAGGGCGGGGGGGAAGGTGTCAGTGGCTGTGACCCCCATTTGTGCCGTCCTGTTTCCTAAGTGCCCCCCAAGCCCCCAGGCCTGTGTGCTAGGGGGTCCTGCCAGCCTTTCCGGAGGGCAGCACTAAGCCCAGCTCCCTCCCCAGGCCCGGGGGCTGCAGGGAACACAAGGGAGCTCCACAGTCCCAGTTTTGGGGGGTTCTAGAAGTTGGACCAGGGTCTGTCTAACCACAATATGGCACAGATTTGCTTAAAAATAGCTAGCCCGCTCTGGGTGACGGAGAGGGAAGTGGTGCAACCTGGCCTGCTGATGCTGGGAAGGCAGTAAAGCTATTCATGACGTTGGGCTTTTGGTTTTAACATTCAGTTAAAGCTGAGAAATAGGATCTAGTACAACTTGCAGGGGCAGAGAGCTCTAGGGCTGGATGCGGTTCCGTATTAACTCACGGTCTCTGCTTCTTGTCGTCGGAGTCCGTTCTCGCTGGTCTCTTTCCTTGCCTCGAGAGGGGACGTTTAGCGGGGGATGCTCTCAGGCACGCAGAAGCGCTGGGCTGAGCCGCGCTGTTGGGGGTCTTCTCCAGGACCTGCTGTGCTCCTCTCCCGAACCAGAAGGCTCTCCATGCAGGGAAGAGGGGCCTGCTGCCACCTCGTGGAGCCCTGCTCCGAGCGGCCCTCGCCGGCTCCCTCCATCACCCCACGGGGCGGTGATGTACGTACACCTGCCACGTCCCCACGCGTACAAAGGTAGGACCTCAGCCCGCACACAACCTGCTGCCCCAGCACACAAAAGACAACAGCTGACTTGTTTTAAAACACTCTTACTAGGTGTGGGCACAGGTCAGTCTTCACCCAGGGTCCTGGTTGGAATTACCGGTGCTGTAAGGTGCCGCCCCAGCTCCGAAACGTGACCCCTGGCTGTGCTGGACCACGGCCCTGCTCTGCCCAGGTCCCTCCCCCAGTGCTGCGGGGCACCCTCCCACGGCCCGGCAGCAGCAGCTCAGCACCCTCCAGCGCAGGCACACAACCGCTCTGACCACTAAGTAGCTTTTTTTCTTTTTCAAAACCTTCCCGTAACACCACCGCTGCCTGGGGAGAGAAGGCAGCACAGGGGAGTGAGCCAGCAGACAGCTCCCTCATGGGAAACACTCACAAACAGCTTTTGTTGCTGAGGAAAGGTTCGTTTGTGCTCTTGCAAAATGCACCTGGCTGGGAAACGCCCAACAGCAGCAGCTGGCCCCTGGGCATCCTCCTCTCCCACCATCGCTGGTGATTCGCCCACACTGCTCCACCGTCTGTGCTGCAGGGAAATGAGACCGTCGGTGCCACGTCCCGCTCCGAACCCAAAGGCAAGCCCAAGGACACTGCATTTTTCCTCCCAAAGCACAGATCTGCAATACCCCTCCCACGGCTTATCTCAGAGATTTACTTGGATTTGCCACGATATCCCAGCCTTTGGCCTTCAGCGTTCAGGCTGAAGCTCTTTAGGAACACAGGCTGCACCAAACTGTGACAGTTTAGCAAGGATTAAGGGTTTGAGGCTAGGGTTTTTTAAATCCAGTAGTGCTTGGATCAGTTCTTGGCCGTGTGCCTTCGGGCTCCAAGTTATTAACCTTCTGTTTCAAATAACAAGCAACAGAAATAAAGAAGGCAGAAGGAGGTGGAGGGGTGAGTATACATGCTGTACAGGAAAGAAGGCGGCAATATATCACACAATACATTTAACACACTGCTCATAATCATAATTAAAACTTGCTGGGGCACGGAAAACGGAACTCGCCCACAAGATTGGCACTGATGACTTCCTCTGTAAACCACAGGCTTCCTTGAGATCCCCCTGCCCTTAGAGAGGTGTGTACACAAACGAGCTCTGGATTTCAAGTCAGTTTTGCAGCCCTGGAAATGCCTGTGAGCAGGTTTCCATTTTCGAAGCCCAGGGCACCTCCGACTGCGGAGCGCCAGCAGGCAGCACCTGCTCCCTCCCTGCCGTCCCGTAAAGCAGCGGGGTGGAGCAGAGCTGGACAGAGTTGAGGGAACAGCAGTCCCGTGGTGGGGAGCTGAAGGTGGGGATGGAAGGTGTAGCGGACATGTGAGGGTCTTTCCAGAGGGAGCTTCACCATCCCATCGCACGGGGACGGAAGGTTTAGCTCCATCTCCTGCCAGCCATGCTCCGCAACAGCCCGAGTCTTTAAACAGAAATCCAACGCCCACAGCAATAAACAGGAACGGCAGATTCCCAGCTCAGCACAACTGTATTAATTCAGAAGCGTATATTATGGAGTGTTTAACTGTTCTGTAAATACTGAACCTGTAGAAACCAGCATGAGAGCAAGCACTAGTTAAATAACCTTTATCACCTCTGCTCCCTAAGAGTTTTCAGTGCCACAAACAGGCTGGATGCTCAGAAGACAGCCCATCTCTCCGGGAAGGCAGGCAAACAGATCACAGCTCGGGAGTTACAGCACCGACAGCACAAACCAGGGGCCTGCTTTAAAAAGCTAAGAGATCTCTGATGGGCTTTCTGGGGATAGGGAACCATGACTGGATTTTATAGGTCCAAACCCTAGGAACAAGAATTTCTTCATGAAAAGCAGCAGGCTGAAGGCTATCTTACTGCAGTGTAGCCCTCAGCTTACCTTCACACTGGAAGCTGAAACTGGGATCACACCTACAGAACACTGGACCCCAAGAAACAAGTGCTCCTGTGCCTGGAGCCAGTTTTCACTTTATAAAAAAAACCTGAAGACAAACCAGGCCATCAGCTCTTTTCCCATTAATTCTCACCTACCCTATACACCCCAGTCCACCCTTTAAAACTATGCCCAACATGGGGTTACTCTTTGCTTTAAGTAAGCTTTGTCACATTAGCCTGCTAAAAACATTTGTGCCAGCCACTGACCACAACTCACCCTGTGCTTCCACCGTGAGGTGTTATGGTTCTTGTTTTATACTTACGAATTATTTTAGTGCTTCCCATGAGACCTCCCTCTCTCCGTTTCAATTCAGAACAGCAAATGATTTGTCACTGTGGATGACAGCACCCCAAGGATGGGCAGGACAAGCACAGCAGACCAGAGGCAGCAAACATCTGTAAAAATCCTCGTGTTTTTTATGTTCTTACTTCTCAAGGGCAGTCCTCTGTTCAAACAGGCCCATATCACAGCCCTCCAGAGCCTGTTCCCAGCAATCTTTGGCTGGGAATTTGACGCTGGTTAATACTGTCCACCACATTACTAAGAAGCTTGCAATACTGTGACACAACATAAACATATTTGCAAGCTCGCCTCTGTCTTTACCCCGACTTCTCCCCCAAATAAACAACAAAACCCAAAACCAAACATGGCTGACACGCAGTGCAATAAACTACTTTTTCACTAGGTGGAAGGAATTAGTTTCTTGTATTACTAGTATGCGCTGCACAAGCAGCAAAGACTGATCATCTGAAGAGAACACTGGGGGAAAAACATTGAATTTCATGGTCATTTGTGGGCTGGAAGTGATTTAAGAAACATCCAGTATGAATCATAGCTCCAAGAGACAGTTTCATTTTTCTCTGCAGTTGCACCTTTCTGTTTCCGAGGTCTTTTGGGTTACAGCTGTGCCAGTTTCCCTGTATTTCCAGATGCACAATACAGGCTGCTCAAAGACACACAGTAATATATGAGCAATTCTCCAGGAAAGCAAAACTGCTCGGGAGAACACACAATAGACTGGAGGGAAGAGAAACAAAACAAGACACATTCAAAAAGGTTAACTTAACTCTTTTGGTTGAAGAACACAGAAGTTACCACAAATATTTGAGCTCCCACCAAGGATCAGAGCTTTGACTGCTTGCTCTATCTCAGCTACTTAAAGGAATCAGATGACAGTCTGCTCATACTGCCCTATATACACTTTTTCCAGGTCTTACACTTGATTTCTGGGCCTGATCTCCAGCAAGGAGTATAACAAGATCTGGGATACACCAAGAGAAAAGTCCTGCAGAGCTGCTTCTGTTTGCTCACTGCAACATAAAAGAAATGGCGGAGAGGAAAAAAACAGCAGACGTGAAAGAGCTATATTGTAAAATCAGTACAAGGCAACAGAACACGCACATTGGACATCAGGGACAACTAAACATGGAAAGCAGAGAACAGGAGACAGAAAGAAACAGGTAACACTCTGTGTGAAATTCTTGGCTGACACACCTTGATAATGTACATCGACGTCAACCACGCTAGGATTTTACCTTCAGTACTTTAAACTAATCCACATTTACTTTCTGCTATAACGTGGCTGGCCCAAAGGCCAGCCCAGAGGCTTTCAGACTTCCATATGGGGGGCAGCAGGGGGAAGCTAAGAAGTCTCTACTTTCCTCCCTCCAAAGACACAAAGGCAAAGGGGGTGACATTTCCCATACAAGCTGAGCAAAGCAGAGGCAAACACTGCAAACACTGGAGGTCATTATACCACTAACGAGGTGAGCCCCCAACACAGTCAGACAGGAAAGTCATACAGAGGTTGCTGTAATAGGTGGGATATGCTCGCATATGGCTGACATGAGCTGAATCCGAGAAGTCTACAGCTTTCACAGAGACACCAAGCTGCTGCCGGGCATCAGCCATGTGCTTAACTTCGCTGGCCTTGATGATGGCATCAGCTTGGGAATAGAGGTAAAGCTCAGGCCACCGTGAGGGCGCTTTCAGCAGGGCATCGTAATGGCTCTCGTGGATGAAGCGGGTCAATGGGTACAGCAAGATCCGCAGTACAACAGCTGTAGTAGCAAAAGTGAATAAGAGGAAATACTTGAGCAGCACATTTGTGGACACCAAGACAGTTGCCAAGGCACGAAGGCCTCCCCTCAAGTTTCTTCTGCCAGGGGCACTATCAAAAACGGTGCCTGCTACTTTGACGTTCTTAAATGGCTTGTGAGTGTGGAGCGCCTCAATGATGTAACGGTACAGCATGACACCACCATTGCTAAAAACATGAAAAAGAACCGGTCTGTTTTCTACACTGTAGTCAAAGAGCAGCTCCAGGAGTCTCTTGGCTGGGGTCTGGAGGGATCTGATGCCAAAGGTCTCAGAGAAGAATATCATCCTCCATGGAGCCGTGTAGCGGATGACGGTACACCCCTAAGAACAGAAAGAGACCCCACAGACATTTAGGCTGTGCTGTAAATTACAAGGAGTAAGGAAGCATCAGTACAAAGAACGTGAAAATTTAGAACAGGTTTCCACCAGAAACCACAGGGCCAGAAGGTGGTCTTTAGTGTCAGTAGTGAGGCACCAATATGAATAGGATTATATTAATCATAACAGCACACAGTACTATGAAAAGGTTTCTGCAGTAGCAGAGGCCTGGACTTGATGACATTTGAGATCCTTTCAAATCTTGTGCTAACTGGCACAGCCCCTGGGGACATTGCCACACAAGTTTTATGAGTCTTAGTCTTCACCCAGGAAGAGAAAACCATTTCCTTGATTCACAAACCTTCAGTATAAGCCATTTTAGTAAGAAGGGCCTTTTCTGCTACCCATCTAGTTCATGACATTGAAATAAATGCAAGGAGGAGTTGGAGGAGGAATTTCTTCCTGTCCTTGGGTAGTACTTGTTTGCAGCGGTCTCTAAGACTCACCCACAATCAACACTGACATGATTTTCATGAGCCTTTCTGAAATGCTCCAGCTGTGCAAATGAAGAGCACTGGTTCAGAATGCCCAAACAATTGCCATTACAGCCAAACCCTTACACTTAGGTGCAGCCTGGGAAACAGGATCCTGGAGGAGTTTCTAAACAGAGCAGAAGGAACTGTATTTATGAATACCTTAGGTCTTTTCTATCACCTAAACGCACTGACAAACACAAGGCAAAGTCACCAACACAACCCTCCTGCCCAGAGCTCCCTAAGCAGTGAACAAGAAAGAAGAGGATATCAAGTTCTTAAATCAAAGTCTTCTGTACCATCTTGCAATGGTTGCAGCCACTTCCTTATTAGGGAGCTAATAAAACCCTTTCCCTCCTTTCCCATTTCTATCAATAAAACCCTTTCCCTCCTTTCCCATTCCTATCATCTTTCTGATAGAAGAGTATTTTCAGAGAAGTTGGCATGCTGCCATGTAATGAGCTCCTCATCTGCTCAGCAGCACCTCAGTCATAACAGTCACTTAGTAATTAATTCTTCACCAGAACAAGCCAATTCAGGACTCTTGCACTGGATTACACATTAACAAGTTTATTGTTAAATAAACTTGTTAATGTACAAACTTTGCCACCTATAGCTGAAACAGACTTGGATAAATATAAGATCCTTGTATGGTGACAAAAAAAAAAAAAAAAAAGTCTAATGTCTAACTGGGTCCCCATACTACAAGCTGGGGTCATTCCAGTAAAATACAGTATTAGAAAAGAAAACGTAACTTAGGGAACTAGCAGCCAGACAGACCTCTCTGTTTCAAACACAAGGATTTCCTAGTGAGCAGGTATGACTACCACAGGATGTGTGCTTCACAGACAGGATAAAATAAATTTGGATTACACTATTTAGATGAATCATCTTCAGAGGAAGAAAAAGCCAAAGGAATGACAGGTGTTGACATGTTTTGTCAACCTGGCCTCCCCAAGTCTGTGCTGTGGCCTATTAGCAAGCAGTAAACGCATAATCTTTCCCCCTACATTTACCTGTTTGGAAAGTTTACACAGTTCATGTCACTCCTGAATAATCTCATAACTTTAAAAACCTTAAAATATTCCAGCGATTCACAAAACAGCAGCAACTGTCTCCAAGGAACTATTTTTGTCTCAGCTGCACGCACAGAGATGACATCACCAACTGTTAGATAATGCTGCCTGCACACTGTCAGACAAGGAGCTTTCAATGACAAGAGAACTTGCCACTCAATCCCAATGACTCTTCAGACTGAGAGCGGCTTTAGAGTGATTTCACCAACATGGAGAAAAGAAGCAGTTTCTCAGAGAGTTGTATAATAGTATCATGAAAATATAAATAAGCTACCCACCTTCTGACCGTAGATTGTGCTGTATTTGGCCAGGTATTTGTCCTGGCAGCCTGCCCAACCTAAAAGGATCACCACAGGCTGACCATCTGCGTGCCCCCTCTCTGTACCGCTTCCTGAAACAAATCACAAGATTTAAGATATTTGTCCACCAGTCTACCAGAATCAGAACTTACGGCAACTTGCCTGGTTAATAAAGTTTAAAACTAATGGTGAAGCTGGTATTAGCTTCATTTATTAAGTCTGTTACGAACACTGCCTCGTTCCAGTTTCACTGTGTGGGCGTGCTGAGGAGGACAGCAGTTTCAGTCCCTGCAGCCTCACAAAGCTCTCCGCTGATGCAAAGCCAGCGGTGTGAAGATGGCTACGGGGACAGAGACCCCCTCCTCACACCTCCCGGGCGAGGGGAGGCATCAGAGACTGCTGCCCCCTTCCAGGGGAAAAGGGACGTGTCCCGCCCTGCTCTCCAGAAACTACCAGACACCTGGTAGGGTACAAGTGTCTCCACGGCTCCTTCTCCCCCGACCCTGAGGGGTCCCCCCAGGCCCGGCCCCCCCCACCCTCAGAGGTCCCCCAGGCCCGGTGTCCCCCCCACCCTCAGGGGTCCCACAGGCCCTCCTGTCACAGGGGGCCCGCGGGCCCGCCCCCCCTCCATCCTCGGGGCCCCCCCTCCATCCTCGGGCCCCCCCATGCTCGCTCGCCCCCGCACCGCGGGCCTCCCCCGGCGCCAGCTCCACCGCCGCCTCCAGCCCGCGGACCCCCATCGCCGCGCCCTCCCTCCTCACACCCCACCGCCGCTTCCGCTCTCGCCACCGGAAGCTCCGCCCCCACGCCCCTCCGCAGCCAATAGGAAGGAAGAGCTTCCACCCCACCCCGCCCCGCCCCACTCTCCGGCTCTTCACCTTCCCGCCTCCTACTTCCTTAGCGACGCGCCCTTAGCACCCGGCCCGGGCTGGCCGCCCCGCCCACTGGTGAGGGAAATCGGCCCACCCATTGGGCCGGAGGGTCAAAGGCGGGCCGCGATTGGTTCGGCCGCGGTGTCAGTTATTCTGATGGGAGTCCGCCCCCTCGGGGAAGGTGAGAGGGAGTGAGGGGCTGAGGCGGGCGCTGCGGCGTGGGGGGGGCGTGGGGGGTGTAGGGCCTGGGGCGGTCGGGATGAGGGGAGTTGTAGGGCCTGGAGTGGGGATCGCAGTCAGGGGGGCTGGAGGATAGGGTGGACGTGGGGACTGAGGGGGTTGTTGGTCCTGAGGGAGGCATTTGGGCCAGGGAGACAGACCTGGGGGTGGGCGCTGGGGTCAGGGAGTGCGTGAGGGGCTGTAGGGCCTAAGGTGGGTTTGGGACTGTGGGGGCCCACTGGGCCCGCGGTTGGGCTGGATCAGGCCTGGTGGGATGGTTGTTTCTGGGGTAGGAAATGTTGAGACTGCAGCGGATTAGGGGAGGTAGGGGCCAGGGTGGGTGTAGGGATCAGTGCGGGGCCTGGCTGGGGGTGAGGAGAGTGCAGAGTTAGGTTTGGAGTTTTGGTGAGGAGAGTGCAGAGTTAGGTTTGGAGTTTTGGTGAGGAGAGTGCAGAGTTAGGTTTGGAGTTTTGACTGGGTTAACAGGGGGGCTGGGTGGCAGGACATGTGGGTGAGAGAGGGACCAGTGGCACTGTGGGTTGATAGGGGCTGGGTAGAAGGCACTGGGGTACACTGAGGATGGTGCATTGTGTGTGAGGAAGACTGTGGGGGATTTGAGGTCTGCCAGGAGAGGGTGAAACCTGCTAGGGAAGCAGAGGCTCTAAGTTTTGTTTGAGGCTGGGCACAACCTTGATGTTGAAGGTGCAAAGCTAACACCAAATCACTATCACTTTGTCCTTCCGTGAGTCCAAGCCCGTAAGTCCCTGGCACCTCACACTTGGACTGAGGCTGACGCAGCACCAGTTTGCCTTTTGATCTCAATCTGATGATTTAGCAGCACTCTGGATGTAAAGAACTGCTGAATTGCCAGAGCCAGTCCCTAAATCACTTGTGTTTTTCTTGGCAGGAATAAACCACTGCCCTGACCCAGCCTTGTTTTGATTATTAGGTCCAATGGACTGGGGTGGCAGCCCAGCACTATTGAGAGCAGAGTCTGAAGCCAACAAACAGGAGTTATGTGCTGATGCTAGCACTGATAAACAACTCATGCAAGTCATTTAACTTCCCTGTGTCTGTATGTTCCCCTGTATAAAATGGTCATGATAAAAATATTCATATACATTTTCCCGGTACTTTGCAATGCTGGCTCTAAAGGCTACTATGTCAGCAGATGCTCTTATTGTAGCAGCCAGGGACAGATACCACTGTATTCTCAGAAGCCTCACATGATCATTGTTTCAAACTCTTCTTTTTTTTTGCCGTTGATTCATATGCAAGCCCTTTGTATAACTAAAATCCTCACGTCCAAAGGCTAGTGCTGGTATTTCTGAATAGTGGGGGGTTACTGCAGCTTTATAATAAAAATAGGATAGCATTACACCACCAGCACCTTAAACATAAATATGGAAACGTTAATTTAGAATCAATTTTGGGATGTTTCAGACTGTAAAGTTCTTTTAACTAGATCTCTGTTGAGGACAGAGGAGCACTTTATGGGACTGTAAATTTCATGCAAACAGTCTCTGTGAAATAGAGATTCCCCCTACACACTAGCTGTTCTTTCAATATCAATCATATGCCTTGCAAGTAATGTTTCACAAATATTCTGTAAATCACAGGAAAATGCTAGCAATAATGTGAAATATGACTTTCACTTGACTGTTTCACCAGAGGCCCCTAACAGGCCATTCTCCTGTCAGCACTAACATTTGTTATGGCTAATAACATTTTCAATCACAACTATTTTGGGAAAATGGATTTATTTTAAACCTGCTTCCCCACAAAGGAGGTCCTGAAAATGCCCTGCCAAGGACACAGACTCCTTATACAGTACAGACCGTTAACTCCCCAGTGAAATTTCATCTCATCTTAATTCTCAAACGTTGTTTCCTAGCCAGCTTTTTGAAGACTTTGTTTGTTTTTTTTCAGATACTGAGGTACATCTTCACCTCTTGGTCATTGTTTTCAGTCTGGTTCAGATAATAGCAACAGAAAGTTATTTTTGAGCAGGTATCTTGGGGATATTCTGGAACTGATTTGGAATTTTGCTCCAGATTCTAGGAAAAAAGGCTTAAGAACTTTGTAGATAGGAAATTGATAATCTTAGCAACTTGTATTATATTGAAATAAACTTCTTATTCTGAAACCCAAAGATTTTTATGTCATTTTAACTTCTCTTAAACAACACTTTAAATAAAACCTGAAATTGTGCTTTTCTGATGTAGGAAGTCCAAGAACTATATTAGACAAGGCGTGAATTCCTTTCTTATCTTCAGACACATTTATACAGCTTGGTGGAGAGCAACGCACCTGTGTTAATGCAGCTGTCTGTGACCTTGTCGCTCTGTCTGCATCTGTGTATATACACAGGTACTGATGTTTAACTGTGTGGCTCCTAGAGATAGGTCAGTGTCCTAAAGCCAAAGGCATACATGTCAGTGGAATTCTCACCTACCTGAATGAATGAAGAGCATAATCCTCTGACATTTCATCCCCTTACTAAGCACACCTTCACATTTTTCAAGCTGGAATACTGAGCCAAAAGTGTGCCAAAGAAATCTGGCAAAATATGGATTGCTTTCTTTAACACCTGTGTGAAGGGATGGAAGGAAATGCAGGCAAGGGATGTTTCTGGAGCTTCTGTCTTCTTGCTTATTAGTTCTTATCATTTCAGGTTTTCTTAGATTGTTTTAAAACATTCCATAGAAATTGGATAAGAAAAAAACAGAGCAAATGTCTGTCATACCAAAGGGTCCCAAAGCGCTCTCCCACTGCCAAGGCCAAGCACATCTTCCTGGAGTGAATATGGGCCCAGTCCAAACGACTGTCACTCCATCACGTGAGGGAGGACATGCTGTACTGCTGTGCTAACAGGCATTTACAGCCCCCTTGACCCTGTCACTCCCCATAAATCCATACCTATTTGTGCTCTCATTTCACCCTATTTATTCTCTGGCAGGTCAGATATGAGATGCAGTGTTCATATCATGAGGCTAGCGAGAAACCAAGACTGGGGTAATGGGTAACATTAAAATGACTTTATTAACAGAGCAGAGAAGAGGGCTCCTGTGGTGAAGCCACCTGCCTTGGAAAAGAATGTCAAGTCTGTCGCAGATTCATTGTGCAGCTTCAGACATACCAGGAGCAATCCTTTTGCCCCAGTTTCCTATCTATGAAATAAGTATAAAGGAAAATGAGATTAAATTAATGTCTAGTAAGTGCTTTAATATTATTTGCCAGACATTTTAAATGTGATTCTGGTGGTTAATTCCTTAGTACAGGCTTTTTCTAGCTTCAAAGCCCTTTTTTAACTTCTTTCTCACTTTTGTCTAGGCAGAACAGATCATGACCTCTGTTAAAGAGCAGGAAGCCATCGGAAAGCTCATGGTTTCCTTGCAGAAATGGGATAGTGCCCACAAAGTTGCTCGAAGGTGCATCCTGGACAACTTCATTAAAAGCAATGATGGCAAGACAGAACCAGAGCTGGAGCTGGAGCTCTCCCAGGGAGCCGGCTTATTTCTGGCTCGCCTAACAGCATGGCTCAGGATGACGTATCTGTTTCCTTGGACAATTGGAGATGGCATGTGGTAGTGAGATGGAGAGGAGGAGAAAGTTCTTTACTGAAATTTTGTTTAAAGAATAAGCTTCTATATGGAGACATCCATATCCAACCGTGTTCTGCAGGGTTAAAAAAACCACTGGCAATCTAAAGATGGAAGTGAAGGGAAAGCCACGTAACCTGTCTCACAGGGACCTAGAACTGATGTTTTTTCTCATATCGGGATGAGCGTGCTGCCTCTCTGCCTGTGAGAGGAAGGTCCATGCTCTCTCCCAGTTCAGACCTCCACATAGTCAAAGGCAGCCTGGGGAGCACCACGATGGTCTGTAAATCTCTCCTTAGCCTTGACAAACAACTACACTTACAGCACATGCCTTGACAAGCTGCTGAAGTCCATTGGCATCCTCCTATCTGCTGCAAGTGGGTGAGTATAGAATGTCACTCTGTGAAAGGTGCCACGGGAAAGGCACACAAGGGTGAGGGGGTGACTACATAAAGTAACAAGTCCTTGGGCATCTTTTGGGAAGGCTGTGTGAGCATTTCAGGCAAGACAGGCCCCAGTGAGGCTTGTGGTAGGAATTTCAAATGCTCTCAAAACCAAATCCACTGCTTGTGCATTTCTCCAGAGCTACCAGGTCACGATGTGGAAAGAGTGTGGTGAGAGTCTGAGTGAGGCAACAAGGCTTTCTGTGCCTGTGGTTCAATATCTGAAATAAGCACAGAGTAAAACAGGAGCTGGTGACCTGCTGGCAGCAAAGCGTGCTGCTGGCGAGCATCTGCCTTTGCACTCTAGGGTGAGCCTCCTTGTGTTTACTGCCTGGGCACAGGATACCCACTGCAGCGAGGCCAGAGATGATAGTTCCCTGGAGCACAGCATGCTGACAGAGGAAGATGGGCTCCAAGGCAGGTGACACTTTGGCTTTGTTCCCCCTATCCTTGCAGGTGCAGATATCTTATTGAATTTCTGGAGCCTGGAGGTATCTTGATTCTCCTGGAAGTACTAGGGCTGAACCACCTGAAAGAAGAGAACAAAAGGGAGTCTCTAAAGCTGCTGCAGCTTGTTGCAGACGCTGGCAGGAAGTATAAGGAGCTCATTTGTGAAAGCTATGGTAGGCAGCATGTCCATCTGTGCTTTTTCCTAATTCAGGCAAGGATGTTCTCCTGACCTCTGGCCCCCGGGGCTGCTTGCCACGCTGAGCCACTCCCTTCCCTCCACCTGCCGGACAGCAGATTGCCACGGTGTTTCTCTGGCTGGAAGGAGTTCAGAGTCTCGGCTATTGTTGAGCAGTTGCATTTCATCCCCTCTCTCAGTTTTTAATGAGCTCGCTTTCTTTACAGTCATTTCTTTTGATGTGATATTGCTGTCCCGCTGGTTGCAACTGCTCTGGTTAAAACATTTTCCATTCTTACCTGCAGTGTTCACCTACTGCAAACTTTTCCAGACTTCCTCTCTGGGGGTGGAAGGAGCTTGTGGCTTGTATCTTTTGAAAGAACATTGCAACAGGTTTTTTTCCTGTTTTTTCTCCTGGGCAGTGGAAGCCAAACCCCATTAGTTGTTCTGTAGTTTGGATTATGTTGTCAGATGCTATGGGGTGATACCTGCCATCACAGCTCCAAGAGAGACGAAGTGGCAGGATCAGCAGAGGGATCCTTAGCACTGTTGGCATCCCAGTGTCAGACTCTGCATGTCTACCTGCAGAAGGGCTTTGGCCACCTACTCCAGCTGTGAATTTTGCCAAATGGTTTTCTAGTTGGTGGTGTGGCTCCTGACAAGGACAAGGAACTTTTTTGCTGGCTTCTGTTCGAGCCACACTTTAAGTGGGATCTGGTACTGGGTTTTCTCAGGGATGACAGTGAAACAGCTGAGATGGGTGACCCAGACTCATCCAGGCACATGAGTTGTTGTGTCTTTCTCTGCACAGGGGTGCGATCCCTCGCCAAGTTCTTGGCCACTTCCAGCTCAGCAGAGGCTCAAGAAGATATGCAGATTCTGCTGGACCCTTCAGACCACGGCAATCCAAAGTACCAGAACCAAGTCTACAAAGGCCTCCTTGCTGTGCTGCTGCATGCCACCACCACCCCCCCCCCCACCACCCCCACCACCCCCCGAGCCCAGCAGCTGGCCCTGCAGACGCTGGGGGCCATGCTGGGGGCCATGCAGGTAGGCAGCGTGCCTCCCTGGGGGCAAAGGGCAGCGTTAGCTTCTGTGTCCGTCCTTCCTGCCCTGACAGGAGCTGCGCCAGTCTCCTTGGCATTGCAAGCTGCACTGGGCAGCTCCAGTACTTGGAAGAGGACAGCCTGGAGTACTGTGTGAAGACTGTCCCTGTCACTCTGTCCTTTTCCCCCCAGGACGTGGTGGGAGAGGCGCCATCCCTCCTGGTGGAGCCCGTGCTGGGCACGCTGTGCTCCGTGAACCTGGAGGTCCAGCACGAAGATAGGTAGGATCCCTCCAGCCACCCTGCGCCGTGCCCAAGGGGGTCTCCAGGAGGCTGGGGCTGGGCATCTCCGGGCAAGTGTGGCAGAGGTGTGGGGAAGGGCGGTGCAGGCGGAGGGCAGAGGACAGGAGGCCTCGGTCAGTGCAGCTCCGGGACCAGCGGCGGGGCCGGACGGACGCAGCAACCCCAGAGGCCGAACTCCTGCTGGGCTACAGCCCTGCACAGCGCTGCAGGCCCACGGTGGCTCATTAGCATGGTGCTCATTAGTATGCGCCTTATTTGCATACCCAGGGTGCACCACGGGCTGGCGGCGCAGTACCGGTAAAGCTGTCCGCCGCTGCTGCAGCTCCCGCGGGGCCGCTCGGGTCCGGGCGCGGGGCCGTACCGGTGTGCGCCGCCTGGGGCCCAGCCGGCGCGGCGGGGGATCGAGCTGGGGGCGGCGGGGGTCGCCGTGATCTGTGGAGCGACATCCGGGGGTGGGTACATGTGCGGGGGCCCTAGCAGCTATACTCTGGTTTCTCTTCAAATCGTATAAATCTTTCGCCTTTTACTAAAGATTTCCGTGGAGGGGAACAAGCACGAGTGTCAGGGAATTTTTTGAGGCTCCACTTCGGTGGAGCTGTCTCTGCGCTAGTGAAAGACAGAACGAATAAACCGGGAAGTATAGTAACTGGGAGTGGCGGTCGGTGGGCGAGGTGACACCTACGCCAGGGCCGTCAGCTTTCCGCAGCGCTGAGCCGCTGCTCGGGCCCTTCCGCGCCGCGGCCGCCCCGTTCCCGTTGCCTGCTCAAATGATGAGCGGGTGACCAGGTGGGAGCTCGGGTGGGCCCTTCTCCAGCCCCGGGCGGTGCGGCGGGGCCGCTGCCTGCCGGCGGCTCGGGCCCCGGAACGACCAGTTAGCTGGGGACCTGTTCTGGTGCGACGGGCCGGCTCCGCAGCGCTGTCCGGCCGTTCCGGCGCTGTTGGCCCCGCGGGGCTCTCGGGCAGGCCCAGTCGGTACCGCTCGGGGCCCAGCCGCGCCCCGCCCTCGCCGCCGAGCTCCGCTCCGTGGCGGCCGAAGCGGCGGTGGGGGCGGCCGGTGGCCTCCCCCGGAGCCGATTTTTGGCCTCTGCGCGGCGCTGCCCGCGGGGACGATACGACCCAACCCGGGTGCAACACGGTCCTTCCCGCTTCGGCTCGCTGGCGCCGGCGGCTCCAACTCAGCGCTGTCCCCGTCCGTGCCGCGGCGCCGGGGGCCGGCAACGCCGCGCCCTTAGCATGTCCCTCACCGCAATGGCTGCGATTAGCATACCCAGGGTGCCCCGCGGGCGGCGCGGTGTGACACCGGCAACGGGCACCCCCGCTCGGCGGCACCGGGGTCTGGGGCCCAGCGGGGGTGTCGTAGCCGGGACGGGCCGGTGTCGGGCCGGAGGGCGGCGGCGTTCCGAGTAATGGTCGCCGTGTGCTGTGGGGCGCCGGCCGAGGCTGGGTATGCGTGCGGGGGGAGGGCGCACTTATACTCCGGTTTCTCTTCAGATCGTATAAATCTTTCGCCTTTTACTAAAGATTTCCGTGGAGAGAAACAAACACGAGTGTTGTCGAAATTTTTTAAAGCTCCATTTTGGTGGAGCTGTTCTTTATTTGGTCAAAAGCAGAGCGAGAGTAAACAACTGAGCCTTGCATACCTGCTTGCGGCAGTAGCAAGGGGCAGCCGTCGCGCTTCGGGCTGGCGGCGGAAGGGATCCGCTGCGGGATCGGGGCTGGCGGCGGAAGGGATCCGCTGAGGGGTCGGGGCTGGCGGCGGAAGGGATCCGCTGAGGGGTCGGGGCTGGCGGCGGAAGGGATCCGCTGCAGGACCGAGGGGGGCAGCAGCAGAGCCCGCCCATCTCGGGCCCCTCTGCGCCGCCTCCGTCGACCGCGCCGCCGCCTCATTAGCATGTGCCTCATTACCCGGCGGCTGTTTTGCATACCCAGGGTGCACCGCGGCCGCACCGCGACGCTGCCGGTGCCCGCCGCCGCTGCTCCCGCCGCCGGTCCGGGTCTGCCTGGTTTGTGCGGCCGCGGCGGGGCCGGGGCGGGCCGGGGCCCGCGATACCGGGGGCGGGCGGGAGGTGGTCGCCCTGAGCTGTGGGGCGCGGGGCCGGCGGCCGGTGCGGCGGGGTGGACGCTGAGAGTCATACTCTGGTTTCTCTTCAGATCGTATAAATCTTTCGCCTTTTACTAAAGATTTCCGTGGAGAGGAACAGGCACGAGTGTCGAGGAATTTTTTGAGGCTCCATTTCGGTGGAGCTGCCCTTACGCTGGTCAAAGACAGAACAAATGGCGGCGGGGTCGCGGTGTCACCGGCGGTGGTGCAGCCGCTGCTGTTTCCCTTCAGCAAACCCCTGTCCCCTTCCCGCGCAAGCACCGCGGCCCCTCTCGCCCGCCTGCCCCGGGGGGCCGGCCCCGCGCTGACCCGCTCCCCTCTCTCCCCTCCACCCACCCGGCTGCTGAAGGCCCCCGCGGCCCTGGAGGCGCGGCCCGCCCGGCTGAAGGGCCGGGCTGCGTTACTGGCTGCACCCAGCCAGAAACCGCCTGCCTTCCGCCGTGAGACCGCCCAAGGTAGAGGAGCTGAGGAGCTGGCCCGAGCGCACAGCAGGCTGTGCCTGCCAGGGCAACCGGGGGAGGCTCTCCCAGGGTCCCCCATCTCCTGCAGGGCTCAGGGGAGGCGCAGGGGCTGTCCCCTGAGGCAAGGGCGCTGCAGGGCTGCTGCTGGATGGGGATGGTGAGCAGGTCCTGCCACGGGTGTTTTTCCCCCTGATGCAGCAGCCCATGCTCGCTGAGCTGTGTCCATCATGCACACGCAGGGTACTATGTATGATATACAGCCACATGGTTTTCCTAAGGCATGTTTCCTGGAAAACTACATCATTCTTTCATGCTAACAGTGTAACTTCACCTCCCCTCCCTTCTAACATCTTAGAAGTGTTTGAAAACATCATTCTCACCTTTCTAATGTTCCTCATGCAGACCCAACCAGACTTTGTCTGAGGGAGCCTGTGCTGGCGTACGTTAAGCAGGCAGCTGCTGCAAAAGTCATTGGGTAAGAAACTCTGGAGCAAAATGTACAGGAGCATAAAAGGGACCTTAGAGCAGTGGCTTCCTTTGGGTAGGAAAGGACTGGGAATGTTCCTCCCAGGGAGCATCCACCCGTTCACCTCTGGCACTGCTCTCGTACCCCAGCTCTGCCAAATTTCCAGTATTGGGCTCTTTAGAGATGGGATGTGTTGAGGAATGGGGCAGAGCCGCTGCCTGCAGGTAGCAGTGATCAGACCCTCCCTGCTGCTGATATTGGAGCTGGCTTGAAGTTTTATTTATAGGGAGATGCCTATCTGCTCTGGCCCTGTGTGTTGTCACAGTGTCCCCTTTATGGCTAGACCTGGCAGCAATGTGTGTACCCTGCCACACCGCAGGGCTGAAGAGTGTTGTATTGCTTATGGCCACTGTATTCTCCACATAGCTGGGAGTCACAGTGAGCAGTGAAACACCCTTATTTAACATCAGCCACCCAATGGAAGAATCTAGCGCCTATGATTGACTGCAGAGCCCTTACGGAAATTCAGCCGTTTGTGCTAAAATGTTCATTCGGTATGAATTTCCTGCAGTGTCCACAAGATAGTGCTATCAGAACATTTTTCCTGCAAAAGCAGATGACAAAAAACCCTTGGTGGGTACGGAGACACACAAGTCTTCCAGGGACATGTTCACAGAAGTAATGATGGTACTGTTTGGGGCCTGGGTTCTTTATAGTCGCACAAGTAACTTGCTACATTGAATACACACAAGAAAGCTCCTGCTAATCATTAAAAAAATGGTTCTCAGCAAGCCCACACGTTAGATGATTGCTAATCCGTGCGCAGTGTTTATTTTGAGACACTTCTGTCTGTTGGTGCTGCTAGGGCAGGGTAGGAACATCATTTTCTCTGGGGGTCGCACCAAGAGGCCCAGACCTAATTTGCTGTGTCCTTCTTCCCCCATATGGGGTAGGGGATGATGGCCTGTCTCATTGCAGTGTACTAGCCAAGGAGTTAGCAGGAGTGGCTGAAGACCTGATCCATCTGAAAGTGGTACATGGCCTGATGGTTGCTTTGGGGAACGTGGATCACATGGCCAGCCAGAGACATGCCAGCATCTCCCTGGAGGTGTGTGGTGGTACATGGCAGTGGACATCATAGCACTGGGTCTGCTCCCAGAGCACCCGAGCAGAAAGGCTCCCTACACTATGGTTTGGTTTTTTCTCCTAAGCATAGCAGACACAGGTTTATTCACAAAGACAGGAGTGACCCTTCAGGGAAGAGCAGTATTTCCTCTCCTGTCTGCCTCCCCTCCACACACAGGGTGCTGGGAAGCCAGTGTTAGCCCTCATACCTCTGTCCTGGGTAGCGAGCACAGACAGAGCTAAGGGCCTAACCATGACAATTTGCCTGGAGCAAGACACTAGCACAGAATTATAAGCAGGTTGTTTTTTTCCTGCTGGTGCTGGGTAAAGGGTTTTGGCCTGCCTTTGCACAGCTCTGCCTGTGTAACAGCCACAGGGAAGGACTATGCTGTCAGTAGATATGAAGGGCTAAGTAAGTGATGGCTGAGAACAGGCTGCTCAGGGTGAAAAAGGGTTTAGAAAACTACCTGGTCATGCAGAGGATCAGTTCTTCTGAGCAGGTATTGACAGCATGGCAGGATGAACCTGCTAGCAACCACTGCGCTGCAATCATTTCACTGAAACACCCTCCCGCCTCTTGTCAATGAAGGTGGGAACTGGCACTGGGGGAAGGACAGAAGGGAACAAGGTGATGCTTGAGCAGGGACCCACAAGTTCCTCTTGGGTGTTCATGAAGTGCCATCAGTAGCACCAGTGTTAAAGAAGGTGGGTGAGGGACTTGCTGACGTGTGACCCAGGTTATCGGGAGCCACACCATCCAGGCAGCTCTACCCTCTATACATACACTCACATCCCTTCTCCCTACACACCAACTCTCTGTTTTGTTGCAGTATTTTGTCCACGCATTTCCCTTCATGGAGGAGTGCATAAAGGCGGCACTAGGACACACACTATTCCAGCATTTTATGGTAAACACACCATCCTTACAGGGTTTATTAGTGGCCCTAGGACCTTGGTCTGTTTTGCAGGGACTGGATTTCTTTTCACAAGAAATCCAGTCTTGCACAAGTACCCAAAAATAAACCAAGCCATCCTTTGAGAAGCGTTCACCCTCAAATCTAGGTGTTCAGGAAGAGAACTGCTCTGACTCAGCCCCAAGACAGAGCAAGGAGGGATCTCAGACTACTGCTGCTTCTGTGACAGTGGGAACTTGATGTCAGAAGTGTGAGCTGAAAGGCCATTGAGGCAAGAGGTAACCTGAGCTCCTCCAGATCAGGTCCCTCCTGACTAGCTCCTGGAGTAAATATACAAAGCAGTAAGCAATGTTAGGTCAGGGTAGGGTGGGACAAACAAGGGGCAACATTTTGTTCCTTGCACCCAGGCCCACCCTTACTTATCCCAAGACACCACTGGGCAAGGCTGGATAACCCAAGGGTAGTAATATCCGAAGTGAAACAGGACTGCTTTGCTTTAGTCCATACTCAGTAGGGTGTAACAGCAACAGCCCTTTTACTCTGGATGTGCCATCTGAATACGATGCAGGCAAAGCCCAAGTACCAGCCCACTTTGAAGATTTAGAGACCCTTAGAGCACTCGGCCCCACACTGTGCCCAGCACCTAAACTGTTGATCACAAAGTGCCCTAGCTGTCTGCGTTGAAGTATCCCTTCTCTAGCTGCTTGTCACTGCTATTTGCCCACATTTCATTAAGATCCTGACTCTTCTGCTGCCTTTCCTAGGACAGTCCTGAGACCTGGTACACAAAAATGGATCCAGTCCAGGCTGAAGAACTAGTCTCCAATACAGTAGACATCCCCAGAGACATGGCAAGGATGCAGTCCACAGCAGGTATGTGCACAGCTAGGGACAGTCACTTAAAATGACACCCTTCACTTTCAAGGGGAGAAGGCAGCTCAGGAAGCAAGCCAGTGTGGGGGTCTAGGGAAAGAGGGAGTAATGACAGAAGGATCCCTTTGTAATCTGATGTTTGCATGGCTGCTGGGCCCCAAGCTCACAGGGCCATTTGTCCTTTCAGAGACAAACCCTGGAGTGAGCTGAACAAACAGGAAACATGCCTCCCATCTGTCCTCCCTCAGCCTACCCCTCCTGTCTACTCCTTCCCAGAGGACAGGTTGTGTAGGGCCACCTGGACCAAGGTTGCACACAAGGGCCATGGCAGCACCTCCCTGCACCTGAGCCAGGGACAGCTTTGCACTTCTGCCCTCAGATACAGATTTTGGTGGACTGCTGAAGATGTGTGTTTTATGTGGCATGCTAGCCCTGGGAAATATGTGAAAAAAAAGTAGCATCCTGGAGCCATCTTCAAAGCCCAAGTAAATTCCCATGGTACACGAGAGTCACAGGGCCCTTCCTACTTACCTGATGTCATAAGAGCTGAATGACTCACTACATGCAGAGTCAAAGCTCAGGTGCAGGATAGGTACCCTCTAAACCTTTGATAAACTAATTCTACCCAGCAGAATCTCAACATTAAGAACCAAAATTTACTTTGAGTGATTTTTCTGTAAACATTCCAAGTGTAAAGGCTTTAAAGAGAAACTTCAAGAAATCACCAGCAGCCAGTTGTTAAGGGCTGTCAGACTTCACCAAAATCAACAAGAAATATATTTTCTAAGACAGAAGATAATTAAATCCAGGAATATTTATTTACCAAACTTCTTAAAATACTAGGTTGATGGGTTTTGGGGTTTTTTTTGGGGGGTTTTTGTTTGGTTGTTTGTTTTTTTTTTACAATTACATATAGTACATTTTCTTTCTAGAAAAGCCAGACTTGCAAGTTTTGCAATGATTCAAGCACATCTGGAAAGGTTATATGTACACTAGGAAACTATACATGTGTATCTAGCTCTATTAGATGAAACCATTGTCACTAGCAAAGGGCCAGATGCTAGACACATCTAGCAGACTCCCCAGCCCCCCCTTCCCCAAGCCTTGCATGGGAGTTGCTTCTAGCACTCCACTAGAAGCCTGATACCTGGCCATGAGGAGACAGAGGCTGCCAAGTTCACTGCCTTCAGGCACATGACCTGCAGACACTCTACCGCTTTTTAAAACAGGAGTTACACACACCACTGACAAACATGTAAGACATACACAAAACTGCTTGTGAACCAGGTTTTGCTGTATTTACTAAGGCTTCCACCACCTCATCTGCTTGCTGGCTTGTTCCTCCAGTTGCATGGCAGCCCCCAGGGCATCCAGTGTTTCTGTACAGAAAGACAGGAGTGACAGGGTGACTGACTTAGACACTGAACACCCCAGCCCAGCTGTCCCCCTCAGCAGGGCTCTGCAAGGGCCACGGGGGGCCTGGGCAAGAACTGCTCAGCCAGCTTCAAATCCTGCATGGTCCCACAAAGCTCTTCAGCTGTACTTGTTCATTTCTACTCATCAATAGTTTCAATCCTGCAGTTTGCAGTTCAAACTAGATGCCACTAATCAAACCATCCCAGAGGGCCAGACTTCCCTGGTCTGTAAGGCAGAGCGGGTGGTAGTACATACAATAGGACGTTACAGATCTGTTCAGATCACCTAGGAAAATTGATCTGAACCGTAAGCTATGCAGAAGGACTGGGTGCTCAAACCTCCACAGGTATACTGGTGTTACTTTCAGGTCTTTGAAAAAAGATTAGTGACAGCACTAGTCTGAGACACACACTAACATACCTCTGACACTAAGGAAGTTTCTTGAGCTCTCTTCTGTGAAGTACTTGGCTCTGCTCACAAAGGTCTCAAGATCATAGTCTGGTTGCTCCGTGATTCCCAAGAGGTAGTCAAGTTCAGTAGCCATTCGCTATATTTACAAGGGTAACAGTGATGAGAAATTGACTTTCCAGAAAGTTTTTTCAGATCTGGCACATCAATCAACACAGAGCTGAGCTTCTACAGACCAGTAACAGTCAGTGCTCGTTGGCAGCACAGGGAGGTTGCCAGGGGGTTGTACAGGGGAAAGGGGTCTGGCTGGCCACAAGCACCGAACCAGCTGTGCAGGAAACCACACAAAAAAGTTGGCAGTGAGGAAAAAAAAAAACGCACAGCATTGTACAGCATCTTGCATCTCTACAGCACACAGCCTCCCCAGGAGCGCTTGGCTCAGACATGGCAAGCTGCTATCAACTTGTAGAAGGCATCCTGGGCTGGGCTTGCCTTTTCCACATACCTGTCTCAGTTCTTTAAGCTGTTCTACAAGCTTCTCCTCCCGTTCGTTAATTTGAGTCATAGCCTCACGGAAGTTGGACATGTGGGGAGAGAAGTCCTCATCATCATCCTTGGAGAGCTGCAAGAAACAGTCCAAGTAAGAACAGAATGTTGCGCCCAGCTTTGAGGTCTGTTCAGCCAGCTGCACACACATACATTGTATTGAAGACCTAAGCCTTCTGCACAGGTCCCTTCCTCATCCTCAGTCTCCATCTGATTCCGTGTTTCACCACCTCCATTATGAGGACTGAGCTCTTTCACTCTGCAACAAGAAAGTTTGTGAATCTTCCAGCAGCTTATAGGCTACAGCATCACAAAACAGCTACCACAATCAATCAGTGCTCAGCAACAAACATTCAGCTGCACTTTAAAAGTTGCACATTGCCACCCCCAGAACAAGCTCACGGGCAGAAACTCCAGAGGTTTATAGGAAGGAAAGCTTGAGAAATGTTTATCTCCATGCCAAATCTGGGACCCCTCCTGGAGAGAAGTGTCCAAGTACACAATGCTAACTGCCAGCAAAGCCTTTCACAGAAGCTGTCTTCCACATGTCAGCTTGGTCTGTCATGAGCAACTGAGAGAACTTAGTATGGAAAGAAAAGGAATAAGGTTGATTTTTCCCCGGAGACCCACTGTGCCACAATAGGTCTATAATAAGGATGAAAGTCATGGCTGATGACATGGTATTAGAGGTAGGTGTCAGACACCAGCCAGCCATTTCATTCCAGTTACTCATGTCAGCTTCATATTTCCAGTGAGTTTTAGCCTAATACCCCCTTTCTTATAGCTTGAACTTGCCTTGTACATTGGCTAAGAACCTAATGGGCCCAACTCAAGACTAGAATCCTGCTGAAGTACACCAAGTCAGATGTAGCACTTTGTACTGTACTTTCAGGTGAGCAGGAATGACTGTCCACCAGAAGGGGAAAAAAAAAAAGCAACTTCAATCCAGAACCACACCTGTGAATATGTCAAGATTCACAGTGCTCCTGAATGCTTATAACAAGAATTACCATATGTCCTTTCAGAGTGGAATGCTTTCCAGGAAGGAACTAAGCAGCCTTTTGTGAACTAAATGAAGGAAAGCTACCAAGCCTGAAACGTGCAAGTGTCTTTTTACTTGTCACCTCACTGGAGAGGTGCAGGGGCATGTAAAGGAGAGACCAGGAGGCACTCACTACTCTGTTACAGGTGTTCCAGGTATCAGCAAGACCCCCCAGGGAAACTTGGGGCTCAGTCCCTGCAAATATAAGCCTTGCCTTGCAGGTACCCAAAGTCAACCATGTGGCCCTCAAAACACACTCCCACCATCTGCTTAGAGGCATTTGAGTTCTCTAGGTCCTTTAGATTTACCCAAATTATCCAAGGTGCCATACCCTATTAGTTCATATCAAAGTCCCTCAAGAACACCAAGTGTTTTGTGCCATCTCTAGGGCCACATCAGGGACACATTCTTAGCCTACCCTTACAGGTGCAACCCAAAGTACTAAAAAAAAAGTAAAGAGCATGGAGGTAACCACTGAGGACAGTGTAAACTTCCTACAAAAACCAGGGCAATCTGAAGTCTGGCATGAGAGACTGCTCTGAGGAAAGGAGACAGTCATGGTTTTATACAATCTCTATTATGTCTCACACATAGAACACCCAGGTTAGTTTCATAAGACAGCTCTGAGATAACTTGCTTTTAACAACCAACCTCCAAATTACCATTACAAGCAATAGAAGAGAACTAGATTTCAAAGGTCAGAATAAAAGCAGCCAAAACGCCTTCTGCAACAACAGTAGAATCCCCAAGTTAGAAAGGCCATTACCTGTCAGCGTATCTCAGTGTGTTTAAGGTGTACTCACACGAGCTCATGCCTGGAGAAATCATTGCTATCTGCAAACAGAACAGAAGACCTCAGTGACTCCCACATCTGACTTTTGCTCATGTTAATGGTCCTACAAATCTCAGCTGACAGCTAGGACACATTAGGACAAAGGGTCAGAGTTGAGATATTCTGTCAGGTCCATTTTTTTTTAATTATATAGCTTCTGCAGGACATGCCAGTGGCCCTGTATCCAGCTTCCCACTGGCTTCGTGTACATCCACCATGCTGCACCCTCCACAGGAAGCAAAGCCCTTTGAGGGCACTCCAGGCTCTACTGTAGATTCACTGCATGAAATTGACTTTGGCAGCCTTGCTGCTGCTGGAGCTGGGCACAGCTCACCAGTTTTTTAGTCACCGTGGGTGAGAAGAGGAAACTGACTTTTCTTTGCAGAGAATTGAAGCTTTCTGACTTCAAAGTCCTCTCACTCTAGAGGAGCATGCATCTATGTGGTCACATTGCAGAATCCATAAGCAGCGTGTGTGTTTGTGCCACATGCATACTCACCATACAGGTCCTTGAGTTTGTTCCTATGAAAGAGTCTCTTAGCACCTGGGTCAGCTTGCTCTCCCGGAAAGGGGTATGAGACTTGTTCTGCCCTAAAGCTCGGATACATTCCTACAAAAAGACAAGCCTTGTGAATGCAATGTCTGCATCTCCTCTCAAACCGCTCTGCAAGCTATCACCAATTGCTGGTAAACCCAACAGGCTAGAGAATAGTCATCTCTATTACTCTGCAAGTGCTTCGTAGCCTTTTAAATATACTCCAGAGATTTGACTGTTACAGGACAGCTGGTATATCCATCACATAAAGAAAAAAAAAAAAGACCAGTGAAGCTCAAAATGGCTGTACCAGTGTCTGGCCTGACAAAACTGCACTGCTTTCCTGGAAACATTCTAACCATTTTCAGGGTTGTTAACATACTAAACTAGGATCTTTTTGGCTATCCTTTTCCCCTGCACTGGAAAGAAACAGAAGAGATAACAGTACAGTTGAACAGAATCATGTGTTGATTACCACTATTTGCTCCCTGATCTATAACTCACCTTCAAAGCCAGCAAGCTCTTATTGATTTCTGCACCTTCCATTCGTGTCTGCCGATCAGCACTAGATGTGTCCGCACCCCTCTCATTTCCTGCCAGATCCACCAAGGAAAATTTGCCAAGCAGTTTCCCTCTTTGGCGTAGTAGGATTTGGAAGCAGGCATGTGACCGTGAAGAGCTAGCATTTGCAAAAGTCTGCCCAGATGTCCTACAGCAAAGATGCAAACAAGTGTTAGAATTGTGTCACAGAAGGCACAACAGGTCCTGACAGCACTAGGCAAGACCTGCAGCCATTCAATTAAGTTGTTTAACCTCCCATGTTTTATCCCACACATTAATACTTCAAGTTTGCCTGAATTCCGGAATTACCTCTGATACAAGAGCACAGAAGGACTGCTGTAAGAAACATGAACCCCAGTTGTAGAGATTTAAGGCTACTTAAGCTGCCTGGCTCAATTCAGCCGGCCTACACTGGAATGCCTTTCTGACTGCTAATGCCTTACATGCATTTGGAGCTGGAGGACGTACCTTCAGCACCGCATGTCCCTGCCTCAGAGCAGGGCACATGTCATTTTCCTAATGCATCTGCCATTACACAGCAAGCTCAGCCAAGCTTCCCATTAAACAGCATTAGCTGTGCTAGCACATTACAGTCATGTTAAATCCCCTTCTTCAGCCAAGCTGGCTTGGCATTTCACCTCTGCTGTGCAGCTGCACCTGCCCCATCACTACAAGACACAGGCTGGAGTCTTACAAGTTACCATAAACCTCCCTGTGACCTTCACTGTCATTTACTCCCTAAGAAGGCTGACAGGTTCGGTATCACTTGTGTCTTTAATGCCAGGGGAAGGGAGGGAGGTTGTCCTAAAGTGAGGCAGGAGTCTGAAGTGTTGAACAGTTCTGGACTGAATTGTTAGCCGAAAAGGCATGCCTAGCAGAGTGCTGAATAAGCTTTCACAGGATGTGCATATGCAGTCTAATACAGAAGCCAAGTTCTCATTTGCCTAGTAATGTTTTCACAGCAGTTGCAACTTAGCAGAGACAGATAAGATTGGGTAATACAGATTTTAGCCCCCACCACAGCCTTCCTGCCAGAACAATAAGCCAAGCCTGTGGCTGTCCCTTGGCACCTGCTCTCAAGGATTCTTTAGACAAGATCCCTGAACAACATGCAGCATTTTTGTTTGTTGCCATTGGAATTGCTCATCTGGCCTGCAGTTAAGCCAAAAAATTTTTTGCAGCTGTAAGTTGATGCCAGCTGCTCTTCCTTGATCTTACAAGCCCACAGGCAGTTAGTTCCCCGTGTTCCTGTAAACTATCTGATACTTCTAGAAAACAGCTAGACTGCTGTTTAGCTATAGCACCAGGGCAGCCATCTCCTCATGTGATTAGTTTCTCTCTTCTTACAGTTACATGAGGACATATGAACCATGAACTCTGACCTTCTCTATGGAAGGCAGGCTAAACCCATTCCTGCTAGCCCTTTATTCTGTAACCACCTTCTTGTATTCATGCAGAGGTGTTGCTCAGTGTCTGCCTATTACTGGGAACAGCAAGCTTCCGTTTAATTCCCAAAGCACCAGATACAGACATTGTGTATTTTTTCTAGACATGAAGATACAACAGGACACTACTTAATGGTTTTTAAGGCACCAAACCTGCAGGCACTGCCCATCTCAATCATTCTGATGACATCCTCAGCACAGGTGACTTGTCTTTCTTGGAGACCAACAACCTGGACCTGCTGCTTGCCATCCTCCAGGACTCGAAGCTTTGCCTTCTTATTCAAGAGGTCAAACACCTATATCCAGGCAACAAGATTGAGGAAAATCTGAACTAGGTCTCCTTTTAAAGGTGCTGTTTCTATATAGCTTTGTTAACATAGCCTTCCAAATCAATTCCAAACACATCAAGAACAACAGACTATTACAGAACCTAGTAAGTTTCACTCAGCTACTTATGAAGCATTCAACCAGCCAGGTCAAGATTTAAGAAAACTCTTACCTTGCCATTGTATATTTCAAAGAAAGTCACATAGACTTCCAGGTTCTGACTCCTGTACCTGGGCTGGTTTAGGAGAAGGAAGACATCTTGTGCTAGTGAGGAAAGGCAGAAGTTTAGTGAACTAGTTTAAAACTAATTCTAATTGCTACTTTATCTACTTTCAAATATTGTACAGCCATAAGGCAGTATCTAGCAGCTGAATGACAGTCATCCTAAACAAATGCTAGTGAAACAATTAGTCCTGTGCTACCATCTGGAGAATGGTTTCAGCAACATCCTCCTCATCCAGGGGAATATGGAGGTTTCTACTGCTAGTGTCACCCGCAGACAGCAATCCTTACTGATCTGGGGGAAAAAAACCCAGGGATCTGCTGTTGGTTTGGACAGGCCTGAAAGTCGCTTATCTGAGTTTCAAGCACTTCTTTGGAGAGCCTAGAAAACATGAATCTCTGAGCACCAGCATTGCTGCTGTTTAGAGGAAGCATACCAGATTAGTTCACCCTTTGGATGGGTCCAGTGCAGTTTTCACAATTAGGCTTCAGACTCTGAGCTGAAAAACAGAGCTTCCTTCAGGGCCAGGCATAACTAATTTTCAGAAACTAACAAACAGTTGCTCATTTCAACTGCCTTGCTCACAGACAAGTTTCACAATATGCCTTTCTAAAGGGAAGGTAGAAGTGGTCAGGGTTCATTGTGTTTTCTAAGCATCTGTTTTCTGAAATAATTTTGTATGTGCTAGGTTTTTTGCATCTCATGCTTACAGGAAGAAACATACATTCACATGCTTTCTGTATAACAAGCTTTATATCAGAAATGGGTAGGGTTGTGTTGCATTCAAGTCAGGTATTCCCAAACACCATCCCTAATCTGAGACAAAGGCGAAGCAGAAAAATCAAAATTAGGTGGTTCAGCCCAGAAAATGCCCAACTAGAAAATGTCAACTCTTTGCCTCAAAACCAAATATCTTCTGGTGAGTCAAGTGTGGATCTAGAAACTTACAGGCTGGATGGAAAATATTTTGTGAAACTGAAAAAAACCAATCATACCTCCTGCAACAAACATGACTACCTATTACTGAAAACACAAATACTTCATGTATCTTTTACTGGAAATATTTTAAATAACCATACAAAACCAGTTCTTATCTATTTAAGAAAAACAAACACTAAATTGATGTTATCTGAAGAAAAGTCAACTTACACGCAAAAGCATATATGCCTTTTGAGGCATTCTGCGCTTTCCCAGAGAAATCTCCGCCCATAGTCTGTGAAGAGAAAAGGCTAGAGGTAAGGTGTGGTACCTTAATCAGGCTACCTGATTTTAGTCTAGAGAACATATGAGGAAGTTACCATATATATGTTCCAGTGTCAGCAAGATTATTAGAACACAGTGCAATTCAGGATAAAAATCAGTTTGCTGCTTCTCTGTCAATTCAGAAGGAAGATCTGGACTATGCAAAGCAACAGCTGAATGCCTGTAAGGCTGCGCAGCACAGTCACAGCTGCTGTTCCTCCAAGGGGAAATGCACAGCCTTGGCAGTGCAGCCAAATAGCCTCTGGTCAGAAGCAGCAAAGCCTCATTTTCTAGGACACAGGTTGAGTAACATTTTCACTGCTACTTGCAAAAACTCACATGATATCAAAACACATCAAACTTCTAGATCAGACAATACTTTTAACTCCTTTGACCAAATTTCAGTTAGTGCTATCCTGGCGATTTGCTCTGCCACTTTGATATGAGACAGAGTCAATTATTTAAAACACAACTCAATCCCATGACACATTCTCAATCTTCCAGGGTTTAATATGCAGCAGTCCAGCCTCAAGGTACAGCTATTGTACAGAACTAGTACAAGGACCCTAAGATCGGAAAGGGAAAGTAACTTCATTGCCTATGATTTTAGTGCCTCACAGTTGTATTCCTGTAGCGTAGCAATGCTCAGATGAGCAGGTTTGTCTGCCCATTCCAGGGCAATGGAGGCAGCCTATGTCCAAACTTCTATAAGCTTCCAGATTTCCTTCTGGATTGCTGGAAGATACCTGCAGCTCACCACATGGCACTAACAATAAGAGATCCTAGCCTAAAACTTGACTCTAACACTGGAATGACAGCAACTGATTACTCAGACTGGCAGGTTAGCCTAGTCCAGTCCAGATCACTGTGGTTTGAGGGAAAGGCTTCTTGCAGAACAAGACAAGAGATTTGACTCTGCTATCATGCTGTGGGGAGAGACTTTCCCACTTCCCTATAGTTTCCAGAAGAAGAAAGTTCAAAAGACGACACAGTAGTTGAAAATTCAGAGCAGGTCACCTCTGTGGCAGAAAACACAATCTTCAAGTCTCTTGAAACTGCAGCTGGTTGACTGGAAGGAGTGGTGAGAAAACTAAGAATAATTCGTCCACTTCACAAAAAATACCGAATCACTTAAATGTTTACTGCAACAAGAGGTTTATTCTTCTATAATCACTAATGTCTTTGGAATGGCTCCAAGCTCTAAACAGCACAGACAATAGCCTTTGGCTCAGACGTAGGCTAATAGTCCCACTTTGCAGACTGCAGTTAGGCAGCGATAGCCATTTGAGGCAAGGAATACCCATGACTAACACTAACATGTCAGGACATCCTAAGTCTTTAAAACAAACAGCTGTGGGGGAATTTTAGTACGATTTTCCTCGCAACCTCAAAGGAAACCCACTAATACATCAAACCACAGAAAAAGAGGATTAACAACTGACAAAGTATTAACTTTAAGACAATAACACCAAGACCCAAACTCCTTATACAATCCTACTCGTTATCAACATCAAAGAGCTTTAAATTAATTTATCTGAAGTAGAAAATTTGAGACCTTTGATAAAAACTTACATGTGTTTTGCCGCTGCCTGTCTGGCCATATGCAAAGCATGTCGCCTTCCCACCCTCAAAGATGGTCTCTACAAGAGGTCTAGCAGTGAACCTGGATATTCAGAAGGTAAAAGTTAAGGCAAGCATTTCACACCCTGCTTCACCAATTTTCTTCAAAAAGTGCAAATAAAAGCAAATCCTTAGGGAATCAGCAAGGCCATGCCAAAAGTAAACTTTAGACTTTTCAGTCCTTTGGTTTCGTCCAAAAAGGATTTCAATATTTCAGGTGGCAGTTTAAGTCAGGATGCCATCTAGCCATAGCTCCATGCTTTTATCTTGCAAGTCATTCCCAGTGAGAAGAAAGCATTACCTGTATACCATTTCATTAGAAGAAGATTCATCAAATGAGAAGTCAAATCTAAATGCTTGGGTGTCAAGGTATTTTGTTAGGTCCACTTTCTGCTTTGGCTCATGCACCAACAGGACACACTTGCTTGGAACAGTAATCACATCACATTCCTTTTTCAGAAGTTCTGTTGACAGAGAAGACCCTCAGTTTTAACAAGAGTAAGCAATGTCAAACTGCTCCACGATAGAGCTGCTTGGCCAATACACTCACCTTGTTTATTGAGAGGGCGCTTCCTCACACAGACACAAATCCTATGTTCTTCTATCTAAAAGAAAAGTAATAATTTCCCAATTATACCCACACCTGCTTAGTGTTACAGAGAGAAGGATCCAGTGCTCCCTCACATCTACTTTTCTATATGGTGGACCAGTCACCGTACTCAGACCCACTCATGCAGGGATGCAAGTCTTAAAGTCTGTTTAGCGCAAAAGAAACACTACAAACAATTAACCTTTACATAGCATACTCCAGCATATCAGGTAGAAATGCTGCTATGCTATATAAAGTGCCCCAAATATTCTGTATCAGAATGAGAAACAAGTTTAGTCCTTGGCCAGCTTTCCAGCAAAATCTGTAATATCAATATTGCAACTATGGTCAAATTCAGGCAAATTATTATTTTAATTTACCCCAGAGGTATTTTTTGACCTGAAGTTCTTTACTGATGCAGCAAGTTTAGCTATTTGTGCAGCATGGCTACACAGCAGTTGAGTTTGAAAAAGTGCATATTCCATTGGGTGAAGCAGAGAGCAATGACAAACTTCTGTCATGCAGTAATACGTACACAAACAGCTGGTTCCCAGCTCCGCAGGATGCAAGCACACAAACCACTCAGTGTTCTAAGGTAATTCACACCCACTTTTTTGTTTGAATTTAAATGCTGTCATTTTTCACTGACTATAACAAGGCTTTTTTGAGACAAGGACTACTTGTTCTCAGGTATCAAACAATGCTACCTCCATAATTGCTGAAGATATGAATCAAGCCTGTTTTTCTAGGTTTTGACCTTTACTTTTGCTCCTCCGCTTTTTGACCTAGTTTAAAATTACTTAATATAGGATTTACACGCAGTACACTGTGTTACAGGGCAATAGTCCATTTTAAATTATACCTAAATGAGTTAAGCTACTATGTTACAGGCTCTGCCATTTGCAAGCTCTGAAAGATACTGATGTTACCACACAAATCATTGCATAATTGTCAAAGCGCAAGCTCTTCACTAGTGACATATGCAAAGTAGCGCAAGGCAGCTTAGCCCAAAATAGAGAAAGTAAATGAAGTCACATATACCACCAGATGCCTCAAGATCACAGCATGCTCAGACTGTTTCCAAGGTGCAGTGATGCACTACATTGCTCATATGCTAAAATCTTCAGTACAAAATAAAGAACTGTCTACAGGCTGCAGTTAGTGGCCTCAGTCTTTACTTACTGGATCAGTTATAGATATTGGCTGGCAGTCTAAAGTTGCTCTAAACTCCTTGATCATCCGTGCAAACTCCCAGTTTGGGCAGCTGCTGTCAAATTCCTGCATGGAAAAAACACAGAAGAGAAGGTAATTAACCTGTTACAGAAAAAAGCCCCAGAGCATACCAAACAATCAGCTATATGCAATCAGAGATATTTCACAAGATTGAGAACTTCTGAAACTAGAGTCAATCCATCCTTACATACAGCTTTTTAAGAACAAAGCCTGACCAAAATATGTTTTAGTTTCAACTATTGTGATACTGTCAACATAGACTTTCCCTTTACTGGTGTATAGTAGAGTACTCCACCTGTGCACGTTTTGTCCTGATTTCACTAATTTGAGCTCTCTTTTCTTCTCTCTTGTTTTTCATTTTCTCCATCTCTTTCACAATGTTAGATTTTCTCCGAACTAGATAAAAAAAACATGTCCTTGGATTAAATTTTCATACTAGATTTTAAGCACAATACAAGTATTCCAACTTTTCCAGGCTGCTGACTGACCAGCTTGTACAGGAAACAATCACCTTCAGAAGGATGGTCATTAATTTTGCAACACTTCCTTCCCAAACTAGACCTACCTACCACAGAAATCACCTAGGAAGTCTCATCCCCACTCCAAAGTAAAGGCAGCTTTTCTGAGGCAATACTGCTATACCACAGTTACACATTTGTATTAAAATGACTCAAAATATTCAGCCTTACTGCTGAAGCCACCTTTTCAACCTTTAGTCTCGTAGTATACAAAGCAGCAATCACAGTGATGCATTGCTGACTGGTGAGTCAGTTCTTACCCACTGGCTCCCTGGTACCTGGGCTCACTGAAGAGCTCATTCTAGCAGCGGGCAGATGATCCTCTGTATTTCCATTTACATTTGTCACTGAGGCTTCTGGAGCACAGCTCGTCCTGCTAGTCCTGGTTTGGCCAGCTGCATAAAGAAGCCAGACCAAAACCAATAATGAAGATTCCAAAGGTCAAGAATAATTTTGTCTTTTGGAAAGCCTCATAGACCACAGACATTTCTCAGCTCCAATTCTGGATCAGGAGAGAGAACTAGCTAAAACCTGTGGTAAGTCTGCAAATAATTTTTTTTAATCCTTTGCTGATCACCAGCTTTTATTCAAAGCTACAAATCAAGGCCACAACAACTAGACAAGAATTTAGTATCAAGCCTCTTATTTCAACACCTTTGCAGAACTTAATACACAAGGCATGCCCTCAGCTATTGATAGAGTAGGGCTGGTAGAGAAAATTTTGTAATTCAAGTAGGCTCAAGTTCTTGCTTCACTCAGCCGGGATAGGTAAAACTACTACCAGTATAGTTACAGAGCATGTTGTCAGCAGTGTTAAGGCACTTCTCTTCCCTCTCAAGCCCTTTATATAAAGTGAATACCACTTTATGCCTTTAAGCAGATACCACATCCACCCACACACATAACCAGGGCGCTCTGGCTAATAAAGCGCATCATTATTCAACAACACTGTTTCCAAAGTCCTTTGAGAATCCCTTCAGGTAGGAGCCCTGAATATTTACATAGCAACAGGCCTCTAGGTCTTTCTTGTTTTATATGTGAAGGAGTAGAGGTTACCCATCCCCCTGGGATTTGCAGTTTACATAATTAAATGCACACAAAGCATCTTGCCTCACAGTAAGAACGCACAGGGTTCTTTCTCCACTCACCAGGAACTGACGAATTGTTTCTGGTTTGTGTAGAGGTACAGGGATCTACCCCCATCTCATTTTCCTGGAGGCTGCACTGAGATTCTGTGATAACAGACATCCTGGAACGGCCACGCATAGCTTTGGAAACAGGAATTCAAGGTCAGCGTCGTGCCTCAAACGCTTGCAAGTAATAAAGTGCTCACAAAATGCAGAACAATGGGGAACACTGTGTGGTTAAAAGAACCTTTTCCAGATCTTTGATACATTAACAAAGTACAGGACAAAGCAATGCAGGTTGGTGAAAAGTGATCATGAAATATACCCCTGCAGAAAAGCAAACAGTTTATTCTAGATTTAGTTCCAGTGAACTAATGAACTCACTAATATGGTAGTTCCAGAACCTTAGTACCTAGGAAGGAAGAAGTTACAAGTTGGGGAACTGAGAAATTCTTTGCAGCTTCACACTGGTAGGGCTGTGTGAATTAGCAGTTTGATGGTGACCAGTACTACTGCAATCTGGCAACTGGTCACGGGCAGCATCATGCCCACTATCACAGCACCCATGCACAGCGTGTGTGGTATACAGTGGAGTGGGAGCCTGACAACACTAAATTCAGCTAAAAGACTATATAATCACAACAGCAAATCTTTGGAAAATATCCTTTTGTAGGCAGTCTCCACTGTCACATGCTAAGATATTGCCTTCACTCAAAAGTCCATCACAGAGCTTCCTAGGGAAAGAACTGGAACATACACCTCAGTATGTAATTTGTAAAGAAATTTGATATAAAAAAATAGTGTGATATGCAAGCTAAAACTACCTTCACCTCCAGTGATCACAAGAATTTATCCAAAATCAATTGGTATGATTTCAGGGGACACCAGATCTGTTTCATACCAAAGGTTAATTTCAATTCTGGATCAAAGCCCTTAGAACCATAACCACAAAATTCAGTGCTCCTATCTGTTAACTCTTTACCTGGAATCTTCTGCTCAGGTGCAGAGACATTAGATGTCACTGCTGCATAGGAACAAAAAGTATCAGTTTCATTATACTCAGAGATGGCATTTTATTCCATTTGGTTTTGTCACACATGTCCAGGCCTGATCTCATCACAACTCAGCAGCACTTTTTCTGTAAATGTGAGTGCTTCTGGACAGGTGTACCAACTGGAGAGTATGCTGCATCTAAATGGGTTTGATCCAAGTGATCCTTGTACATGAGGATATTCAGCATCCTCCAAAATTCTTATTGGTTCACAGAACTGAAGCAATATCTGTTTCTTCATTCATTCTGAAAGCACTGCTGCTGCGTCTCTCGCTTCCCTGAATGAGATGGGAGATAGGCAGCTCCTGATCTTCTTTAATTTCTTTAGTCTAAGAACCACCAAAACTTGAAGCCAGTATAAGCTTTCAGATTGGTGCAGTACAGAGTTTGCAACAGGACAGATACTGACACTCATAGGGTTTGGCTAGTTATAACTTTGAGGAATATGTGAGGAATATTATTTGAGGAATACTAGAAACGCTGCTTCTCTTGTACTCTAAGCAAATCTTCAGGGACAAGACTGTGCCAGTAGGAAAGGCAACAGGTATTTCAGATTTGCAATTAGATTCTATACTTCAGGAAAGCCATGACCTCTGAGGAAACTTTTCCATCAGTCAGTGACTGGATCAACACACTTATTTTTCCAACTGGCTATTCAGCTCCATTAACTAACCTGTCAGAGCAGTCATAACTTTACCACATCATTCCACTTGCCAGTTCACAAAAATGTATGGAGAATTCTCTCGATTTGAGAAAGATCAAGATATTCAAGTACAGAACAGCTTTTGAAACATTAAGCTGCTGGGACTATTACTGCCTCTCCAATGCAAGGGGATTGGTACTGTTGTCTTCCAGTACCAGCTCTCCTTTCTTGCAACACATGCAGCACAAGAGGCCAGACAAACCCAGATGTTTGGTTTACAGTTCAGCTGCATGGAAAAGCACACATTTTGGCTAACTATGTGCTTTAAGAGAATAATTAAATTGGCAACCATTCAACCTCAGCATCACACAAGTGTATTATAAATAAACCTGTAATGCTGCCACTTGCAATTCAAAAAGCCAGAAGAGTCAGCCTCATCTCATCAAAACATGGGATTTTTCCAGCTCCTGACACCTCAGGAAAAACAATTCCTTAGCAATCCCACATCTCTATCTTCTCTTCTGGCTTTGCTCAAAACATTGTACTGACATACAATCACTGAGCCATGGCACACCAGCTGGCACTTTGGCTGCCTCATCTGAAATGTCTCCAAGGATAAAGCTCTAGTCACTGTTTAAGGTGACTGTTTGAAGAGGAGACATCCATTTGTCACCGCTATTTCTTTCTTGCACTTTACACTCATTTTGACACTGGCAATCTTAATAGCTGCCACTTTTTGTTGTTTGTGGCATTTGCAAAGCTCCATACAAAAATTTAAAACTCACAGCAACAGTAACTGCCTAGTGACAGTTAAAGCAGCATGAAGGAATAACTGCAGCAATGCTGCAGAAAAAGGCAAAACATCAACAAACCCTGGCTCACAGGAACAGGACAGCAATCTGTTAGCAAGGTTTCTGCACTCAGGAGTCCAAAGCATTGGTATGAAACAGTACGCTCTTTATTAGCATTGCCCGACTGAGCAGCTTTATGATGCACTGAACTAGAATATTATGACTACAATGAAGGATCACCACTGTGTCACAGGGATATAGCGGAGAAAAGCATTTTCTCACCTTCCCGGGGAGCAGGAATTTTTGAAAGGGTTGTTCTACGCTTCTCTTTCTGAAAAAAATGAATACTTTAAGTAACCTAAGTAAACTGCAAGTACCTAGCACAGCACTGACTGAAACAAGAATTTCTGACTAAAGTTTGAGACAGAGAAGACAAGTTAGAGACCTCAAACTTTAAGACTGAGGATATTATTTATAACAAAACCTATGCTGTTAATACTTTAGTACCTTAGGAGAGACCAAATCACTTTAAAGCACTTACCTGTATGGTTACATTCTCTTGCAAAGGAAGGTTCTCTTTCACATCTGCAGCAGGTAGTTCTGCTAACTCAGGATTTATTGTTAGTACATCATCAATATCAATCTACAAGAGCAAGGGCAGGATTTTACAGAGTGGAAATTTGCTGCTACCACTTACAGCATTTTTTAATTTTTTTTTTAATCTTGACATTCAGTACAGGCAATCAAACCTGACCCACTGCTGCCAAACACTAAGTTACAATTGTCTGGAAGGGCAGGAGAGTAGTTCATATTCCGTTTGAGTAGTCTTATATGTCCAAATATGCTAGAAGAAATGTGCTAGTTAAGCCATTTACCCTCATCTGCCAGACACCATGCAGGTGCCATAGAGCACTTCTGAAGAGATGCGCAAAGCACATTTGGCATCAACTGCTTTAATCTCTTACTGCTAATCTTAGTAAATCTCAGCTGCTCTGTGACTTCTGTGCTAGGAGAGCATTAAGTGTTTACTGCGTGATTGCGCTTACTGAAATAAACTTCAAAGAGCTACTTAGACTTTGGGAAATGAAGGATTCAGTATTTAATCCACAAGTCAATTCACCTGCATTTTCACTTGCTATTGCAAGCGATTTCACCTAGGGCCAGCTACCACCTCCTCCCTGACCCTCCAGTGAAGTCATAATCCTGTCTTCACCACATTCTCAGCAGCCACAGGGCAGGGGGAGCGATGCGGGGGCAGACAGCCAAGGGCAGGCTCCAGCACAAAACCCAGCAACTCTCCTGGGTCAGTTTTTCAAACCTAACCCTGCAGAAGAGGTTGAAAGCAAGTGTACACAAAAACCCTGGTATCTCAGCAGCTTGCACTGGAATTCACCTAAGGTAACAACACAAGCAACACTCCAGGAAGTTCTTAACTCTTAAATTACCTGAATAAAATAAAAGTCCACAAAAAGAGCAAAATCAAGTAGGTTAGCCTCTATAAAATATTTGTATGGAATCTGTAAGTACCCAATTGGAAACCTCAGAAACCTTTACGTGGACAGTATAATGTATAAGTGTATATCAGTATATATACACTGTATATATAAGCATATGAGAACATTGCTAGATTTTGAAGCATATTCATAAACATTTAATATCATAACACATACATGCAATTTAACCAGCAATTAATTACATCTGAATCTGCACATTTTGCATATTTGAATGTCGTATAAAAAATGGGTCTGAATGCAGAAAACAGCGTAAGATCTAGTTTCAAAGAACCAGCCGACAGCAACTTTAAGATTCCAACTAAACTCTAGAGCATCTATGTTTCCAGATAAATAGCAGGTCAAGCACGTTTGCTCGGTTACCAAAGGAGATCTTGTTAAGCATCAGAATGGCAGCGACACCCACCTCTGAGGACCCAGCCCCCCGCCCCATCCCACCCCACAGCAGTTATTGACATCGGCACAGCGTTGGGGCCGGAGGATGCCGTTGGGGACCGGGCAAGGCAGGGGGGCAGCCCGGGGGGGAGCAGGGCTGGGGCACCCAGCACCCGCAGCAGGAGGCCCGACTCGGCCCCCCCGCAGCGCTTCGACCGTGCGCGGCGCTGCAACAAGCGCACCCCGAGCGGGCTGCGGCAGGGGGCGAAGGGCAACCGCCGCGGGGCCTGCCCTAGCCCCCCCCGGGCACACGGGGCCTCGCTGGCCCGGGGGGAGCCCGCCCAGCCGCCACTCACCTCCTTCCCCTTGATAGCACCGCCCTCGACCCACTCCACCGACACAGAGGACCGCTCCACGCTCACCGTCTTCACCGTCGCCTTATGGATCAAGCCTGGAAGAGGCCGGCGTTAGGCCCCGGCCCAGCCCGGCCACCCCACAGCACCGCCCCACAGCTGCTGAGGGGGGTACGGGGCAGAGGGGAGCAGCCAGGACTCCGCGGGCACCCCGCTGCCTTCCCCGCGCCTCACCATTGCTCCGCTGGATGTTAATGACGAGACCGGGGCAGACGTGGCGATGCAGCTGGGAGTCCATGGCGCGGGGAGCGCGGGCGGCTCTGCAGCGGCAGCGAAATCCAAGGCCGGGCAACGGCCGCCGATTTAAACGCCGCGCGCCGCGGGGCCTGCCGGGAAACACGGCGGGAGGGGGGGGCGGAGCGCCACACCTCCCAGCGTGCTCTGCGCACACGGCCGCCTACAGCTCCCGGCGTGCCCCGGGGCGCGCACCGGCACTGCCGGCTGCCCGGAGGGGAGGGCGTGGCGCTCGGCGCGGGTGCGCAAGAGACCCTGCCCCTGCCGGCGGCTGAAAGGCGGAGCGGGACCGCCGCCGTCAGTGCCTGAGCAGGGCACCGGGACCGGTAACAGTGTGTGTGGCTAAAGCGCTGGGGGCACACTGGAATATCCCTCTGTGGGACACTACGTAATTCTGTTTTTCAACCATAAAAGGAGTAGCTCCACCGAAATGGAGCCTCAAAAAATTCCTCGACACTCGTGCCTGTTCCTCTCCACGGAAATCTTTAGTAAAAGGCGAAAGATTTATACGATCTGAAGAGAAACCAGAGTATGACTCTCAGCGTCCACCCCGCCGCACCGGCCGCCGGCCCCGCGCCCCACAGCTCAGGGCGACCACCTCCCGCCCGCCCCCGGTATCGCGGGCCCCGGCCCGCCGCGGCCCCGCCGCGGCCGCACAAACCAGGCAGACCGAGACAGCCCGGACCGGCGGCGGGAGCCGCGGCAGCGGGCACGGACAGGGTCGCGGTGCGGCCGCGGTGCACCCTGGGTATGCAAAACAGCCGCCGGGTAATGAGGCACATGCTAATGAGGTCCCGCAGCAGCTCCCAGCCGCCGGCCCCAGCCGGGGCGCCCTGCTGTGGTTTAGCCCCAGCCGGCAGCACCGGACAGCCGCTCGCCCACTGCCCCCGCCGTGGGGTGGGGGAAGAGTAAAAGTGACAAACTCGCGGGTTGAGATATAAATACTTTAATCATTGCGATAAAATAATAATACTTTTTAAAATAGTAAGGAAAAGGGAGCAAAAAGAACAGGAAAATAAAAAGCCCAATGGACAGGCGATGCAAAGGAAGCCCGTTGCGCGCCTCCCGCTGCTTCCCACCGCCAGACGGGGCAGCCCCACGGCCAGCGGGGGCTCCGGCCGCCCTCCCCCAGTTGGAGCAGGCCCGGCCTGATGCTACGCGGCGGCTCCAGGTGTTGCTTGTCCTGTAGCGCTGCTACTCGCTGCAGTAAAGGACCACCGGCCGCCGCACGCCTGAGACACCACCACCGTTCTGTCTTTGACCAGCGTAAGGGCAGCTCCACCGAAGTGGAGCCTCAAAAAATTCCCTGACACTCGTGCTTGTTCCCCTCCACGGAAATCTTTAGTAAAAGGCGAAAGATTTATACGATTTGAAGAGAAACCAGAGTATGGCTGCTAGGGCCCCCCGCACATGTACCCACCCCCGGCTGGCGCTCTACAGGTCACGGCGACCCCCGCCGCCCCCAGCTCGATCCCCCGCCGCGCCGGCCGGGCCCCCGACGGCGCACACCGGCACGGCCCCGCGCCAGGACCCGAGCGGCCCCGCGGTAGCGGCGGTGGACATCTTTACCGGGACTACGCCGCCGGCCCGCGGTGCACCCTGGGTATGCAAATAATCCAGAATAGTAATGAGTTGTACGTTAATGAGCCGCCGGGGCCTCGCAGCGCCGAACAGGGCCGCAGCCCGGGTAGCGCGGGGACCCGCTGCGCCCGTGCGGCCCCGCCGCGGGATGCCGGGCCCTGGACCCTGCCCCAGGGCGCCCGGGGGCCGGCGGAGCAGTAAGGACGGACCTGCCGTAGGCAGCGCCCTAACAGCGCTCTCCCCGCCCTCCCGGGACCACCGGCCAGAGCCCGGTGCCGCCGATGCCTCGACAGAGCAGCCCCGGCGCGGACGCACGCTGAGGCCCGGCCCGGCCCGGCCCCGCCCACCGCCGCCGCCGCGTCGCCAGGCAACGGCGCGCGCCCCGCGCTGCCGGCGCGGTGACGTCACTGCCTCGCGAGAGCTCTCCCCGCCAAACCGCCCCGTGAGGCGCCGCCCCGCCTCTTTGCGCTAGTGCCGCATCATGGGTGAGTGGGGCAGTCGCGGGGCCCAGCCGCCATCCACTGCCATCTGCTCGCGCGCTGCCGCTGCCCGCCACTGTCCCTTACCGGGTGACAGCAGGGGGTACCGCTAGCCTGCGCTGCCCGCCATCGGGAGCGGCCGCGACGGCGCCGAGCCGCTGGCAGGGGGAGGGTGCCTAGGCCCAACATGGCGACGGTGGGGGGAGGCGCGGGCGGATTCTCATTGCCTTCCTGCGGGTCCCGAGCGTTGGGCTCGCGTTCGGCGTCTTCTGCAGGGAACCCTGCCGACGAGGTGGGACGGCGTTCTGGGGGACCCAGCAGGAGGGGTTGGGGGGTGGCCTTGTAAAAGACTTAGCTGGATGGTGGGGGCTTGTAGGCCACCCGGGAGGTGGGGTGCGCTGGGGAAATGGTCCCTCTGGGGGACCCAGCAGGCTGGGCAGAAGCAGGATTACGTTGGGGTGTCTTGTAAGTACAGGTGGGATGGGGGTCCTTTCCCATACAGGACCTGCCACACCCAGCCGATAGCATGGGCTGTGTGCGGTGATGTGCCTGGCAGCTGGGCTTCTGGCACTGCCCATAGGGTGCTCAGCATACGAAGTATGTTGGCAGGCTGCTTGCCAAAGGGGATGCCCGTCACACAGTGGAGGGAATCTGCTTTGTAGCACTTTGCTGGAAAGGCGGAGGTTAAGGCAGATCTGAGTACCAATGATGAAGCTTTTCTTACTGCTGCATAAGGCTGAGTGTGCACTGTGCGGATACCAACCTTGGAGAGCTGAGGACTCAGAACTGTGCCTAGCTGTGGCCAGGTGGGGTCCATGCTATCCCCTGACCGCACTGCGCTCCCATTCAGGTATCTCCAGGGACAACTGGCATAAGCGTCGCAAGACTGGGGGCAAGAGGAAGCCCTACCACAAGAAGAGGAAGTATGAGTTGGGGCGACCTCCTGCCAACACTAAGGTGGGTGATTTGGGGAGGGTGGTCACTAGCTGTGTCTTTAAACTCTTGATTGCTGGTTGCGTGTGCTTTTGGAGGCTTAAATACATGCCATGTTTTGTGAGTGGTTAAACATCTGTCACTGCTTCTTTAAAAGGTGGAACTTCCCCTGTACCTCTAAAAAGCAGTGACAACATTTTTGCAGTAAGGGGCAATTTGGAGTGATGAAACTTTCACCTTAGGTAGATGCAACAGACCGTTTTGGTCTTTTACCGTATCTGCCAATGCTGGGGTTTGTCATAGTTACACTGACCATGTTGCCTTCGAGGTTAGGGGTTGGCTGGGCTCCTGCAGGAGCTGTGTAGCATTCCAGCACCAGCAACACCCTCCTGTTTGTTTCTGACTGTAGATTGGTCCACGTCGAATTCATACAGTGAGGGTTCGTGGTGGAAATAAGAAGTACCGTGCTCTTCGGTTGGATGTTGGCAACTTCTCCTGGGGATCAGAATGTAAGTGCATTGTAAACCTGGTGGGTTGGAAGGGAAGTCTTTTACAGCTGTGCTAGTCTCTGGTACTGCTGCATTGTAGAGGGATGATGATGCATGTATAGATTTGTAGGCTGGGTTTGAACATCCCAGGGCTTGCAGTCCTGGGTCTGAAGCAGCATGCATAGTGATGATACTTTTGACCTTATGTGGCCTTAGGAGACTTGGTTGTCTGCTAAGTTCACAGTGATTGGATTGTCATAGTTACACTGAGTGACATGCTCGCGTTACGTTTTTACTGGGGTGGGGGCATCTACAGAGGGGTAAAAAACCTAAATACAGATAGTGCTTCCTAAACGGAGCCTTTCTATGTATCGATGAAGACTTAATTATTAAGTTGGGTGATCCTGTACAATAGAGAACAGTGTTGAGGGTTGTTCTGAGAAGGTGTGCCGCTAGGACCATGTTACATTAGCATGTGCAGTTCACTTCATACTTCTGCTTTGCTAAGCAAAAATGGGAAGCACAGAAGCGAGAGGGGAGTCTGTTGTATTTCCCCTGAGCAAGGTGGGTTTTCTTTGAATACAAACGTGAAAACCATGAAACTTGAGCCTGGGCCTGGTCAGCTTTTCTCAGTATGATGGTAAAACCAGCAGTAAGGAAGGTGATGTTTCAAGTGATCAGCATGGTGCAAAGGTGAAAGGACGTGCTTTCTCCTCAGTCATCACAGAGCGTTGTCCATACTGTGAAAAGTGCCGTTACTCATAGGCAGTATTGCAGGAGTGAAGAGGCTGAGCGCACCTTGCAGAACAAGGGTGAGGTACATGAGCAAAGAGGAGAGAACCCATCTTGTGCCTGGCCTTTGCGTACATGGAGGGCTGTGTCTGCAGGGCCGGCCCCTGCTAAACAGTCACATGCTTCAGGTGGGTCCTAAAAGGTGGAAACACCAGGTTCCCCTCTCAGTTTGCTCATAAACCCTCATCCTACAAAAATGGTTTCTAGTATGCATTGCAGAGCAGTCCTGTCCAACACTGCTCGATTCAGTAATTTTAGGAAGTAACACAAATACATACAGGAGGTTGAGCTCTGTGTGCAGTGTTATTTGGCATCTGCTGAGGTATCTTCCAATCCAGAAATTGACTTTTTAGCTTTGCTTAGTCTTACTTGAGATGAGTTCCAGCAAGGCCACAGATCCCAGTTTTTCAGTTGGAGTGAATCAGTTTCCAGGTGTAGGCTTATGTCCTAGCAGCAGAAAGTTGGACTGATGAAAAATAGTTGCACCTCTTAGTTAAATTTAATTCAGTGCCAGGGAGGCTGGAGGACATTTGATGGGGTGATGAGTGTGAGTTGCTGTACTGTGTTCTCAGTTGTCTGATTCCTGTAGGTTTGAGTTCATGCTCTTCTTTTGAAAGGCTGCACTCGCAAAACCAGAATCATCGATGTCGTCTACAATGCTTCCAACAATGAACTGGTGCGGACAAAGACCCTGGTGAAGAACTGCATTGTTCTCGTGGACAGTACCCCGTACCGGCAGTGGTATGAAGCCCACTATGCCTTGCCCCTTGGACGCAAGAAGGGTGCCAAGCTGGTATGTCTGGGATTGTCATTGTCATTTTGACTCCTTGCAGAATCCACCCTGCTAGAGGCAGTTAGCCATCATGAGTGGACAGTGCCTGCCAGAATAGTTTGCGTAGCCTTCAGTGATAGCATGGGCAATCTGGGCCCACCAGTTTGCAGGATGAGTTTGGCTCTGTTACTGGATTGACCCAGTACCACAGAGCTCTGTGAGGCATTGCACCAATTTGTGCGCAAGGACCTACCTGTCAATCTCTTTCGTCTTCTAATGATGATACCTTTGTCCAGTTCTGCTGCTGAAGGGAGAGCGATGACATTTTATGATGCTGAGGAAGACTTGCAGGTCAGGTCCTTATGCCTGGGAATGATTGCTTTGATGAGAAGCTTGTGGATCAGCATGTTTTTAAGTGTCTTTTAAATTATCCAGACCCATTGCCTTTTAATTCATTTGAGATCCAAACCCCAGACTGCTGAAAGGTATTTAAACCCCCATGTGCAGCACTCAGCTTAAGAGTGTCTCCTTGCATTAAAAACAAAGCCCTTCTTATCTGAAGCACTGTGTAGTTCAGAAGCACAGGGAGAGCTCATAACCTGTCTGCCAGGAGTTGCGCCACACCCAAGTGCTCTCATGTCTGGAGAGGGAAAGAGTATTCGCTTCTGTTGGAGGAAGATTAATTCATCAAGGAAACCTTCGCAGTTTCATTTGTCTAAGAGTGCCCTTCCCTAGGGGTGCTGTGCTTTGTTGTCAGCAGTGACCGTAGTTAGCAACATTGCACTTCTTGGCCTCAGAAGTGAAACTCAGCACCTGGTTCTATGGGGATGAGGTATTTGTACCTTTGCCAGGTAGAAATGGGAAATAGTACAGTGCTGAGAATACAGAAGTCATATTAGTGGGGACCACCTGCTCTAACAGAAGGTGGCCATATGTTTAATCTTGTCTTCGCTTATGGTCTTGTTTTTAGACTCCTGAAGAGGAGGAAATCTTGAACAAGAAGCGTTCAAAGAAGATCCAGAAAAAATATGATGAGCGCAAGAAGAATGCCAAGATAGCGAGTATTCTTGAGGAGCAGTTCCAGCAAGGAAAGCTACTTGGTGAGTCCCTGCCAGTGTAATGTGAGTGGGGATAAGGGAGTTGGGGCACAAAGAGGGTGCCAGAGCAGATCTTATTCTTGGTGTTGGGATGGGATCATTGAAAGTTCTACTCGCCTGTGATAAAGCTAACTGCAGGGTGAAAGCAGTGCGGTGTTCTCCGTATCTGCAGGAGTCCCTTCTGGGTCTTAAATGTAAGTTGTTCTTGTAGCTTTTCTGGAGATAGCAGACTTCTGGCAGGAAGGGGAAATTTGTTTCTGGAGCATGGATTGCTACGTGTCCTAGTCAGGCTCCTGGAGTTGATTATTCCTGGTTGGCCTTTGAGAAAAATAATGGGGCTTGAGACTTGCAAAATGAGAGAAGACCCATGGGCTGCACTGTGTGTCAGAAAAATGTCCTACAAACACAACGGCTTTGACCAGTTTTAAGTTCTGGCGAACAGTTCAGTGTTCTGAAGTCTTCTGGTGATGAGACCTTTGTCCAGTTCTGCTACTGAACTTGAGCGATGACAGTTTGGAGATCTGAAGAGGACTTCATAGAGACTCATTCCAGCAGAGCAGGCTCACGAGCACAGTACCCTAGGGGGAGGTACTGAAGCCAGCACGTACCACTGGTGTATCCATTACTAGTAACTTGCTGGTCCGTGCCTTTGCAGAGAGGCTGGATGCAGGGTTTCTTTCAGTTGCTGTATATATGGGGGTAGTGAATTATTAAACTTCTAACTGGATGACTTTTCCTTGCAGCCTGCATTGCCTCTAGACCTGGACAGTGTGGCCGAGCTGATGGCTATGTGTTGGAAGGCAAGGAATTAGAGTTCTACCTGAGGAAGATCAAGGCCCGGAAAGGCAAATGAATGAAAACTATTCTGCTGAGAGAACGAATAAAACCAAGAGTCTACAACAGTAAAGGGTTGTGTGCTCATTTGTGTCTGCAGGGTAGAGGGGGCTTGTGTAGCTCCTCCTGCCTGTAAAATGTGGAGGAAGGAAGAAAGATCTCCTGGAATCCCTGAGTGCTTTTGTGTCTTCAGGCAAGCTCTGACCCTATATGCTCTCAACTAAAACATCTCCCTGGATTCTGGGATGGTGACGTAATGGATCAAGTGGGTGTGGAAAAGAGTTGTCAGACTTGGCTGAGGTGGAGAACTTCCAGTACTTGAAACCTGCAAGCAGGAGGAAGGTGCAAATGCCCACCCCATTTAAGAATCCTGGCTCTTGGGGGGGCTGTCGGGATCTGGCTGGGCACACAGTCCCCCCTTTTCCCATGTGTTAGGTCAGCACGTGCTGCATCTGGAGTTCTGGGGTGAGTCAGTGAGGAAGGGGGCCCTGCTGCTTCAGGAGAGGAGTGTCCAGGGAGCAGCTCTGCAGTGCTGTGTTTTATACTTGGCATTTGTGCCAAGTCTGGCTGAAAACTCCCAGCTCTTACACCTCCAGCCTCTGCAGCTGGTACCTGCTGCTTCCACTTCCTAGATGACACGTGTCCCCATCCTCTGGTTTGGGCCAGCAGTCCCTTTGATCATTGCTGGGTGTTTTCTGCCTGGTGGTACAACTGCCTCCAGTGTCTTGTATCTCCTTTTAACCAAACTTGGCTGCACTGCTTAATGACCAGCTGGTCTTTTGCTGACCTCCTTGGTCTCATTCCAGTGCAAGATAAATTCCTTCTAGCAGAAGGGCCAGGCTGTCATTGTGGTCTGTCCCTTTCGAAAGCTGGGCACAAACTCCAGTGTTCTGCCCCGTCACTTGAGGTGGGATTGGAAAGCTGTGGTGAACAGAAGCTTTTTCAGGATGTTTTGGGGCAGGTGAAGATATTCCTTGGGGCTGCTGGCTGAAGAAAGCCAGCATGATGGATCTCTGCATCCAGTTGCCAAATGGTTTGTGCAGGTATTTGGGGGTGAAGTTGGGAGCCCATCTAAGGGCTGGTCCTGGGGCCAGGCTGGACTTGGGACACGCTGCACAGCTTGCCCCACTTACGTATTTTTACAACAGCCTCATGTATCCATAGGAGCACTCTGGTGCAAGGCAGGCTGCCTGCAGCCCCGGCTTCACAGGGTTTGCTTTTTCTCTGAACTGAAGAACGTGGTCTGTGATCATCTTGCCCTAGGCAGAGGCATGATGAGATCCGTGTTTAGTGTCTTAAAATGCAAACTGCTCCACAAATAGTTTGAGCTCAATAGGTTTTTTTAAAAAAAAAAAAGTTTTTCTTGAGGTGCTCTGCCCTGAGAGCTGTGTGTGGCAGCAGGAGGTGCCAGCGAGCTCAGGTGTGCCTGGGCGGTATGGATTCATCCTGCCTTGCTGGCAGGGAGCCAAGGACGGGCCTGTGCCACAGATGGAGAGACACACGAACCACATCAGAAGGTGGTACCTGCTACCTGGATGGCGCGCGGTTACAGCGTGGTGGTTGTGTGCCTGGCTCTGCGCTCTGCAAACAGCCGTACCCAGCTGGCTGTGGCGCTTGGAGTCCCTGGCAGTGGGACCTGGCCTGGGTGGGACGTTTGCACAAGCACATTCCTTCTCCATAGCGATGTGGGTAAAAACTTCCCTGTTCTCCAGCGACGCCTGCTTTCCAGAGAGGTGGGGCCGGGGCAGTGAAGGGCACTTGAGAGGGATGTGTCACGGCTGCTTCCTCTGTTCTCCCCTCGCCCTCCACAGAGAGCAGTAAGGATTCGGTGTGTTTCTGGGGGACTTTGTACAGGTGGAGGAGAAACTGAGGCTTACAGAGCAAGTGCCAGCTCAGCATCGGAGCAGGAGCTGTAAAACTGGCCCCTGATGAGCAGGATTGCGGCCAATTCATCAATTCATGCTGCTTATAAAGTTACTGCTCTGAAAAACGCAGCTGCCAAGGGCAACAGCCCGTGGGAACGAAAGCAGCACCCATCGCCCACTGGAGCCATGCTGTAGGTGTGACATGGGAACGGGATGGTGGCAGCTGGCTCCCACGGTGGCACAGGCTGTGGGACCTTGTGCAGCTGGGCTGTGGGGTGTGTGGTTTCTGGTCTGGCCCTGGCATAGCCCTGTGGATGTGCACAGGGATTTTACGTGCCTGGGAGGAGGTGAGCTGCCCTGCTGAGCCAGGAAGGGAAGGGCCGGGGCTGGGGTTCTGAGGTGCCAAAGCCTGGTCTAAGGACCTTGCTTACTTCTGCAGGTAGGTGCCAGGGCTGAATTTTAAAAAAAGCTACTTTTTCTATGATGGTGAGCAGCCAGCAGCATAACCCAAGTGAGGTCACTCGTCATCCCGAGTGCTGCTCTTTGCTGCCGAGTGGCTCTCAGCTCCACGCAATATTAGCTTTGGGGTATTTCCACGGGACATAGTCCAGCCCAGAAGATGACCTCCTGGTTACGCTTTAACAGGTCCAGCAGTGCCCAGGAGGGTAGTGGAGGAGGAATGGGGCTGGCTTGCTGGGGGAGATGGGAGTTTTAAAAGGGAGGTAACTGTGGTAAAAGGGAGGCTTGCAGGAAGGGGAATTTTTTAATAGTTCTGCTAATATTCTCAGGGGAAACAGGTCTGAGTGCAGGAATCCTTCTACAGGAGCTGAAAGCACTTTTTTTTTTTTTTTTTTTTCTTTCCTGGCTGTATCACTTGGTCTAATACCCCACAACCATCACTGGTGTCAGTCCTTGGGGCTGTGCACTTTTGGCCTCAGAAGGTGCACACTCCTTGACAAAACCCAAAATGACCCACGTTTTCCATAAATGCGATCCCCCTGCTGTCTCACTGCTGGGGATGATTAGCACTGACAAGGAAGAACCTCAAAGCTGATGTTAGCAGTAACTTTATTAATATTGAGGGCACATTTGGATCACGGTGCTGGTTTTCTGCAAGACTAATGCCCTTGTCCTGTCCCTTGCTTGGGGTCTGGGCTGTCCCCTGTCCCCTGCACTGGGCCATGGGATCAGGGGGTAAGCCTGGCCAGCAGCAAGTCAGTGGCATCATCACACAAATGGGCTGAATCCTGCAGTTTTGGGGTTAACAGCTAGTGTTGAAGGCTGTCTGCCCAATCCCAAACCCACCAGGATCTTTCCATCAACCTGGGGACACATCTTGGCTCAGGTCTCAGGGACAAAAGACCTGGTAATGTCCTGCTCTGGACAGGGGGTCCAAGACGGGTGTCCAGGGACAGGGAGCTTTGTGGCTGGCAGTGGCAGCGCCTGGGATGGGGGCAGCTATTTTGCCCCCAGGAAAGGGGGCTTCTGGGGCAGCCTCAGGGCTCACAGGCCTCCGGCCAGTCAGCACCAATGTTTTCACTGGATGGTGCCTTCACCTGGATCAGCGGCAGCTCCTCCCTCTGTGTTTCAGAGGCCTCCGGTGACCTGGTCCCCACTGGGTGACTGCCAGGAATGGTGGGCTTGCTGGCCCCGCTCTCTTCATCTTCCATCTCCTCCTCCTCGATGCGGGACACTGACTCAGGGTCCTCTGAGCGGTTGGGGCAAGGGGAGGGGAAGCCACCATCTGCCCAGGGACGCCGCAGGTGGGGGTGACCTCGGCTGCCCCGACCGAAGTTTTTGATGCTGATGGCGGGGGATGCAGCAGCGAAGAAGCGGCTGAGCAGAGGTGTCTGGATGCGGGGCATGCTTGGTGAGGCCTCTGCCAGCTGGCTCTGCTCCACGTCCTCGCACATGCTGAGGAGCATGGTGGGGTGATAGGGACAGGCTGCCATCCTCCGCAGGGATGCCCAGCACCTCCATCCCAATGCATTTTCAAGCAGGGAACGGCTCCAGGAGGCTCCAACCCTTCCCCAGCAGCTCATCCATCACCCAGTGCAGCCCCCAAGCCCCACAGGGGCTGGGCAACACACTCCAAGGGCAGATTTGCTGTTTGCTCACCGTAATTGGGCCCAGGGGGGACAAGCCTGCTTGTGCTATTGTCACCCTGAAGCCCTGGCCGCCGTTCCTCCAGCCCCAGGGCTGCACTGCGCACTCACCGCATGTCAAAGGTAGAACCCAGGAATGAGGGCTTCAAGGTCTCAGCAGCTGTGGCCGTGGTGTAGGGCGGCTGAGCCGTGGACTCGTTCCAGTATTTGTCCTTCACAGCAGGAGGCAGGTCCTGGTACATGTCATCCACGGAGAGCAGGGACACCTGGGCACGGCAAAGCCAAGGGACAGGGGTGGCTTTGCAAAGACATGAGTGGGATGGGTGGCTGCAGATCCTCCCCGTGCCAGCCTGGCAGGGGTAGGGCTGGGCTCTGCGAGGGGCCAGGGGGGCTCTGGGACCATCCCCTGGCTGCATTTGGGGTTTTCCTCTTTTGAATGCTTTTCTCAGAGGTGAGGGACTGTGCAGCAGTGCCAGGCTGCTGAGTGTCCCTTGTGGGGGTGCTCACCCTGCCGTGGGGACAGGGACAGAGGGACAAGGTGCAGCCCTGCTTCCTGCATGGGAATCTATTTTGGACAAGGACCTGTGTGGCCAGGAGCAGGGCAGGGGGCCAGGTCCCAGCAGGGCACAGGTCGCACTGCCAGGGGGCAGGAATGTCCCTGTGCGCCAACTGCAGCAGCCCCACACAACACAAGCTTAGAACAGGACCCACCTGCAGGTTCCTGTCTATCAACTTGTTGGTCTCAAAGTCATCATCATCTTCTCCAAAGGGGTTAATGATCTGCTCTGCAACCTGGGGAGGGAGGGGGCCAGGTGAGGCAGTGGAGCAGGGACAGGGACACCTTCCCATGGGGCTCTGCATCCCTTGGTCCACCCATGGGGCACATGAAATGTGCAGACTTGGAGCTCTGTGGTGCCCCAGTGTGGGAGCTGTGCCCAGAGGACGTGTCCCCAGGGAAAACTAGCAGTGGCGTGGTTGGTGCCATGCCCTGGGCCAGCCAGCCCCTCAGCCCAGGGTGGTGCTCAGGGCCACCTGGCCACCCTCAGCCCATAAAGAAAAGCCCAGCTGCCTGGCCATGTCTCACCTTCAGCCAGCCGGTGTAGAAGAAGAACTGGAGCAGGGTGGAGAGGGGTACGTACATGTCTAGGTCCCCCTCCTGCCCTGGCTCCAGCGGCTCCAGGAACTGCCGCCCGATGAGGCAGAAGGCGAAGAAGGAGTAGACGGCGATGGTGACCACCTGCCGGGAGTGCGGGTCAGCTGTCAGTGAGGGTGGCAGCCGAAGGGGACGCTCAGCACAGGAGCAGCAAGGATGCAAGAGGCTTGGCCAGTCACTGATGTTCTTGCAGGCTTAAGGCCAAACCCCACCGCCCAGGCTCCTGCACATCCCTGCAGGGCTGTGAACCATCGGCTGTGCCAGATCCGGCACCAGATTCAATGGGGGAGTAAAGTGCTTTAAGTGCTCCTCATCAGAGTGGAGGTGAGGAGGCTGCAGGGCTCCTCTGCCGTCATGGGATGGAAGGAGCTGGGATCTGGGCTTGTTGGGCCCATGGGGTGCATGGGTACCCACCTGCGTGTACACCAGGGGGATGCTGATCCAGTCGTAATGGAACAACATGCTGCACTTGGCCCGGTAGAGATTCAGCTCCTGGGCAGAGAGGACAAGGATGGGTGGCCAGGGCTTTGCATGACACCCCCCCCCCCAGCAACCCCTGGTCCCCTCCATGCACACAGTGCTGACTCACGTCCATGAGCAGGCGGAGGGCCACATCATCACGGATGCGGCCATCCCCCCTTGCCTGGGCCGCCAGGTTGGTGAACCAGACGCAGGGGATCCAGTACTTGTTGAAGTCGGAGTGGAGGCTCTCAAACTTCTTGCACTCATCCTGCGTCATGAAGCCTGCGGTGGGGCAGAGGCTCAGTGCCACAGCCCCCATGTCTGTGCGGGAGAGCCCTTCTGGGGACTGCGCCCAGCCGGGACACAGCATGTTTCCAGGTGAAACTACAGCCCCAGGAGACAGGCTCTGGGCAGAGGGGATGTGGGGCTCTTTGGAGGTGAACATCCATGCAAGGATGCAATGCTATGTTTGGGGCAGTTTGGGACAGGGATGCTTGCAAGGATCCTGGCCCCCAGCACACCCTCCTGGTGACGGACACATCTGTGGCCCCCAACTCTCACCCCACGTTGCGAGCCATCACCCCTAGAGTTTAGCTCCTCACCTGCTTCCACCACATGGTCCATGGTGGGGAAGCGCTTAAGCACCCTGGTGCTGACAGAGCGCAGGATGAGGACCGCCGACAGGTTGGCGTAACGGATGAGGGTGCGCCGCAGGATCCGGCCCCTCTCATCCTTGCCATGGACATTGCTGGAGATGACACACATGAGCTGGTCGGGCAGGGGGATGCTGGTGTACTGGGCCCACCACCGGTTCACGATCAGGGTGACATAAAAACCTGCACCAAGAGACGGTGTGTGTGGGGCTCAGAGCGGCTGGGCAGGGGGTCGAGTTGAGGATGGGCCCTTGCCAGAAGAGCTGCCACATTACCAGGGGTGACAGGTTTCTCTGTGACCGGGAGAGAAAGTGCACGTTGTGCTTCCCATTGGGCTGCCCTCCCTAGGGATGGAGGTGGGGATGTCCCTGGCTCTTCCCTGTCCTGGGCATGGGTGGCACAGGGCAGGACAGGCATCTCTTGTAGGTAAGATGCCCCTTTCCTGGGCATGGGGAGGAGGGTGCAGAGCGGGCCAGGGAAATCACAGCCTCCCACTGGCATCCCCATGGTCAGGGAGCCGCATTTGGTGGGTCTGGGGGCCAAATGCCATGCCTGGGGCACCAGGCTCCTCCAGCCCCCATCCGATGGTGTCTAAGTGATGTTTTGGCATGGGGTCAGGACGGACAGTGGGGGCATCCTCAAGTTGCCAGCACCAGGGAGAGCAGGGGACCCCAGCTCCTGGGTTCAGGGGAGGGACGCGTACCTAGGACGAATGACATGGGGATGAGGTCTGTGGAGCGGTTGCAGTATTGAGCCACTTTGGTATAGAGGCGCTTCTGCTCCTCGGTCAGCAGCTGCCTGCAACAGACGTGCAGCAGGGTCAGGGACATGCAGTGGGGACAGGGACCCGCAATGGGGCCAGGGTGAGCAGTAGGACTGGGGCGCTGCCTCTGACCTCCACAAAAAGCCGTTGCCCGATTCCTGTTTTCCCTGCCTACTCCCACCCTCCCTGGGGGAGTCCCCTGGACTTCTCCCCTCCCCACAGAGACCCCAGTCCATGACTGATGGGGCATCTCTGCACAGCCCAGTGGGTCAGCAGGGAAGGACACAGCTGGTGGTGACACACCAACCCTGCTCACCGGTAGATGAAGCTGAGCGCAGCATACAGCACCACGAAGACGATGAACTCCTTGTACAGCAGCTTGTAGATGCTGCCTTTCCAGCGGAACAGCAGCTTGGAGAAACCTCCAAAACGGGAGTTGGCAACTTCCAGCGTGTAGGAGATGGTCATCGTGGCTCAGCCCTACACCTCTGTGGAAAAATCCTTCCCTCACTGACTGGGGAGAGCTGGGGTTCCCACCGTGGCCCAGGCTGCGGGGTCTGGGGACACGCACTTGCTCCCACGCCAAGCGCTACACCCCATGCAGCCGCCCTGCCCTCCCCACGCCTGCCACAGCCACCGCCGGCTCCCTGCCGGCTCCCCCGTGTCCTGCCCGTGCTTCTTCCCCTAAATACCCCAGCAGTGGCCTGTGCACCTGAGCCCTCCCCGTGATGAATTGGGGCTGTCAGAGGCAGGGAACAGGGAACTCCAGGTCGGTCACACCTCCCTGCCACCAGCCACAGCTGGAGATTTCAGTGGGAGCTGCGGGTGCCAGAACCGGGGCTGGGCAGGACCCGGTGGGGCGGTTTGAGTCGTCCCCCTTTGCAGCCATGGTGGCTGAACTTCGGCTCTGTGGGAAGGAGGGGAAAGGATGGAGGCTTGCATCGCTCCGGGCAGCCCTGGGAATAGGACCCTGGCGTGCACAGGCAGAGCCGGCACCCAGGGAGGGCTGCGGGATATTTCTGGAGCACGGGTGAAAAATGTCCCCGTCAGTCCCCAAGCCCTGGCTGCCAGCAGCAGGCAGTGCCGGCGGCCATGGGCTGGGCTGCAGCCCCTGGGGATGGCTGGCTGAGCCGTGCCCGTCCTGCCTCCGCACTGTGGCAGCTCCTGGTCCCCCCGTGTCCCTGGGGGTCTTGGGGATGACATGAGCTAGGGCACACCGGGATACCCTGGCTGCAGCACCTGGCAGGGGTGATGGATGCATGTTTAAGGCTGGCAGCAGGCCACTTTCCCAGGGCCTGGGAGAGAGCGGCAAGGGAAAAATTCCAGTGGGACATAAACCAGTGGGAAACATCCCTGAGTGACAGAAAGGCATCCAGGGAAATCACCCCATCCTTGTCCCTGACCCGTGCTGGGGCTGGGGCCAGGACTGAGCACTGCTGTGGCCCTCGGCTTGTCCCACTGTGGGCTGCCGGAGGCCATGCCGCGCTCCGCAGGAAACGCTGCTTCCTTTGCCGGCCGGAGCGCCACGTCCTGCCCAGCCTGGCTCCCTCCCTTCCTGCCCCGGCACAGGGCCAGGCCCAGGCCCAGTATGACTCCAGTGTGGAGTGGGGTGGCTGCTGGGGCTCACAGCATGGGAAATGTCCCCCTGGGCAGTGGGGACAGGGCTTAAGGGTGCCTGCATCGCCCCATCCCTGGAGAAGGGCTGGAGCACCCATGGGTGAGACTCGCTGCGGGATACCTGTGCAGGGGGATGATTTACAGCATCCCCAGCCTTTGCCCCATTCCCAGGAGCCCCACAAGTCCCTGTCCTTGCCAGGAGCTGTGGAGTTTACAGCAGGCTGATGCCTTCCCCAGCCGGGCTGTAAATCCTGTGCAAGGCAGAGGCTCCACTCACCCTCAGCCAGTGCGCAGCTCTGCTCTGCCACGCTGGCAAAGCGGCCCCAGGGCTGCTGGATGAGACCCACACTGGGGCATCACCCAGAGCACAGAGGGGGGATGGGGTAGGAGCAAAGCCCCCCATCTCTGCATTCCCCCGCATCCCATCCATCGGCTCCTCACCACCCCAAACCACACAGACGGAGGGATGGACCCGAACTGCCAGGAGTAAAACGATTTATTTCTTATTGTGAGCTGGATCCTACAGGGCTTGGCAGCATATCGGGCAGGGGAGCCTGCAAGGGGCCCCCTCCAGTGCCTCCCTCTCTGTGTGCACCTTGCACACCCGTGGACATCCACCTGTGCACAGTCCCTGCACACGTGTGCATGCAGGCTCATGCATTCAGCAGCACATGTGCACCAGTCGTTTCAAGCCCCTGTGCCACACAGTAGGACATGGCAGGATGTGGGGTGGGCAGCAGGCAGGGCCACCTCAGGCTTTCCCTGTCCAGCCAAGGGCACCCCATCCATGCGTGACACCCCCTGCAGACCACACAGGCAGGGCCAGCCCTGTTTCATGTCCCCAGACCCTGTTCTCTGTGGGCTGGGGAGCAGCAGGCCCATGCCAGGTGCCATCTGGCTCCAGTGAGAGGATGGAGGCCCTAGTCAGTGGGTCTGGCACACACAGTATTGTCACCTGGTCCCCAAAACCACCTCCTCTCCCCGTTCTTCCTTGGGCACTGCCAGCCCACGTGTCCCCATACACCGCCAGCCTGTGGCAGGGTCCCCAGTGCCCAAAGCACTCTCACACCCCCTGCCCAGCTGCAGCACATGGCAGGCGAGGGGTGCACATGGTAGCGCAGGGGAAGGGATGGGAATTTGGGGGTGCAGCTTTGCAAACAGCCACTCTAAGCTACAGCTCATGCTGCTCCTGCTCTGCCAGCTTTCACTACTGCCCGGCCCCTGCTGTCCTCCTGGCATGTCCCAGACGCAGCCCAAGTCCCGGCATCAGTGCAGGTCAATGTTTTCATACTCCAGGTTGTCCGAATCCTCCAGCTCAATGCCGTGTACCAGGTTGTAATAGTTGGTTGTCTGACTCATGTAGATCTTCTCCCGGTCGGCAGAATCCTTCAGGACCTCGCTCACGCTGACAGTGTCCACCTCTGGCTCGCTGCCCCCCAGCTGCTCTGTCCTCAGTGCTGGGGTGTCCTGCTGCCTGCCTGGCGCTGTGGCCCACTGCCTTTCATGGGTTGGCACCTGGGAACTGCTGGGGGATCCCACCTGGATCTCCACCTCCTCGTAGAGGTCTCTGCTGCTCTCCAGTGGGTCCATGGAAGGCTGGAGCAGGACCTGGCTCCCCAGCAGCACCTTCTTCTCAGTCTTGGAGGGGGTAGCAGGCAGCTCATAGGGGACATAGTGGTGGGGCTCCACAGGCACCGGCACATTGCCCCTCTCTGCTGCGGCCAGGTGGCTCTGGGACCTGCTCTGAAGGCTGTAGTTGGTCTTTCTCTTCTGCCTGCAGAAGCACCAGGTGATGCTGGCAAGGATGAGGAGAGGGGGCAGGCAGATGAAGAGGGCAGTGAGGCTGTGTGAGCGGCACAGCTCATCCCGGGGGATGCTCTGGAGGTCCATGGCGTGGTACCGCTCCGGTGTGTGGCAGATAACCTCAGTGGTCAGGTTGGGCCAACCCTCCAGGCTGCTGAGCAAAGCGCAGCTGCAGTCCCAGCTGTTGTTGGAGAGCTGGAGCTGGAGCAGAGACGGCTTCAGGAGGCTGGCGGGAAGGAAGGTCAGGGCATTGAAGCTCAGGTAGAGCTCCTGGAGCTGGGTCGATGCTTTCAGGAAGGACTTGGGCAGCTCCTGGAGCTGGTTGCTGTCCAGATAAAGGACCCTCAAATTAGGAGCATCTTCCAGGAAGCTTCCAGGGAGACTTTCCAGCAGGTTATGACTCAAGTGCAAGACCTCCAAGGCAGGGGGGACTCCCTGCGCATTGCTGATATCCATGATGCTGCAGTGCGAGAGGTAGAGCTCCCGCAACCCCTGCACCCCTACCAGTATGCCCCAGTCCAGGTGGGTAATGTTGGAGCTGGTGAAGTTGAGGCAGCAGCTCTCAGGGAGCGGAGCCTCCTGGAACTCCTGGAAGTCCATGGGCTCTGTGCAGTTGCAGCCCTGCGGTGCTGGGTCGAGGGCAAGGCCAGCAGCGAGCAAGAGGCTGCCCCAGAGGGGCACGGTCCCCAGCCCGGCACCTGCGGGGAGAGCAGCGGGGACATGGACAGTGACCCCCCTGTGGGACCAGCTCTCCTGTTCCCTTTGTCGCAGCCCGCCACGGCGCGGGGGGATGAACCCCGCTTCTCCCCCCACCCAGGGAAGGGACCCGGGTCCCCGCAGCCCCCCCGGAGACACCTCCCGCGGCCGCCGCCCCCCGCAAGCACGGGGCTGTCTCACACCCGACGTCCCGCTGTTCCGGCCGGGTGCCCGCGGGGCAACGGGGGACCCCGGGGCTGCGCTCGCCGCCCCCCCCGGTGCCCTGCCCGGCCTCACCTGCCGCCGCACGCCCCATCCCGCGGGGCCGCTCCGCGCCCCGCCGCGCTCCCGCCGGGCGCGGCCCCCGGCTCCGCCTCGCCGCGGGGCGGCCCCGCCGCAACCCGCCCGCCCCGGCCCGGGCCCGCCCGCCGCCTCCCCCTGCGCCCGCTGCCCGCCCCGAGGGACGCGGTTTCCCTTCGGCCCCCTGTGCCCCGTGCCCTCGCCGGGCTCCCGCCCGCCACGGGCTCTCCAGCCGCGCTCTGCAGCAGCACCCCCCAGAATAAGCTTGTCCCCGGCCCCCTGCAGTCAATCTGCCCGGTGGCCCCCCTTCCTCTGCCCCCCCCCCCCCCGTAAACCACAGCCCCCTATCCCTTCCCCATCCCTCCCCTCTCCATCCCCCAGAAGCAGTGCCCCCAGCATCCCCCAGCCTTCAGCCCGCTCTGGCTCCCCACAAGCCATGTGTCCTCCAGCCCTCTCTGTACTCCAACATCAGCCCCCCAAGCTCCCGGAGAGGGGCCAGGCTGGGCTCTGCTGAGTTCCCCCCCCTCCAGTATGGAGAGGGGGCTCTGCCCGCCTGCTCCCTATCTCCATGCACGGGGTAACTCCCAACCCCACGGGGCAGAGGATGCAGGGTGGACATGCTTGCAGGATGGGAACCAAAGGGGCCAGTTTCTCTCGCTGGACCCCTTATGGCTTCCTTCCATCTCACACAAGTCATGGACTGGGAAGGAGGAGCAGACCCAGAAATGAGCACTACAGCTGGCAGGGAAGCAACACTGCAGAGGGGAGCTGTTTTTCCACACCCTGAAAGTGCATTTGTACTCACCACAGTGTGAGCTGGGTAAACCGAGGCACACGACATGGTACTGACAGCACTTTGCTTTGGTGCTGGTGGGAGGCGGGTGAGATGGGACCTGGCCTGAGCACGTGTGCCGTGCCATGGTGCCAGAGCCCAGTGGAGTGACTGCAGCAGGGCGTAGCTCTGGCAGCTGCTCTTCAGCCTGGCTTGGGGTGCAGAGTGCCGGGACACCCTATGTGCTGCAAATTTGGGGTACCTTAGAGGCCTGGCAAGCCCAGCACACCAGTAATAAAAGTGCTGGGTTGTTTCAGGCTTCCTTGGCCCACCTGTACTATCCTCAGGGGATGCAGCGATGTTTGAGAAAGCACCAGGCTTCAAGAGTTTCTTCCCTTGATTTCCTGCTTACAGCTCAAAACTGGCACCTCAGGTGCTGCTCTAACATCTCAGCTCAGGGACACTCCAGCCCCCAGTGGGAGAGCGGCAGCTCCCCTTGGCACAGACCCATCGCCCACATCCCGTGTGCCCTGCTTCGGTCTGTCCCAGACCCACACACCCCGGCAGTCAGTGGGTTTCTGGCAGTGGGACCTGCCCTGTCCTGCTGCAGGCATTGCCTCGTGGGCAGTGGGTTTGGGGTGCCAGCACCTCGCACTGCGCAGCAAATGCCACAGCAACGAACCCTGCACCAGGGGTTTCTGCTGGGGAGCAGGGATGGGATGGCATGGAGCAGGGAGGGAAGCAGGGCCAGCTGAATCCTGGCTGCTGGGGTGGGACGCAGGAAACGGCTGTTTGGCCCTTTCGGGAAGGGAGGTGCCGGCAGTGCGCTGGCCTGGGGGGCTGGCAGTTGCTTCCCGGGGTACCCTGGACATCAAGCTGGTACTCATGGGCCGGAGCCTGCTAACACCCTGCCTGGGGTAAAGCCTGCCCTGCTCCCCCTCTGCCTCCAGGGCAGCAGCTGAGCCAAGAGCCCCATTGCAGGAGGTTTCAGAGGGCTCCCTGAGCCTCCCTGGGCCAGATCCTGCCTCCCAGGGGGTACCTTCCAGCACTGACATTTTGCATACCACCTCAGATCCAAGTGCTTCCTTAATCCGGAGGGATCCGGGTCCTTTTATCTCTCCCTCCAGGCAGCTTCGCTGGATTTGCAGCTTCCCCTCTGCACCTCCCCAGCCAGCCCCTGGGACAGGTTGGCCTCTGCTGGTGCTGAAGCTGGTGCTGGTGCTGGTTCTTCCTCACCTGGCTCACCCGAGGGACCAGCCACCCTCTCCCTCCTTGGCGGCTGCAGCCCCATGTTCTACAGGAGCTCACGGGTGAGAGTGCCAAGGGAGGGGAAACCCCCACTTTCAAGGGGGTCAGGGCTGTCACCCTGATCCTGCAGAGCTCACTTGCACCCTGGGCTGGAGGGGATGCAAGTTTTCTCGCTGGCATTGCTTTTGCTGCCCTGGCACCACATGCCACCACCCGCTGGGCAGCCCCCTCCCTGAGAAGGCTGCTGAGCATCCCTGAATACTGTGAGGGTGGGGGGACCAGGGCAGTATCACATAGGACAGAGATCCCACAGCCTCTCTGGGCTTCTGTAATATTTTACTGTGCTCACAGGGGAAAAAAAGTTTCCTAATACCTAGATGGAATTTCCCTTGATGCAACTTGCATCGGGTGCCTGTCCTGGTTTCACTGTGCACCTTCCCAAACAGTCTGGCTCCCTTTTCCTGTAACTCCATCTAAATAGCTGCAGGCAGCCAAGAGATCACACCAGAGCCTCCCTTCCCCAGGTCGGGCAGGTTGTTACGTTAAACCACACTTCCTCCCACCGACCCACCGGAAAATCCCGGGCTGTGATGCTCTGCATCACCACGGACCCCAGCTGCAGGTGGAGCAGGGGCTGCTCCCGGGCTCCATCCCTCTTGGAGAGGAGGTGCCTCAGCCTTGGCGGGACATGGCCTGTGGGGTTCATCTGTGCCCCCAAACCCAGCCCAAGAGCTTGCCCAGAGCCAGTGGGGAGCAGGAGCAGAGTCAGCAGCAATGGGACCTCGCTAGTCCCCACTGTGGCTCTGTGGGGGACCTTGGGGCAAGCCTGGTGCACGTCACCCCATCACCCCCAGACTGGTCCCCAGGGCCTCCCTGCACCCCTGAGTGCCTCCACCCACACGCTGCCTCCAGACTGCTGACTCAGCTCTGCCCGGGGAGCTCCCAGCAGCCCCAAGCTGGGGCCTCCATCGGAAAACCAGCATCGCCCATGACGTGACAGCACCCGCACCCCAGGGAGCCCTTGAGGCCCTGGTGGAAGCAGGCAGCTTTCCCCCAGGGGCTGCAGCCTCCTGCCTGCTCCTGGAGCGGGTTTTCTGCCAGGTGGTGTGTTTGCACGCACTTCCCCTGAAAAAGCTGGAAACTTGGGGAAAAAAGCACAGATCTCGGCTGTTTCCTGTCTCTCTTCAGGCAGGTTTGCTCAGCTGTGCTCCAGCAAAAAATAGGGGCTAATTCCTCTCTGCTGCCCTGGGATGAAAGGGGAGGTGCTGTGGTGAGCGGGGCTGTCCGGCCAGGGGTGCTCATGTAAAACGCTCATCATGTTCAGGAGTACATTAAGCATTGGTGATGAGAGCCCTGAGCTGCGGGGATGGGACATGGAGGCACAGAGCAAAGGACACGCACGCAGCCACCCTGTGTGCAACACGAGCAGGGGAAGGGCAGTGGGAGCTGCTTTCAAGCAGTGCTGCTGCTCCAGGCTTGGGGGGGCCGTGGGTCTGTGGCCCCTGCCAGCTCCCGTGGATGTGGGGAGGGAGCGGTGCCCCGCATCCGCATCCTTCTATGACCTGTTTTGGGTGACAGAGACATGTCCTCCTCATGGCCATTAGAGAGCAGCACCGCTATGGCACACTGCCCGCACGTGGCAGCCAGGCGCACCCCGCAACACCAGGGACCCCAGGAAGCCCAGGAGCCAAGGGGCAAGGATGGAGGTCCCCAGTGGGACAGTCCTACAGGTCCCCAGTTCTGGACTGGCCACCGTGGGCTGCTGCGGAGGGCTGACCTTCCAGGGCTCTTTGAGGGCCGCTGGGGCACAGAGCTGGGCTGGAGCTGGGACAAAGCATGGCCGAGGGGCACCTACCCAGGGGACAGCCCAGCCAGGGAGCTCACCTGCATCTTCCACTGTCCCCTGTGTGCCCACCCCCGCCCAGGGTGGGTGGGCTGTCACCCCCCTCCCTCTGGCACATGTGAAAGGCTCGGGAGGGGGGGGTGTCTGCCTGCATCCAGATTTGTGGGTGGTGGGCCAGGGCCCACAGTGAACATGCGGGATTTGAAATCCCACCCTGGCCATGGCCTTTCCGTGGGGTGTAGGTGTGGGGTCCCCAGTCCCCAGGGGTCATGTGACACAAGCTGGTTACATCTGCGAGGAAAGGTGCCCTGCGAGTGGGCATATGTGGGGTGTTCACAGAGTGTATGGGGAAGGAGCTCTGTGTGTCCTGGGAGGGAGGGGCGCGAGCTGATCAGGGGTCTCTGTGAGTCTGTGGGGCCTTGGCATGTCAGGGGGGGGTGTCTCTGTGTCAAGGGGGGGGCTGCCTGTCTGGGGGGGGGGCTATCGCATCAAGGGGGGGGGGCTGCCTGTCTGGGGGGGGGTGGCTATCGCATCAAGGGGGGGGCTGCCTGTCTGGGGGGGGGGGCTATCGCATCAAGGGGGGGGCTGCCTGTCTGGGGGGGGGGCTATCGCATCAAGGGGGGGCTGCCTGTCTGGGGGGGGGGGGCTATTGCATCAAGGGGGGGCTGCCTGTTCCGGGGGATGTCCCTGTGTCAAGGGAGGGGCTGCCTGTCTGGAGGGTCTCTGTGTCGAGGGGGGCATGCAGCTTTTGGGGAGCCCCTGTGCCGGGAAGGGGCTGTGGATACATGGGGGGCCCGTGCCGTGGGAAGCAGCAGGACCGTGGCTAGGCTCCCCCCGAGACACCACAGCAAAGGCGCACGAGTGGGTGCACAACACCCCCCTACCGCCGTGCGGCGGTCGCTTTAAGGACGGCGCGGGGCCGCCCGGGGGCGTGGCCCCTCGGGTGACGTCAGCGCGCCCATTGATAAAGCCGGCGGGATTCCCGGGACGGCAGCGCGCGCCGGCGGGGCCACGTGCGCGGGGCCCGACCCGCCCGAGCAGCCCCGCGAGCCGCCGTCTTCCGCGCCCGCCATGGAGCCTACCGGGCTCTTCCCACCCTTCCCCGCCGCCTGCCTCCCCGCGCAGCCCGCCCCGGCGCCCCCGCACCGCGCGGCCGGGACCACCCGCATCGTCACCGACCCGATCTCCGGCCGCTCCTACAGCAAGGGCCGCCTGCTGGGAAAGGTACCGGGGGACGGGGCTGGGGGCGCGAGCCGCCGCGGGGGGCACCGGCCGGGGCTGTGCCGGGCGGAGTGGGGCTGGGAGCCGGTGCGGGGAGGGGCGGGGGCTGTGCGCCGGCTCGACCACCCCCTGGGGCGGCCCGGGGCTGAATGCGGCCCCTCGGCTGCTACCGGCCGCCCCCGCCCTCCCCGCCTCTCCCGGCGGGCCCGCGGCAGCGCTGGGAGCCGTGAATCACCGGGCTGGCCGCGTGCCGCGCCGGCTATCGGGGCCACATCGGTTTCGGGGCGCCCCGCGGGGTGTGCGTGGGCCGGCGGGTGCCCCGGTTCCCAGGGGTGCCCTTCCTCCCGTTGCCGGCGGCGTGTGTGGGAGGCGGGTGCCGGTTCCCAGCCCGGCCCGGGCGCGCTCGGCGGCTGAGTGTGCAGATGGGAGGCTGACATCACGGCAGGAAAAACCTGTCTCCATGGGGCTGCCTTTCGGTGGCCTCCGGTCCCCGGGCTCCCGCCCTGCGCAGGACTTTCCAGGTCGATCTGTCATGTGGAAAGATGCAGAATCCGGCCGTGACGGGAGGAAAAACGCCCTGAAGGTTTTACAGAAACTGGGTGAAGAAAATCTCTGGTTGAGAGCATCACAGTTCAGATCTTAGTGGGCGATGCAGCAGGAAGGAGCGTGTGATGCTCGCAGGGCTGCGCTGCAAGGGAACGGAGGAGGCTTGTGAGCAGGCAGGGGCGAGGAGCAGTCTGTTACCCATCCATAACCACCTCTTCCCTCGCAGGGTGGGTTTGCCCGATGCTACGAAATGACAGACCTCTCCAGCAACAAAACCTATGCTGTGAAGGTCATTCCTCACAGCCGGGTGGCTAAACCCCACCAGCGGGAGAAGGTGGGTGCCATGGGGCTGGTGGGCTGCTGGGCTGGTGGGGTGCAGTGGGTGCCCTGTACTCACTCGGTACTACTGCTCCCTTTCAGATAGCTAATGAGATCGAGCTGCACCGGGACTTGCACCACAAGCACATTGTCAAGTTCTCCCACTACTTTGAGGATGCAGAGAGCATCTACATCTTCCTGGAGCACTGCAGTAGGAAGGTGAGCACTGGTGTGGCCTCCTTGTCAAAGGATCTCCTAGCAGAGCCATAGCTGGTTGAAGCAGTTTTACCTGAGCTGCTTTGTTAGCATTCTTTCTCCTGGGTTGCCTTGCTGCCAGCTCTGTCGCACCCCCTGAGCTCAGCCATAAGCCATGTGGTTTTGCATGGTGCTGGGGACACTGCTGGCTGCCTGTTCTTGTTGCAAGCCTGTAGCTCCTGGTGGGGCCACCATAAATCCAGTTGTTCCCCTGGCTCTGCTGAGCAACCTCAACCTTGTGTGGGGAGTCTGAGGTCATGGCTGTGGAAGGAGGATTGTTTGTGGATGTGCAACTTCTGGAAAAACTGGCTTTGACCCTGCCTGCCCTATGCCTAGTCAGCAGGGCCGCCTGTTCTCCCTGCCTGCTATCATCAAGCTGCCTTGTCTCCCTCTGCAGTCCCTGGCCCACATCTGGAAGGCCCGCCATACTCTTCTGGAGCCTGAAGTGCGCTATTACCTCAAACAGATCATCTCAGGCTTGAGATACCTTCACCTCAAGGGCATCCTGCACAGAGACCTCAAGCTTGGTGAGTGCTGTGGTTGAGGCAGGGCACAGTGTGGGGAACAGGCTGCCCCAGAGGGACTTGTGGTGATGTGTTGACCTTGACTTGCAGGCAACTTTTTCATTAATGAAAACATGGAGCTGAAAGTGGGGGACTTTGGGCTAGCTGCTTTCCAGCATACCTCTGACCAGAAGAAAAAGTAAGTTTGAGGTTTCACTCTTACTCTTCCTCCTGAAGCTTCCTGGGAGGGTGGAGGGGTGACTGGTCCCTCCTGGCCTGGGGAGAGGAAACATTAGGGCCCCTTCCTGGGGTGGGGGAGCAATTCCTGTCCCAGCTGCAGGCAAGGCAAGGGGGCTGGAGGGGCTTTGTGGCCTCTCCTGGAGTAAGCTTGCAGCCGTCGGGGAGAACAATGTGCTGACTATCGCTATTGTGCCTGCCTGGCTGCCCTGCCGGCTGCGTGGGGCTGGGACACAAAGGCTCTGTTCCTCCCCAGCTCTAGGACAAGCACTTCCCACCGGCTCCCCAGGAGCAGCTGCTGCTCCTGACCCCTGGGAGCTGGAGAGTCTGTATGGGGCTCTGAGATGGGGGGAGGGCTTTGAGCCACAAAGAGCAAAATGGAGCAGGAGGGGACAGGCGGCAAGCTAAATCCCAGGGCTTGACAGGGGAGAGGCTGTGAGGGGATGCAGAGTGTGTGCTAACGTGGTGCTCTGCCCCACAGGACGATATGTGGGACCCCCAACTACCTGGCCCCAGAAGTGCTGCTGAGGCAGGGCCACGGGCCCGAGTCAGATGTGTGGTCTCTGGGCTGTGTCATGTAAGTCTGTGCTTCTGGGGGGGCGGGGGGCTGGGCAGCCCTGCCTGTGTTGGGGTGGGGGGCTGGGCTGCGGAGCCACCCCAATGAGGAAGTCCTCTTGCAAGTCCTCTTGTGCTTTGCCTCGTGCCTTTGCGGTGGCTGCTGAAAGGCACGGGGAGGGGAGCGAGCGGCTGGATCCTGCCCAGCCCCTCTGCGGAGCGGGGGCTGCCGGGGGGCTGCGCGAGCCAGAGCTGCAGAGGGCAGGTGTTCTTGTGCCGTGCTTGACTCTGGGTCAGAGCAGGCTTGACTGCCCTGTGAACCTGATAAACAACGGAAAATCTTGGTGGCTGGTGGCGGCTGCGGCTCTGTTTGGGGAGTGATTGCTGTGCTGCTTCGGCACATCCAGCCCCTCGGCTGGGCGCTGCCCACAAGCTTCCTGCGCTGCTCCCCGCCTCAGCAGCTGCCCAGGGATGGGAGCGGTGGTGGCAGGGGGTAGTCTTTGCCTGCCAGCCTTGTTTCCTTCCCCAGGGCTCCTTGCCTGTTGCTCTAAACAGTCGCTAGGAGGAAGCGTGGCCGGATGTGAGCATGGCCACCCCGGCTGGAAGTGGTGCTCCCAGCCAGGTGTGGCCAGCCTAGTGCTAGTAATTTCCTAGCTGTAAGTGCTGCTGAGTCACAAGCTTGGTGGGGATGTGACAGTGGCACATGTGTCCCCTCCCAGGTACACCCTGCTGTGTGGGAACCCTCCCTTTGAGACCTCTGACCTCAAGGAGACCTACAGGTGTATCAAGCAGGTGGAATACACCCTCCCTGTCTTCCTCTCCCTGCCTGCCAAGCACCTCATTGCTGGCATCCTCAGACGCAACCCCCAGGACCGCCTCACGCTTGAGGAGATCTTGGACCATGAGTTCTTCAAGGTGAATGGGTGGCCCTGACCCTTCTCCAGGTGGGATGAGGCATTTGGGGCAGTGCAGGGTGCTGTCCTTTGAGCCCAAATCTCAGTCCTTCAAAGGAAGCAGCTGCTGTCCTGTCCAAATGCCAGCCAGGGGAACTGAGGGACCTAGTGTGCTCCTGCCACCTTGTCCCTATGGCATAGGCTGTTTCATGTACTGATGCTAGTTGTGGGGTCAAGGCATGATGGAAATGCAAGCTGGCTGTCAGGAAGGCTCTGAATGACTGTGGTCAGCCCAGGGCAGCTGCTCTGCCTGGAGCATGTGGGCTATGGAAACCAAACCTCTGCCTTGACCTCTCTGCAGGGCTACACGCCTGAGAAGCTCCCTCCCAGCAGCTGTGTGATGGCTCCAGAGCTGAGTCCCCCCAACCCAGCAAAGAGTCTGTTTGCTAAAGTCACCAAGACACTTTTTGGGAAGAAGTCATCCAAGGGTGAGTCCATACACTTGCCCAGGAGTGTCTGTGTGACCCTTCCTCTAGTGAGGAGTGGGCTCCTCCTGGAGAGATGGTCCTGATGGGTCTCCATGCACCCCCTGCCTGGGGCCAGTAAAAGTTGGGCTTGCCCCTGCCCTTCTGATGATGGTGGCCTGACATGGGTGTGTGCCTGGAGAGCGGATGCTGTGCTGCCACACATGGGGACAGTTCCTCCTGGAAACCCTTGTGCTGCATGAGAACTGGGAAGTGAAAGTGGGAGGCAGCTGCCTGACACAGTCCTCACCGCTGTAGGCATGGGAGCAGATGAGGGAGAGCTGAGCTACTGGGAGCAGTGGCCCAGATGTCCTCATCCCCTGTGCTTAGCAGTGTGCTTATTGCTTGCTCCCTTCTCAGCCAAGAAGGGCTCTTTGGAGGACAAGGATGATATCTCCAGGCTGGTCACTGGGCTGATGAAGACCTCTATCTACCGGCAGATGAGCTATAAAACAGTGGAAGGGAATGAGGTGAGAACATTCCTGAGCCTGTGCACACCCCTCTCTGGGGGAGCAGGCTGGATGGTGATAACGCCAGGTCCCTCCACAGGTCACCCCCCTATCGTGCCGCAGTGCCAGCTCTAGTCCTGTGGAGACAGTGATAGAGGAGACCTCTCGCAAGTCTGCATCCCCTTCCCTCCGGGGGACGATGGCCAGCAGCTGTGAGGGTGAGCAATACCCACCTGCCCAGGCCACCCCAGCCTACCCCGAGCTTCCTGTCCTGCCCTGGCTGATAGTGCGGCTGCCTGACTCAGCCTGTCATCTTCTCTCCACAGCCTTTGAAGACTGCATCACTGCCTCTACCATCATAGAGTCAGCGGTTCGGCTCCTGCGGACCTGCCTCTCTTCCATGCCCCCAGGTAAACTGGTTGGATTGCTTTGGGATGGGACAAGGGTGCTGTGCATCCCCTTCACCATGAAATGAAGGTGTGGCTGCTATTTGGGGTACCTTAAATGCTGCCAAAGGATGCTGTAGGAGGGTCTACTCCCCCCTGGGGCGTGAGGTGGGCAGAGGGCTGACTGCCTGCTCTGCTCACCCCCTCCTCCCCACCAGCGGAGAAAAACCCAGCTTCCCTGGCCCGCCATGAGCATTTTGTCTGGGTGAGCAAGTGGGTGGATTACTCCAACAAATATGGCTTTGGCTACCAGCTCTCCAACCGCAGCATTGGGGTCCTCTTCAACAACGGCACGCACATGACCCTTTCCCCCAACCTCAGGTAAGTGGTGGGGAAGGAGCTGCTGTCTCTGGGGAAGCCCCTCTGGTGGGAAGGGGCAAGGGGAGGCTGTGCCAGGGGTGGGGTTTGGTGCTGGTTGGCCCCAAAACTCATGGTCTGCTCCCTCCCAGGACTGTGCATTACAACCCGACCAACAACAAACACCTTGTTTTCTCTGTGGCTGCCATCCCTGAGCAGCTGCAGGGACAGATGAGTGTCTTGTGCTATTTTGCATCCTACATGGAGCAGCATCTCATGGAGGTGGGTGCTGGGATCCTGGGCTGGGCGTTGGGTCATGGCTTGACCACACTGCATGATGTTGCAGGACTGCCTGCTCACAGGCTACGGCCAGGTGGACACCCAGAGTTGTCCTGGGAGTGGGGACCCATCTGGGGGTGTGTCCAGGTTTGGCTGTGTGTATGCTGGTGGCAGAGCTCCCATGTATGGGACCAGTGGCTTACACAGACCCTTCTCTCCAAGGGAGGTGACTTGCCCAGCATAGATGACCTTGGGCAGCCTGCCCTACTTCTGCAGTGGGTGAAGACTGAGCAAGCCTTGCTCATGCTCTTCAGCAGCGGCACCCTTCAGGTACGTGTTGGGCACAGCGGAGATGCCCAGACCCCCGTGGGGAAGAGGCTAGATGGGGACTCCTGGCTTGTGTTAGATCTTGTCTGCCACAGCCCAAACGCAGGGCCCAGCTATGAAAACGGCTGTGAGTGCTGCTCCAGTACCTGGAGCTGGGTCACAGCTTGTCCAGCCCATGGGGGACATGACACTTCAGTTGGCTGCTTCAGTCTGCCCCATTGCTGGGGCTAGTGCATTGCTGCTGTGGGGCATGGAGCAGGGATACCCCTGGGCAGGTCGGGGAGGAGGAACGGGTCGAGGCAGGAAGGGTTGAGGCAGGAAGCATGGCTCCATCCTGGCTCCCAACATGCTGCATGAAGCATGGGTTAAACAAAGCCCAACCGGTCTCCTAGGTGAACTTCTACAATGACCACACCAAGGTGATCATTAGCAAACCTGACCAGTCCTGCCTTGTCACCTACATCAACCGTGAGCGCAACTCCTACACCTACAAGTTGTGCAGCATCCAGGAGCTGGGCTGCTCTCCTGAGCTCCACTACCGCCTCGAATACATCCTCAAGCTCCTCCAAGAACAGGCTGAGGCCTAGCATGGGACCTTGGGGGGACCCTCTCTGGATGTAGAGGTCTCCCCCTGCCCTCCTACTGGATGGGAGGTATGTTGTGGTGCTTGCTGCCCACCTGGGCACCCTGTATCCTGGTGCTTAGCTGGATTCTGGACTAAGACATGTGGATGTAGTTACAGCAGCAGGTCTGGTCATCCTCGCTGCTTCCTGGCTCTGGGAGATTGCTGCCTTCCTGCTGGCAGCTCCTGCTGTGGCTGTGCTGGTCTCAGAGTGGACTGGGGTGGCACGGGGGGGTGGGGTGGGTGAGTGGCCTGCAGCCAGCTTTGGGACTGGCTGTGCCTTGTTTGTGCCCTGGCTGGCAGCTGCCTGCAGTGAGGGCTTGGGCTGCCTTGCCCAGGGTGATGCACCAGTTGCACAGACCCTCTGCATGACATGGAGAGGACCAGCACAGCCTTGACATGAAGGCTCAGCTGCTGTGGGATAGGGAAAACCTCTTCCCAGAGGTGGACAGGGGTGAAGGGCACTGCCTGCCCTGCCAGGGGCTGCGTGGGGCTGGTGTGTACTACTCCACAACTGCTACACTAAGGAGGGGGCTGTGCTGGGCCCAGCCATGCCCTGTTTTGTGAATTGTCTGGTACAACCTGAGGTTTGATAAAGGGTGGGGGGGATAGGATTAGAGGGCTTGCCTGGAGAAGCCCTTGCTGGGACCTGGGGAGGTTTCTTGTTTCAAGGCAGTCTCTGCCATGGGGGGCTATTTATGCGTCTTATTTATATGGAATTATTTATTTTCCTGTTGATCTGTCTATGTGCAGCTCCCCTGTCCCTGACTCACCTTAATAAAAACTTGTGTAAGGTCAAACTGCATCTGCCTTGCTTGGACCTGGGGCTGCACAAGGGCTTTGTCATTATCTTAATCCTTACTCCAGGGCTGCTTCTGCCTGTCAGGCAAGACCCCCCTCTTGGCACTGGCTGTGGCTGGGGCACGGGGGTCAGGGAGGCAGGATGGGTGTGAGGAGCCCATGGAGTACCTTCACTGCCCTTCCTGGGGCTGGCAGGAGGGGTGGAGTTAGTTCTTGCTGATGCCTGTGGAACCTTGGAGCTGCCTCAGCTTCTCCTTGCTGCTGCCAAACCATCATTCCCTTTCTGTGCTTGGACCAAACCCAGTAGCTCTGATGCTTTTGCTGAGCTGCAGAAGGCAGGAGCTGTGGCCCCTGGGCTGTGTGTTGCCTGGGTCCTTGCACTGACACCTGGTGTGATGGGATATGAGCTGGGAATGAAGCCAGGAAAGAGGAGGGACTGAATCTGCTCCATGAGCTTGCTTTGAAGGTGGTCTGTCACCTCCCTCCCCAGCACTGGTGTAATCAATCTGCCTAGGAGCAGCTTGTGCTGTGGGAAGCAGCCTGGGCTGTTCCCTGTGGCACAGCCTTGGGCAGCTGCCTGTTCCAGAGCAGTGCAGCCTTTTGGGTTGTATCTGCTGCAGCTTGGGTCTTTCTGCAGTCTATGGTAGTAGGTATAGTGTGGGTGTGAGTCCAGGCTGGGGGCTGTAGTGAGCATCAGGGCACTGAGGTGCATCCATACCTTGCCCCCTGCGCACGCCATGGCCAAAGACTTCAGGTATGAGCCACAGCTGGAGAATATCTGTTTATTTCAGCTGCTTTCCCCCTGCAGCTCTGCAAGGCTGGGTGGAGGGAGAGGCAGGCACTATTCAAAGTAGACCCCATGCACTATGGCCACAGCAAAGAGCGAGGCATTGGAGAAGGTGGTAGAGGCAAAGTTGTCATTCTCGGGGTCCCACAGTGCCCGGCTGGCCACCAACAGGCTCTGCTGGCCCCGCTGGCCCAGCAGCACATGGCAGACCAGCTTGTAGCGGGGTGGCACCACCTCCTTCACCTGGCTCTGCAGCAGCTCGGCCAGGCTTTGGGCTAGCAAGGCACTGCCCTGGGGGCTATAGACCATGGTCCCCAGGGCACTGGCCAGGGCACACTCCAGCACCTGCTGCACCCGCCCTGCATTGAACTTGCAGCCTTCATCTGGCTGCATCCTGTAAGTGTTTTCGAGTTGGGTTTTGAGGATGGGCTGGAAAAGAGGGAGCCCAGAGAAGCTCACACGGCTGAGGAGCATCCAGGGCCCGATGGAGGGGCGCCTACCCCCCGGGGCAGCCCCAAGTGAGCTGCGGCGGCTGGCCAATGGTGCTGGGAGCATGTTGAGGATGGAGCTGCAGCGGGAGGGCAGGAGCTGTGGTTTGCCTTCCTCGGTGCCCCGGGCTGGGGGCTGGGAGCTACGGCGGGTGGCCCGGAGCAGAGGGGCTTCAGTTCTGTCTACAGCAGTCACCTGGGCTGGCAGGCCTGCCTCTGGGGCTGGCTGCTCAGCCATACGGGTGGCCTGGAAAGGAGACATGGCTCAGAGTTGTCAGGGGAAGGTGGGTTTTCCCCCAGCTTCTCTATTCCACCACCTTTCTGCATTGCTTCTCCCTGACCCCTGTAAATCCCATGTGTCCTGGCACACAGGTCCCTGCAGGGCTGGATGCAGAGGGGCTGGGGAGACCATGGCAGCTGCCTTCCCTTGCCCAGCAGCCTCAGCCAGCTGGAACTGATCTGGCACAGCTAAGCGTGGTCCATCCAGCCCTCTGCTCTACCATCCCCAGCCTTTCTGTGAGTGGCTCCTCCCTCTCCAGCCCCCCCCCCCCCCCCCAGCCCTCCTGCCTGCATCTGGTTCCATACTTACACCTGCCCTGCCAGGGTAAAACCAGGGGACTTGTCTCTGGCTGATGTGCTTCCAACTGCCCAGGACCACTTTGCTCCCACAAGTGGCAGCGAACCTGTTGTGTTCCTGGAGTGTGAAGAGTTGCTATGTGACACTGCAACTCCCCAGGGCTGCTCCAGGGCACGGCTTCTGTAACTCCTTGTTTCCTGGTCCCTGGACAGCACAATCCCCTTACTCCTGCCTTGTCTGTGTTTCCAGCTGTGCCAGCACAGGGACATGGTTGCTCCAAGCACATGTCCTCCAGCCTTGGCTGCTCTGCCAGCCTGAACAATATTTGCTGATGTTGAATGTGCAAAGGAAGAGCAGGGGGTGAAGAACAACCACTGGGATTACCACTTTGCACCCCAGCTATGGGATGCAAGGGGCTGGGACCTCCAGCAGCTTGATTTTACCCAGAGGTCTGCATCTTTTGGGTACTTATTCCCCTGCACTAAGGGAAAGTTTGAGCGGGTGAGCACTCACCGGGTGCAGCCCTGCTCTGCTGCCACAATGCCCTGCTCCAGAGGGCAGTTCTGCTGGGGGCTCCTGACCCCGGGCGAGGTTTCTCTCTGCTGGCGGAGCCCAGCCCAGCTGGTACGCCACAGCCACCCCATCAATGTGCCTTTGTCTGGCCTGGCTGCTGAGCTATTTGAGGAAAGTGGAGATGCCTTTTGTGTTTCTATCTCCCATCAGAGGTATTTATAGCCTGACGCTGACTAGCGCTGCCAAGCACGCTGGCAGCTGGACCCCGCTCCCTCAGGGTGCTGCACTTGCTGCGGGCCCTGCTCCTCCCTCTTGCTCCCACCACTGCTGGCAAGCAGAGGTGGGGTCCCTCTGTGGGCACCCTCCCCACATCCCTGCATGCAGGTTGTCTGGGGCCAGTCAGACTTGGGAGAAAGGGGATGGGGCATCCCCTGGCACAGCTCTTGGTTTGGGTTTGGGTGAGGCTGGTTATGCTTTTTGGCTGTGATTGCTTGTGTCCTAAGCAGACATGATAGCTGCAGGGCTTTGGCCTGGAGCATCGGCAGGAGAGAAAGCTTTTGCTGTTTCAGGAGGCAGATCTCCCCTCTGGGCTCAAGTTTGCTCCACTGCTGGTGCCGGCGACCCAGCCATGCCTGGCAGCTTTCCACAGGGACTGTGCATGTGGATGTGGGAGTGATCTTTCTGCATTTAACCTGTGCATGTCTTGCCTTTTCCAAAATCCCAGCTACCTACCTCTCTTCACCCCTATCTGCCCCATCCATGGGCTTCTCTGCAGCAAAGCCACCAGCTGGAGGGCAGCTGGAGGTGCTGGGGCTGTGCCATAAGCCATGGCAGGGAGATGCTAATCACATCAAGATCCAGGGCTGCTTCCCCACTCCGATCCAGTCCAGCAAACACCCAGGCGGAGCTGCCTTAGCAGCAAGGGTGGGCTTTGCCGCTCGCCACCCCCTCTCTGCCTGCCTGGCTGCCTGGCCACATGCTGCCTGCCAGGTTTCCCTAGCAATGGGCCATGTCGTACAGCGCGGCAGCCTCCTCCCAGCAGCCTCCCCAGGCCGGCCTGCCTCCTGCCTGCCTCCGGCCTGCCTCCCGCCTGCCTGCGCCGCCTTCCTCTGCCGCCCTCCCCAAGGCAGCCCATGGCCGGACTCTGCTCGGCGCAGCTGCAGGGCGAAGCGGCAGCCTTCACCGCCGCCCTCCGCACTCTGGTCAACAACCCCCAGTTCAGGTGAGGGGCCGGGGGGGGCATCACCCCCCCCCCAGCCATGCCGAAGCCCCCAGTGCCTGCTCCGTGCTGTTTTCCTGCGGTCCCAAGCCCTGACGGGGGGGTTTGGAGCCCCTGGGCAGTGCGGGAGCCCCGGGGATCTGGCACGGTGGGGACATCCCGCACGGCTTTTGCAGCACTCCCCCCACATCTGCACAGCAGCAGGAGCCCCCAGGGCTGCTGGGTGTGTATCCCCCTGGGACAGCCACCGGCTGTCCGGAGGAGGGAAGGTCCCTGGGTGCATGGTGCCAGCAGGGTAAGGCAGCGTCGCAGGCTAAACCCTGCGCTGGGGGTCCTGCCCTTGCCAGGAGTGGGGGTACTGCAGCTGCTGTGCTGCCCAGGGGCAGCCGCCTGTGCTCAGCTCCTTTCCCACCCCAGCTTCACCAGTACTGTCCTTCGACATCTCCAAGCTCCTCGCACCCTGGAAGGCAGGCAGCAGCCTGGCTGGCCCTGTCACAGCACCTGGCATTCCTGTTACCTCCCCCTGGAGTGCGGAGTGGAGATGGAAAGCCACTGCCTTGGCCACCTCCCACCTACACGGCCTGTTCCTGCTTGGCAGCTGGCTAGCTGTGTGGTCCTCTTCGCCTGCTTCATGCTGAGACCTGGCACAAATGCCAGTGCTATCTGAGGAAATCCCCATCCCTGCTGAAATTTTTGGCTACCCAGAAGAGAAATCCCAGTGAAAACTCCCCACCCACAGTATCAGGCAGTGGGGAAGCGGCTGCCAGTGCCTGGTCATCCCCAGCCCATATCCTGCTGCCCACATCTTGCATCTCACACCTTTTGTCCTGCATCCTGCAACCTGAGATCTGCACTCTGCATCCATCAGCTTCATCCTGCATCCTTCCTCCTGTAGCCTGCAGGCTTCATTCCGCATCCTGCAACCTTCGTTCTGCATCTCACATCCTGCAACCTTCATTCTACACCCATGCTTCAGCCTGCATCCCATAACTGCAGACTGTATCCCACATCTCACAGCCTGCACCATGCTTCCTCCTCTGGTCCTGTGGACCATAGCCATGGAACAGTTTATTTCAGTTCCCTTGCAGCAGCAGTCATGGAGGACCTTTTGGGCTCTGCTCACGCTGCCCAGCACACCCCAGCTGTGTGTATCTGGACAGATGTGCGGGATGTTCTAGATGCTCTTCCCTCTGGTGGGCACATCCATCTCCCTGTGAGGGTCAGGCCGTGAGTATATACTCACAGCCTCATGACCGCTAGAGTTTGGGTGGCATGTCTTCTGCTCATTGCCCTGCTGGGGTGGAGGAAGAGAGGAGGAGGGGACAAAGTGATGGATGGGCCATGGCTGCATGGTGCGCACAGGCTGGAGATTCCCTGCCCCTTTACCCATTCCCTTTCCTCCAATCTTGCCTTCCTTTCCTGGGGCCACAACGCTGGGGAGCCATGCTGGGGGGCTATGGGGGACCAGGTCAGCAGGATGGACCCTGTGCCCCAGTATGCACAAGCTGACCCCTCCTGCAGGCCTTGGGAGGGCCAGTGCCAGCCCTGCTGATGCTGGAAGATTTACATCCCTGAGCCTATGAGTCAGTTCCTGTGAGTCAAGGAGGCTGAGTCTGGTGACAGCCAGCTTTCCCCAGCTCTGTTGTGCCAAAATAGAAAGCCACTTTCTCCACCTGTCCCTGGCCTTTCTCTGCCCTGCTCTGTGCCAGCATCCGTGGCTGTCTGTGCTTTCCAGAGGACCTGTCTTGCTCACCCTGCCTGCAGCATTCAGATGGCTGCAGGGAGCCACCAGCAAGGACCCCTCCCTGCCTCTGCTGGGAAAAGTCCCTCAGTTAAAACTAAAGGGCACTACCCTGCTGGGACAGGCACCCAGCCAGTGCCTGCCCATGTGCCCTGTCCCAGCCCCAGGGCACCTTGTCCCCTGGCTTCCCAGGTACCCCATCCCTCATGGTCCTCTCTCCCCCACAGCGATGTAACGTTCGTGGTGGGTCAGGAGCAGCAGAAGGTGTTTGCACACCGCTGTGTGCTGGCGTGCCGCTGCCAGGCTTTCCAGGGGATGCTCAGCCAGGGGCCGGTGGACAGTGAGGAGTCCCCCAGCAACATCCCACCCCAGGGCCCCTTCATCCTGGGAAATGTGCAGCCTGAGGTCTTCCTGGCCGTCATCGAGTTCCTCTACACTAACAGCGTCACTCTCAACAGCTGCATTGTGAGTGGGGCTGGGGCTGGCGGGGACCATGGGCGTGAGAGGGACAAGGGGGGGATGCAGGTGCACAAGGTGCTTTGCAGCTCCTGGGGTGCCAAAGGTGGTGGTGGGGGTGGTCTGAATGATGCTTTCTGACTGGCTAACAGTGTAACAAGTGTGGGGTCTCAGCACAGCACAGTGGGGAGTCCAGAGCACCTTGTCTTACATGTGTCTGCCCCAATCTTGGGACAGCTGGCTGTGCACACCCTAGGTGCTGGGAATGGGGACACCAGAGCAGGACACCTTTGTATGCCCCCATGGGGCAGCCCCTTCCCCCTCCATGTCCCATCTGGGAGCTCCCAGAGGGGCAGGAGGACACATGCCCTTGGCCCCTGGGTTGCCATGCCTGTCTGTGGCCCTGCACACCGATGCTCACAAGGTCTGTCTTGCCTGCAGGCGCTGGAGGTGCTGACCTCGTCGGTGGAGTATGGCCTGCAGGACCTGTGCAAGGTATGGCCCTGCTTACACTGGGGGGGTGGCCCCCAAGTGCCCCCGTGCTGAGGAGCACCCCAAGATGGTCCCTGCGTGGCTGGTGGCTCTGAGGATGGCACCACGGAGCATCAGCTGGGTCCAGTGTAGGCTCAGCCCCTGCTTCTCGATCCCAGAGGGTCTCTCCGGTGGGATCTCCCTTGAGGGGGTGCAGCACCGGCCGGGAGCCCCACAGGGGCTGGGGAATCCCGGGGAAGGACACGGGGCCTCACGTCTCCCACACGGCAGAAAGCCCCTCAGCCATCGCCCACGCTGCCCTCCGGTCAGCTGGCAGGATGATGCCGTAGGGAAAGCCCTGGTCCTGGGGAGCACTCAGCACCCCTGCCCGGTGCCGCTTCGGGCAGGAAGGCTTTGGGAGGACAGCAGCGACTGCAAAGCAGGGGAGGGAGCCAGACAAGGAGGCGCAGGGAGCTGGAGCAGCTCTGCGTCGGGGAGGGTGGCCAGGCCACGTCATCAATGATTCCTTAATTGCGGCGGATCGCGTGACCTGCCGTCTCGCGCCCGGACTTCCCCTCCCTTCCCACCGCGCCGGGAGGGACCCTGCGGAGGGGCTGAGCGGCGTGCCGAGGCGGCGGGACCTGCCCCGTCACCCTGCGGGGGACAAGGTCAGCAGAAGCCCAGATGTGGCACAGGGCTGTCGAACAGCTGGCTGGGCAGGGAAAGGATGCAAACGGTGTTGCAAAAAAGGGGGACCCGGTGCTCCAGCCGCGCCCCACCACGCAGCAAATGCATCCTCAGGGAATGAGCTGCAGCAGGGAGAGCCGTAGAGGGGTGGGAGGGAAAGGGGATGACCAGGGACAGCCGGGGAAGGCCCTGGCTGTGTCCCCAGCTGCAGGGTGACCTCATGTCCCTCCTGCCAATGACTCAGGGCCCTTCTGCTCCAGCTGATGGCTCCTTCCTGCATGTCACATCCCCTTGGATTCCCCGGGGGCTCTGACCCCTTTGCGCTGGACAGACGGACGCAGCTGAGATGGGCAGGAGGGAAGTCCTGCTCCCTGACAGACATGCCTGTCTGGCTGCATCACCCGTGTGTGAGCTGCAGCCGGAGATGCTGGTCCCCCAGCAGACATAGGCAGAGAGCAGCTGGCAGGCAGAGCTGGGCAAAGTTGGGGTCACCCCCAGTTCGCTGCAGCTGGCACCAGGGCTGTCCCCTGTGGCAGAGCACAGCTGGTGACGATGGTCAGGGTTAAGTGACCCACCTGGGGCTATGAGGCTGGCTGGGGTTTCACTACATCAGGCTCAGTCCCTGGCTAAATCAGTGCCCTGGCAGGCTGTCCACAGGCTGTGCTACAAGCCCTCATCCCACAGCCCACCCCACTGCCTCACGAAACACTGGGGGGCTGGCTGTGCCTCCACCCCATGTCCCATATCCTGGGGGGTTCGGGACTTGCTGAGAGTTGGGGGTGGTTGTGGTGCTGGTGGGTTTCCACCATACTCATCCTCTCCCCATGTACCTTCCAGCTCTGCGTCAAGTTCATCAAGGACACGCTGAGTGTGGAGCAGGTCTGTGAGGCCCTGCAGGTGAGTGTGACCCCAGTGGTGTCACAGGGGGTCAAATATAACCCATCTGATTTGGGGCAGGAGGTGGCCAGACCCTCCTGCTCTCGGCTGGATGGCGGGGCAGGATTTCCTACCCACCCCTGGCCCAGCGGCTGCCCTGCCAGCTCCTGGGCACATTGTACCAGGCTGCAAGGAACACAAGGGCCACCACAGCCTGGCAGGGAAGTATCTTCATGCTGCTCTGAGCAGGGCTGGCCCAAGCTCCCCGGTGCCAGGACCTTGCCATCATCTGCATGAAACTGGGAGGCACTGGTTTTCTGGGAGCTCTCATGGTTTTGAGGCCAGTACCAAAAAAACCTGCTAAGAGTTGGGGCACCTAAAAATAGCCTTGGGGGAGCCCCAGTGGCCCTGCCACGGTGCTTGATGGGACCCTGCTCCCCACAGAAGGGGCGTTTGTTCCATCTCCCACTGGCTGAAATAATGCTCTTGGGGCGGCAAAATGTCAGCCCCAGAGCACAGAAGTTTCCGCCAGCGGTGGTGCCAGACCACCACGGCATAAACAGATCTAAAACTGGCCTGGAGGAAACAAACAGAAACCCCCAAAACCCCAGAACAAAACAAATTCGAAGAAAACATCTCACCTTCCTCCCTGCTTGCATCAACACCAGTCCCCTGATGTGAGGGAGGCCATGCTTGCCCTGCCTGTGCTGGTACCAAGTACCCTGGCATGCAGGGGCTGCCACCACAGGGGACAGGGATGTGTCCTCCTGATGCCCAGATGGGCCATGCCAGCCCTGGGATGAGCATCGCTGGGTAGGGCTGGGTGAGGATGAGAGGACCCCAGATTCCTGCTGCACTGGGAGATGGCAGCTATGGAGCATGGTGGGGCTTCAAGCTGACCCTGTGCCCATGCAAGGAGCGCTGGGGATGGATGGCTACATGTCCCTGCAGTGTGGCCTTGTGAGATTGATGCCAGGGCCCCTTGCTCTCCCAGGGATGGGTGACATCATCAAGGAGCAGTGGAAAATCAGATGCTTCCTGCAGACGGTGGGGCTGGGTGACGGTTGTGGGTGGTGGAGGCACCAAACCTTTTGCTGTGGGGCATGCCAGGAAAGGAGGAGGTCCTTGGTGCCCCTTCCACACCGTACCCGCACTGTGGCACCCAAGCACGGGGATACTCAGTTCACCTGGGTCCCTGGGCGTGCCTGTCTCTGTAGGGCTTTGGTGAGGGGGTCCTTCCTGCTCCAGACCCCCTTGCAGGTGTCTGTGTTGTCCCACAGGCTGCAGTGACCTACGGGCAGGCAGACCTCCAGCAGCACTGCCTGGCCTTCATCGAGGGTTGCACTGCGGTATGGCTGTGAATGATGGGGGAGCATGGATGGGGTACCCCAGGGCATGGGCAGCAGCGGGGGACACAGCGTGTGGCAGGGGAGTGCAGCCCTGACGAATGGGGTGGCTGGAGGCTGGGCAGGGGTGGAAAGGGAGCAAAGGGTGGTGGGGGAGACAGTGCTGGGTGCCAGGTAGAGGCTGGCTGGGGGCGTGCCAGGGGATGGGGGTCTGGGTAGGGGGGTGCCTGGGTCTGATGGCCTATGGAGCGGAGGGAGGAGCGGTGTGGGGGTCCTGGTACCAGCGCCGCGGTGTGCTGGCAGGAGGTGGTGCGAACACAGGGTTTCCACGAGCTGTCCGACGTGGTGCTGGCGCAGGTGCTGCGCAGCGACCGCTTGGCTGTGGATGAACTGGACCTGGTGCAGGCTGTGCGGGAGTGGGCACACGTCAGCTCGGTGAGTGCAATGTGGCAGTGACCGGGGTGGTGGTTCTGGCTGGCCACCCCCAGGCAGACCCACCCAGGGGTGCCTGGACTCCCACCAGCCCAGGCAGGGAACACAGGCACCCTGTCCCTGAGCCCCAGGGCTGTCTCGCTTCCCCCAAACACCCTGTGGTGCCCAGGGCATCACCAGCCTATCCCGCTGGCTGGCAGGCCGTCCTAGAGCGCCCGGTGCCCGAGGTGGCTGCCCTGCCCGTGCGGGAGCTGCGCCTGCCCTTGCTGGCACCCAGCGAGCTGGTGACACTGGAGAGCCACAACCAGCGGGATCTGCTCATCCCGGTGAGTTGCTGCCTCCTCTCGGGGTGCCGTGGCTCATCTCTGGGGCTGGAGGGTGCTGCAGGGCCGGGTCTGGGGGGGAACCATGCTGTGGCCACGCTGATGTCCCCGTCCCTCTCCCCGTCCCTGTAGGTGGAGAGCATCGCGGCGGCCTGGCGGTCCCACGCGCTGCGGAAGGGCAGCGGGGTGCCCTCGCGCCTCTGCCGGCCCCGCCGTGGCACGCGGCCCCGCGACCACCACCGGCACCTGGGCCCACACGCCAAGTAGGGCCAGCACCGAGGTGCCCCCAGCCCGAGCAGGGGGCTTGGGCAGCGGCAGTGCCCCCCGGCCGGGTGCCCTGCAGCGGGGCTGACATTGCCGTGGCCGAGAGCACCAGTGAAGGGCTGTGCCACAGCGTTGGGGTCAGGGCAGGATGCCCAGGTGACCCCCAGAAATGGGGGGGGGGACCGGGAGGGGGTCGGAGCTGGGCCATGGCGGGGGGTGTGAGGACAACCAGTGGCAGTGAGGAGGGCAGTGACCCCGGGGGCGGTGGGGGCCGCAGGGTGAGCCCCCCCTTTCCCCCCGCCGCCCCCTGCTGCCCCCGCCCCCACCGGGCGGGCCCTTCCCCGGCGCCGTGCTGCCCCCCCCCCGGCAGCGGGGCGGTGCTGCAGCGGGCGGGGCGCTGGCACCGGGACACCCCCCCCGTGGCAGCGGGGGAGGCGGGGTCTCAATGGGATGGGGAGCCTGGGGCCTGGGCGCGGGGGGGCAAATGGAAGGGGAGACCCTGGCATCTCTGCACCCACCCAGCACCGCTGCACCAATGCCAGTGACATCTCCCCCCCCCAACCCACCCCCGGAACCTCACCCCAAGCCCTGCCAGCAGCCCCCAGCCCCTCATGGCTCCGGGGTTGGTGACACATGCAGGACAGGCTGACAGCCCCCCCTCCCCGTGCCACACACCCCACTCCACACCGTGCGCCCCTCCTTGCACGTTTGCACATCCCATTGCATGTGTGCACACAGCAGGGTCTGTCTCAAGCATCCCTCCCCCCCCGCCACCTCTGCCCCCCAGAAGAAAGGGCTAGACACGGCAGGTAATTTATATATAATATATATATTTACTCTTTAAAAATAAACCTTCGGTCCCCACTACCGCCTGTACAAACTACAAAAATAAACCTTTGCTCTCTTTGATATAAATAACTTAGATGGCGTGTTGGGGGGGGGGAGCTGCCCGCCGTGCCCACGCCTGGCACGGGGACGGGGTCCCCAGGGCCACCCCAGCTCAGTGGCAGTGTCTGGGGGCCGGGGGGGCTGGGGCCGTGGGCACAGCAAACACCGCTGGAGTTAAAGTGCTGGGTAACGGTGCAGACGGTGCCCGGGATGGGGCTGGGGACAGGGACAGAGGCTGGCCTGGGGACAGCCCTGACGTGCGGGGACAGCAAGGACCACCCCAAGGACACACACACAAACCCCCCCGCAAAACCCTGCCCGTGTGGTGGAAACCGCAGGCTCCCTGGCTCCGCCGCGGCACATCCCTGATCTCCAGCCCTCCCGTGTTTGCCAGTGGGGAAACTGAGGCACGGAGCCGCACACCGGAGAGGGGTGAGCTGCCCGTGGCCGCCCAGCACCCCGTGGAGCCGGGGCATGGACCAGGTGTGTGCCCCTACCCTGGGCTCCCGCTGCCTCCGGTGGGCAGCCCCGTACCGGCAAAGGGGCTGCCCCCTCCCTGCCTGCACCCCGGGCAGCTGGGCGGGGCTGTAGGCTGAAGAAATAAATCTTTTAAAATAAGCTTAAAAATATATATCTCTCTATAGATAGTTTCCCTTTGCAATAAATAAAGGTGGGGGGTGCCCGCCCCAGGCCTTGCCCATGGCACCCCAGGGCACAGCTGGCTCTGGGGCTGCCCCCTTATCAGGATGGGGGGCATCAGGGCACCCTACTGGAGCACCCCAGCTTGTGGCCCGGGTTGGGGGTCCCAGGAGGAGGTGATGGGGAGCAGGCAGAGACCCCGCAGTGGGGGAGCTGGTAGGGCACCAAGCCCGCCTTGCCAGCAGCTCCAGAAACAGATTGGGGGGGGGTAGGAGGGGTTAGTGCTTCCATTTCGGGGAGGGGGAGGGGGGGGGGCAACAAGCCCGGGGCAGGGAAACCCCACACCCTGGGTGAGGGGACACAGCACCATTGGCACAGCCCCCGCTAAGGGACGTGCAGGCACAGGGTGGCCTGCACACAGCTTGCATAGAAGTGCCAGCCTGCCCTGCTGAGCCCCTTTGGGGCAGGTGTAGGGGTGCCAGTCCCCCTCGGCCGAGACCGGGGGGGCACCGCCGCTCCGGCGATTAGCAGCACGATGTGGGCGACCCTGCTCTGCACCCTCCTGTGCCTGCTGGGCGCTGGGGAGATGCTCTGCCCAGGAGCCAGCAACCTGTGGGGTGAGAGAATGGGGGGAGGGGCGGTCAGCTGGGTCCCTCCAAACCCACCCTGCACCCCCACGCCGCCACGCAGAAGCCCCGGGGCAGGGTGCCTGTGCCCCCAAGCTCACCTAGCGCCGGGTGCCTGCCCCGCTGCGTCCCATGCTCTGCATCTCGAAGGTGTCAGGCCCAGCAGTGCCACTGGTGCTGGGTACACTGGGCTCCTCCAGGCAGTCCCGCTCGCCACCAGCAAAGCCCTCGGGGCCAAAGTTGGGGTAGGAGCCAGGCAGTGTGGGGTGCAGGGCCACCGTCACCGAAGCAGTGGCAGTGACGGTGGTGTAACTGCCGGCAGGACCCTGCAGGTGGGTGCTGTAGGAGGGCAGGGCTGTGGCGGGGGCTGGCCGGGCGCCCGGTGCGCAGGGCTGTGGGTAATCTCGGGGTGGTGTGGGGCACGGCTCCCCGAAGGGCAGGGGCGGTGCGGGCTGTGGGCCGGGAGCCTCCTTCTTCCCCTGGACCTCTGGGCTGTCCTTGTAGGGTTTCAGCACCTGGAGGGGGGACATGGAGCATGAGGGCCCCCAGCCACGATGAGCATCCCTTTGGCAACCCCAGCAGCATCACAGGGCACCCACGAGCCCCCATTCCCAGTTTTATCCATGACCCTCTCCCAGGGGATGCCAGGCAGCTGGTGATGCCATGGTGGGCAGAGACACTCACGGTGATGCGAGGGAAGCTGGGGTCCTTGCCGGCCTCCAACAAGATGTGTGCCGGGGCTGGGGGCACAATGAACGGCCCCCGGGGGCTGCCTGGTCCCATGCTATCTGCGTCCGAGGGGTCAGGGAAGGTGGCAGGCCATGCTGGGGCACGCCGGACATACAGCCCCCCAGGGCCCAGGCATGGGGGGCACCGGCTCTGGTGGGGGCAGGCGGGGGACGTTATCAGCCGGGGATGCCTGGAGAGAGAGGGGACAGCGTCAGAGGGACTAGGGAAGTGGATGGAGGGATGGAGAATAGAATATGGAATAGAGGGATGGAGAATAGAATATGGAATAGGGAAGTGGATGGAGGGATGGAGAATAGAATATGGAATAGGGAAGTAGATGGAGGGATGGAGAATAGAATATGGAATAGAGGGATGGAGAAGTGTGGGGGCAGCAGGGAGCATGGGGTGATGCAAGGATGGGGTGAGGGCTGTGTGGGGTGAGGGAGATACAGGGTGAAGCAAGCGTGGGGTCAAATTGGTCAGGGAGGGATGGGGGGAGTCGAGTGTGGGGTGAGGAATGGGGTCAAGCAGGTATGGGGCAAGTTGGATATGCGGTAGAGACAGGATGGGGTAAAGCAGGGATGGTACAGGGTGAGGGATGGGCTGAGATGGGTATGAGGAAGGTTGGACTGGATAAGGCAAGGGTGGGTATAGGGTGAAAGGGGGACAGGGTGAGGGGCAATGGGGGATGAAGAGACATGGGTACAGAGTTGAGGAGGGACAGGGAGAGATGGGAGGGGGGTCTTGTACCTCAGGGGGTGGCCCAATGACAGAGAGCAGGACTGGCAGTAGCACCAGCCCATTCAGCAGCCCCAGCAGCGTCAGGATGGTGAGCACCGCAAAGAAGTACCTGGGTGGGCCACAGGCAGAGAGGGTAAGCAGGCACAGCCATCAGGAACCCCGTCCCACCCCAGACACAGCTTCCCACACCACACACTCCAGCCCCTCCATGTCTCCCCAGCCTCCATGCAAGACGGGGTGGATGTGCCCAGGAAAACACATTCTCGCCAGCTGCCCCACCTCCCCCCCACCAGCCAGGGGGGCTGCCATGCTCAGCAGCCTCCGCTACCAAAGCTTTTGGGGTGCAGCAAGTGGCTGGTTTACGCCAGGCCCAGTGCTCACCTCATGATGAAGTCAAACTCTGAGCCAGCCAACATGAGGACGCCCAGGAGTGTGGAGACAGCACCATCCATCACGGGGGCAAAGGTGTGCTCCAGTGCTGCAGCTGAGCGCACGTTCTTGCTCCCCACAGCTGTCAGGAAGCCCTGCATGGGATGGGGATGTGACGCGGGGCTTATCCCCATGAGCCATCCATGACGTGGCCACTCATCGGCACATGGCCAAGGGGATGAGAGTGCCAGGGAGTGGGAACTGGGGTGCCCTAAGGCTGGGCAGGGGGTCTGCCTGTGCTTACCAGGGCCACATGGACAGTGAACTCTACACCGATGCCCACTGAGGCGATGAGGATGACCACAGGGATGGCGCTTAGCTTGATGCCCATCAGCCCCATGATGCCAAACAGCTCCACTGCCATCATGGCCAGGATGGAGACCTGGGGCAAGGGGGGGTCAGTGAGGGGTGGCTCTGACCAGCTGTCCCCTCTGTCCCTCCACTTGTCATGCCCCATCCTACCCCTCCATATAGGGCAGCCTCACCCCATTACCCCTTTTCCCTCTGTTCAGGCTGTCCCTCTGTCCCATTTTTGGGGGTGGCCCTCACCCTCCATGCTCACTACATGTTCCTTTCATAAGGGGTGTCCCTGATCCCTCCATACGGGTCCCCTACACACCGTCACCTCCGTATGGGTATTCCCTTCAACCTCCTCTGCATGGATATCCCCAGACTCCTGTCCCCTCCATATGTTCCCTTCATCAGCGATGCCCCTGATCTTTCCATACGGGTGTGTCCCACCCACTGCCACCTCCATACGGGTGTCCCTTCCACCCAGGGTGCCCCTGGCCACCCCAGCACCCCATCCCCACAAAGCAGGTGCCCAGGACCACCCAGCAGGATGGGAGCAGGGCTGTATGTTCCTGTCCCCATGCACCAAGAGGGCAGCATGGCCAGCTGCCTGCCCCGTCCCCATGCATCAGGGTGCGTACTCACGATGATGCCGGCCGTCCAGGGGTTGAGCAGCAGCAGGGCACAGACGAGGAAGGTACAGGCCAGCAGGATGCTGATGGCCAGCAGGAACCAGTGGCGCAGGCCAATGTACTGCTCCCAGAAGAGGAAGGGGTAGCCGCTGGGGTAGCTCAGTACCCCGTGGCGCTGGGCAGCCTCCCGGCAGATGGCCCGCACGCTCTCGATCGCCTCCACAAAGTCAGCTGTGCGACGCAGCCCGCTCAGGTAGAAAGGGAACTGGGCGAACTCCAGGGGCTGGGCTGCTGGGACTAGGGAGGAGAGCACGGGCAGTATGAGGGTACAGGCAGCACAGGAGCGCAGGCAGCATGGGGGCACCTCAGCCACACCAGCCTGAGTGCTGTCTGGGCACCACAGGGCTGGGCAGCGTGTGGGGAGCAGGCTGGGGGCAAAAAGGAGAAGATTTCTCTGCCAGCAGGATGCTTGTGAGGTAGGGGGTAACGGGAAACAGGGGGTTCTCTGCAGGGGCAGAGTTTGTGCAGGGAGGTTTGTGGGGCAGAGGGAAAACAGAGTGGAGGGGCTTCTTTGCGGTGAGATATTCATGGGCTGGAGCAGCGTGTGCTGCTGCGTGCTAAGGGCACAGTGGGGTGCTCAGGGTGTGGAGTGCAGGGGACAAGCATGGGGCACGGGGAAGCAAGGCAGTTTCTCTACCAGAAGACGCTGACGGGATGAGGGATGTGGGGGATTTCTCTCGGGGGGGATGCTTGCAGGTCAAGAGAGGTGCAGGGAGCGGGGTCCTCTGGAGGAGGATGCCAGGGGGCAGGAAGGGGCCATCGCGTCACTCACTTCGCAGGTTCTCGCCCGTGGTGTCGTACTTGTCATGGATCCACTCCGGCGGCGGGGGGTAGAAGTTGGCCTGGGAGGCAGCGAAGCCCAGAGGGTCATTGCTGGCCCACACCGTCAGGCAGATGTAGAAGGTGTCAGGGGGGATGATGCCATTCTCATCCACCAGCCGCCGGGTGGTCAGCTATGGGGAGAGAGTCAGAGTGGGTATGAGCTGGGCGGTGGGCACAGAGTTGCCCCCAGCCCAGTTGCCCCAGCCCCGTCCCCACGCACCTGGTTGAAGTTGAAGGGCTCCTTCTTGTTGCCAGTCTGGATTAGGAGCTTGTATGCCAGCGCCCCATCCTCAGAACCGTTGCGGTAGCTGTCATGGGTGATGCGCCCAGCTTGCCAGTCCCTGTCGAAGGTGGCCTGGAGCCCTGGGGACACATTGTGGGGGGTGAGCATGCCTTGGGGCACACCACCCCACACCGCATGCCGTGTGCCCTGGGGAGCATGGTGCCAGCAGGATGGGCATGAAGAAACCCCAGGGCTCAGCTTGGCATTGTTGGGCACCCTGGGGACACCATGGGACCACTCTCCCCGGGGTGCCACACACGAGGGAAGGCATTCCCAGGCCAGTGGGGAGTATGCAGGCTGCGGGGGGGGTCCCTGGGCAGGTGATGTCATGGCAAAGAGGGACATCCCTTACCTCGCAGCCAGTCCTGGAAGTAATGGAGCCACATCTTGGGCAGGTCACGGTTGCCCTCCCGCACCACATACTTGACGGTGCTGAAGGCCTGGTGCAGGCTGAGCAGGGCGGCTTGGGCACCTGGGTAGTGGAAGCCACCCTTGGTGACGATGAACATGTTGTAGAAGGAGAAGTACTTGAACTGGGCTGAGATGAAGGCATGCGCCTTGGTGTCCCGTGGCACGATGTCCGTCAGATAGAGCCCATCGTGCACCATGGTGGTGCCGTAGAGGCTCAGCCCCAGCAGCGCCAGGAAGAGCACCACCACCACCGCCTGTGGGGACAGCAGGGGGGTCAGGCAGGGTCCTGTGCCACCGGCCCACTTTGGGTGGCATTGCCAGGACTTTCCCCTCCTCACCTTGGTCCGGGTCCGCAGGAGGAGCGGGGCGTACTTCTCCCGGGCAAAGTCAGCCAGGCTCCAGCGGCAGAAGGGCAGGGGGACACACTCCCTCCCACCCTTGGCTTCATCCAGCTGGGCCAGTAGGTCCCGGGTGGAGCTGGACGGGGTGAAGACCTGCGAGCCCAGGGGGTCGGTGGGGGGCAGGAGGACGGCGGGCGAGGTGCACACCTGGGAGGTGGGTGGCAGGACGGTGACGACATGGTGGCCTGAGGGGTCACACCGGGTGAAGGCTTGCACAGTGGTGGTAATCTGGGTGCTGGTGGCCACACCGGGGTGCCCATAAGGGGACGGGTGGCAGGCATGGTTGTCATTAGCATCGGCAAGCTCCTGGGGTTGGATCTGGATGACCCGCGAGGAGCAAGGGCTGTGGGGAAAGAGGAAAGGAGAGAGAAAAGGATGAGAAGATGTTGAGGGAGAGGAGCAGTCACCCCGTTCGGGGGGGACCCACGGGGTCAGCCCCATCCCCGTCAGCCTGGCACTGGTACCTGTAGAAGCAGCAGAGGATGTCAAGCCGGCGTTTCTCCCGGCGGTGGAGGTCCAGGCTCAGGATAGCAGGAAAGACAAACAGCACCATGGCGAAATTGAACACCACAACCACTGCAGCCTGCGGGCACAGGGGGACATGTCAGAGTGGGGTCTGGCCATCCCTTCCTGCTCCCCGTGGACAGGGACCCTGGCCCTACCTGGAGGGAGAAGGCACGCAGGGCAGGGATGGGCACCAGGGCTGCCATGAAGAAAGCGATCATGTTGCTGACAGAGGTGAGAGCCACGCTGGTCCCCGTGCGCTTCAAGCACTCGCCCGTCCGCTCCTGCAGGGACAGAGGGAGGGGGTGATAAGAGGGGCCACAGGGAGGTGGGAGGGGGCCAGGGAGCCCCCAGGCAGGGCTGGGCACTCGCCTTGAAGGGAATGTGCTGGCTGGTCTCGGTGAAGGCATGAGCCAAGAGGAACATGTCATCCACACCGATGCCAAGGGCCAGGAAGGGCAGGACCTGCCAGAGAGCAGCCGGTGTCAGTGGAGGGCACATGGCCACCACCTGGGAGGGGACTGACCATCCTGCAGCCCCCAGGGTCCCACCAGCCCTGCAGTACCCAGCTTTTCCCCCAGCACATACCTGGGTGGTGGCTGCATTGAAGGAGATGCCCAGCAGTGAGCAAAGCCCCAGGCCAGAGGCCACTGACAGAGCCACAAGCAGGACCCCAGCCAGGCCAACAGCCCCTTGGGACTTGGAGCAGTCCCACCGCAGCATGGTGACACAGGCATAGGCCAGCTGGAAGAGCACAGCGGGTTAGTGGGGATGGGGAGGGGACAGAGGGGGTGTGGGGGGTGGGGTGGGTGCACACACACCATGAGGAGGTAGCCCCCAGCCACCCGGATGGCGCTGACGTCGGAGAAGGACTTCATGATGTCGTTGAGCGTGGTGGTGGAGAAAGCATGGACGCTCTGCGTGGCATTGGGCGGGATGGAGTTCTGTGCCAGCTGCCAGAGGTGCACCCCGTTAGAGGAGTCACCTCCCACACTCCCTGGTACACCCCTTCCCAAGCCACCCAGGGTATCACCACCACCACCAACGGTCCCATGGGACCCACCAGACTACAAGAGAATGGTGCCAGGACTCATGGCCACATGAAAACCTGCGTGTGGGGGTATGCCACATACAGGTTCATCCCCGCCCAGCCCCATGCAGGGGCTGTTCCCGGTGCCCACCTCCACGAATTTCCTCTGCCAGGCCTCCAGGATGGCTCCCGCCTTCTCCTCGCTCCAGCTGATGTCATGGATTTCGTAGTCATCTTTGAAGTGCTCAAAGAGCTGCCGAGGGCTCATGAGGAGGAACATGGTCTGCAGGGCCTCGGCGCTGGGGGACAGGCATGCATCTCGCTGGGACCGGCTGCAGTGCCCCGGGATGCAGGAATGGGTCCGTCCCCCACCCCACGGCTCCCAGCCCCACTGCGGACACCCAGGAGAGGATTCAGGCATCCCTCCCTCCATCCCCCACCTTGCTCTGAAGCAATGCCCTGCTTGCCAGCCCCATACACTAGCCAGCCTCACACTACCTCCCAGACAGCCCCACAGCCCCTCTTGCAGCCAGGGCAGGTTCCCATGGGCACCAGATAAGGAAGAGGACAAGGGAATCCTGCCCCAAACTGTCCGAGGGGTGAGTGCTACAGCTGGGCCCCTGTGCCATGCCTGGGGTACCCACACCACAGTGGCTCTCACCGTAGCAGCTTGCCCTGGGAGTCTTTGGTCGTGCCACCTAAAATCAGCTCCTGCTGCCAGCGCATGAACTTCCGGGAGAAGCCATGGCAGCCCCCCGAAAGCTCGGCTGGGATGTCAGGGCTCTGTGGGTAAAAGGGAGGTGTCAGGGATGCAGGACTGTGGGGCAGGCAGGAAAGCAGCGAGCTCCCACACACCCCCTGGTCCCCACGGGCTGTGACCCACCTGCTGACTCTGCTTGTTGGGGGCACTCGGGGGGCACTGGGGGTCCTGGGGATCCAGGCAGGGCCGCTCCATGTAAGCCTGCCCCACCTCTGCCTTGTCTAGCAGCTCTTTGAAGCCTTCCAGGGATGTGAACTGCCCCAGCTCCTCCATCAGCTGCAGAGGGTCCAGGTTGCTCCACTGGATGTCCGGGCGGCCCCTGGGGAGAGAGCAGGACTGGGGTGACGAGGCATGCCAAAACCTACACGTGATACCACCACCACTGCCATCTCATCCCATGGGTACCCTTGAAGGCAGGGTACAAGGATGCAGAGGAGCAGCATCAGTTCCCAGTGCATCCCCTACCCCCTCCGGGGGCCACCTGCGGCATCCCCCGTGCCCTGCACAGCGCAGCAAGCCGTGCCGAGTCAACACTGCCCCGAGTCAAGTAGCGTGCCTGATCCTGTTAGGCTGGGACAAAGCGGGGGGAGCTGGCCCCGCTGCCTGGCCCCGCTTTGTGCAAGCAGTCAGGCCGATTACTGCCCGCAGGCTAACATCTTGATAGAGGGGAGCAGGCAGGCAAGGGGGCTCCAGGTATCCCTTCCAGCCCCTCCTGCCATCTCGCCTCAGGCTGGAGGTTTTGGGGCTCAGCAAAGGCTCCGGAGGCTCAGGATGGTGCTGAGAGCCAGGCACAGACCAGGTCCTTGGAGGTCCAGTGGGACCCCGTGGGACTTGGGTAACAGGGAAAAGAAGCTTTTCCATTGCCTGTGGATGCTCTGCTCCCTCCATCCCAGTCTGGGGTGCTGGGGGGCAGCTCCCAGCCTCACTCGGCTTCTTTTTTAAGACAGAAAGGACACACAAAAAAGCCAATAACCCAGCCCAGCGCTCCAAAGAGGGGAAGAAAAAGCCCCAAGCAAGTGTGGGCTCTGGGGAGAAATGCAGCCTAATAATTCATGAAGGCTGGCTGGGCCGGAGCCGGCCGCTCGAGATTCCCACATACCAACCGGAGCTGCTGCTGCTTCCAAAGAGAGCCCCTTTTATCTGCTTTCGCTTGCTTCACTGAGCCAGGGCAAATCCTTTTGTCTTTCCATAGATTGCTGCTCTTTGTTCTCCCAGCTCCCGCCCCGCTCACCCCTAGGCGTTAAAAAGGGGGACGAGTCCCCATGGGCTGGCTGGTGCTCAGCCGGGGTGCCCACCTGGGCACCCGCTCGGCCGGCTGCGAGGAGAGATGAGTCCCACCGCTACTGCGGGTGCCACCCTGCCTGCCACATACTCCAGCACCAGGATGCTGCCCACCCGGGCAGATGATGCCACCAGCATCCTGCTGGACGTGGCCACCCTGGCGCTGCTCGCTCCGGCTCCTGGCTGCTCCCCCGGCTGGGCTGGGGGGAACCTGAGATCTTGGGGGGGCAAAGCCAGTCCCCCAGTCCTGGCTGGGGATGCTGCGGCCCCTTCCCCCTCCTCCCATCCAGCAGCAGCCTGAATAAGGCCACTATTTCATCTGTTTGGCAAGGGGCAGCTTTCAGAGCAGCATTAGCATGAGAAAGCACAGGGCTGCGTTTGCTGACAATGCACAAGCCTCCCCGGCTCTCCCGGACGAACACACGCGTAAACAGAAGGAATGTGTGTGGGGGGGAGGCTCCCCCTGCCCAGCCCGGGTCCCCAGCTCCACCACTGCGGTGTGGGGAGCTGGATGGGAGTCACCCACCACCCACTCCGGGGACTCTGTGCCCTGTGTGTCCCTGGGCACAGCTCAGGAGCTTGGGTGCCTCCTCGCTACCCGTGGCACCCACAAAGCGCTGGGGGCAGGGAGCAGCCCCCCGGACCTGCCTGCGGCACAGCCTCGGCCCCTGTGTCCCCGTCCCTGGTGTGCAGTGTGGAACAGCCGGGATGGGCAGCTCCTACCCAGGGGCTGCAGAACCCCTGCGGCCGTGCAGCCCTGCCAGTGCCACCGAAGCCAGGCGGATGAGGCCAGGGACCTGTCTCCAAGGTGTTGACCCATCAGGACGAGTGATGGTGATGGGACCATCCCAGGGCCCAGCAGGACAAGCAGCAGCACCGAGGGACCTTGGGGTGGCTGGGCCAAGCTGCATAGGAACGTCAAGCACAGCCCCTCGGCAGTGCGCCCCCGGTCCCTGCTCCCATCCGTGGCCCCCCACACCCCAGCACAGCCCCCTGCACTCACGGGAGGTAGGCTGAGCCTCCCTGCAGCTTGGCACCTTCCCAGAAGCAGTCCAGGGGCGTCAGGATCACGCAGGGGAACAGCTTCTCTATCATCTGTGGGAGGAGGAGATGCGAGGGGTCAGCAGGGATGGATCAGGCCCTCCCTGCTCCCTCCCAGCCCTGCTGGGCTGCCCAGACCTGTGCCCTCCCGCACGGAGCTGGCCGTGCCATTGCAGCGCCTGGGGCTGGCAAGCCCCATTCCCACCATGGCCCACCTGCCCATTTGTTGAGGGACCGACTGCCTGTGGGGGGACTCCCTGGGGGCCACACCGTGCCCAGCACTCACCCTCTCGATCATGCCATTCTCAATGATGGGGACACCCGACTTGTAGCAGATCTTGTTCAAATCCCACGATCTGGAAAGGCAGGAGGAGGAGATGAGGATGAGCATCATCCCACAGGAGACACAGCAAAGGGTGGGGGGACATGCAGGACACAGCGGGGGTCCCCATCCCACCCTGTCCGGAGTCGGACTCACTTTCCGTACAGCGAGACTTGGACTTTGCTGGCGGCCAGGGCCGCCTCGAGGTGGAGCTGCAGGGCCTCCTGCGTCAGGATGTTCTCCCCCTCCCTCTTCGGGGTCTGGATCAACATCTGGGAGGTGTAGACAGACTCCTCACCCAGCTTCTCCTTGGTGTAGCGCAGCTCCTGGCTCACCCGGCTGCCCGCTGCGGAGGGGACCACAATGTGCCCTGTCTGTGCGAAGGCTGGTAGAGCCCCCGTTACACCACCCTGTCCTGCCCATCAGGATGCCCAGGGAAGGGGATGGGCTGGATCAAGGCCCCACAGCATCAGATGGTGCCCCATGAATCTGGATCGGAGCGGGGGGGGCGCGCTTCTTGCAATGGGGTTCTGCAACAGCTGCATCCTCTGGGCACTTGCACCCAGCGCACCCAAGCAAGGAGCACCCCAGCCCACACCGGACCAGGCACCCCCCTCCCACCAGCACAGGCATTTCCAGCCCCAGAGAGGCCCACTGGCTTTACTTTCCCTGGAAGAACCCTGCAGACCGACAGCTGATGAAGCAGATGGGACACATCCTGCCCTGCTCCCACCTGTGTGCTGTGGCGTGTGCTGCAGATGCCCAATACAACCAGCTCCTGATGCAGCAAGCAGAACTGGGGACACCGCTCCCCATCCCTGCCAAGCTACTCCCTGGCACCCCAGGGTGGGCAGCGTTTTGGCTGTGGGGAGGGGTGGACACCCCCAAGTCCCCAACAGTGCAGAGTGCCCTATGAGGGGTTTGGGGACAGGGGAGGGGCACAGCACTGGGGAACTCCGTAGGACCCCTCTCCTCTCACCGAGGCGCTGGGAGCCATCCCCAATGGCAGCAGGAAGGCTCCCAGTGTAGCGCGGCAGGGCCAAGGTTTCCGGGAGAAGCCGCCAACTCCATTTGCAGCCACCTCAGCGCAGAAGAGAAATCCCCTCCCGGCCAGCGCAGCAGGGCCGAGATCAAACCCTGTGTGGCCTTTTGCACGGCAGAGCGCCATCGCAGGGACAGCCAGCCCCATCCCCGCTGAACGAGGGGCTCCCATCCCTCCTGGCACAGCAAAGGGGGACAGACACCCCCCCCGAGGAGGGTGGGAAGCCGATCTCGAGACACCAAGTGCAACACCCAGCCACCCTGCTCCCAAGTCCCTGCCCAGGGCAAGGGATGCTGCATGTAGCCCCCACCCCAGCACCACCCACCAGGGACACCCCAGGGTGCCTGGCATCGGGGCACATCCCAAGGCAGTGCTGCTGGCAAGGGGAAGGCTGGCTCCTGCCCAGCCCCGGGTGCTGGGGAAGCGGTGGTGGGGGGTGTCAGGATTCATCCGCACCGGGATGCTCCCTCAGCAAGAGGCGGGGGCCCCGGCGGGCCTGGCCCCCTGCCAGCGCCGAGGAGGCCGGAGCGAGACCACAAATAAGGAGCAGAATCTTCCCTTTTAATGACTTATTATATGGTTTGGTGTTTTTTTGGCTTTTTTTTTTTTTTTCCCCCCTGCTTTTTGGGAACCGGGAGGGGAAGCGTCTTTATTGTTCCTGGCTGGGCTGGGGAGCAGCTGGTGTCCATCAGATGCCAGTTGGGGTGGAGGTTGTGCCAGGGCTGGGAAGGGGGGGGGGGGGGGGGGGGGGAACGACACTGCCACGGCCTTTGTGTGTGTGTCAGAGGGGATGGCAGCGCCTGGGGCGAGGGGACGAGGACACAGGGAGGGTGGGTGTCACAGTGGGAGGGAATGGGACACCCCATCCCCTTCCTGGCAGGCTGGGAGGTCAGGCAGGAGGTGTACCGAGCTGCTCTGATCTCAGCTGCGCCACCCACGCGGAACCCGGGTGGGTGGTGGGACACAGCGATGGGAGGGTGCTCAGCATCGCCACCGCTCCCAGGGGGACACATCCTGCTGCACCCCACGGGCATCTCCACCCAGCACGGCCACAGGAGGAGCCACACATCTGCAAGCATGGAGGGAGGGGCTGGGGGGAGCCCCTCAAAAAATTAAAGGGGGGGGGGGGGGGAAGAGAAAATAAAAAGCCGTCCCTTGTAATTAGTGTTAATTTGGAACAGGGCACTGCAAGCCGTCAGCAAGCTTCAAAGGCCATGAGGAAGCCTCAAATTCCAACACCCTAATTAACCAAAGAGCAACATGAAAAGACAAGGCAGCACACACAGGGCTGCCAAGGACACTTCAAACGGGTGCGCACCCGCCGGCCGGCCAGCCTGGGAGCGGGGCGAGACACCCCACGCTGCACGCAGCCCCCCAGCCCAGGGAAGGGGCTGGGGGGGGCACCCCAATACCAACAATGAGTACGTTAATGAGGAACTGTATGTAATTTTTTTTTTTTTTTTTAATTCCAATTAACAAAGGGAGCCCTTGGCTTTTTCATGCAAAGGGCCCTCTGGTTCCAATCAGGCGCTCCGGTCCTGCTTATTAACAGCCCACTCTGCTCCCCGGCGCGGTTTGGCTTCACCCCCCCCGGACCCCCCCACTGGGCAAACTGACCCCCATGCCCCCCAAAACACCACAGTGGGGACTGGGGGCAGGACAGTCCCTGGAGGCAGCAGTGCCTTGCGTGAGCATCCTCCCAGGGGTGGGTACCACTTCTGGGTACCACTGGCTGGGGGGTCATGGGGTGCAGTCCCACAACCGTGTGGGCTAGAGGGTGGATAAGACCCCAGCCCACCCACAGGCCAAACAGCCAGCGTGCAGAGCAGGCTCCCACCGTGCCCCAGTGGGGAAGGCATGGGTGCCAGGGTGGGGATGGGGACCCTGGCAGCAAGGGCAGCTGTGTGTGCAGCTTCCCCCCCCCCCCCCCGGCCATGCCGGGGGAGCACTCCCCGTAATTGCAGCATCCGCCACAAAATTACAGAGCAGGGCGGGAGCCTCCCTGCCCCCTTCCCGGCCACCCTGCCTGAGCCACCCCCCCACCCCCCGCCACCACTCCCCAAACCCTTCTGGCACAGGACCCACAGCCACAGCCCCGGCGCTGCAACCAGCTCACCCTCACCCAGTGGGACCAGCTTGTGCCCTTGGTTGTCCTGGTGGGTGCCAGGGCTGCTTCACCCGCTGCCCAGCGCCAGCGTGCCCCCACCCCCCGCCCAGCCCCAGGCTGGGGTGGGGGAGGGACAGGGTTGCTGCTGCTCCTAGCCAAGACGGAGCCCTAGCCCCTGCATTTCCCCCTTGCATAGGAAGGGATCTGATCCAAGCTCACCCCACATCTCCCCGGGGCAGACAGCACCCCCCGCTCCAGCTCAGAGGGTTTGGGGTCAGAGCAGCCCATGCCAGGTCCTGCTGCCCCAGTGCAGCTGCAAGCCCCCCAGCACAGGGGTCACCACCACACAGCCACCCTGACATTCCACCATGCTCAGCCAGGGCAGGAGGGGGGCAAACCCCACAAGAGCCCTGTCTCCAAGCTCCCACAGGTGGGGGGCAGCAGGCTGAGCACACCGGGGCAGCATGCCCGGGTGACACAGGGAGGGCAGTGGGTCAGGGCAGGCTGCCAGCCCCACACCAAGCCCTCCCTGCCTGGCAAGGGCAAAGGAGGGCCATGAGAGGTATTGGGGGCCATGGAGAGGCACCAGTGTCCCTCCTAGCAGATGCATCCTGTTGCAAGGACCACTCTGTATCCCCAGGGCAGGTGGAGGCTGTGGTCAACAGCAGTACCACTGCTCTGCAGATGGGACCCAGGCACTGCCAGCAGCTGTCACCAGTGCTTGGGTGACCTGGGAGGGAGCATGCCTGGGTAAACATCCTCACCTGGCCTCTAAAAAATTAAAAATAATCAGGCCCTGTCCTCCTGCCTGGTGTAACAGGGCTATGGGATGTGGCAAGTCCCAGATTCAGCTGGTCCACAGGGTATCCTGCAACCCTGAACCAGCTCCAGCCATGTCCCCTAGCAAGTGAAAAGCTGTGGGCAGTAAGGGGGTGGTGGTGTTCCCTGGGGAGCTGCCCCTTTTCCACACCACAACATCCCAATGCCAGGGCTAGAAACCCCGACTCAAGTCCACAGCTGGGAGGGGGGGGGAAGGTCATGCTGAGATCCCCTGGAAAAAGCCATCCCCCACAGGGATCCCCCCTTCTGCAGCACCCCACCACCACAACAAGGGGCACACACTGGACTGTCAAGCCATCCCACAGCACAGACCAAGTGCATCCCACTGGCAGATATGCCCACTCCTGGGCGATTAAAGCTCCCAGGGGCATCGGGGAGATGCCAGCACCATCCTGCATCCCGGGGCACTGGGGAGATGCCAGCACCATCCTGCATCCCGTATACCCTCCTGCATCTCAACAGGAGGGGGTCCCAAGGCACCGCCCCGAGCATCCCTCGGCTGGCCGCTTCCCCGTGCTGAGCAGCGCGCAAGCCAGAGGCCACCTTCAAAGTGTTGTGGGGCGGATTAGCTGGATTAGGGAGGCAGTGAAAGGACCCATGCTGCTCCGGAGGAAGTCTCGCCCAGGGCACGCTGAAAGAGCCATTTTTACCTGTCCTGGCCGCTACCACCAGCCTCGCCAAAAGCCCCGCAGCCCCGTCCTGTCAAAACAAGTCCTCCCGGCCCCATTCACCCCACGGCGCAGGGCCGGCCCCGGGGAAGGGGAGGGGGGGGTGGGGGTAGGTGGGTGGCAGATGGGTGTCCCCAGAAGCGCGAAGGATGACTGAGGGCTCGCTGCTGGCCCAGTGCCTCCAGCTCCCACCAAACCCAGCCCCACCAAAGGGGCTCCCACCACCCGGCTAAGTCAAGAGGGGTGGCAGAAGAGGGGGCTGCCTTTAAAAAGCCAGCAGCAGAGGGGCTGAAAGGGCCCGTTTGGGGCCAGCTCCACAGCCAAACCCCTTTTGTTTAACAGCAAAGCTAAATTAATGTCTTTATTACCCCAAATCGCGGGGGTGGCGGTTCCCAGCGCAGGGAGGGGGGCAGCCGGGGGCTCGCACCGCCCCGGCCGGCACCGAGGGGACAGCGCAACCCCCGAAAAAGAGGGGGGGAAAAAAAAGGGGGGGAGAGGGGATTCAGTTGGGAACTATTCACCGCTAAGACTCCTGTCAGCATTGACATAAATTTCCACTGGTGTTGGCATTTAGGCATTTGCCATTTCCATATGTATAGGGCTGCCTGTACTAATTATGCTAATCACCCCCTCTGTTGGCTGCTGTGAAAAATGGCCACATTAGGCACTCCACTGCTTGCTAATGTCACTTAATGTGTGGTTGAAACATACATTCATCCCCCTCTGAATGGTGAAATTTTTCCACATTGCTGGCTTCATTCAGGCAAGAAATGAATTTTTTGAACTCAGACCACTTTTCCAGGCCCGAGGGAGAGGCAGATAATAAAACCCTCTTCTCGGGCCCTGGCGCTGCCCCCTCCCAGCCGCCAAATAACATTTAAAACGCAAAAAAAGAGCCCCCCTCCCTAAGTCCATGGATATGTCTAAGTTAAAAAAAAAAAACAAAAAACACACACACACACAAAACCCCCACCAAAACACAAAATCCCCACTTTCTAGGAAATACAAAAAAAACAACATATAAGTTGAAAAGCAAAGCAAAATGGATAGGGGCAGATAAGCCACAGCCATCTGTAAAGAGTCTCCCAGTCTCTTTGGGTTAATTAGCAAAATTTTCCAGCCTGAAAAAGCTGACTGAGCTGTCAAGGAAGGGAAAAAGGAAAAGCAAGAGGTTTTTGCACTCGCCTCCCAAAGATACATGAAGGCAAACTGCCTGCACCTCATACTTGGGCGGGTGGGGGGCTTCTGGGTGAGCCCCCCCAAGAAGAAAGGTCCTTCCAGAGCCAGCTGGGGCTGGGAGGGAGAATGTGCTTTAGAGCAGACTGCAGAGCCAGGCAGGCAGGTTTTTGGGATAACAGGGACCTCGGCACTTCATGGCAGCAGCACCCCAGCTGCCCCTCACTCCCCTGAGCCCCCAAGGATGGAATCACAGGGTCCCCAAGGATACCCAGACCCTGCAAACAGAGAGGACTGCAGGGTCCCAAAGGAAAAATCTCATCAGGCCAGGCAGGAGGGGGGCTCAGGGAGCCTGGGCTGCCCCTTCTGTCCCCATGGGTTGATACCTGTGTCACCATGCCCCAAGAGAAGTGGGGACCCCATCCCCACAGGATGCCCATCTGGGGATGGAGTGGGGACATGGCAGCCCAGAAGCCATCCCTCGGGCACGAGGCCAGATCCCAGTGGGCATCTCACTGCCCCAGCTGCAAGGGCAAGCTGCCGTTAGAGCCCCCACGCTGCTGGCACCAGCCCCACGTAGCCCCCCTGCCCTGCACCCTGGCTTCGCCTGCTCCTTTCTCTGCCCCCCACGCCAACATCTCGCCCACAAAACCCACCTGCCAGTAGCAACGAGACCACCCACCTCTCTCCATGCCCACCCAGGAATGGCCACAGTACCCCACTCCCCTCCACAACTGCTGCCCCACACACACCCCACTCCGTGGGTCCCACCAGGCACCATGGGGACAGGGGCTGGGAAGAATGGCCACACAGATGGTCTCCCCAGGACGCAGGCAGGGTGGGGAGGGCGTTCAATCCCCATCCTTGGCTTTCTGTTGTGCCTATCCCATCCCTGACACCCCTATCTCTGCAAAGACGGAGCCAGCCAGGGTCCCTTCTCCTGCTTGCCCCTGCCACAAGGGGAGCCCCAGGCTGCGCCCCAACCCTGCCCTGGGTGCTGGGGAGGGGGTGCCCTGTGCCAAGTCCTGTTGCAGAGGTCAAGGAAAGGCAAAAGCTATTGCCAAGGGGATTGGGGGTGTCTTGGCTTCATGCCCCAAGTTGGGAACAAGGCAGCAAATTCCCCTCACCCCCCATACCACACAGCCCATTTCATCCCACCAGCATATTCGGGGTGTCCCTGACCCCCTCCAGGAAAGGGACAGGGTCTTCTCCGAGGAGACTCGGCAGCTCTTTGAGAGTGCAACGGCTGCGCGGGGTGCTCGGCTGTTCCGGTTAGGAATTAACCCGGCCTTCCTTTGAACCAGCCCTCAGCACTATAAATCAGGCAGACCCATTCACCACCCAGGGCTCTGCCTGCCCGGAGCTCGCCACCCCGGCCCCTTGGCCCTACAGACTCCCTGGGAGAGCCGGGAACAGCTGCCAGGTGTCTAGAGGTAACTCAACACTCGCCGCTAGCCAGGATTTCAAAGCCTCCGAGTGGCTAATTGCTTCGGAGGAGCCTAATTGAACATTTCCACAGTCGAGTCCAATTTATGGGGTGACACAGTCTCCTTCCATCTCCCTAACAGGGATGTGGGTCAGGCACAACCCCAGGAGACCACAAGCACTCCCCAGCCAGCCCCCAGTCTGCAAGGCTGAGGATTACACCCCCAAACTGGGACATGGGAGTTTGTGCTTTCCCATGGCAGCCAGGGTCACAGCCCAGGCTCAGGGGGACATGCCACCAGCATGGCCCCAACGCTGACCCCAGCCATGGGGCCAAAGCAGGGCTGCCCACCCTGTCCCCCTTTTGGGGTGGCGTTGGGGTGGGTGCCTCCATGGAAAGCAGCTCCCGTCCCTCCCTTGCCCACCAGCTCCCAGGGGGCTGAGCCAGCAGGGGCAGCCTGGTACAGGGTCACGCTCCACTCCCATGGGGTTGGGACCTCACCTGGGTGAGGTGGTTTGTGTTGGAACATCACCAACCCACATCCCTCGGCCTGGCTAGGCAGAGGCAGGTGATCAGGTACAGACCGTTGCAGGGCGTCATCAGAGGCTTCCTGGACCCTCAACCACCCTGCCTCTGAGCTGGAACCTGCTGGCCTAGGACAATGGGACCAGGACTCCCTGCACACACACCCTGCCCCTCAAGACACCCCACGGTGCTGCCTCGGGGCTGGGACAGACCCTGCTCCTGCAAACATCTCCTTACATATGCAGAGAGGCAAGGAGCTGGGATCACCTGGCACTCTGGGGATCTCAAAGCTTTGGGGCCAGGCTGATGGGGCACCAGCAGCACTGCCTTGACCTGGCACAGAAATGTCAGGCTTGCTGCAGAGGGAGCCTGAGCAACATCTGCCCCTGCACACCCAGGGATGGGAAGAAGCAGTGGCTGAGAAAATCCCGATGCAGTTTAAAGTGCTCAGGATCCAGCCACACAGTCTGGGAAATTGTGTTCCGCTCCCCAGGGGCAGCCCAAGCCCTCCTGCCTCCCAGTAATGCACATCTCCACACCAGCAGGACAGGGTCCAGAGATCAGGAAGGGCTGGCTACACCTGAGGACACCAGGGGATGCTTTGATCACACCAGAAAAGGCAGACACCGAGGCCAGCAGAGAGGCAAGGACCCATAGATGTTATGGGGAAGGGAAGCAGTCCCACAGCTGATACACAAGACTGAAAGAGCCACTGCAAACCTTTCTTCCACACCCTGGCTCACGCATGCCCATCAGGGACCCTGCAGGACTACAGCCACACCAGCCACATCATCCTTGGTGGTCGCACGTAGTGCCAATGCCTGAGGACAGCCTCCCTGAGCACGCTGGGGCCGTGCCACCCAGGAGCAAGGCACGGAAGGGTCTGCCCCAAATGCACACTCCTGGAGGAAGAGCCCTCCCAGGAAGACCAAGAGGGGTCCCGAGCAGCACCCCACAGAGCACCCCCAGCACTGCACACCACCCCCACCCCAAGCACTACAAATCCAGGGCAGGAGCTGTGTGCCGACCCAAGCGCACCCACTGCCCAGGAAGGGATAGGACACCCCAGGGTTAGCAGTTTTTCACTATGGTGTAAAAATAAATAAATAATAATAAAAAAATCCAGCTCCAAAGGTGCCCCAGTCATGAGAAAGAGGCGGCTCCTCAGAGAGGCCCCCTGACACCCATACCACAGTGCAGGGGAAATGTGCCCCAAGAGCAGGCACAGTCCCTCCTGGCTGTACCCACACAGGCAGGGAAGCATGGTGGGGCGCAAAGCATGCGCGCAAGAAAAGCTGGGTTTCTGGGCACTTCCAGCCATCCCCAGGCTCAGCCACATCCCCACCCTACTCTCCACCCTGATGCGTTGCAAGTCCCATTCCCCCCCCCCCAACAGGAACAACCACAGCCGCTTCCCTGGCTCCGGCCGTGGTTGCACAAAACACAGACTCCTTGCAACCCCAAAAGCACAATAAAAATCCAATGGAGCTGGAGCCGCGACCCGGAGCAAAGGAACCACGGAAGAAGCACGTCCCTCCTCCAGCAGCCACCACTTAGGCGCCGGCCGGACCAGGAGGTATCACTGGATTTCTCTGCTACGTGTTGCAGAGGAAAGGGGTGATGGAGACAAGATGGGGGGACGGGACACAACACACACGAACACTCCTCAGGAGTGGGGAGCAGGTGGGAGAGCCAGGCATTCCTGGGCAGGGGTGCGTGCATGCATCTGTGTGAGAGCAGGGCTTTTTTTTTTTTTTTAATAAAAAAAAAAGGGGGTGGGAGAGCAAAGTTGCTTCTATTGTTGAACCAAATCCAAGAGTAGCTGAGGACCACACAGGGAGCGGGGCGTGGGGGAGGAGGCAGCGCTCCCGCACAAAGATGGCTGACACCCCTCCGCTGAGCAACATCTGCCCCTGCACAGCACCCCGCCGGGGACCCCAGGCTGCCAGAGCCCCCCCGGCCCGCGCCTGGCAGGGATGGGGAGCGGGGGCGCCATGCGAGGCGCTGCCCCCCCCCCCTCCCCCGGACCCCCAAAGTAGGAGGGAAGCGCAGGGAAAGTAAATCCCAGCGCCGGGAAGCAGAGCTGCAGGGAGAGGGGAGAGAAAATCCACGCCGGAGTTATTAATAACAAAGGAGGGGGATCAGCCGCTTCCACTCGGAAACGGGGATTTGCTCCCGCCTGACCCTGCCCGCCGCCGCGTCCCCTCCGGGCAGGGCTCCCGGCCGGCACCGGCACCGGCCCCGCCGCGCTGCGGGGCTGCGGCCGCCCCCGGGGGCGCTGCCCGCGGGGAAGGGGGTGCCCACGCGCGCGCGGGGACACGCGCCCGCCGCCGCCACGCACCCGCCCCACCGCACGCGCGGGGACGCGCCCGCACCTCGGCGGCGGGGACCCCCGGGCGGGACACGCGTGGGGGGTCCCTTCGCGACACGGCACCACGCACCCGCGCGGACGGGACCTCGCGCCGCGGGCGGCCACGGCCCCGCCGGCGGCACCGTCCCCCCGCCCCGCGCTGTCACCTGCCCGCGAGCCGGCCCGCGCCCCCGTGCCCACGGGGGGCTGCTCCCGCGGGGCCGCGCTTACCTTCCACCCAGAGGTGCTCGATGTCGGTCTCGATGGACGCCACCCGCAGCCCCACGGCCAGCGCCCCGAACACCAGCAGCCCCACGAAGAGCACCTTCCCGCAGTGCCGCTGGATCCGGCAGCCCAGGGCGAAGAGCAGCGCCTGAAAGCGGGCCCGCAGCCACAGCGGAGCCCTCTGGCCCACGGCCCGGCCCTGGGGAGAGGGCGAGGATCAGACCGGGAGCGGGTGAAGGAAGCCCCTGGCCCGGGGAGGGGTGGGGGGGAGTCCGCTGCGCGGCGGGACGCCCGCGGCGGCCGCTCTCCGTGGGCTGCGGAGCGGCGCCGGGACCCCTCCGGCACCCGCGATGCCAGAGGTCCCCGGCCGGGGAGAGAGCGGGTGCCCGAGCCGGGGGACACGGGGGTACCCACACCCCCTCCGCCCCACACCCCCGCAGGCTCCTCCGCGCTCTCGGCGCCCCCCCAGCCCGGCTCGGAGCCCCCCGCGGGAGCGGGCGATGCTCGCCTCTTACCTCGGGCAGCGGCTTGCGGCGGGCAGCGCGGAGCGGCGGCGGCGGCGCGGCGCGGGGGGGCTCGGCCGGCATGGCGGGGCGACTGGCGGGGCTGGGCACCCCCTGTTATGTGGGGCCGAGCGCAGCGGCGGCGGCCCCCATGCGCGCGGCGGGGCCGGTGGTGCCGGTGGCGGGGCCGGTGGCGGTGCAGCGCGGTGCCGGTGCGGAGAGCTGTGTGCCGCCGGCCGCCCGCCGCGCCTCTAAAGGGGAGGCGGGGGCGGGGGGCGCCGGGGCCGCGCCGCCGCCGCCGCTCCCATTGGCCGCCGCCGCCGCGGCAGCGCCCATCGCCGCTGCTAGGCAACGGCGCGCCCGCCGCCGGCGGCCACACACGGCGGCACCCCCTACCGCCCCCCCGCCCCGCACGGCCCGGCCCGGCCCCGCCGCGGGGGGGAGCGCGTCCCGCCCCGCCCGCGGACAACGGCACCCCCCGCGCCCCGCGCCGGCGGCCCCCCTACAGACACCCCCAGGGATGGGCAGGTGTCCGCCCCCCCCCCCCCCCCCCCCGCCCAGCAGCACCGCAGGGGGGGGCACCCCCACGCTGCCACCCCCGCCGAGGGTAGGCAGCCCCCCCGTAGCTGTCCCCCGAGGATGAGCACCCCGCAAGCAGGGCAGCCCCCCCTAGCCAGCCTCAAGGCTGGGCATCCCCCTGTAAGCACTCCCCTTAAAGGTAGGCGGGCCCCCCGTAGCTGTCCCCCAAGGACGGGCACCCCATAATCAGGGCAGCCCCCCCATTGCCACCCCCAGGAAGGAACATCCTTCTCCCACAGCTACCCCGCAAGGGTAGGCAGCCCCCTGGAGCTGCCCCAAGGGATGGACATCCCTCCCAAGGGGGCCCCAAGGGCAGGATGTCCCCCCCATAGCCTCTCCCCGAGGATGGGCACCCACTCATAGCTACCCTCCCTCGTCCAGGCACTCCCCTCAGAGACCCCCACCCAGTGCTGGACAGACCCCTCGTAGCTGCCCCAAGGGCCAGTATCCCCTCCAGGGCCAGGCATCTTCCCACAACCACTTCCCAAGGGATGGGCAGCCCTCCTAAGGGCAGAATATCCCCCTACGCCCACCTCCCAAGAGCTGAGCAGCCACCCCATAGCCATCCCAAGGCATAGGCAGCCCCCTCCCAGAGTCTGCGCATCTCTCCTATAGCCACCCCAAAATAAGAGCATCCTTCCTTCAAGGGGCAGTTGCCCTCCCCCAAAGCACCAGGTATCCCGCCCCCCCTCCCCGATGCCTTTTCCCAAAAACAAACCATCCCCCCAAAATCGGGGTGTCCCCCACCTGAAATGCCAGTTGCCCTCCCCAAGGGCCAGACATTCCCCCAGGGCCATGGTGGGGACAGGGAGACACCCCACTCTTTGGGTGTGCCCACAAGTGCTGCCCCATCCCCTGCCATGCAGAGGCAAGCCCTGCACCCCAGGGATGGAGGCAGGGGGGCACAAGACCCCCATCGGTGGGGCAGAGGGCAGGCAAAAGGGCAAGGGGTAATTGTCGCCAATAATTTGTGGCTTAATTAGGATTATTTCTCTGCTCCTTTTACTCCCTTCTCATGCCTTTATCGGACAGACCTGGTGCTGCTCCCACTGGGAACGGTGCCCTGAGGAGCTGCTGAGGGCACCCAGGGAGGTCGGTAAACCCACGTGGAACAGCACCCACCCTGTGTGCGTCCCCATGCCTGCTGCCCACCCTGGTCCCCTGGAGCAACGGTGGTGATACTCATCCTGGTGTCTCCAAGAATGGGGGAGCCCCCAATAAATACACTCTGCTTGTTCCTCAGGCGGCTCCTCTGCACCCCCCCGGCCACAGCCCCCGCCTGCCTGACCCGCTGTCGCTGGGCTCTCCTGGGCCTTGGCGGCACGTAGAGGGTTTCTCCCTCATCCTGTGATAGGCCTGTAGCATCTGGCCTGTCCCCAAATACAGAAGGGAAATGGCTATTCAGCACTTCTGCTGCCTGATTGCTATTAACAGCTCCACCATTCCTCTTCCTCTGTGGACCCGCACTACCACTGGGCAGCTGCTGCTTTTTATGACCAGACTTTTTAAAAACTTAAGTTGTCATCCTCCTCCCCAGCACCGCAGGTTCCCCTGAGCTATGTTCTCTATCCACTTCCTACCTGTCACCATTGGTTTCCACCAGGGGCTCTCCCACCGGTGCCCTGCAGACAGGGAAATGCCATCCATGTCCTTGGAAAATTTGTGGGATGGTCAAATGGAGACCCCACTTGGTGTCTGATGGGGCCCAGGGCTGAGCTGGATTTCCCAGATTTCCCCCATCCCGGTGCCCCATGGGTTTCCACAGGACCTGGGCTCCCGGTGCTGCAGGACTGGCTTCCCCGAACCCGTCCTGGCTCACCCACACCGGCACCGGGCTCCTGCACCGCATGAGCATCACGCAGGACTGGCTGTGCTGGGGTCATCCCTTGCACCCCTGCCTGCTTTGAGCCATGCAGCCCTGTCCTACTGCCCACCTACTGCCTCCATGCTCCCCCGGGACCATCCATGCTCCCCAGGGACCAGCTGCCTGCCCAGGACCCGCGTGGCCCTGGCCAAGGCTGGCATGGTGACTTGCACCCCAAGCGAGAGGACACAGGGCTTGGCAGGAGGGCAGCTGGCGTGGGGATCCCGGCTTTGCAGGGAGGGTAACAACCCCAGTAACGGTGCCAGATCCTGCCACACCAACGGGGATTGAAACCCAACTGAAAAACGCCTGTGGGCAGGACTGCCCCTGCCCTGACGCCACAGAGATGGGCTCCCAGACACAGGGTCTGCTCTGAGCCGGGGGCTTTAGGTCTCCCTGTAGGATCCTTATTTCCCCCGGAGCCACCCATGAGGGGACTTGGAGCCCTGCGGGCCACCGGCCTTGGGGAGTGGGCTGGGGAGTGGGGGAGCAGCTCGTGCGCAGGGAGACTTCGCTTGCTGCTTCTTGCTGACCGGCTGGTTTATATCAAAGCGGGAGGGGGGATTTGCTGTTCTAGATGGTATTTTAATGGGCAGGCAGGCAGCTGGAGCCTGGGAGAAGCCTGCTTTACATTGTTTGGGGTTGTAACAAATAAATTCAATTAAAGGCAAATGGCTCCGCGCAGCCCTCACCCTGCGCAGTGTCTCTGCGGTACCGGCGGCTGCGAGAGCCACGGGTGCGAGGCGGGAGCCGGGGCTTTGCCCTATGCCCGGGGCCACCCGGGGGTCCCTGCCCACCCTCGCCCCTGCCGCGGGGAGATGCCGGGATGAGCCGGCGGGATGTGGCAGGAGCCGGGGAGCGCGGGGCACCGCACCCACCGAGCACCCGGAGAGGGGATGGCGTGGCCGGGGAGCCCGCCCTGTCCCGGGGAGCCCACCCTGTCCCCGTACCGCACGGCCCACCCCGTCGAGCAACGGGGCTGAGAAAACCCCTGCGGGCAGGAGCCGCGGCGCGGCGGGCCGGGCGCTCCCCGGGGACGGACGGCCCGGGACAGCGGGCTGGGCGGGCAGCGGCACCCCCGGGCGGCGGGCGGGGGCCGGGGCGCGGAGCCGGGCTGGGCACAGCCGCGATGCAGCCCCAGCGCCCCGCGGCCGGGGGAGGCAGCGGGGCTTGGCGGGGCCGGGACGGGGCCGCGGCGCCCTGTGAGCCGCCGCCGCCGCAGCTCCTCCACCGGGAGCCAGCGCCGGCCGGTCGGTAGTTGGAAACCAGACGGTGCCCACGGGGGCACCGGCACAGCCCCCCGGCCGCGGCCCCGGGCCAGCCGCAGGCTCCCAGGGACCCGGCGGGGGGGCGGGGGGGGGGGGGGCTCCCGGGCCGACCAGTGGGGTCAGGGTGTCCCCTGTCCCGTTGCTGCCCCCAGCCAGCACCGGGTGTGTCCCAAGGGATGGAGAAGGGAGGCAGCATCCCACCGGAGGGGGTTAGAGATGGGGCTTTCACGTCCCTTAAAACCTCCATGCGTCTCTCTGTGCTGCACCGTGCCTCGGTTTCCCTGCACCTCCCCAACAGCGGGAGGGTGAAGGTGGGGGGATCTTCTCTTGGCTGGTCCCCAAGTCAGAGTCCACCTGGTCCCCCCAGACACGGTGGAGAGAGCAGGGAAGGGCTAAAGCCCCATCTCCGAGGTGAGGGAAAGCCCTGCAGGGAGCAGCGGGGTCCCGTCACATCCCACCTGTGGTAGTTCTCCATGGGACACGGCACAGGGGACATGTCCAGCAAGCCCGTGTCCCAGCACCGCCAGCAGGACCTGGGGGTCCGGGCTCTTCCTCAGCCCCCAGTGGTTTGGTCCTGGGGGCAGGTGCACCGAGGGGACACGGACAGACCCATCCCAGCCCTGGGATTTGGGGGGGGCCTGCAGCGAGCAGACAAACGGGGCTGGGGAGGGGCCGGAGGGTAGGACGGCATCCCCGGCAGTCGCGGGGGGCGGGGGGGGGGCGCATCCCGTGGTGTTTACAGAGCTTAAAAAACGCCTAAGCCCCGCAAGGCCACAGTGCACAATAGCATGTGGACGTGGTGACACCGGCCGTCCCCACACCACCTTGGAAGACAGAGAGCCCTGCCACCCACCGCCAGCACCGGGATTAATTATGATAATGTAGTTCTTTCCCCCTTTGTCACCCTAATGAATGGGCCCCTTTAGGATTTTAAGGCCTTTGTTTGGTGCCTCTTTACTGCGGTATTGTAGGATGGGGACTAGCAGGTGGCAGGTCCCCAAACAGCCCCTTTTGTCTCCTTTGGGGGCTGTTTTGTGGTGGGGTTGGGGAGGGGGATGCGAGGATGCAGGGAAGAGGGGGGGGGGGGGGCTGCAAAGGGGCTCCTGGATGGAACCATAGCCCTCATCCCATCGCTGTGGGGCTGTGGCACCCCATGCCATGTGTCCTGGCATCGAGGACCACCGGCTCCAGCCGTGCCCTGAGCCACCCGCGCCCCGGCCTGCTCGGTAGGCAGATGCCGGGAGCCACCGTCTGAGTCCCTGCCTTGATCTTTTACTGCCTGGGCAAATCAATTACCCAGCAGAAAAGTCCCTAAATCCCACCATAAAACCCATTTAGCAGCCTCTGTGGCGCTTGGCGGGCCCTGGGCAATCTTCGCCCACTGCCGGCATGAAGCCGGGAGCGATTCGCTGTGGGGAGGGTGGGTGATCGCTGCTGGGGAAGGTCGGGCTGCGGCTGCAGCTGTGCAGCATCTCCCTGCTCCTGGGAGGCGGACAGGGGCTTCCTGGGGGTCCTGGCTGTGCTCAGACCCTCTCGAGTCCCCCGTGATTCCCCACCCCTGTGCACCAGCCCGTGCCCATCCACATCCCCTGGGAACAGGAGCAGCTGGGGATGTGCCAGCACTGGGGATGGCACTGGGGAGCAGAGGCAGACAGGTAAGGTGGCACAGAGGCACAGGGAGTGGGGACAAGGCAGGGCACAGCGGCACCTTGATGGCGAAGCCCTGTGCCAGCGAGGGTCCCTGTGCCTCATGGCAGGGCCATTGGCTGTGCTCAGCAGTGAGTCTGGTGCCACCATGGTGGCAATGATGGAGCCTTGCTCCCTCCTGTGCAGCCACATAGGCACATCTTTAATACCACGGGGACAATGCCAGCATGGGGACAACACCAGCGTGGGGCTGAGGGACCTGCACATGCTCGATGTCTGCCTCATCACAGGCTGGGCCAGGAAATGCCTTCGGGAAGCCCAGGAGCACCAGAGACATGGTATGGTTCTGCCTGGGGGCAGCACCAGGAGCTGGGCACTAGGGATCCCTCTGCCCCACGGTCCCTTCCCGACGGCACAGGGGACCCCGATCTCCCCATCCCCCTGGCTGCGCAGGGCAGAGGGGGTCCATGAGGAGGGGGCAGATCCTGGCTGGGCACCGCCGGGGGCTGTGAACCGGTGAGCAGCAGGGTGGTAAAACAGTGACAAGTAATTGGTGTCCCGGCCAGTCCTTTCATGCTGACGCCGTTTTATGGGTGAGGAAATTGCTTGTGAGTCAGGAACACAGGAGACAAATTTAGGAAGTGCTCTCTGAATGTGCCGGGGTCAGGCGCTGAGGCCGAGTGCTTGAAACCTGGGTGGCCTCGGCGCTCGCCCTGCGCCCCCCCACCCCCCCCCACCCCCCCCACCCCCCCCGGCCCCGGCTCCTCGGCATGGGAAAGCAGACCTTTTATCTTATCACTGCTCTTCCGCCGCCCCGGCCTCCCCGCCTGGCCCCCTCCCGCACAGCCGCTCGCGCCACAGACACAATGTGTGGCGGTGGGCAGCCCCACGCCCGTCACCCTCCTGGAGCACCCAGGGGGCTGCTCCCACCCACCTCCACCCACCCACCCGCCTTCCAGGGGGCTTGGGGTCCCCCACATCCCCCCACATCCCCTTGCATCATGGTGCCTTGTTGGCTGCAGAGCTGTGATGTGGCCCCTCTGGCCAACAAGGTGCCGTGGCTCCAGGGGACACGGGTTCCTCCCTTGGGGACCAGCCCTGGCGCAAGCTGCTGTGGCTGCGGGGACACGGTGATGTGGGAAATGCCGGTGTGAAGGTGTCCGTGGGCTGTGGGGCAAGCAGTGCCTGTGGCCGGTCCCCATTCCTACTGACAGGCAGACACCCATGCTGCGGTGCTGCACCCCATGCCTCCTCCCTCCCCATCCAGCCTTCCCTACGCCCCCTCACGCACCCCCCCGCATGCTGGGGAGCAGGTTCTCCCTTTTGTTCATTTGCTACGGTTTTAATTGGGAGGAAAGGCCGCAGCCCCATTAAAACGCGCCTGAATGCAGCCGACAGCTACCTTGAGAGCGCAGCCCCCATCCCCAGCCGCCGCTGAGCGCGCTGCATCGGGTGGTTTGGGTGTATTTTTCTTGATTGCTGGCCAAGAGCTCTCTCCTGCAAAGCAGCATGTTTCTCATTTTCTGTAGGTTTAACTCCAAATTAATTTGTAAGTGATCTAGGTTTCTTGTTCCCTGAAAGATACCTAATAGCGGGGGGGAGCTCCTGCCAACCGAAACGTCTCAGCAGGGTAAAGGAAAAGCAGGAAAAAGAAACCCAGGAACTGTGACCCCTGGTGGGTATTTAACAAGGTGTCAGGGCGAGGGATTTTGGAGCCAGCTAAGTGGATGTGACACTGGCCCCGCGCGTCGGGACAGGGTGTGGGGATGCTCCCACCGTGGTGGCAGCTGCTGCCGCCAGGTTTCATCTTGACCTGGCCCCTGGGGGGAGTGGGAGCAGGGATGGATGCTCAGCACCCCACTGCCTGCGTCGGCAGGTGCTGTGAGCCCCAAGGTGCGAGGAAAGCAGGGCAACAGGAAAGGCTCAGGGATGGGGTGAGCCATCCCCAGCATGCGCCGCTGGAGATGCCTTCGCTGGGGGACCAAGGGAGCGTATTCGTGCCTGGCAAGGGCTGCCGAAGCGCCGGCGCCTGCAGGGAGGCAGGAGAGGCCCCACAGGGTGGGGGTCCCCCGGGGCTGGTGGGCGGTGGGAGGGGGCCAGCGAGGCCGCCGGGCGCCCCTGCCGCATGGGAAGCGGGCACGGTTTAATTGGGCAGGCGGCCGCTCGGCGGGGCCGGCTGCTGGCAGGCGGACACAAGCTCTTTTGTCTCTGCTCTCGCTCCCGGCACCGGCTGGGGCTGGCAGGGCCCGGAGCGGTTCAGCCACCGAGAGCCGAGCTCGCCACCGGGGCAAGCAGCCAAACCCACCCCAGCTCCTTGGGCTGTCACAGGCCTTCGCTGCACGCGAGGAAGCACCCAGGTGGCCGGCGAGGCTTCCCAGCTGATTAGGGGTTAGGAAACTTGTGGCAATCCCCGGCAAGGAGCCTGCAGCCCTCCCCATGCCCCCTTCTTGCCAGGAGAGTTAGCAGGAGCTGGGAAGACCCCTGCCCTCCCCTCTGGCCGGGGGTCCCCAGGGCTCCTGGGGTCTGGCTGCGTGGCCCAGGTCCTGGGGCAGCAGGGGTGGGAAAGCACTGTGGCTTTCGCTCTCCAAGGCAGGATCTGCAAGGAGATGCCAAGGAGGGAGCTGCAGTGAGAGCAGCCACCGCCTTTGGATCCTGGCTCCTCTTGCATCCCCCTGTCCCTCAGCTCTGCTCAGGTCCCCTCTGCAGCGTGGGGTCACCAGCCAGGGGGCTGTGCATCTTCCCCCTTCTCCAGGGGCACGGTGGCTCTCCAACCACTCGGGTGACATCTGTGAGGGTGGACAATGGCAGGGTTGATGCTGGCTGGGGAAGCAGGGACTAAGCCCCACCACAAGCATCCTTTGCCTGCCTAGTCTCCTGGGGGCAGCGCAGAAAGGAGCCCAGGCACCTCCTCTCCCCAGTTTCCCTCGCTGCGGGGGGCACAGGGGCTATGAAGGTTGGAGAGGACATCCTGGTGGGAGCAGGAGTGATCCCCAGGTGATGGGGGGGGACAGCCTGGCCACCACCCAGAGGGAACCATCCCTCCTTGCAGAGCAGCCCCAGCCCCTCGCACGCACGGGGGTAGCCGAGCTGGGCGGCTGGGTGCGTCGAAGCCAGACATGGATCAGCAGCGGCTGCAAGCAGAGCACGGCCAAATCCCTTCTTCCCAGCATCCGGCACCAGCCATTCCCTTTACAGAAAGGCCCAAGCAGGGGGAGATACCGCTGTTGCTCAATGACCCTGCGAGGGCCCAGATCCCCACTGCTTCCCAGCGCCGCTGGGAATGGCTGGGTGATGTGGCCGAGTGCCACCAACCTGAAGAGCGGCCACCGTCATGGTGGCGAGGGACCTTTTGTGGGCAGCACAGCCCAGCAGGTTTGGCTCCCTACGACTCCCAGTCCACCACCAGAGGATCCTGGGCTTTCCTTGCCTGGGAGCAGGGCTGGATACTTTGGGGGAATGCTGGCGCTGGGGTGAAAATCAGTGGGAAGGGGCTGCAGCGCCATTACCCGCCAGCCATCTCAAAAGTGCCCGTCACCACTGCTGGCATTGCCAGTTGGTCGTTCCTCACCATCCCTTCCAGCTCTCCCAGCACCAGCAGGCGGCTGCGCCCCGGCCCCGGGCACAGGTGTTCGCACTGGCGACCAGTGTCCTGGGGGACACCAGAGACCAGGGTCCTGGGGGACAGCGTTGGTCACTGCCTTCCCTGCCTGGGGCAACCCGCATCCTGCCACGGGGTTAAACTCCCCAAGGAAAGGAGGGAGGAAGATAGGAAAAACAATCACAAGAATTTGTTTCATGCTGCCTGGATCCCTCCCCGCACACAGCAGTGTTTTTGGACGGCCAATTTATAATCAGCAGTGTGGAATGTTGTAAATTAAATATTTTTAAACAACTTTGCTCTCTCTCTGGTTAAACATTTCAGAGATCGCTCTTTCTTGTCTGTCTCTTGCTGGGTGGTCCCTCCATTCGCCCGTACATCTTCCTCAAACACAATTAACCATTTAGATGTTGCACAAAGGAATAGCTTATGCATACAACACCAGTCGCTTGCTGCTCCGGCTCTGGGGGAGGGAGGCAAATAAGAAGGCAGCTTCTTTTATTTTCTACTAAAAACAAAAACAAGAAAATCCCTTTTTCCTTCCCAAACTATCCCATTTTTCCTTGAATTGTAAAGGCACTGATCCAAGCTCATCAGCTGTCTTGGTGCTCAGTCCAACAATCCCCTTGTGTCCCCCCTCCCCTGAAATTCAACATTAGCATTTTAAAAGCCTTAAACATACAAGTTTATTTAGACTCAAGCTCTCCCAAGCTCTTGCTTTCCATATTTATATACACACGTATTTTAAGGTATATAAAATGTCTGTCTATAGGGCCTGGAAGGAAGTTCTCGTCTGCCGGCCCGTCTGGGAGGCACAGGCGCGGCTGTGGACCTTGGCTCCCGGGAGATGGAGTGAAAACCGACAGGATCCAGAAATCAGCCGCCCGGCTGAGACCGCGCCGGCCGCTGCAGGCAGGCTGCTGCAGGGGTGCTCGGGGGGGTTGCTGGGTGCCAGACCCTGGTGAGGGAACCCCCACATCCCCAGATTAACCCTACAGGTTGCCCAGTGAGAAGGGACCTGTGCCCTGCACTCCCCCCATGGCACCAGTGGGGCTGGGCTGGGGCATGGTGGGCAGCCTGTAACACCAAGGGACCCTGCCCCAACTGCCTGCTGCAATCTTCAGCCCTCTAAAACAGGTGCCCAAAGGCCACAGGAATGGCTGCATGTGACAGGTGGGCGGCACTGGTGGCCATTGCAGTGTCCCGGGACCAGCAGTACCCAGGGAGCAGGTTACACCACGCACAGTGCAACAAGCGATTCCCCTCTGAGCCTCCCCTGGGGCTCGATCTAACCCTGCCCCTAGTGACACCGGGGCAGGAACCAGAGGAACCACTGGCCATCACTGCAGATTTGGGCCAGTGTGGGCAGCAAGACACCTCCTGAAAACACTGGTGTTCCCCAGACCTGCAGGGTTTTATAAGGAAAATTCTGGTCTCCTGGGACAGGAAGGTCTCACCAGCAAAGTCCAAAAGATGGGCAGAGCATGCTGAAAACCACTCTGTCCAGGCAGCCAGAGGAAGAAGCAAAGTGGGGTCCAGAAGCCAGCAAGGAAGCCAGCAGAAGCAACATGGCTCTGCATGATAAACCTTGCAGACTGGAGGCAGTAAAAGACTGGTGAGCCCTTATAATGGCCAGCTCCAAGAGGTTCAGGAGAGTCCGTTTGCTAGGGCTGTACACACAGCATCAGTTGAAAGGTGATGGGGGAGCCAGACCTGTGGACCGGAGGCCATATGACAGCTTAGCCTGGCGCTCCTCTTCTCTTCCTGCCCGCAAGCCAAGAAAGTGTCCCAAAAGTGAGATCAAAGCCTGGTGCAAAGAAGGTTTTGATTCCCTTTGAACTCGGCTAGAAGCCCACTGTCCCGGGGAATGGCTGGCTGCTCGCCTCCCCCTTGTGTGGCTCCGCTCCAAGGCTGCCCAGAAGATGGGAGCCATCCACGTTGGTTTGACCGCAGAAGGGATCAGATGAGCTGCTGCTTCCTGCAAGATCGCAACAGTCACCTACAATAGCAAACACGAGCGGCTGAGGCAGGAGAGCTACGGCTCTGGGCTCTGTAACTGCCCAGCCAACGCTTTTCCCAAACCTGTGTCTTGCAAATGGGCTTGGCTGCAAACATCCTGGGAAGGACCTCGCTGCAGAGCTGCTGCAGGTGGTACCCACCCCTCACAGGAGGCAGGGCAAGGGAGCTTCAGGTACCCCTGTCACAGTGTGCTAGGGGTGTAGGACCCATAGGGAGAAGTATGGGCCAGGTAGGCACACACGCTGCTGCTGGGCTCTGCACCTACGCCAACCTGCTGGCCTGGTCACGGAAAAAGCCTTGTTATGATCTGCTGGCAGGATTCTGCTGCACAGCAAAACCCAGGACCCAGACGTGCTGCCAGCTGGGGACCTCGCTAGGCACCACAGCAACCTCTGCTGTACCACGTGCGGCCGCGGCACGTGACATGCCACTGCAAGAACCTTCTCGCATCAACCCCTGCTGTACATCTGCCAAGGAAGTGTTCAGGACAAACCTGCCCAGAAAGCGCCAGCATCTACAGAGCTGGGAAGTTCCATCTTTTCAGAGAAATGTTGCCCATCAAGCACCACCTCGGTGCCAATAGCACTGTGACAGGCAGGGGCTGCAGTGCTCAGCTGCCTGCGTGTGACAGAACGGCAAAGTGAGGAGACGTAACTGGCTATCTGAGATGGCCTGTTCCTCAAAGCTGGTGAGCAGCCCGTACGAGTAACACCTTCCTGAAGCTCTGTATGACCTAGGACCACATCCAGAAATACCTGGGAACAGAACTTCATTTCCTCGATCACCTCCCCGATTTTCCTGAAGACCGCAGCATTTATCACTTGGTTTGTAAAGTTGCCTGGCTCAGCCCATCATCTGCTTACCTGTTGATGACAGTGGCGTGGAGACCAGGTTAGATGAGGAAGGGTTAACCTTCCAGTGCCCGCCTTGGGATTCCTGAAGGCCCTATTATCCCAAATTATTTTTCATAATTACTGCCACACACGTAGACTACATCAAGAGTGAATCTTCACTTTGATAATTTGTGCTGTGAAATCTCACTTTGGGATCTACTTTTATCTCACACCAAACACCTGCAGGTCGTAAAAGGCAAAAAGGAAAAGAAAACGCCTCAAATCCCGGCCAGGTTTTCAAGTGTCAGAGAACACTAAATTAATGCTAAATTCTAACTGACACAGTAAAGAGCCCCCCACCCTCTTCTTAAATTAGCTAAACAAAGGCACTGAGCCTGAAACATATAGTTAAGGCACAAGGAGGTAAATCTGTAGCTGTTAAGGGGATGTGAACTTTTCAGAAGTTAAGATGTATTCTAAAACCAGAGAGGGAGAAGGCTTTGTGTTTAAGCAAAAGGACCATGAGTAAAAGTCCCTGCGGACCTCTCTCGGCTTTGCCACAGCCTTCTGGTAAAATGCAAAGCCAGGTAATTACGCTCCACTCTGCTGCTGTTCCTACACACCCAAAATGGATGCCTCGCTCCCTTGCCGCACACAGAGACAAGAACTCTCTTTAATTAACCTTTGTAAAGCCTCTGCGATCCTTGGATGAAAAAGGCTTCATACCTTAGGAACATGTTTGCACACATATGCAAGGCAAAACCTCTAGCGCAAAGCCAGAGCCGAACTGCAGCGCGCTGCTTCTTCCTGCAGCTTGTCAAAGGCCTTGAAGCTCATCCTTACCCATACCTGCCATCCCAATCTGGTCCTTTAGAGCAGGGATTTTGTTTATGAAACTCAGGGAATGTCTGGATTATAATCTTTCTCCTGTCAAATTAGCTAGGAAATGGTAATTTTCCTCAGGGGACACTGGTGCCCATGAAGCACACATTTAAAATTTATCACTTCAGTTAATGAAATACCATCCCAGCCAGTTGCTGTAGCACCTCTGGATGTCAAACTGCCAGGGGCAGATAAATGTCCCGTTGAATCCTACCAGATTCTAATAAACAGCTTTTAGGTAGGAACTTGCGTCCAATTTATAAACGTTAGAGAACAGCTTGTGTTTCAATCCCATCCAGGTGCTTTACAATCCTGGCACAACCCCTGACCACAAAGCTACGCGTTTCACATTAGCACACTCGACTCATCTCACAGACGTAGGTATAGTCATCCACAGATCATCTAGATGTGGGGAGGGACCTCTTGTCTGGGATTAGGAACAGCGGGCTGACAAGAGAAAGAACCACCAAAATAAGGCAGACAATGTCCACTGCTTACACCCCATTTCCCTCCACACTCCCCCATCCCTCCAGCCCTCTCACATTCTTGCTCTTGGGCAGGATTTCAAAGTAACAGACCAAACAGCCCTGACAGAAATGGGTGCCAAACTCCTCAACTGCATTACAGAAGAGAAGAGGCACAGCTTCAACACTTCTGTGCTATGGGGCAGCATCACGAGAGAGAGGAGGAGGAGGAGGCCGGTGAAGCCACCGGGCTGCAAAGAGCAGCCCGCATTACCGCTGTGTTTCGCCGCCCGCCTGCTGTGTTGATGAGATGCACAAGCAGTGTCCCGAGCGGTCTCTCCCAGGCTCAGGGATGGTGGTGCAGGACTGCAGGGATGTGGTTTACATCGCAGGGAGGGTGGCTAAGTCATTCTTCGGAGGGGGCGCATTCTGTGTGGTCCCCACTCTCCCTTCTGCTGGAAAAGTACAGTGCGTTCGCCGGGCGCGCAGGAACCGATATTACCCGGCACAAACCCGCATGCATCCCAATGAGGGGGGAGGGGCTGATGGACACACCGCTCTGTAAATACTTCTTTATTAAGACATAAATATAAAGCTGAACAGGAAAGGAGCAATGATAGGGTAAACCGTGCCAGTACTGATCTGTATGGATGATCTTATGATGCTTGAACATCTGGTTCTGCTGCTGGCTTCCATAAAATAATCTTTAAAACCTACTCGGGTTATATCTCCATCAGCTGTTCGGTGCCCACAATGACTTCATTAACATGTTTGGCTGAAAAGAGAGAGGGAGGAAAAGCAGAGGAATTGAGTTTTGCAGCAGTGCTTCAGACCTTGCGTTTTTCAAATCCGCAACTTTAAAACAAATGAGAAAAGCAGATTCTGGGGAACTCAAAGACAGATTTGCTGTCTTTCTTTGGACTCCAGCATCTCTCCGACAGTATCCCTCCCCACATGGCAAAAGCCTAAACAACTGACTAAACATTAGGAGGTTTCTCTAATGAGAGTTTTCACGTGTGTCACTACTAAACAAGAGAGACCCGATGGAAGTCACAGCTGCTGCTGACAGGTGCACACCTAGGTTGGGGCAAAGAACCATCAACATCCAGCATGGAGATCTGACATAAAATTAAAGATCAGTAATCTACCCCAGCCCTAAAGAACGCTGTGTGCCCTCAAACTGCATGAAGGTTGGGGGGGAGAGGGGCTGCTCAGCATCAGGGGACCATCACTGAGGCAGCGTGAGATCCTCTCAGCAATCCAATCTCAGCCCTGGCAGCTTAAAAAAATAGAGTTTTGGTGGTTTTTAAAAGATTTTATTTAAACCTGGCTTCTCCTTCCTGCATTAAGGTCTGGATGGAGCCTCTCCAAAAGTATCTGTGTGAAGCAAGGTCTCTGAGGACAGTTATCATCTCTGAGGGTAATGGTGGACAGCCCTCCTTGGACTCCTGTGGAGCAATTTTGTTGGAAGGGCAATTTTTACAGTCACTCCTTTGCCTGTTCCCAGGAGCTCTGCACAGCCCCAGTAGACACATTAAGGTGCCAGTCGTTGCCCCAGCACTGTTAATGCACTGTACTGAAAGGGCCTTCCCTTTAAAATGCAAAAGCAGCTTGTCAGCGAAGGACTGCAAATAAAGGATCTAAAGCCAAAATAATAAAAACATGCAACTGAAAGCCCAGTGCCTAGAAAACCCATGTGGCCTCAGAGCATGACACAAAGCCGGTGTGCTCAAAGTGGGTATCCTCAGGGTACCGTGGGGGAAGGCAGTGAATCTAAATTGCTCTCTGGGAGCTGGCTACCTATTCAGGTGGAGCTCAGGTGGTTCGACCCATGCCCCTAGGCTCTCCATCTCCCCTTCTGCACATTAGGAATAACAACTGGCTCTGGAGCCTGGGATAAAGCATCAAGGCCTGTGAGGTTCTGGGATACACTGCTGGAGGCTGTGCTGTCTCCTACCCGCCCCCCCCCAGCATGGAAATAAGGAGTTGTGTTTTATTTACCCACCTAAAACTCCTCCCCCCAGGGGAGCAGATTTTGCAAGACTGCTGCAAAACAACAAACATGCCACTTTTGGCTAAATGAAGAAATTCCTGGCAATCCCCAAACTGGCCGGGCCAACACGATGCTTCTCTTGGTTTAAAATTCAAGACATTACCTTTGCACCATGCAAACCATTGCTCCAGAAAAGGTTTGATCAAAACCTGCTCTATAAACTTCAAGGAGTTTTGGACTGCAGCAAGATAATTTCCCACTAAACCCCTGATCCCACAGTCGTACGGATCCTGCTCTCTCCTCAGCCTGGGGGACAGAGTGGGTTAGCCACATGAGCATCCTTCAGAGACCCCTTCCTGAAGGCAAAAATGAAGAGATCAAGGAGCTGGTTCTCATCTTCAGCATCAGTTCTTTGCTGAAGGTATTTAGCGACAACTGATAATGAATCCTGAAGCTACATGCTAACATCTTGGAGCTTTAAGTTGGAACACAGAACCCAATCTCCAGCACTTTGGGCAGGATGAGCAGAGCTGGATGCAGCGCTCAGGAAAATGAGGGACTGACTGTACAAGTGCCAGGTGCAAGTGTGATGTAGGTAGCACCACACAACCTCTCCAGCACAGCTCTGCCAATAGCCCCAAGTCCAGCCTTCAGCGCCTCTCCCCTCCCGTCCTGGACCCCACACAGCTTTGCCAAGGTACCTCAAATCCAACCTGCAGCACTTCTTGCTATAACATTCCTCACCCCCAACAACTTTCCCAATATATCTCAAACAGGCCCTGTAGCAACTCCTGTGACTCCATTCCTGAACCTCCTCCAAGCAGACTACCTATCATGTTGATTTCTATGATGTGAATAAGACCCTGGCTACCATCCAGTGAGAGTAATTACGTTATGCCTCTGCAGATTAAACATGCCTTCATCTAGGCTTATAAAGAGCCATGTCGATTTATGGTTCTATATATAGGTTATCTGTAGCAATACTTTTTAATAAGGAACTTTTTCCTTCATTCCAGACAGCATCCTGCACTCTCCTAAATGTACAGAGCTGGGATGGGTCATGTCACATACTTTGTTGCAGAGGTGGTACCAACTATTTTTATTTTGCACTGACATGCTTGTAGCTGCCCTATGGTTATTTTGCATTTTACACCTGCTGAGTTCAAAATGCTTTTTGAGAGTGGGCAAGTAAGAGCATTCTCATTTTGTGGATGTGGAAACTGAGGCAGCAGTGAGTTTAGGGAGTTCAAGTAGCTGAAGCCACACAGGAAATCAAGAGCACACATTCCCTCATCTCCCATCCCTCTGTCTGTTTCGCCTGCTCCTTGATCTGTGTGGCCCAGATTCCCTGAAGCGCACACACACGGCCTGCCCGGTATGTCACTGCTACCTCAGAGACTCGCATGAAATCACCAAACTCATTTCTCCTTGTACAGGCTAAAAGAAAACACATGAACGTGCCTGCCTCAAAATCCGCGAGAAAGTTTTTAAGCGATAAAGGGAATGGTTTTGCTAGAAACAAAGCCTGATTCCGCACCCCGAGGGGATGCGATAGGCAGATAAGGATTCACCCTGCTTCCCTCTTCCCTTCCCAAAGCCCCCCCTGTGGAGGGAAGGGAATTCAGACTCCACTGTGTGTGCCAGAGAGCTGAGCTGCGGATAGCGTTTCATAGCGTTTCATTATCAGCCGTGGCTGCCAGTTGCCAGTGGCTCTGGCTGGTACCAGCAAGCTCAGTTCATGCAGAAACTCTGCCTGAAACTCGGGGGGAGGAGGGAGAAGTATCTCACATGCTTAGCTGTTCAGCTCCCTTCTCCTTCCCCAGCTCCCCATTAGGGATTTCTTACCAGGCTGCCTTTTATCTGACACTGGCAGGGTTACAGATGCATTCAGCCCACAGAGAAAGAAGAGGGATTAGAGAAAGGACTTTCAGAAAGCCTTAGAGTTGGACTCTGCAACCTTAAATCATGTTCAACTAGATCTTCTCAGATTGGGAGCATCTGGTGCTAAGCAAATCCAGAGCTGATCAACACATTCAACCTCCTGATTAGCACTTTGCTTCAACTTGCTGACGCAGCCCAGCCTGAAGTCAGCCTGGGTGCTTGAACCGAGGGTCCACAGAGATTTTACTGAGTGTAAATCAAAAACCTGTCACTCTTTATATATGCGTTCCTGCTTTGGAAGACATTTGTTTACACATACTGTACACTAGCCCCTTAAAAACATACACACAAGGCGAGCTAGAGAGCTGGGGAGCAGAGCAGCTTTTGGTGCTTGGCTAAAACCAAATTGTAATGCAAATAAACAGAGGGGCGGAAATGACTGCGCAGCCCAGCACAAACCCCAGCAGCGGCCGGGGACCCTGAGCTCCCCAGCCTTCCCGGCAGGTTCCTGCCAAGTTGCTCACAGAAAGGGGATGCCGGAGCATTCCTTTAAAAGCCATGTGAAAGCATCTCCTTGTTGTTTGCTCAATTAGCCCCAGACAGATTTCTGCTGCTGCTGCTGGTGGCAACGCTGGGTTGTAAAGGAGGAGGGGAAGGAGGGGAAAGGGGGGGGGGGGGTGAAGAGAGAGAGGGAAAAAAAAAAAGGGTTAGGGCCTAGGCCCAGGACCACCACGAAGTTCCAGCCCTCAGGGGCTCCAGAAAACGTTCAGTTTACTCACTCAATTACATACACTGTTTTATAAACCCTTTAAAATAAAATAGAAAACAGTCCCTGGCACAGAATTACTGCTCTATTATACAGCAGTGATGAAAGCCACTGCTGTGTATTTGCTCTCTTTAAAGCAAGAGATAGTTTAACTTAAAAAACGAGGCGGGGGGGAGGGGTGGCTGTAGAAACGCATGCACGAAAACACACGCTGTGGGTGGTTCCTACCACATTCACCCAGGACAGAAAGGATCAGAGAGTGGGAGAGGAGAGCAACTTGTCTCTGCAGCGATGGTTGGCCCTGGAAAAGCAGCCAGGTTGGAGGGGAGAGGAACTAAAGGGGCTTACGGGGATGGGAAGCAGCTGAAGCTTGACTTTGGGAGGCTGGAGGGTGTTTTAAATTACATGTAGAGATAAAGAAGGGAAGCAGGTGATGGGGGCTGATTTGTTTGTGTTTACAGAGCAGTGGGGCTTTCCAGTCACGGCCTGCTCTCTCCCCAGCCACACTTTACTTACGTGATCACTGGAGATCTGGGGGTGACCACGCTGTGGCCCCAAAGGCCAGGAGGGTCTCAGATTTCTCCCAAGCGCCACGTCAGCCCGCTGTGCAGCCATCAGCCGAGCCCAGGGGTCTCTGGGAGCGATGCTTCCCTGAGCTGGGTGCCCCAGCAACTCCCAGGGTGGGATGTGCAGCTCACCGCAGGGGCACTGGGAACGGGGCTGGCAGTAGCTCCAGGCAGGTCAGCTCTGACCCATGGAACAAGTGGGCAGTAGAGATCTCGCTCCTCTCCAGCAACCACCAGCCACAGTGCCTGCTCACCTGCTTCAGCTGAGGCTTTTCTCATAGTATTCAACCAGGATTAACCCTTTCACCCTCAAACCCATCTAGGGAATAGACATGTCTTGGGAGTGTAAAGTAAAGGCAACACTGAATTCAGTGCCCCAAAAGAGATGAATTTATGGTGGCTTAGAGAAGGGTGGGGGGAGTGAAGGAACTAGAAATAGAGGTGTATGGGAAAGTGATCAGTCAGGGTCTTAAGAGGAAGGTTAGTAAAGGAAAAGGAGACCAAAAGCTGGGGATGTGCCTAAGAGAGCAAGCTCCTCGGGGAGGGGGACGCACTTGAGCCCTAATATTGGGGCGCCGTCCTAGCAAAGTGTTTAAGAAAGGGACTAGATTGTGCCGGTCGATGTGCTCCCACAGGGTATCACCATCTCAAAGCAAATCTCAAAGAAACGTCAGTCTGAACGACTCTGTCCACACTTCCTGCTAAGATGGCAGAGATGCCATATTTGCTGGACACTGCTGCCCACTGTGCTGGATGCAAGTAGAGGTCCCCTTCCTTTTTCAGCATCCATTGGGGTGTTCTTCCTGGCTCTTTCATGTGGCTGAGCTCTAGCAGAGCACAAGTGGTTATTTTCTCTGCGTGCAGCATGTAAAAATATTTCCACAAGGTTACGAACTGCTGCCTTATGGGTAGACTTCACAATCAACATGCTGCGAATGTGGCAGCTCATTTAACCCGCTCACTCAGGAAGCCTGAACTTCCCCGGCTGAGAATGACAGTATGCGTAAGTGTGACAGTCCCCTGTGGCAGAGGGGAGGACAAAGCATTGCTGGATGGATGTTCTAGGGAAGTTTTATGCCATTGCAAAGGCCAGAACTCATAAACCATTTTTATACAACTTGGAAAAGAGGCTTATTAGGATCAGTTTGAAATGTAGTTGCTGCATAGTCACTGAAACAAAAACGACAACTATTTAAGAGATGCCTGTTTTAACTGCCAACAATATCTTTGTCACAGACACTCAGTAGTTAAACTACTTTAGGGAGCAAATCTTACGGACCTGTCAGTTTTGCTATAAATTTACACCGTTCCTACATCATCTCCAGCTCATCTTGCACCCCAGTGCACAATATACATGTGTGCACTGTTTAGTCTGTGTCTGTTCTTCATGAGCTTTCATAACTCCCATCTGCACTGCAGCATGCTTTCTGATCCCGACCTTGTGTCGTGCTAAGTGTTTTCAGTTCCTGAAGACTTCACCAGGAGGTACTCAGCATCTTGCAAGAGCAGATGCTTGTCTCTACTTGAATGCAGTGAGAGCATCAGAAAGCCCCTCAGTTCCTTCCTGTCCCTATCCTGCTAAATCTCAGCTGGGGCAAAGCATCCTCACAAGCAGTCACCCATTCATATGTGGAGGTTTGATAAACTGTACCTGCCTTCAGAGGATGACATTAAAGAAAAATGTGCTCTTTGGCCCTCATTACAATAAAACAGTCTTAACTCTGTTTCATTGAGAAGTCCTAGGACTCCAAGCTTGGAACATGACTTGGAAAATGATCGGAAACGGGAGCCAGTCCTCACTGGATATATGCCTTTTTCTGTTCTTGTGAGAAACCACACAGTTTTGGCTATGTGATAAACCTCTGGAAAAAAAAAAAAATCTCAGTTTGCACGTGTTCTCAGGAGGGCAGCTAAAAGCTCCAGAGACTCTGCAGTGAGCACTCTGGACCATGGAAGCACAGGAGGAAGGCAGGACTTCCCCAGTGCTTGTATCCCTGCTTTATGGACCAGTGCACTCTGCACACAACTGCTTCGCTCCTGTGCCCAGAATGATCCTGCTCAGGCACGACAGTGGTACGGAAAGGGATGCAGTCTGACTCAAAGCAGTCAGGGGGCAAGTGCCAGATGGGAAATGGAGCATAGGACTGTTAGGCAAGGGGACTGGAAACAGCAGCTATGGTCAGACCCAAGGAGTCGTCAGGTGGGTGTCTGGGAATAACTAAGTAAGAGAGAAAACCAAGAATCTCCATGGGACAAAGACTAGAGGAAAAACCAAAGAGGTTTTTCCAAAAGCTAGGAATGGGATGAGTCTGCTACTGGGACAAAGCCATAGCAGGCAGCTCTGAAGCACGAGTCAGGATCAGGTAGGACTTAAGTGATGTAGTTAGGGCCCGATAGCTGATGCTGAGGGCAGGAGCAGTAAAGCCTACATGAACTACAGCTGCCTTCTCCCAGCACCAGGATTGCGTCTCAGGGCTGCTGATGCCCATGGGCATCCGTGAAACCTGGCAAAGAGTTTCTCTTGTCCCACTGCAGATCCAGCTCCCTTTCAGGAAGGTGACCCACTACTATCAGTTCCCTTCAGCTGAAGCAGCAGAAAGCTGTACAATGGAGTTCAAGTTTCTGACACTGCTAATGATCCATGCAAGGGCCAACATCATTCTGTATAATAAAACTGTTTGGGTGGGGTTTTTTTCAGCAGACTGGGCCTTCCCTCCCAACACTTACAAAGAAAATGCTAAGGCTAAAATGTCAAGTCTTTAATAACTAGGAAAACACCACATGTAACATGCAACTTCAGCACTTAAGCTGGCCAGTCCAAATGAATGGGCACATGACTGGAATCTCCCTGTCTCTCAGGTCTCTGTAAAATAGGAGGAAAAACCAACCACGTTCCTATTGAGAAGGCAGAAATGAGGTTGTTAAGAATTGTGAAGCATTAAGATGACAAACGTTGCAGAAAAGCCATAGAAAGGAGGACATGCTACTACTAGGTATGTATCAGGACACCAAGGTAAGATTACATCAGCATCCTGAGTGCTGGTATTTTTTCCCTTTCTGAACATAGGCTTTGTGGCAACTGCTGTAATGCAGTTTTTGGGTGGGCAGTGATTCAGGCTGTCCCCAAACAACATTGGGTCTCTAATTCCCAATGCCCATAAACCATCCCTGCCCCAATGACAACAGAGATGAAGGAGAGGGATAAGGTGGTGAGTTTTACGTCCATTTTGCTAGTTCTATGCTATGTGTCTTGTCTTTACCATCTCTGTTCTTGGTGTTGCTTTGAAGAAAGCTTAGGCCACTCTACTGTATGTGCCTCCACCTGGCTAACCTATACCAGATGTATAATGTAGTCCCTACTACGTGTAGCTTAGAGACTCCTGTGGGAACTACTCACTGGGGTAGGGCTCATCTGACTCCTCAACTGGCCCATCACCAGTACTCCCTCTCTCTAGTTGTGCTTCAATGAGTGCATGCTGCTTTTGAGCTCCTCTAAAAATGGGTTCATCAAAAAGGCTGGAGCATTAACCTAATAACTGTCTTTGAAACAGTGACTGAATACTCCGTACAATTAAGTTATTTCAAAACTGCTGCCTGCCATTTCTTATCCCTTTACTAACTGCCTCCTTTTCCTTAGGTACCAACATGTTTTTCAAACTGCAACCTGTGTGAGGTAGCTTTCACAAAGCCCATCTGTTCTCTGCTAGCAAATTCCTTAAATTAAAGTATCAAAGAGGAAGGAAAGTGGATGCTTCCTAAGCATGGTAATAAAAGCAGTAGGAAGAGAATAGTATGGCTCTCAGGAGACATGGCTTGCAAATCCAGAAGTTTAACAGAACTCCATACCTTGACTTTAACAGAGTCACTTAAAAGTACCATCTCTGCTGGCCAGTGTTGTGATATGGCAGAAGTCAAGGAAGGACTGGGACATCATTGCTGACAGTTACCTGCTCCCTCCTGTGTCTCTAACTTTCTTTTCAGTTTGAAAGTACTAGGCTGCATCTGATCTGCCCCAGTAACCAGTGTTGGAGTGTTCCCTCTATTTAGGTGTCCAGAGCTTTGCCAAGCCCATTATTAAGTGATGAGGTCTCCCACTATGTCCCCAGGGAGATTATCCCACAGCCTACCAGACCACATCGTTAGGAAAACATTCCAGATAGCCAACATAAATTGTGTTTAATTCAATCCCATTACTCCCAGCTGTACCATTTGGACCACCCTAAATATGCCCATATTCTTCCGCAGAAGGAAAAGGATGAGAGCTGGTTTGAGTTACGTTTGCCTATCATTTGTGGTAGCTGTTCTCCTGCCATCCTCCTTGCATGGGACTGGAGTTCATTTTATGAAAGGAGGGTCAGTGCACCACTGGCTCAAAGAGCTCTTGTACCCTGAGCTGCCTGGGCAGCATGGCCAGGACTCATATGGCTGAGCAGGGAGCACACAGCCAGTTCTGCAGCAAAGTCAACTGCAGGATTTGCTTGGGGCTGTGTAGGATGATTCAGGGATATTTCTACCTTTGATGAATCCTGGCTGATGCTTTGGAATAAGGGATAGCTGTATTTTTATTTTTTTAATGTTTCTGGGAAGGTGTCTGCAGCTTTGCTGAGGAGGTTTCTAGCATGTAACTCCCAGACTAGGGTCAACAGCCAGCTGCTACCGCTTACGTCTGCTGAAGTGTGATCAGCTTGCAACAAAAGGTGGCTCCAGCCCAAGAGAACTAGCTTTTTTCTAACCTGGCCATGGAGGCTTGAGTTTGAAGAAGGAAAAGTTACCAAACAGAACACAGCCAAAGTCTTGATGAAAGAAGGAATATGGAAACAGACTTACAGGGCCACACCAAAAGCTTGGCACAAGATACAGGAAGTCTTGGGCAGGGGAAAGGAAGTCATGGCATGCTTTCACAGCGAAAAAGAGGGCCCAGTTTACTATGGGACCAGCCAAGGTCAGAAGAGACATGCTGGGCTGGGAAGACTCCACAGTTCAGGAAGTCAGTCATGAACTTCGCAGACAGATCCCAGACCACCGAGGAGAACCTGAGCCCCAGTCCAAAGAAATTCCAGAATAGTTAGGAAACTGAGGCAGGGAAATGAACTGAGGCTTTATTATTTTTTCTTGCTTAGCATAGTGGTGTATTCATAATCTACCTGAATGTGTCTTTGCTAACATCAATCATACGTTTCCGAACAGTTTAACTAAAGCGCTCACAGAGTCATTAAGAAGTGGCTTTAGACTTTGGAGAGATAAGCAGGTCTTGTAGACTCTACAAGAGCAGGCAAATGAGCCACAAGTTATAGTTCTGTTACTCTCTCTGCAAATACATCTACAGACCCTGAAAAATATTCAGACAAGGATGACAAGGACAATCAAGAAGAAAGAATGGTTTCCATACTAAGACTAACCAGACTAGGACCTGCAGAAAAGTCCCTGGAAGAGACTGCTGAAGCAGGTGTGAGCGAGGTCAAAGGGTGATATTTCCATTTGATATAACCTACTGAAGACATCAAACATATTCCTATTTCCTATATTAGCTCAATCTACACCCTGTCTCCCCATAGTTCATGCTGCAAGTTAGCAACCAAATGTGACCTGATTCAGCTCTCCTGCTGATCCATGCAGATGTGTCGGTGTGGCACTTAGGGGACGTGGTTTAGTGATGGACTTGGCAGTGTTAGGTTTGTGGTTGGACTGGATGATCTTAAAAGTTTTTTCCAACCTATACAATTCTATGATTCTATGCTCAGGGGAGGACAGAGGTGGAGCATCATGAACAGTGTAAATCTTCAGTGATGGGGCAAGGGGATGAATCCTGCAAGGGCCACTGATTCAGATGGATGTGACTGGCCAAGCCATGAGTAGGCACACTCTGGTATACAGGGACCAAGACTGCAGTGCACAGAACACTCACTGCGTGTTCCCTACAGTATCTAAGATGTGCAACTGCAAAATCAATACTTTGTTTTCGTGAGTCTTTTTCACTTTTAGTTTCAATTTAAAGGAAAATTTGTCATATGCATAGCTGACAATAGGTTACGCTATACTACATTAAGTGCAAATCCTGCTCTGTATCAGGATACTTACAAATGGGAATCCACCCATAAAGACGAAGCGAGCAAACAAATCCTGATCTGACTAAATAACTTCACATGGAGCCTGTGAAGGAACTCACTTTTGTCCTCAGTCCACACCCTAGAGCAGGGATCTGCCAAACCCCAACTATAAATATTCATTAAAAAGCCCTCTGCTTGGGATGCAGTCACCCAGACAGCCATTTCCTGCCCATTATCTCTTAGGGCAGGAAATCAACAGTTCTACTCAGGCGGTTACCGCGAGCCTTGCCACACACACTTCCACTGGATGGCTTAACCTTGCCCAAATGAGGGCCATGTAGTTGTAACCTCCCTGAAGCCCCAAAATAGCATTTCATAGCAGTAAAGCCGATCTGAATGTAGCTTCCCTTGTGTTTCTTACTGAGCACAGCAGCTCCGAGCATGATATTCCACCTCAAGCTTTTGCTTGGAGCAAGGTGAATGGGAGTATGCTGGCACCGTGGGTTGGCAGCATCTAAAGAGAAGGATGTCTGTGTGATCAATGATTTGATTGCATCGCCCCTGACACTGACAATGATTACTACTCAAAATAATGGCTCCTTCTGCTGAGGACAACTTCAGGCTGATCTAATTGTGGTCTGGGAAAAGACTTTCAGCACCCAGTTTTGTTCTTTATAACTACAACAGTTCTTCTGCCAGCTTCAAAGGAGCAAGTCCCTGAACTATTCGTATGCCAAGAAGCCGTACTTTCCATGAAAACCAAATCTGAATATTATAGGACACCACACTGTCGAACTGCCACTTCGTGAAGAAGCAGGAGGAAAAGCTGTAGGAAGAAATTCTGAAGATGATTACCAATGCACTGTAAATACAGCTTCTCTACTTACCTTTAGCTTCCAGCCTCTGATCACTTCCAATCAAACAGTCTTTGATGTCTGCACCCTTCTCTATCATGGCATTATGACAAATAACACTGCCCTGAAGACAGCACCTACAACATAAACACAAAAGTAAAGCAAGAAAATAATTTAAAATTACAGGTACAAAGCAAAGGTATCCACTGGAATATCTAATGAGCCCATAACATGATCCTGTAAGTAAGTTCAGTTCTGCTCTTATCCCAAAAACTTCTGTTCTTCTGATCCTCACACCCAGTTGCTGGAAACACTGAAATGCCAACTGTCAGAATGGGTTTGCAAAAAAGGGTTTCCAGTTTTACCTCCTGTTAGAACAGCTTTCCTCTACATTTCCTTAACAGATTAAATACTGCCAGAGGATTTCAGAGGCAGGACACTGGCCTGGGACATGCGACCCGGATCAGGTCTTGTGTTTTCCACAGACAGGCTGGGTAACTGCGGGAGTGGCCTCTCCGCTCAACTCCCCACTTGAAGACAGGAGCAGCAGCCCAGTCCTTCCCTGTGAATTTTGCTGAGAAGATTCATACGTTCCAGCTTGCCAGGCACTAAGAAAGGATGGCGAGAAGGGGCAGATCAATACCTCAGCTGGTTTGCTTTGTTCATGTTACATTTGAGCATCCAAACAAGATTACTCTGCAGTACCAAACCAATGAAACCCACACTGGACCTGCTTTGGATACCTTCACACTCACGTAACCTTTGACACCACAAAGTCTGAAATGCTACATAGGACGGAATTTTAGCAAAAGTCACCCTCTTCCAAAATATATTTGATTCTATAATACCAGCTTTCAAACCTGCTGACTTGATTGCCCAGATAGGAAAGAAGTTGAGTCCAAGTGCTGGCTTCCTAACTCCTCTGCTGAGAGACGCTGAGTTACTACTGCATTGATCTGAGCCCTCCATGCAGTAACATGGAAGTTACGAATCTTTACCAATATCTGTGATGTGTCCTGAAATGCCGTTCACTCAGCATCATCAGTACTGTTAAATATTATTAAATGTAACTTCTTTCAAAGCTACAGAGAAAAAAAGCAATTATGCAAATAGTTTGTTTCCTTATTTTCACATGTGCAAAGATAGAAGTCATTGAAGGACAGAAAATTTGAAGGCACCCAGCTAACAAGTGGCTAAAAATACTGTCTAACACAAATCAAAACCAAACCAGCTGACCAGGAGGATGGTGTAAGTGAGATATATCACCCCAGAGAGATGCAGATAATCTGCTCTCCTGTATTAATCTTATTGTGATCCATGGCATTTCATATCTTTTCCCCAATATTTCTGATAATATTAATTACAACCATTGTGGATATTCTTGCTATCCTCAGTTGAACAGCTGATCTCTATCTGAAGTTTTTAGCTTCAGTGACTTTCTGCATGGTGAGTTCCACAGTTTAATGACCTGTAGCCGTTCCCCACCTTGGTCATGGGCATCACCACTACTCATTGCACTACTGAAACAGCTGCACTGCACCATCAGGCTGGGTTGTGGACAGAGTTGCTACCCTGGAATCTGAACTAACAGCATAGAAGGGTTTTGGTATCAGGTCAAACCCCTGAGTTCTCAATTCTGTATTGAATGGAGAGTTAGCCAGCTGTGGTCCTCAGGAGAAGAGATAAACATAAATCTTCACTCCAGAGCACTGATCCTAAAATTAATTCCTAGTATTTTCCCGCTCACACTTCACTATTATCTAGTGTACAGAATTTGCCATTAAACAGATTACAATTCTGTTACTTGTGTGAGTCAGAGCAGAAACCATCTGCCCCACAAAACCGGCATTAATTCTGCAGGAGTAAAAGCAATAAAACCGGACCTCAGCCACAGTGGTTAGCAGTTACGACCCTCCTTGAACAGACTGTCCCCTCTGAACAATTATTCTTTTAACTCGCTTAAACTCCCCCTTCTCTGACCTATAAGGAGGCAATATGAGCAATTACGCTGCAAGTAACCAGCTCAGGTTGCCTTGGCAAGGTTTTTACTAACATGTTAATAAGATAAAAAGCGGCAAAGATACACAGCAGATCCCCGCCTGCCTTTGCTCTCACACTGTCACAGTCTGCTTCCTTTCCAATAGCTCTGTGTGCCCGCACAGCGGCTCAGGCCATCATCTTGCACAACAGTGGTCGCTGAGTGAGAGCAATTCTGCATTTGCAGCTGGGCTAGGGAATGAACTGGTGGAGGGAGGACGGTCCACCGCTGCCATCCTGACTTGGCTTTCAAAAGGACTAGTGAAGGCGATAAGAGGTTGCTCATTTCCCACTGAAATGGCTCCCATCCAAAATGCACACTCCAAAATACCTCCTCCTCCACCGCTTCGAGCCAGTTGGACGAGAGCTTCCCCTGCAAACTTTTAGGTTCCCACCATCTATCACTTCTTCTAAGCATGACAGCAACCATGAGTACACTACACCTCTCAGCATTATCCTCACGCAGGAGGATATTCCCCAACAGAAAAAGGATTTAAGCTGCTGGTCTGGAGTTCAGGCTGGAGAATACTGGATGTGTGTTCAGAGCTTTACTTGGGGATAGTTTTTCAACTCCTGGAGAAAGAATAGCTTTGTAACCAAGAAAGTGCTGATGACATTAACATCAAAGATAAGGGAGGTTCCTGCCAAACCATTTGATGGGAGGGACAGGCTGGGGAACCAAGATGAACTTGTCTGTGCCAGGTGCTCACAAACCACCCCTTCGCCAGTGCCAAGGTAAAACAAACCCCAAGAACTCTGCCACCCCAGGAGTTTCTTAAAACTTATAAACCCAACCAACTGCCGAAGTTTTAAAACCATACTCAACGCTCAGATTACCCCAATCACACAAACCAGCAGCGAATCCGACTTTTATTGCTCAAGTGGAACAAAACTTCAAGAGATAAAAACACAATTTGTGGGTGTTCCCTTCACCCGCTGACAGATGTAACACAGCCATTTTGAAACCACTTGTAAATGCCTTTTTTTTTTTTTAAAAAAAAAGTATGTTATAAAGCCTGCCAAGAGAAGTATTTTGTGTGTTTATTTAATTTTTACTATTTTTTTAAGTTGAAGAGTAAGGAATAAACTTTTATTCTCTTACAGGGTAAATATCACATCTCAGGGTACTCTATTCTTCCTGGCTAAACAGCCACCGGGGTTCCTGCCTTGCTTAACAATTAGGTGCTATTAGTCCTCAAAGGTGCTCCAACAGCATCCAGCTTCATCGACACTGTTGTGTGTGCGCATACGTGCACTCTTGATGTACTGCTTTATAATGCAAACCATATTTTTTTTTTTCCAAAAATGTAGTATATTTTTAAACTTTTCAGCACGGTGAAAACGGATATCTTCTGACCTTAAAATCCAAAGAGCATGTTCAAACCCACAAGAGGAACTAATTTGGGGCATTTGATTTATGGCTGAAATTTCAATTTGAATTTGTTTTAAGTGTAATCACAAACTGAAAGTCTGGCAGCTGGGTGTTTTTCAGAAAATAAATAAAAATATTCAGTGTGCGTCTGCATTCTAGAGAGACCATTTTACAAGCCCAGTCCTGTAGTGGGAACAGATGTAGCTAAGACATTAATTTGTTATACAGGTACAATGTGAGAATGGAAGCATATGAGAGAGAGTGTGCATGTACGTCTGTGTCTGTGCACGCATGCATGCATGTATGTTACGCGCCTGTATCTGAGAAGGAAAGAGAGAGAGAGAGGGGCAGACTTTTTTTTTTTTTTTTGAAAGTGAGAGAACAAGAGTAAAAGGAGTAGTGGCCAAGGAGGCATGGGGGGATTACAAGGATTTAGGTCTTTAAACTGCAGACCACCTAACAAGATCACTCTGAAATGCCACTAATTTCAGTTAAGGCCACAGACCTCCCTTCCTCTGCCCTCCCTCTCTCCCCCATTGTAAACAACTAATCCCAGCAGAAAACAACAGAGAGCAAAATGTACACACATTCTGCAACATTCCAGGTCCTTCTTTATCTTTTATTTATTTTTCTAAAAGGTCAGCGTATGTATGGAGGGAGGGGGGAGGGGAAGAAAGCCAAAAAACCTCAAGTCCATCTCTTGTGTGGGCTTGAAGGAAGCTGGGAGAAAGCAAAGTCCAAGAGCATACAATATGGAGCTTTTATAGCACAGCAATTCCTGGACTCGGCTTACTTTCCCCTCCCTCTATTTGTGGCAAAGTCACATAGCTTTAAACCAAAGGACAGGGTGGTCGATTACATCTGAAAGAAATGTAAAGAATTGAGAAAGAATTCCATCTCCTGTCGAAATTATAAATAAGGAAGTATTAGTCCCAGAGACAGGCTGATTTACGCAGCCCTGGAACTGCTGACTTTCAGGCTGAGTATCAGTCTATAAATCAAACTCTTAAATCAAGTGTGTCAATCGCTGCAGCACTGCAATACTTAGGAAAAGCAAGGCACCTACCACTGAAAGTAGGAAGATTGCCAGGGGACTGAGGTGCCATACCCTTCTTAATTTTCTAAAGTGTAAATCTGAGATCAAACATCCTTTGAGGGAACGGGAAATCAAAATACGCAGCGCTCAGCACACCAGGAGCAGGCTGCAGGAGTCCAAGACACAACCCCCTAATTACAGGCTACCCACTGATTATTTAGGACTCTGTGATTAAAGTGATGAACGCTCCTGGGAGAAAGGGGCTTAAGTAACTGAGGTCAAGACCTCAACTGCAGCTCTCGCCCTAGTTGTGCAAGCTTAGGAAGGTATGAATGTCACAGGTTTGCCTTACAGCAAATCTCCTGAAATGCCAATGGAAGTTATCCAGGTCTGCTAGTTTAATCCAATTGTGCCAAAACCCCGACATAATCTCTGTTGGGCAGCAAAGCAAATGAGGTGTCTAAAATGCAACTCTTAAAACTATACACTCATGAGGAAGAAAGAGCCTGGAGCACAAAGCTTGGGACAGCTTGTTGGTACTGCTCTGCCATGCCAAGAAGTCAGGTCTCTTGCTCTTCCAGATGAGCTACGAAACGGAGAGACTGATTCAGGAGTTAAAAGCAAAGGGTGACATGCCTCGGCAGCTACTCTGCTGACTGAGGGGTAACAGCTGTGGATTCCCCTGGGAGCAACATCCCATTCTGCCCTGACCAAGAAGATAACAGCCACAACCGGCATCTTAATAACACTGAGAGGTGGCAAGGAGGCAGGTAGAGCTCTAAAACCTACCAGCAACCCCTCAATGAATGCCCCTTTAGCTGGTGAGTTGGTGGCTGGGACACATGATCACAGGGTTGTGGCACAAAGACCATGGGAAAACAGGGAAGAGGCAAAAACACTGCTAGGAAACCTGGGAACCCAAAATGTTGCCTTCACCAACACGTTTTACACACCAATACTTTTTTACACGAACACAATTCTACTCGCGAACTCAGGGCACTGTGAATCTCATGTTATACACTCAAGTAAATACCAAAGACTACAATAGATGCCAGCAGTATGTGCTATAATTTATAGATACATTTCAAAGCACGCATTCTTAAGTGAATTTGGGCTTTGATCTCCTATTTTCCCCCTTGGGGGTAACAAAATCATTCTACCAACCCCACTAAATTCTTCACCCGTCTCTGAGGGTGTTTTCACTAAGGAACTTGTTTCATGTCTCTTTTCTAGCCAAGCTCATCACTGTGGTATGGCTCCTTTACACTTCTTCCCCACACCCTAAACATTTTGCATTACATCTTGCATATACTTGCCAGCACTCGTATTTTCCAGTGAAAGTTCAACTGACCTTAAAGGATTGCCTCAAACCTACCTTAATGTGTTTTATTAAGTGAAACTTAGGCTGCTGGGGGAGGTCGTCTGGAAGGTTGCACCTCACCTCTGAAACTTCAGCTAAATCCAGCTGATCTTGGAACAAACAAATTGGTGGCCTTTTATGTAGCTGCAAGCTTGGTTTTGCACACTTCAGCAAAACTATGCTGCAAGGAGTTTTACACCAGGAAACCCACACGCAGGAAAACCGACCTCCCTCCCTCCAGATTCTCTTTCGCAGAGTTGGAGGGCCATGTCCTGCATGATTTTATAGATACTCGGCTGATGCCCAGGAAAAGCTACTGATATCTACGTGAAGGTAAAAAAGCAGAAAAATTACATGTTCACTTCCATCTCTGGGTTTGCTAGCTATACTGTAGTGAGAATCACTAGCTGACACAAACTGAGTGGGGTAACTGGCATGCAGAGTAGAAAGACTCTGCGGTAGAAGAATCTCTGGGGTGTTTCAAGGGCAATTCTGGCTTGAGAGCTATAGCCCTCCATAGGACATTATTGGTTAAATCAACTTCTGTATCATACGGGCTAGGTTGACAAGGAAAAGGATTTTCTAAACGTCACCCTTACAATCCGAGCCTAGCTTTTTAGAGCGAAGCCAAACTTGTTCAACCCCACGGTCCCCTTAGGAGCTTACAGGCACAATTCTGGCACAATATAACTTCTGCCTTTTCCATACACAGGTTGGGGAAGATTTTCAAGAGTACCAGAGACACTCACACCCAGATTCCCACCAAAACCCAACAAAAATCAGTTGCTTGTGGAAAATCTTCATACTCTTTGAATTAAACCCATGTGGCTAGCAAGAGGCAGAGGCTTATTTATAGCTCTGAGGCCAGACATAACTCTGGCTACCTGGAGAAGCAGATCAGCAGAATGAGAGGGGATGTTTTAAAATGCTACTTTTCAGAGTTGACCTGTGCTTTGAGTTCAACATTGGATGTACAAGATATTTGGAAAATTGGGAAGAGCTCCCTGCACTATCAGAGAAACATCTGCATCTGAGATTAAAGAACAGGTGATTTATTTAAGACTGAGTGATGTACCAGGAAGCTAGCCAGAAAACAACTTTTTTTTTTTTTTTTTTTTAAAGAGTGGCTAGTAATAATGGTTCAGACATTCACAAGATAACAGGTACTATATGAGAAATATCCTAAATACATTAGATATAGTAGAATTTGACTTCAGCTGAAAGTAGCTGAAAACTGTCCCTGCAGGTAGCTCAACTGGTTCCTGCCCACTGGTTTCCTAGCTTGCCTTCTCTTCTTCAATTTGTCTTCCTGAAAGCAAACTCTGCCAGACAGAGGTTGTCTCAGTTGTCTCTATTCAGTATCTTATACAGCATGTGACTTGAATTAAATAGTAGAGTGAAATTATGGTTCCTGACCAAAAACAATTTAAAACCAAGAGGTGTGACAGAAAGGACAGAACATAACTGCTACATGAGACAAATAAGAGCTCTTTTTACAGCCAAAGCCTAGCTTTCTTCATACACCGATGTTTATCCATATCCATGATATACTTCCTGCATATATACACACTGAGGCTGATCATGTGCTTTCTCTGAATCAAGTTCTCACTTCCTATGCGCTTTCTGCGCTATCTATTCTAAACTCATTCTTCTTTCTAGGGTTAGCACAGGGCAGGGGGGCAATTGGTGGTGTGAGACAAAGTGTCCAGAAGAAAACAGCCATCTTAAAAAAGGTTCAAGGTAGAAAATGTTTGGGAATCTCAGCATAAGAAAATCTTTATTTCCAACTTTGCAAGCTATGGTGCTGGAAACAACTTCATCTCCTCATTCCTTCTCACGAGGGAATGTACTGTAAAATATATTTTACAATTTCAACAAATGCTGCCTTGGCAATAGGATCATTCCTTTGTACTGCCATTATCCAAGGGGAAAAAGACTACTTATGTGCTGAACCCCTATAAAGGCTCAATTCCATCCTGGTTTTAATTAGAACTTGCTTCAAACCACGGACTCTTTCTACATCAGGTGCTGATTTGGCACTATTGAGGAAACAACCAATAAACTTCACAATCAATCTGCAGTTAGTAGTCAATCCAGCTCGGCTTGCTTGTTGTTTTCTTCCTTTGTACATTTTCTCATAGAAAGTAGCAATAAATTGGAGACATGTGGTAAACTAGGGTGGCTTTAACCAGTCACACGTGGTCTCTCCAGTCCCCTCACTGAGTAATGTTACAGCATCTGTGCCATCTACTTTCACACAGGTAGCCAGAACACCTTTAACAAAATCCAACACACAACTTGCTGTCCTCACATGACTGAACAAGGAAGATGCTAGTTTTGGCTGACACAAATGTTTGGTGCCAGTCCTTCCTCCATAAACCTGGTCCTTCACACAAATTTTTAATCCAGCCTATTCTTTCTGCCCAAGGAGTCAGATCTCCCTGAGGTTTACCACACCTCCCTGTAGGACTCAACTAACTCTCCCTCTGTCCTCAACATTCAGAACACCTCCCTGCAGTTTCCGTAATCTGCCACGCTCGGTGTCACCCATCTTGCATTCCAAGTTCCCTGACGCTGCAACGCTCTGCAGTTTGCTGCCATTATGTGCAGCCTGACCCAAACCATATCTGCTTCTCTTTTTAACTCCTTCCGTTTCCAAAAGGTAAGCTTAGCAGTGAGTCATACGGGGAATTTCAGTAGTTCTTTTTGGGTAGTATGTTTTTATGTACTTCCAACAACAGGCTGAAAGCTTTACAAACACAAGAAGGAGGCGAGGTTATTGCTCAGTAGTTCCTGCCCTTGTACACCCACACATGATAATCTCAGTCACATCTGCAACCCCAGTCTTACTGTTCCTGAACTCAGACTGCCCACTGCATCAGGCTATCTGGAACAGTGTGCTGCAAATTCCTTTCTGGAAGGAACCCTCTCCTTCTCACACTACTATTCCCAGTTTGGGGATACAGCTTGAGGAGTTAAAGGGTGAGGAATCTTTTGAGACATCACATCAAAGTATATCCACACGATGGATGCCAGGATAAAGACACCGTTATACAATCAAAGGGGAAACCTTGCAGAGTTCCAGCCAGAGAACTGTTAAATGTCAGCAATGTAAATACCAGAGGAAGGCAGTACCTGCCCATCAGAGCTTGTGATTCTAACATCCCACAAATTACACCTGTGCCGGCAAGCCTCTGTGCCACACAAAGCATCTCTGACTGCAGACTGTAAAACACTCGGGAACAGAGATGTGTCTCTATACATTACAAATGGAAGCAGGGAGACTAAAATGAACATTGGAACAGATTCCTGAGATGGTCAATAGACCTCTAATTGTTCCTGACTTTCAAATGAAGATCACCATCTTCTAAAGTCAACAGCTGCTAAGTTCAACTCAGCAGGTATTGCTTGAAGTTCTCTGGTCTGTGCCAGGCAGGTGATCAGACATTTCATTTATCTTTTCCATTGTCCAAAACCAATCATCCCCAATGAGCAGTTTTTCTGACAAAATTATAGAGAAACAGGTTGAGCTTCCCTGGTACTTCCTAGCTGTGGAGGTGAAATCTTGATGCTAATCTTGGGCCGTTTGCATCTTGCTGTCACACTCTCTGATAATCACAGCAGCCTATTTATGATTTCCATAAAGATATCACTTGAAGCAGTATGCTTTCATGCATTTCCTTGAAAAAAGGAAAGCAAAAAAATACTTCATTTCAGAGACTAAATCTGCCACAGAGCTCCTATGGTTCTGACTGCCAGCATGCCAATCAAGACCATTTCAAAACATGAATTACTGTGGACTCGGTATTTATCTGACCTTTTCATGCTTGCCTCCTCAACTAACCTCTAAACAGTCCAAAGATCAGGGTGGGTTTTTTTCCATACTGTAGTCCTATCTCTTGAATCTTTCCCAGGGAAACGTTAATTTTCCATGACCAAGGAAGAAGAATATACTGTGCGCACACATCAAAATGGCCAAGTTCCTTTCAGTAACTGTATACACTGAGATAGTTTTACTAACAAATAAGAGATTTCAAAAACTTTATCTGCAGGGATTGAATAAAGGATTCAACATGCTTTTCACACTACTACTATTTGCACGTTCAGAGCACTTTGGCACAAGGTCCTGTATAACTACAGCATCTAGATGTTCCTGCTGCCAGAAGCTAACAAACTAAGTAAAATGACAAAACTGGTAAAAATAAAGCCAATGTTTGAAAAAAACCAAACCCCAACAACCCAACAGCCAAAAGAAAATCCAAAACAGGAACCTAAAACTAAATGCATCCATCCATATCTAGGTCTCATTTCAAGGAAGCTGAGTGTGCCCAAGTATACTAAATGAAACAATTACCATGCTCAGGTCAGCATAATTTGTTGCAAGATCATCTGCAAGCTCCAAGAGCAGTAATTTCTGTTTTATGGACAGATCAGAGTGGAGTCAGAATCATAGAATAGTTTGGGTTGGAAGGGATCTTTAAAGGTCATCTAGTCCAACTCTCTGCAATAAGCAGGGACATTTTCAAGTAGATCAGGTTGATCAGAGCCCTGTCCAACCTGACCTTGAATGTTTCCAGGGATGGGCCATTTACCACCTCTCTGGGCAATCAATCTGCTCCAGTGTTTCACCACCCTCATCGTAAAGAATTTCTTCCTTATAACCTAGTCTTATCTACCCTCTGTTTAGTTTAACACCATTATTCCTTGTCCTATCACAACAGGCCCTGCAAAAAAGTGTATCCCCATCTTTCTTATAAGTCCCCTTTAAGTACTGAAAGGCCGCAATAAGGTCTCCCTGGAGCATTCTTTTCTCCAGGCTGAATGGCCTCAAGTCTCTCAGCCTTTCCTCATAGGAGAGGTGTTCCATGCCTCCGACCATTTTTGTGGCCCTCCTCTGGACCCGCTCCAACAGGTCCATGTCTTTCCTGTGCCGAGGGCTCCCGAGCTGGTTGCAGTACTCCAGATGGGGTCTCACCAGTGGGGAGTGGAAGGGCAGAATCACCTCATTTGACCTGCTGGTTGCACTTCTTTTGATGCGGCCCAGGACACAGTTGGCTTTCTGGGCTGCGAGCACACATTACCGGCTCCTGTCAACCTTTTTATCCACCAATACCCCCAAGTCCTTCTCAGCAAGGCTGTTATCAATTCCTTCATCTTGCAGCCTGTATTGATACCAGGGGTTGCTCTGACCCAGGTGCAGGAACTTGCACTTGGCCTTGTTGACCCTGATGAGGTTCACATGGGCCCACTTCTCAAGCTTGTCCAGGTCCCTCTGAATGCCATCCCATCTCTCAGGCATGTCAACCACACCACTCCGCTTGGTGTCACCTGCAAACTTGCTGAGGGTGCACTTGATCTCACTGTCTATGTCATTGATGAAGATATTAAACAGTACTGGTCCCAGTACGGACCCCTGAGGGACACCACTTGTCACCGATCTCCATCTGGACATTGAGCTGTTGATCACTACCCTCTGGATGCGACCATCCAACCAATTCCTCATCCACTAACAGTACACCCATCAAATCCAGATCTTTCCAATTTAGAAAGAAGGATGCTGTGAGGGACCATGTCAAAGGTCTTACAGAAGTCCAGATAGATGACATCTGTAGCTCCTCCCTTGTCCACTGATGTAGTCACTCCATCATAGAAGGCCACCAGGTTGGTCAGGCAGGATTTGCCCTTGGTGAAGCCATGCTGGCTGTCTTGAATCACCTCCCTGTCCTGAATCTGCCTTAGCACAGTTTCTAGGAGGATCTGTTCCATGATCTTCCCAGGCAGAGAGGTGAGTCTGACACTGAGGTTGGTAGTTCCCAGGGTCCTCCTTCCCACCATTTTTAAAAATGGGTGCTATGTTTCCCTTTTCCTGTCACCAGGGATTTCATCTGACTGCCATGACTTTTCAAATATCATAGAGAGTGGCTTGACAACTACATCAGTCAATTCCCTCAGGACTCTGGGATGCATCCACTGTGCCAGCTCCCATAGATAGACTGCTGTATGTTCAGGTTCCATAGGTGGTCATGAATCTGAGCTCTTACAGCAGGGGGACTTTGCTTCCACAGCCCCCATCTTGTGGTCCATCCACTCAAGAGGTGTAGGAAGAGATATTGCCAGTGAAAACTGAGGCAAAAAAGTTGTTGAGTACTTCAGCCTTCTCCACATCTGTTGTTACCAGTTGGGCAGCCTTGCTCATTGGGGGTGCGTGTGTGTGTGTAAATCTATCAGAGACATCACCTTCCACTTGCAGATGGCACAATCTCCCTACATAACCAGCTTCAGTCAGTCTGCCAGTGTTACAGACTGCTCCTTTGCAAGCAAGCTGTAATGAGGGGACTCCTGCACCAAAGACAGCAATCCAGGGCTCTGCTCTACTGCACCACCTCTAGCGCAAACTGAACAGAAGGAGCAGCTCCAAGCTGCTGTAGAGACTGAGGACATGTACAGCTACTGCAGGAGCATTCAGATATACAGAGTTTTCAAGTGACCTATAATTCCAGCTCAATTAGTAGATTTTCTCCAACTATGTAACTCAGTGCAGTCATTTGTCACTGAGCTCTGGGGAGCTGTCCAGAGGGAAACAAGAACCATTTCCCCACTGCAGCCTGTCACCCGAGCAGTCAGCATCTATCAGCACTTGTGCTGTTGTATAAATTACATCCCTCACAGCTTGGTCAAGTATGTCCATCATTCAGCACATATGTAATCTTCACTATTTTATTGTCTCATTGATGGAAGAATTAGCTGCACAGTGGGAAACACATTAAGAAAGGACTACCAATTATTTTGCCCCCAACTTCTTTAATCCCCTGCAATCTCTTCTAAGGGAGGGATTCACATCTACTCAAATCACTTCTGTTACATTATATATGTCTCCTGTGAAGTCCTACACACCACAGAAAACAAAAAAACCCTGCTACTGGGTCCTTCACAGTATCAAACACACTAGCCGTTGTTAGAGAACAGATCATAATTTACAAAGAGTATGCAATGGCACTGTCTAAGCTAACCCTGTTCCCTTCATCTATTCAGCTGGGAAGATCATCATCATTTAGGTCATAACCTCTGTTTCTCCAATAGTGAGCCAATCTAACAATAGGAACCTAGTTTTGTTCTAAAGCACAGCACCTTGTGGTGTTCCCATTTGCCCAGAAAGAATCTATTTATCCATTTCAGAAGCTGGTATCAAATGTGGTAAGGCTATTCAAAACCTTTTTCTGGTTCGGAGATGTAATTTGTGGATCTTGAAGCCAAGGGAACTATGGCACAGGATCCTCAAATCACGTTGCAGTAAAATCATCAAGAGATAAAACTTCACCTCTTTTTTAGTTGTTTTTTTTTTCTTTTTTTTTCCTCTATGTTGACATAGTGAACAGAAGTTGCTGATCACTTTTGCAGCTGAGTTGGGGCAAAAAAAAAAAAAAAAGAAAAAAGAAAAAGAAAGGTAAGATTCAACCCAAAGAAGCTAGAGGTGATGGAAGTGGTAAGGGAATTACCTTACCGAGGCAGTGCCATGTATAATCATAGGTCTTCATAAATGACCTTAGAATGCAGACCAATTTTTGCATTTGGTTATTTCCAGTCTCCTGACTTTCAGAAACCATTTACTTGTTCTCTCTTTCTTCTCTGAGTTATGTAAATAGCTTTGTCTTTTCCATAATATGGGCCCTACTGCAGCCTTTTCAGCCTACTGCTTCAAGTTGGTATTATTGCAATGAACACTGCTGGCCCTGGCCTTCAGCTACCACTCACATTTGACTACAGGCAGTCCATTAGTTGATGGAGCTGCTCATGTCATCATTAAAATGTATATTCTTTAAATGATACAGTTTTTATCCACTTCTCAGTGCAGTTCCAGAAGTTTCTAATATATAATACCTTAGACCTGTTAAAATTGGCTTATTTGTCAGACATTTGCTATGCAACAAAAAAATGAATCAGTTCTGTTAAGGCATTTTATTATGCTCATTTTGACCTATATCAGCCAACATATATACTGACTTTCCAATTAAAGTCCAAGATGTTTTCTGAAGTCACTGATTAGATAAAGCCTGAGTTATTTTAGAGACACCTGGGAGAAGAGATGTTTGTAAAGAGAAGTTCTCCACTGCAGGAGGTTTAAAGCAAAACCACATATAATTTATCCACCTGTTGCAAATGGACCCATCAACACGTGCAAGTCATTAGCATTTTAAAAAAATATCTATCAGATTTAATGCAAGTCATGAAAGAGGGTCAAAATACATAGAAGTTCTTCACTGTTACAAGCAAGACTTCCTTCAACAAAACTCAGCAGCTAGAATATTTCTGTATCTCACTACCTGTGTATGCATGACTTCATACCCCTCTAAGTTTAAGACTTACCATGATGCAATAAGAAATACTTTATGAGCTTAGTATCTGTACAGATCTACACAATATGAATTACAGTATGCTTTGAAATAAAGCTCCCTGGTCTATAGCCTTAATTCTGGCTGGAAAGCAATAATTACAAATTTTACTCCAGTGCATCAGTGTGCAGTAACCACAGAGCAACTAAAGGGGGTAAACCCTGGGGACTATGAGGTTTTTTACTCAATGGTAGCTACATTGTTTTCACCAAGAGTGACTAGGGATGACATTGTTTTCCAGAAATTCATAAAAATGTTACCCCAAAAGTTAGTTTATCCCTCTAAAAAAATAATTTATCACCATCTTTATGACGCTTGTGGAATTTTGTGGAATGCTTAAGATAATGACTCTGAGCTGAATTTAGGATTTAGAAGAGAATAATACTATATAACAGTGCAGGCAAACACATGCTGATTTGGGACTCTTCATAAACATAGCACTATTTATATACTTAGCTGCCACTGTGATTTAATGGTAGAGCCGCTCACCTCATATGCAAAACCATACCACTACGATTGTGGCATCAATTCATCAATCAAAATGACAGAGTCTCATGATCAAACGAGAAAGGTTCCCGTACTTCTTATGACAGCAGTGCTTGTGATACAGCCATACTGGATCTATTTGCAATTGAACTGGAAACCAGCTATTTTCTATACTCAATGGAATTCTGATTTATGATGTGCTTGAAATTACTGTGGATTTCTATTAAAGGAAAACACTTGGCAGTAAGGTACCATACTTACCTGTAATTTAGTTATGTAACAGTAGTATCCTCCATAGACCCCACATCCTTTGGGGTTTTTTGTTTTTCAGATATGCAACTTTAAGAGCCAACTTGGCATTTTTTAAGAGTTTGGCCTTTTTCCTGAGGCCCTAAGCAAACCTCAAGCCATGAAGGAGCAGCGAATTTATACAGGCCTGCACAGACTCAATCAGCAGTTTCCTTTCCACTGACATCCACAGGAAGCCAGCACGTATGGAAAGATGGGGGCATGCAGACATCAACAATTACAGATAGGCCACTCTTCCCACATTTGGAAATGTAAAGCTCAAGGCTACCTATTTAGGTAGTGTCTTTAATGCATGGGAAACCTCTACTAGCTGGCAGATTTTCCCTTTGAAAAAATTATTAATTTATTCTATTACTCAGCACATGCAATGGTAAAGCAAAACTGCAAGATGACAAAAAAGGGCCAAAGAAAATGACATTTTAGGTGAAGCTGTAATGTTTCTAGTTGGTAAGTGTACTGCTTTAAAATACGCTTTGTGCCTCAAATATTTCTGGTACACTCGTAGTCCCAGCCACTAAAATAAAGTTTGGAAGAATGACACACAATCTTATGAAGACTCACACATACACTTAACTTATTTACACATTCTGAAGATTATACGATCTCCTCTAAAAAAGAAGAAATGTATGTTCCAAAGCTGCATCCCTCTCATTAATTTATTTCATTTGTGCATCTGTAGTCTGTTTACAGAGACTTATTTCTGACTTAGTCTTTAGAAACAACCCCCCTGGTATCAACTGTTGTGGCTGAGGATCGCTTAAAGGACAAAAGTTATTGACTCAGAATCTATCTAGAAAAAGAAACTGCAAATTGAAGAGGACTGAGATACAAAGAGATGACATACCCTTCCTCGACTGTAACAGAATTCATGATGATGCAGTTTGTTATCTTAACTTTGTCTTTTATGGTACACATGCTGCCAATGATGGAGTGTTTAATGGATGTCTTCTCCCCCACTTGTGTGGATGACCCAATGATGCTGTCTGATCCAACCTAGGGAAGAAAAGAACAGAAACTGGCAAAAATACCTGGCGCTCTCTGATATCTGTTCTCCATACACCTCTTCCAAAATGTATGTCTCAAGCACGCATCAAAGTGCACCCTGCTCTACCCTAAGGATCCTTGGCATAGGAAAGATGTATAAATTTTGGGCCCATCCCATAGGCAGGCAGTTGGATAGTCTTTCCAAGGTCCTTTAGCTTGGTAAAGCTCCATTAGCTGGTCTGGCTCTGTAGGCTTCACACAGTAAGGTAAGCACAGTAAGAACAGCCCTGCTAGTACTCACTAGTTTCACTGTTTGCCCGGTGAGACCTGTGAAAAGGAGGTTTGAAGCTGGTATTCAACCAAAATGCTTCAGCAAGAAGTAGAGCTAAACTACTGACCTTTCTGAGTTTGGCATCCTTTGGGAGGCAAAACTGCTCAACTAACATGAACGCCATTAGGGAACAAGAGACTGCAGTGTCTGACTTGGGAGCATGACAGAATTTTTACCAAACATTTTTACAGACAGAGAATGAAAGGCAGGAACTCGTGAGTGAGCCTACGAGGAGACTCCAGGCTGGATCACCTACACTGTAATTCCACACTTCAGAACCCAGCTTCACTTCCGACAGTGGGACTGAATTTTAGGAAGCAGCTCTTGAAGCAAAGGGCATGAAAACTGTATTGAAAGAGCAGAGACAGGGAAAGGGGAGACTTACCATGCCTCTGTCGGTGATCTGTGCAGATCCATGAACCAGTGGCTCTTCCAGACCCAGATTAAGCAATAGCTTGGGAACCTGGATGGAAAAACCCACATCACCAGTTAACATGACAGTGCTGTACCTGCATGTTACAGTAACACCTCAAAGATGAATTTGGTTTCCACTGCACTAGTGCTTTGACTGTAAACATTTTAACTTAAAGGAAAACATAGGTTTGTGCATTTTAAATCTACAACCAGGTATGTGTGATTTATCATCTTCCCCTTCTGTAAAGGACAGGTATACTTCCACTGCAGTGCACTGCATGTCTCCTCTCAACTCAGCTTCCCACCTGCAGATAAGCAGTGGATCAGCAGCAGCAAGCAGGCTGGCTCCAGCTGAACACTGTGACACCCTGTACATTACTACAATGCCATTTCAAACGTAGCTCAGTGTGGTGTACACCATTCAGTAATGCAAGAGAGGGAAGCAAGTAATATCAAATATAAACCAGTAAACTGGCATAAACAGATGACTATGTTCAGTCCACTCAATAAGGTAGCACACTGAGGTGCAGGCAACAAACAAGTATTTCAGAGGTTTAAGAAGGAAGCAACTAAAGCTGATCAAGTGGCTATTCCAGATGGTAGAAAGCTGCAGAAGAAAAGGCTCTTGACAAAGAGAAGGCAGGTGTTAGATAAGCAGACAAAGCAGCAATGGTAATAAAGAGAGACATAGCCCATGAGGTAGCCAAGAACAAATCCATGGAGAGCAATTTTGAACTGGCTCCTGAAAAGAAAGGGAAGCCAGCGTTGTAGGAGGATGGGATATCACTCCATCACTCCTCTTTCTCTGGGTGAAAGAGCAGCCTGAGGCATTCTGCATCTCCTGGCGTCAGGCTGGGGCCAAGGTCACACACACCAGAGAGGTGATGACAGCATGGATGGGGATTACAGGGGAGGTAGGACTCTTGCAGCACTGCACAGACACAGTGCCGTACAGAGTTATTTGCAGCAGTGATGCAATGTATGCATCTTGGTAAGACAGAGGTGGCTGTCAAAGAAACATGGGAGATGCATAAGGCAGCAAAGTGATGAATCAGGGCTACAGGGTCTGAGTCAGGGCAAATCATATGCCTGAGTGAGAGGCTGAGGCTGCGTGTGCCGTGGCTGGTGTGGAGCTCCACAGCTGTCTGGCCAGCCAGGATGCATGCACTGACTGTCCATCTGGGAGGTCAAATGGAGTATCAGCACAGTGATGGTGCAACTGGGTTTGCCTGAGGGGAGGAGTGGCACTTACTAAGTCTCTCTTTACCCAGGCACCTATTTTTATAGAACTCTTAGGAAAGCTTATCTTTGAGATCTCTGTTGCGCTGTTAAATCTGGCTGAGAGTTGCCAGCAATTTCCAAAGCCACGTGCACTCACAGCCCAGAAAGCCCCCTGTGCCCTGGGCTGCATCCCCAGCAGCGTGGCCAGCGGGGCGAGGGAGGCAGCCATACAGTATGATTGTGTAAAACAATTTCCTTAGAAAGCTGGGATAACAAAAGCTGATGGCTTGGGAGTGAGCCTTAAGAAGCAGATCCCACAGATCTGAAGAAGTTGGGATCAGATCAGAAAAAAATATCCCAAGATCTCAAATGAGATGATACTTGCAGGAAATTGGATATTCCTAATATGACCAGCTCATTTCCCTTCCAGCATGCAAGGATGGATAAACAGTGCTATTTTTCACACAATAAGAATTTTCACAGTTTATGCTTCATTCAGATGAGTGAGATGAGCTCAGATGAGTGAGATGAGCTCAGATGAGCTCACACCTCTGAGCTATCATTTCAGGCTGCCTGTTGCCCTCGGTAGGCATTTCCACATTTGCAGTTCTCTACATCTTGAAGATGGTCCTTCCCACTATGTTTTCTAGAAAACAAAGAGTAGGTTAGATCCTTTAGTCCAAGGTGCAGGCACTACAGATAACCACCATCTCACCAGAACACCACAGACTAGGCTGATCTGCCTGGATGATGATGACTTGGTGAAGGGATGCTGTCCTCACCTGACACACAGCTAGGCAGCCACAACTGATAGATCCAAGAGAGGAACACACACCAAAGCATACCTACAGCATAGGCTGGAAAGATTCCTACTATCCAGTGTTGCCCTGTGGGAAGGGAAAGAAATGAAGAAAAGCTCTTGCCCTCCTCCGTGAAAAGGTGGTGTGGTGAAATAAATAAAGGATTTTACTGGCCAGAGCAAAGCTCTTGTTAGAAACAGTCAATGCTAGTGCAGCCTGAGGGGTGACCCAAGAAAACTACCAGCTCAAGCATTTTGCTCTGAAAAGGAAGGTTAGATAGGGGGCAGGAGTCAGAGGGAGTGCCTGGGTCAAGGGAAGGTTTAAGATGTGTTTGGATTTAATTCATCTTACAAAGCAACTATTTCCTGCTATTGAAGATAACTCCCTCCTGAACCCACCTGCCCACACACACAGGCTGCAGGCATCCAGAAACCCAGCTGGAAATGAAATGATGTGAGTAAAGTGTTTCCTCACCAGAAGGGCAGTGGGTTAGGATGCCATTCCTTCCTACGGCTACTGGACTGGACTGCTACTGCTCCATGAGTCTGTCCTTTTGGACAGCAAAGTTATAAGTCCTGGCTTTGCAGTGAGGGAATCAGAATCTGGTCTACGAAGACCAAGATAATAGCAAACAAGACACCAAAAGTCTTCCTTAGAGACCAACAAAACAGGTAAAAAAAAGCAGATAAAATTTAATGTGTACCTTTTATGAGGATTAGCAAGAGAAACAAAATACAGTGGCACTGAAAAAAGGAACTCCTTTCTCACAACCCCTCATTAAGCTTCATTTTACGTTTTACCTCCGCATAGTTTCCTTAGAAATTTTACCATTCTGGAAAAGTTAAAAATTCAAAGAAAATCCTTTCCAACGTTGAAGGCCCCAATGTGATTTCAAAACACTAATTCTATGTACCACCCAGGAGCAAACACATTTCCTGAACTGACCAAAATGTAGAATATTTAGGTTAAAAAAAAAAATAACCCCCCAAAAAACCCTCAACACAAAAAAACCCACATGGAGTCTGACTGGCTTAACTCAATAACTTTTTACTGAAGTGGTGGCTGCCAAATGTACACGCACACTTCCCCTAGCAAGCAGTGTTCTCCCTTAACCCTTTGGGCACATTTGCTTCTGATATTCTTGGGAAAAGTTTTCCCTTTCTGGCAGTAGTGATGCCTTTCTCCTCTTCCTCATGCCCCTAACTTCAAAACAAATCACTTTATTTCTGTGCTCCTCTAAAGGAACCAAGGAAAAAGACCTCCAGTGTGTAAACTCACTCTGCCATGCTGCAATTCTAATTTGCATAAATTCATCCATTCATTTTATTGAAAAGAAATCAACTCAATCTGACAGCAAAGGCAAGGCAGTGTCCATTTCCAGGATTCCAAATACAACTTTATCGCTCTCCCAGTCCCCCTTCCAGAAATCTTGAGTCTTTCCCTACTGTACTCCTTATCGGTCTTTCAAAATTAGAGGAAACTGTCCATTCCTGATAGCAATGAAGTGTAGTAAAAAAAACCAACCCAAAACATATTAAAAGCTTTTAATCATCAGCATATTAGCAAGTACAGGATTTCTCTAATCCTATCCTGTGATCTTTGCTCTTATGAATTCTCAGTACTGTGAAAGTGAAAGCTGCAAATGGATCAACACTTCACCTCTGTGTTTACCTGGATTGCTACTGTATTGAAACCTTTTCCTAAAATAATTCTTTCATAATGGACAGCATTAGGCAGTTTGAATGTATGGGTAGTTTAAGTCTTCCTGCAAATCATTAATAATCTTTGTCATTATCACTTAGATAAGCATCTGTTAGGAAAAGTCCAGGCAGAACTGATCTTGCTTTTAGGACATGGACCATATTGATTAGATGACCTATAAAAGCTACTTCCAGCCTTATTTTCCACACTTCTTGGCTCTTTGGCTGCAGGTCTTGCCACCTTCAAGAGTCTGTGGGGTGGGGGTTTTCTTAGCCAAATCAAAGCTATGGAGTGAATTAGTGACAGAGCCGTTTCCTGGCCTCATGGCCCCATCCCGCAACCAGTAGGGCGATGTGCCTAGATAACATGGCACTGGTTCAGTTCCCACATACTCCTCTGTTGTATCACCGGGAGCTACTCCTGGAGGCTAAAATATCCCATGAACTACTGCTGTATTCCCACGTGGCAGTTCTGTATTTTTCTCACCTGTCGGTTAGCTTCAATATACAACCCGAGGGTATTCACTCGGTAGCACAGTCCCTCTTTCATTATATGGACGTAGCAGCGCACTTTTCCTTCATGGAGAGTTTCATTCATATCTCCTCTATGATCATTCCAACAAGAGTTATCTGGAGCAGGTTTCAGCAAGCTATTATCTTCCTTTATGAAACTATAAATGTCTGAAGAACACACACATGCATGAAGTTAGACAGGATTTAATGAAATACTTTCTGAAGAAGAATACTATTAAAATACTGTTGGTGAAGGGAAATCTTTGTTTCACATCATCTGAATGGCTAGATACTCAGCAATCATTACCAGATTTTATCACATGTAGTGAGTAAGTGCTTATTTTTATTCTGCAGGTGTGAATCAAAGCATCAGGACAGATGCAATGTTTTGCCCAAGGTCAAACAAGGAGACAGCGGAAATGCTAAAAATAAATTCCAAGATCTGAGATCCCGTCCAGTTCCCAGTGTAGGGTGGTTAAAGCTTATTCTGTTGCCCTATGCAATCTTAGGAACTCCCTCCTAAAATTATACTTTCAAAAGTGCATTTACCTATACTGTATTCCTGAAAAAAAGAATACAGAGTGCCTGGCTGATCTGCTTTTCATTTGCACCAAAATAAGGGGGGACAAAAATATTTATAAAATGCACAATACTGTTTGAAAAAGACATCTACTAGAACCTTTGCTATCATAAACTGTAAGGGAAAAACCCAAATCCCCAAAGTAGTGCTTCAGACTAATTCTGAACTCTACCCAATAATTCAGCTGTAGCACATAGGCTTTCAAACCTTCATCAAATCTTTGAGACTTTGACTGACCTAGTGATGCTTGTTCTTTTTTCTTTTGGTCCACTTCTTTGTTGTCTAGTCCTTGCTGCAAAGATGTAGGAGAAGAGAACTGTTTCCTAACCAGATGTGGAATCAGTTCACTCCGGAGAGATGTGATAGTCCTGGGGAAGGAGATACACACATGAAGTCCACAAATGCTAATCCTTACATATCTTCATATTCTTTGCATAACTTTATTGGACATTTTGCACATTTTTCATGAGGACGAATCAAAATGCCAGGTACTCGAAGACAGCTGGCACTAAGACAATGTCCACTGGTCATGTGCTACCCTAATGCATTAAAATATAAAGAAAGATTCGAAATAAGGAAAGAGCTTAATCTTCAGAACTTATTCCCCTATATTTTAACAGAGATGCCTACAATTTAATACAGCATCACCCTGCAACTCATGCTCATGTGCAGATGGAATGCAGAAAGTACCAACACTGTAATGACAACTGAGATGCACTTTAAGTGGCTTTAAAAATGGCATTGATTGACAGGAAAAGAGAGAATAAAGTGCCTATAGAGGAAAAACCAAAGCAGCTCATTTTCTTTGTGATAAAAATATGGAAATGCTCAAGGATATATGAAATATCAGATCCTTAAATGAAATTATGTCCTCCAGCTCACATGAAACGTCAAGAACATTTTAAAGACTCAGCCCTTTAGCCAGCAGAAATCAGCACATTTTAACAAGTTTAGGTCCCAAGTTTCACACTCTTTAGGTGCCCTGATCCAAAATATATCAGTGAACATAAAACTTCTAAAGGCTTCAGCTAGCAATACATCCATCTTCCCTGCACACAGACTTCAACTTTTACTATATTGACACCCCAATACTAGGAGGTAGAGAAATTACATGAGGGATTCGTGATAAAGCAGGAACTTGAACCCAAGCCACTTATGCCTTAAACAAGGACCCTAATCACTAGATTATCTTTCCTCTTGCATTGATTTGTACATTACAATGAACCAAGAGAAACTTTCCCTAGTGGACAAATATCAATGTAGAAAGCCTGCTGTACAATGGGATTATAACCCTGGTAATTTAATTTTGACTATTAAAAAGTAATTTTATTTTCCAATAAAGTATTTGGATCCCCCCCCCCTCCCAAATTAATAGTTTTTACAGTTGGAGTGCATGAGAGACAGTCTTAAAAGAGCTTTATTGTTGTTGTTTTATTATTTTAACAATCTGCATTTAGTTCCTGAATTGTGGATTATTTAAGGTAGTGCTTGGGAAAATCATGTGGAAAACGAACTCAAACTTGGCATATAGAAGAGGAATTGCTAAACTTCAGAGGAAGGACTGGGAGAACTAACACAGAGGGCTTGGCTAGAGGAACTCAAGAAAAGATGACCTGCAAAGAAAGCGGAGTAAGAATGGAAGGCGGCAAAACTAGAAACTAACTGAAGGTTAAATTAAAAACCAGAAAGTACTAGAATGAGTATCCTGAAAGTGATTGTGGTTGGCAAAATCCCTAGCAAAGGGGGATCTTCAACAGTTCAAACTTTAAGAAATGTGTGGCTCATGACCTGCCCAGGCCACTGTTCAGGTAAATGATAGTGAAGCAGACCTAAGGACCAAAACACTCAGCCCTACAAATACTTGACAATCTTTTCTTTCAGTCCTCAGCTGTAGGTTGTGTCATGTCCTCTGTCCTGTGGGATGATCTAACCCACCCCAGATCTGAAATTCTGCTTTTGTTGTTTATTTCAGATATGGAAAAGCTCTAGTCTTCAGTCTCTCCTCCTTGAAAATAAGATTATAATCACCTTCAGATAGCTGTATTTCAGGAAGTAATGAAGCAAAACACTTCATTCTTTAATCACCAAATTTCTCCCTGCTAACCACTTACAGGCGCGCTCTGCCATGGCTGCCCTGGCCCCGCGCTTTGACACACGTGTGGCTGTGCAGATGGGCAGTTTACTAGCTTACAATGTTTGCCTGCAGCTGTGCCATTCAGCAATGATTTCCTGCTTCGGTTTTATACTCCATCCAAAACCGACAATCCTGTGTTTCCCTCAGAGGCTGGCCATGGCATTTATAAGATATATTACCTATAAAATATCCAAGCATTTGGCAGTCTTAAATAGTCTGATGCAGAGGACAACACAACACGGTAGGAAATGAAAGCAGTGGAAAGGGGGAAAGACAAAGTTTTGCTTGGTTTTTGATGGTTTAATCTTTCTTAGCCAAACTCCTGCAGCTTTCCTGCAATTCTCTGAAGTGCTGGCCACATTCCTTCGGCAAAGGTGGAGTAAATCTCTGGGTCATCCATAAGATGTGGCTTAGAAACCCACCCTTCTTACCGGAAAAGGAAAACCAGGAAGGTTTGCCTTTGCTTGTTGTTTAAGCAATTTATATGCGACATTAAAGGAATTTGCCTTTGGAAAGTATTAAAAAATATGTAGCAAGGCACTCAGTGACAAAAACTTGGGAATTTTTTGGGACAGATCTTGCAAATGTGGATATACGAAGTGATAGCGTGAGAATATTATCTGTCAACAGAGGGGGGAAACCAAACATCTGGCTGGGACTAGGAAAGGAATTTAAATCAAAGGAGGCATAGGACTGAAGACCCTTCATCAAGAGAGAGAAAAATCAGCAGGAGTTTGGAAGAACCAACTAGCCTGTAACCTAGATTCAGGAGAAAACAACCCAAAAATATTTCTGGTCTAGTGTGTTAAAAATTCTTACAATCAAATCCTGAACTATACATGCCTATATTAAGGAGAAATAAGTGTAAGACTGTATATACTGAAGAAAGCAGTATATGCTGAAGAAAGCAATCTTTTTATTATTCTCTTCAGGTTTTAAAACTTGGCATCTCCCTGCTTTCTAAAGTTTTTTATTTTCTTTAGCACCAAGGAATAAAATGAAATACCCACTGAGATCAACACAAGGAAAAATAACACAGAGAAAGAGAGTGGAGGGGTGGGTAGAAGGAGAGAAGGGCACACAAAACTTTGGCAGAAATGGAGTTCTAAGCCAACCTGGAGTAACCATGCTCTGACACCCCACAGCAAAATCCAGACAGCAGAGAGGATAAAAATGAACCTGCTTTTGAGGAACATTTGCCAAAATAAACATGCTTTAATAACTTCTAGCCCAAGTGACAAGCATTTTTCATGATCTTTCATTCCCTAAAATCTGATTTTTGAAGTTTTATCTGTCTGTTTTCATCTTGACAGAAAGTAGTAGGTTTTCAATTGAACCACCAGAGATTGAGGATGCTGCTAAAATGCTGCTAGTAAAGGAAGTGGAGGGACAACTAATGCCTGCAGTACCTTATGGGGCTTCGGTCCCATGAGAACAACAGGACATGGCAGCAATTTTGAAAGGGGTTGATACTGATCAGGATTCTGCCATTCACGCAGCAGGTCCCAACAAAGGGGGATGTTGGCAAGCGACCGTGCTCACATTGGGGAAAATGAAGACAACAGAGCAGTTGAAATTCATGGTGTGTGTGCAAGCAACAGCTGGGAATTCAGAGAAGATGAAATTTTTAAAAGCAAAAGAACCCCCTGGAAAGGTCTACATTAAATGTACCTAAGAGCTCAGGGCATTTGCAGTCAGCTATGCAGACTGTAGACTCATGTAGGCATTACAAACCTAGGATATTCAAGGTTAATTTTATTTAAAACTTAAAACAATAAGTTACAAAAATGGATACTTGGTCAGACAACTGTAATTTTACCAAGTACTATCATTACCAGAGAGACATAAGTAGCATGCCTTTGGAATCCCTTTAACCCTGGTCCCTGTGCACTACAATGTCTTCCCAGTGCTCCTAGGATTTTTGCATGACAGCAAAGGCAGAGATAACGTTCATGCTAAGTTAAAAATTTTTACTTGTGAAGACCATTAGGTGAAAATACCCTAGATCTTTAAGTTTCATATTTAAACACAGCTATGCAGAGGTTTTCAGTGAGTTTTAACCACAAATAGAATTAGAACAGTCTGTGATATGGCAGAATTACATTTGTATCTGTGTATATTACATTATAATATATTACATTACATACATTAAAGCCCACAGAGGGCCAACTTTTACTTGTTGCTGAAATGCAACTGCCTCTGGGATGAAGGGAAGCTTACTGAAACTTCAGCAAGAAATGAAGAACAATGGAGCCAAATGAAACACAAGAACAGTTTTGGGGAAAAACCCAAATGTTGACCACTTAAACTTAAAAAAAATAATGTATTTCACAATTACGTTTCAATGGGCTGTGATTTCTGCTCTTAGACATACATATTGCTGTAGACTTTATCTTTCATATGATGGAGAAAATAATGGTTTTGACCAAGAGCGGTAAAGGAAAAATCTCATCAGATATATTATAGCAATAGAAGAGTCTATTTATTTAAGTCTAAGTTTAGGTGACCTTGCAAAAGTCTAGGTACCAGGAAGAGCTGTTTGGCTTGACCCACAGCAGGAATGGGAGCATCCACAGCTTTTATTTCCTGCAGTTAGTGCTCACCAGCTTCAGACACCCCGAACACAACTGTCAGTTCCATTTACCGGCTGTCACTCATTTTCATTTTCCATGTTTAATGTTAAACACCATAAAACAGTATTAATGAGTATTAGCATTTTAATATCCTCCCTGTTTTATTAATCTGTGATGAAGCATGAAATCTACCACTGCTGTCAGCACCCACCTGTGAAATCTGCTGTTACTCTCCATGGGCTAGTTGCAGGGGGTCTCCCTTGCTATCATTATTACCACAATCAGCTACAGGTGCAGATAGTGTTTGCAATTCCCCACTACAAACAAGCAGATTATTAGTCCTTTTACACCTATTTCTGCCCCCCTTTTTTTTGAACAGGCTGATGTTAGCTCTTGTACAACTATGCAAGCATATAGGAGGTTGGGTTCTGATCTTAGCTCTGTGGCCTTCAACAGAGATTCTTCAGATCACATCAAAAGCAGAACATGAGGCTGTATTTCAGACTGGTGCTCATAATTAACATTAGAAATGTACACATAAATACAACTAAACAAATCCTAAGGCACTTACAGTTTTGGCCAAAAAGAAGTTGCATGTTTATGCAGAACAATCAAGATGTAAAAAAAACAAAAGTGAGGGAGGAAAAAAAAAAAAAAAGAGGGTGTGTTGGAAGAAAAGAGAAAAGTTAATTCTGAACCCTGTAGGTACATAGTTCATGGTTCTCATCGCTTAAAGGATAAAGCCAAATAACATTTAAAAATTCCGTGTAAGCTGGGAGCTCTCTTGTTGAATCTCAACGTTATTTTCTCCTGATCCTTTGATGGAGATTAAAAATTTCCATGTGAATACAAAGAAAGAAACAACAGTTACTCTGAGATTTTTTCCCCCAAGCATTTAATGCTCCAAACTAGAGCAGCCAGCCACCATTCCCATCTCCTCCCCCCTCCTCAAAGAAAAAAAAAAAAAAGTCAACTCACTTTGAAGAAAAGACAAAACAGGGTCAGGGCAAGGGGGATTAGGGAAATGATATTTATATCATGGACCAAATTAAAATGTCAATGCAAGAGGCAGGCAAACAGCCCTTGCCACATATATACACCAGGCATGTTTCCTCAAGGAAACAGGAAAGAGATTTGAAAAGAGTTAATGCAGTCCTGAGTTAATACCACCTGCCTCAGACTCAACACCACTTAAAAGACAGTGTTTGGGTCCATTTCCCACAACGCGGTTTTAAGAAGCACAATGGAAAAAGTAATTACAGGCCTTTTCCCCTTCTTCTCACTGATTCACTGCTAAAAATGCTGGAATTTCTGAGACATGCTAAGAATGTGGAGAAAGTGGAGAAGGGCTACTTACGAAAGGAAAAAATACCAAATGATAAATTTATAGGGTGTGCCACATACCTGCAGAAGGTTAATTCTGCCTTTATATCTTGCAGTAATCTTTTTGCCTTTCTTGTGTACCCAAGACCAATTATAATAAAGGAAAACTCCAAAATAATCAGGCAAGCCAGTAAACTACCAGGCAATTACTTGTGCCTAATTCAATAATCTGCAACACCAATCATAGCATCAAGCAGATGTTATTTCTTGCTGCATTCTATTTGTCCTGTTCTATTCTCAAAATTTCTATCACAAAAAGAGCAAACAAGATTTTTCTCACACACACACACATTTCATATTAATTACTTATTTGTCAGTGTCTTTTATTATTTTTGCAGCTAAAAGCCTATGGAGAAGGCAAGGAAACCTTGAGAAATGTTCTACTGAAAGGTAGACATGACTGCATTTGTGCTTCATTTGTCTTTCCATACTATTTTCTAACCAAAACCTTTAAGTCTGACAGCAATGTACCCCCAGTGTTCAGAGAAGCATGTGGGACTATTCCAAAAGCCACTGCAGAGCAAACTGATATAACTGCACAGCTTTGCTTTGCAGGCTCAATTTTATGACTTTGCAAAACTGCAGAATCACCACAGAAATCCCTGCATTCTGGGTGATGGAGGAAAAGCAGAAGACGACGTGCAAGTGACAATCACAGACACCACAATGCAGAGAGGATCTAGATCAAAGTATAGAAGGGATGGTATGGATGCAAACCACATAAAAAGCTGTTCTGAAGTTCCACCAAGTCTGGATGCACTTAAAGGAGCAGGGATCTAACCTCCACTTCTGCCAAAAATCCCTTTGGGAAACAAGGCAGCTTTCTGAAACATTGACCACAGAAATTAAAACTCCTCAATTACATACTCAAATCCTTTGAAAGCATGCGTGCATTCAGCTCGGGTCATCTAAGTAACCTTAATTCTGCCCACTCGCCAAACAGCCAGGAACACCCCACAGTTCCCGACTAATACAGCTTTTGCAGGGGAATGCCAGCAAGTTTAGACATTTTTAGAACTTCTCTCTGACCAAAAGTCTCTGAGGCTGTCAGAGGCCACCCAGGGTGTTTGGCAGGTTGTACATGCTGCTAAGGAATGGATCTCATTCATTCCCAGACAGCATCCCATTCTTCTGAAACAAGCGCACCTGCAGCAAATGTGATTCCTTGCCAGAACTTATCTTTCCCCATTCTCTCCCACCTCCGCCTTTGCAGCCATCTGTGTGTGAGTTACCAGCTTTTTTCTAAATGCCTTTGAAATTAGGCTCCTTTTCTGAAAAGTACACTGAACAGTGGTGTTCTGATAATATGCCTAAACAAACACATGCATATGATGCATTTGATAAAGTATATGTGTATCCAGAAAACTGATGAACTATGTAAACTTCAGGTGCATAAATATTTATTTAGTTAGTCAAATGCTTCAGACTTATCTGTACAAAATGTGTCAAAAAATGTAGACATGGCTGCAGCTTCACACGATAAGTCCTTTCACCCTACTCTACTGAGGTTGCATTAAAGGCACCATAGACGTCCACACCTCTGCTCTGTTTCTCCATGCAGATACTGTGTTTGGTGGTCTGCAATCAAACAGACCCATTCTCCGTTCGACTTCACAACATGCCATTCTTCCAGCAGTCTGGGAAATAAACAGAAGCTCTGGTGCATAATTCAGTTCTGCTTCCACCTGTAAAAGTCCAATTTCTACACCCATCCCCCCAGCAATCATTCTCCCTTAATGAATTCCTAGCCTCACCTATTGATTACTAATCCTTGCTCCACCCCTCCCTGCAGGACAATTCTTCTGTTTACCGTGGCATTTGCAACATCGTCTTCTGTCCTGTAATAAGACTAAACTTTTTTTTGTCACTATCATTTCCTGAAGAACTTTAAGATGAACCTTTTTGGTCAATCTCCTCTTCTTCATCAGCCTATTTTTATTCATAAAGTTCTTTCCAGGTGGTATTCATCTGGAGAAGTTTGGTGCAAGATGCTGTGTGTGCTACAGTTCATCTCTGCATCTTTGATTTAAGGAAACGTCACTCTTCCTTCCCATTCAGGTTGTTGACTTCTTACAAATTGGTAACTTAACTAGACAGCACTCAGCATTTCTCATAGACTGTCCTGTGGCTGTTCAAAATTTTATATTCCCTTTTTTTATTTTTCAATGTAAGTGAAGAAATTTGTAGTTGCTCCCCTTTGATTCAAGACTATGTTCTAAGATCAGCCCTTACTTCATACTCCAGCTACTCATCACATTCAAAATGGAACTCAGAATATTGTTATTGATTGATTGATCATTTACTGACTTAATGAAGATCTGTCTTAGTTACTCCACTCAGGGCTGTGTGCCTTGCCAGCCTTATAGTATTTATTCTCCCTTATAGAAAGTTAAAAGCCTCCCATCATGATAATTCGATGCAATAATAAAGTCAGCAACAGTGTTATAGACATCTTTGTTATTGTTCATGTTTCATTTGACTGGCTAAGGCACAACGGAATTTGACACTGAACTAATGCCTAGAATACAAAAACTATGAGAAGCAGAATAGCAGGAAAACAAATACTATTTTCTCTCTTTTCCAAAAATCCAACTCATGAGTAAAAGGGGATTACTGAAATCAGCATTTCAGAAGGATCAGTCAGTTACTGAGGTGGTGTGGAAGAAAAGAGATTTAGAAACACACCAGAGAGGGGAAGAAAGGCAAACATTATCTTGAAAATTCTTGAAAGTTGTACAATCAGATCATCTGAAGAGAAGATACAAGAGAATTATGTTTTCCACTGCAAGCGAAACAGACCATATCACATATAAGGATTCTGTCCCCACAGGGAGATGTCCAGCAAGGTAAGATAATAATTTCACCTGAAGTAGTATCTTACATGCAAGCAGTGCTGTGTGAAAGAAAATGCACTGTACTGATAAAGGAATCACTGTTCCTCCTTGGTTCAAAATCCATGGCTCATATGAAGACAAAAATCAATTTGGCTGAAGGCTACCCAAGGAAACTGCAACTGCATGAAACAGTCGAAAAAACAGTTAACAATTTTTAATGTTTATTATCAGATCAGAGCAAGCCCAGCTGAGGCCATCAAGAGGGCCAAGAGCATGTGACGCAGGAGGAGAAGCTGGGGAAGCTGGGTTTGTTCAGCCTGGAGAAGAGAAGGCTGCAGGGGGATCTAATTAAAGTTTTCCACTACCAAAAGTGAAGTGACACAGAAGACAGACAGACTTTTGCAAGAGATGCATAGTAAAAGTGCAAGAGGCAACAGGCGCAAGCTGCAACGAAGGAAATTCCAGTTGGGACAGAGAAAACAACTTCTCGGTGAGTGGTACAGTCCTGGGGCAAGGCCCAGTCCCCATCCTTGGAGATTTTCAGAACTCAACTGCAAAAAATCCCCGGAGCAACACAAAAGTTAAGACTTCCTTGAGCAGTAGGTCGGACTAGAGACTGCTAGAGGTCCTTCCACAACCAAAATTTTTCTGTGATTCTATAACTGAATAACATTTTTCATGCCCTCCTTACATTCACTTTTCATAGGGAAACCAAAGGGTAATAATCTTATGCTGTACATCACAGTCAGAAGACAAGAAATGTTAACATTTACTTAGAAAAATCTGCATTAGGAGCAGCTTGCATGCACAGGATACTGTGCTGTGACCAAGCATGCTTCAGGGTATCTCAGGCACATGGCCACGATGGCATATTGTGATCTCACAGAAAGGTTTGTAGCCATTCATTAAGTTAATCAGCTCCAATTCAGCACATCCAAAGACAGGTCTACTCCCAGGTAGTACGCTAACAGGAACAGGAATCGTATTTATTACAGAAGTGATTTGCTGAAAATCATAGTTTAAGTCTAGTTTGGATCATTACTTTTTTCCCCGAGGTTTCAGGAGTGAGCTTGATTGGTACCATGGAAAGATGATAATGGTAATGATACCCTGGAGGAGAAGGACATCAACAGATTTCAAGTCTTGGCATTTCTAGTAGGGAGCAGAGAAAGCTGCAACAGCTGGATATGTTTGACAAGGAAAGGAAATGGGAAAGATAAATTGCCATTTCACATTCTAATAGATTAAAGGCACTAAGGAGGAGCTTGAGTTTGGAGATATTTTTTTTGGTTTTGGGGGGTTTGTTTTTTCTTTTTCTTTTCCTTGTTTGGAAAGCTACAATCTATTTGCACTGTCTTTACACAGTATACTTCCTGTAGGAGCTATTTGTTTATTTACCCATTTTAATCACAAGGGAAGTATTCATTATAAAAACTCTCTTTACAGCAAAGGAGAAACCTTCCAGCCACACGGCTGACACATGTTAACTCACAGGTATTCACAGAGCAGGTTCTGTTTTAAGCCATCTTTCAGGCAGCCACACAAAGACCACCAAAGCTGGGTGTTCAGCTCTGCCAGACCTCCCCCAGCCAGCAGCCCTTGCCAGGAAACACAGGTGACAGCCTGAATGATAAAAAGGCATTTAGAGGGGAAAAAGAAAAAATGTACTGGTTTAGTCTGGGCAGCACCTTAATATAAACCTGTAGGGGCCTTTGTGTACAGCATAGCACACAGCCATCCAAGCAGGCGCTTCAGAGACCAGTCACTTGTACCTCCAGTATTCAAAGATCTCATACTGCCCTTGCCATTTACTGGGGAGGAGAAGGTGGCTCCGCTGCAGCTTTTCTCATGGCCACAGATCTCAGAACACAGCACTGAGACAGAAAACCTTCCTCTCCCCTCCTAGTGCTGGCCCAGCGGAGGCTTTCTGGACATAGCAGAGGGGAGCTAAGACGAGAAGCTTGCACTGGGATTGCAGCTGAAGCAGTTTGGAAAGGCAGAGCGCTATGACCTCACACAATTTGCTCTTATTTATTTCAGCAGTTCAAAAAAAACCCCCAGTGTTTAACTTTGCAAACAAATCATACTGACTTTGGCTATAAAGCTTACTGCAAATTTGCTCAGTTCAGAGAAGAGTTTCTCTGCTGGCAAATTCTGGCAGGCAGCTCTCCAGGGCTGGAAGAACTGCAGAAGAGCTGATTTGTTTTCTTAGCTCCAGCTCAGCCTCTTGCAGGGTGCACCCCGAGAGGAGGGCTCCCCAAGGAAAGTGGATTTTCCTGGTGGCAAACAAGATGTTAGCACTCAGCATTCCCAGGACAAGGCACTCTGAATGCTTACTCAGACCTTTTGAAGCAACCACAGTGCTGCTGTTTTTCATTCTTGCCTTTCCAGTACCACACGACATTCCTTCAGGCCACAAATGGAGCTGCCTGCTCCCCAGGTGACTGTACAAGGGAAACAGTGGCAGCTTCTACACCCAGCAATTCAGAAGTACTAGACTCAGGACAAAATGGTGATTTGCAAAACACATTACTAAACACAATAAAAAAATTGACCTTGCTTTTAGGAGGAAGAGGGGGGGTGGGGGCGGGGAAGAGGGAAGGACACCACAAAAGTACGTGAAATGTTCTAATGTGTAAGAGGAAGATGTGTGCTATCAACTTCGTTTTAGATACATGGACAATCTTTTGAAACAAAGTCCATAGATCTCCTTACATTAGAAAATGCAACTGCCACTCTGGTGCATAACAGAGAAGCCCTAACATCTTAGCAAACACACAGTGGCAACTGCCTTCACAAAACCTGAGGTGACTAGCTTTCAGAGGTGATGCAGTTGGGGTGCCTATAGATAAATTGCCCAGCATTTCCTATTGTAAGTTTCTGTCTTCATCTGTTTGTAAACTTTGCCAAAGTTTAACTGTTTTGGCTGAAATTACCCATGCCAGGTGTTTGCCTCAAGCTGAATTCTTTTGGATAGCTTCATCAAAAATGTCTCAGCTATTTCCAAGAACAAAATTATGGAAAAAAACCACCCCAACTTTGTTTTGTCCATGTTAAAAATATTTCAGCTGCTCCACTGAAAAGCTCTTGTACTTCCATGCCTGCAATTTGGCGCAAGGTTGTCTTTTCGTCAGGGTGTTACATTTGTAAACATAAAAAGTGCCCATATTACATCAAGCTAAGTCTGAAAAACCACTGTTTGCACATGCTCAGAAGAGATCAGTTTTGCAGCTAAATTTTTTTGAGTCCTATATTTGGCATGCTCTATTCTCTCTCTCTTTCTGCAAGGTAACTGAACTACTCATGCACTACTCCACAGAATAAGAGTATACTCTTGGCCAAGGTTACAAAGGCTGAGCTGGATAGTCTTCAATGTTTAGAGCATCTCATCTCCTTCTGGTAGCTGACCTGAAAGGTGATAAATCTATGTTGATAACAGCTAGTCCATTAGCAAGAGTCACAGTAGCCTCACTGATTAATTCTAAAAGGGTCACATATATAAACATATATATACACACTTAAAAAGAACATCACAGTAAAAGTTTGGGTACTCATATTAAGAAAAGCTAGAACTATATTGCTTATACAACCTTAATTAAGACCTGGTGTGTACGCATTATGACACAATCCTTAAAAAAACTCACCTACTTTTCCGCTCTCCCCAATCTCAGATCTCTTCTTCACCCAATGTAAAGATGGACTATGCCCTGGGGATGAATCAAGGTTGTGTAATGAGGCAGAAGAATGCCTGCCTCATTTGTTAGAACATGTGTGTTAAACGTACAAGGCAGAGGGCTACAAGAGGAGAAAAGAATTGGTAATATTTAAGGCAAATGAATGATGCCTGAAGAACTAATTTTTTTTTAAAGTTCCTTTCTGTCAGAGGAGTTTACAGATGTTGCTGAATGCAAAGCATAAATCTAATTTCTGTAGGTTGCCACTGACAGCATGTTTTTGATTTGATCAGTGTCACCCTGTGACAGCTATCATCAATGGAAAAGATTCTTTCAGTATTAAGAGATCTCTGTATAATATTAAGGACTGGAAAATGGCATACTTAAAAAGATGCTTCAAACTTCAGCTAGTGTGCCTTAGTTTCCCCTTTTCAGAACAGGGAAAGACTGCTACTTCATTAATGGGAGTACTGGAAAGACAATTAATAAAGTGTGGACACAGCATTATAGTATCAGTGATGAGCACCAATAATCCAAAAGGAAAGTATTTGCCGTATCTTCAGAACAGGGTTTAAATGACAAGCAGCAAGTAATGCTGGTGGCCTTCACCTGAACTACAGAAGGTACATACAATATCGAACAGTAGCATTGCCTTCAGCAATGAATGAATTACTGAAATGAAACAATTGGCGCAGAGGGAAAAAAACCCATAAAGTGTCATATAACTGCAAACCATACCATAACATAGTTTTGTGATGGACTTGGCAGTCCTGTGTTAATGGCTGGACTTGATGATCTCAAAGGACTTTTCCAACCTGAATGATTCTATGATTCTGTGTGGCACATATAGAAGCGAAAGGTTTCACATGGAGCCTCAGCTGTGGCACTTCCTAACCGCCCAGTGCTTAACTTTGCAAAGTTAGTATTTTTAAATGTAGCTTTTTGGGTACCCAACCTGTAACTAAGGTTTGATTAGCATATTCATGACAAGCTCTGCACTGATGAAATGTGACAAGTGATTTTGGGGAGGTAACTTATCAAGTAGGACCACATACTGCTTTGTTTTAGGGAGTCTTGATCTGGCTTTGGATTTTCTGGTCTACCCCAATGAGAGGTGAAAACTGCAGCCTCCACATGTCTATAGGTTTCAGCTGTGAGTAGGGTGAAATGCTTACACATAACAAATGTTATCATCTGTACCTGCGCAACTGACTGAGCACAATGGCATTCATGCATACATATAAATGCATATTACATATACTTTTAAGTGTATACACAGGATATATACACACACATCTTCCACATTTTTAGTTCCAAAGCAGCTTTGAATTTTCCACATTAAAACTTTACAGGGGAAGAGGTTGCTTTCTATTTATTGCCTCCCCCCCTCTTGCTCTCCCCAAATCAAGTATCTTATTTCACCAGGCTAGAGCTTTAGAAACATACTGGAAAAACACAACACAAACTACCATGCAATTTCACTTTGATCACATTTCTTCTACTAGCAGCTTTGCTGGGATTGTTAGCAAGCCAACTGTCAGCACACAGTAAAGAAATATCGGTGCATGTCTGTGCAACACGCTGGGCTCACGAAGCACAGGCCTAGATCCTGCCCTCCACTACAGATGAAGTTCACAGGGGAAAGGGAATAAGGACTCTCTTCTTCCATCTGCCCTGAATGCAGCAGTGAGGCAGGATTCCAACCTAGCACTCAGGATAGTGCCAAAAAAGGGACTGGCTACTGTGCTGGCTGCCACCCCAGGGCCCCAGGGGTGTGAGGCCCGCCAGCTGTGGGGTGGAGCCGTGCCCCCAGCCAGCTACAGCCTCTGCTTCTGTCTAGCCTGCTGGCTCAGCTCGTGTAATGATCGTTTTAAGAAAAGCAAAATTGTGCAGTTCATCATGAGGTGCAGGTGTTCACCTTCAACTATCCCTGCCCTGGGCTGGCAGAGCAGCTCCTGCACCATACATGGCCTGCGCTCACCTGCCCCGTGCCACAACGCGCAGCACCTGTAAGATCCTCAGGTTAGCTTTATTCTGAAAAAGGAAATGTTTAGGAAATGAAAGCCCTCGCCTGAATACAGGAAGATCAAATTTTTAACTGACCTCCCTCCTGTGAAAAGATGTGATACAATTTGGCAGACTCAGTACATCTGCCACATGAAGACCAACCTCATCAGCTCTAACTTCATTGATGCAGAAAGGAACCTGGGGAAGAACCAAAGACCTCTGCAGAAAAACATCCCCAGGGATAGTTACAATCAGCAGAAAATTCAGCCCAAACAAGCTGCTGCTTATTCACATTGAGGTCACAGTCCCTGTGCAGACGTGGCTGGTAGCAGCTATGGTCTGTGACGTCTTGTGAGTTTAGTGGGAACAGACCCAGAGGTTGTCAGTGCTGGGTATCCGCTGCGGATGCAGGGGTGAAGATGTACATCCCAGGGCAGAGCTCTGAGAGCTCCCCTGCTGGTACCCTGCCAGGGGCTGCCAGTGCACTGGAGCTAAGGAGCACTGAGATAACCAGCCCATCCTGGTGATGCAGGAGTGTGCAGAGAAGGGAAGGAATAAATTTCAGCTGCATGGAATAACAAACTGCTAGGGACAAGAACTTCTTCAGCTGTTCCCCAAGCCACTGTGGAACCACAAGCTTTTGACCTTGGTAAATTCAGACAGGGGAGAATTGTCCTGCCCTTGAGGACTCAATTACACTAGGATCCAGTGCTGAACTAGTGGGTGACAAAGATGGATATAGGGATTAACTGCTAAAATGCATTTTTTCTTCCTAGAAGAGGAAAGAGAAAGCAGTTTAATCCCCCAAAAAATAAATTCCAGGGGTTTAAAAAAAATTTAGTGGCATGATACTTTTTATTTTTGTCTGGACATACACATTTGTGGGGGTTCTAATAAACAAACCATTTCCTCCGACTTTTATTCAAAGGCACTAACAAACTCTGCGTTTTAAAACTCAAGAATTTGTTTGGTTTGCTATAGTGCAATAAAACTTAAGGCAGAAGAATCTACTATTCAGTCCTTTTAAAACAATTCATAAAAACTTATTAAAGGAATGTGAATTGAGTTACAGACTACCAAACAGTATTTTGACCTCTCCTAATACACCCCATAGTAGAACCTCACTGCTGCCAAACAAATACTGATTATTCTCCAAACAGTCCCACCCAGAAGAAGAAACAAGTGCACAGAAAAATTAAGGGATCTGTCTAGTACCTCAAAGCAAGACAGTGGCTGAGCTGATGATAACGTTTTGGCATCATAACTTTATGCTGGAGCTGAACAATAAATTCAGCCTTTCTCTAGATGGGTCGTATCACAAAGTTGTCCCAAATCCTAAACCAAGATTCACATACTTAGACCAAACCAAGATTTAGCCATTTCGTGTTCTTTTTTCCTTATTTTCATAGTAGTTGATAGTGACTTTGGACTTTATATACAATGCATGTATTAACCTGATCAAAGTGGAAGAATGCAATTTACCTTTACAGGTGCAGCTATATACAAACTACATTCACCTGGGGAGAGCTTGTTCTTGGCACATCTTTGCAGCTAAACTGGGACTACACTGGGCTTTTATCCCATTTGAAGCAACAGACCCCACACACAACTACATTAGTTTTCATGTAATTCTTTGACCTGGAAGTAATCATAATTTTCCTGTGCAAAAGACTGAGCTACAGCCAGTTTTAGGATCTCTATTTTTTACTGCTGGGCAACGTCTTTTCTGCTTTTGTATGTCAAAATAAAAACTGAAAAAAAATGTAAATGCTTCACTGAGCTACAAACAATGAAAAAAGGTGTTCTGCCTGCCATCAAACCCTGCTGTTAAAATATTAACACAATGTAAATATTGTAATATTGAGGAAGTACACTGTGTCAGTACTTCCTGGCACCATACAAGAGCTTCACTGTTCATTTCAGTCCCTGCTGTTAGTTTTAAACATGCACAACTTAAACAAGGCATCTGAGCTTCTCCAGTCCTGGTGCGGAATTGCAGAGAGCAAAATCTTACTCTAGGTTCTCTCTGGACTGAAAAACAAAGTATTAAAAAGAATCCTTAAACCCAAACAATTATGTAGATGTCAGTACTTTTGAGGCAAAAAATATTCCACAAGGTCTTTCAAAAGTCCTGGCATATTGCTGCCAAACATGGAAAGATCTTTGGGTATGCACTGTCCTCCCCTTCCTCAGAGAAGAAAAACAACTGCAAATGCCCACCAATGCCAGAAGCCTGAAAGCCCAAGTTATTCCTCATGGCAAAAGTCCCATTACCCAGATTTGCCAGTTAAGCACATTACTTGCAATTGATGGTCTCTCTCAATTGACTGAATAAGCAGGATGTGTGTAATAAAGGGAATGAAGCAGCTACCTGCCATTAGTAAGCCAGATATTGCTATCGAGTCTTAAGAAATGCTGTCTAGCTGCTGTAATTATGTATTTATCATGGAAGTGTCACAGAAAAGCAGCACCAGCTTCCAAAAATAGCGAAGACAGAGAATGACCTCTCTATAGAAAATAATAATAAAAAAATAATCTACAAAACCAACTGTAGTCAGTTTGGCTATTACTTTAAAAAAGTCAGTAGATTTCTTCTAGGGGAACCTGGGGGCAACTGGAGGAGTTCAGAGCAGGATTTCACTCTGCTGGCTTTGGTTAATACAAGGTAAAATTTCACCACTGACAAAGCCAAAGATCTCACCAGTTTCAATGGAAACAGCATAAAGCCTTGAAATCTGTACTACTATTTATGCTTAGAGGCTTCATTGTGTCATGCACTGTGGCACGTCTGACAAAGATTGTCCTTGTCCCACAAACCTAATGATCTAAATTCAAAACAGCACGAAATACCAAGGAGAAAGAACTGAAATGTGTGAAATGTCTAATATTCTGGAAATGTCTAATCCCAGCAAAACAGGGCTAGGATTTCAAGAAATAAGTCCTACATGCTGTATTATGACAAAAGAAAGGTGTAAACTGCTTCATGCTACCACAGGAAATACAAGAAGTCCAAACTGTCACCAACTTTCTAAAATACACTGAATAAGTGGCTTATTTCAGATTAAAGCATCTGCTGCTCCTGAAGCTTTCTTACCTTTCAGACATGTTCCCATACACAAATGGGAACTAAAATGACTTGCACAATGCCCCCACGTGCCAGTCAAAGTATCGGATAAGCTTTGTTCTTATGCATGGTAAGAAATTGCCCTGGGGGTTAACACAGATTTTCCACTTAATTTTAACTTACTCACAGAACCTTATTCTGGAAGAGCTCCTTCAATCATGTATCCAGCTGCATCACCAGATTTGTATATGGTCCAGACTAACACAAATCCCTCCCCCTTCAATGTTTTTTCACATGTCAGTTAATCTGCTAATAAAAAGTCCTACGAACACTACACTTAGTCCCCTTTTTCTCTCATCTCACTTAAAAGGGGAGAAAAACTCTTGAGAACTCAGTGAGCACTCAATATATGTAATGGCTACGAGAGAACTAAAAAAAGTCTAGGAACAGGACATCTTTCCCAAACTGAACTACTTACTGTGAGGGGAGTTGTTCATTTGTTTGTTTTTTAAAGATAAACAGGGTTTTTTTTCATCTGTTTCATGAAATATTATAGCTAAGATCTTTCTCCACTTCCATAAATGGATGTTTTTCTTACTCTCAGTGGGTGGTCTCAGAGTTTTGACAGAGGAACATCACAAGCTAAAAACATAGGATGCTACAGAGATAGCCCACCTGCAGTGATGGTGGATGTGAAGGGGGAGAGAAAAGGTGATTGCAAAGGCCAAAACAGACTGTGGTGGGGAAAATCAAAGGTCAGAAATGTATTCACAGCCCTAACAATGGGGGAGCCCTGGTGAAATGAACAGCCAAAAAACACAGATACATTCAGAAAAAAAGGGATGCAGAAAAGAGGCAAAAATTTTAGCTTTCACTTATCCTGTTATTAGATATTTCCATTCTTTTTTTTTAATTTAAAAAAGGTCTGAATAAGAAACTCACCATAATGCTTGGCATTCCTTTTAGAGTAGTTAAAGCATTTTGAAAACTGGTTTCTTTCACATTTCTGTTTCACACTAGCCAATTTAATGAAACAAATCTTCCTTTAAAAGCTCTGGTATGAACCATATGTCTATGCAAACTCCTGCTACTACCATATGTATTGCTTGGTTTCTTACTTGTTTTCTACAAGGAAGTCTACCACATATTTCTTCAGACAGTAGAGATGAGCATCCATCAGCCCTGTTCTGATGTGCATTCTGGGGTGCCTGTAAAAGAAAAAAAACAAAAAGAAAAATCATGGAGCTTAGCTTTGTGTGGCCATTTACAAGAGTTTGACTTTGCAATTAAAGCAGTGGATAGTGAAAACTATGCAAAGGCAGATCTGTTCCTTTCCATCAACTGCTGGATTAACAGAGAACAGTGCAGGCTGCCATTATTGGACTGTGTCTATAAACTTACACCTGCTGGCCCTGGGCTGATTTGCTGCGAAAGAAAACACCTCCTCCAAGGAGTCATTACTCCTGCTACATCTTCTTATGTAAGTGGAAATTGCACATTACTGGGCAGGAAGCCAAAGTAATGGGCCCAGAGTGCTAAAAGTTACAGTGGGTAATGTCAGGGTACAATAATTCAAAGCTGCTGGCTAAGTGCCTGCCTTAATATGCAAGGCTGTGCATGTTCTGCTAGCAAACACAACAACGCTACTGTATTTTTTCCAACACTTCCTAGAGGGTAATAGGGGAAGGAGATGGGGTCTGCTCACCTTTTCTACACCACACATTACAAATGAATGCCAAAGCTCAATTACAAAGTGTTTGCCTATCCAGCCCAGTAAGGTGGAAAAGACCAGTGAAATTCCCGCTCATCATTAGCCAAACAATGGCAAACAGGGAATTCTTCACTTTCAGACGCGTGGCAGGTTAATATTTCAGAAATTCAGAAACCTTCAATAGCTTCAATATTTTAAGAACAAAGTTTTAAATCATAAAAACTCATTGATTACTTCTATTACTTCTCTTTATGCATTCCCTGCTCTTAGTAGAAACCCTTTTTGGAACCTTTCTCAAAGTAGCTAGTTATTTTATGCCAATATTACTTTCCCTTCCACGCACCTGTAGCCTCATTTGAGTGTGTTCTGGCTGCCTGAACAGTCACCACCACGTCTCAGGGCAGAAAAGCCACAAGAATATTTTGCTTGCAAATTAAAAAAGGCAAAACACAATGGTCAGGGAATACACTGGGCTGTTCAAGAAATCTGTAACTGTACTCACAGTCCAGAGGCTTTGTAAGGAGAGAAATTTTAATTCACACCTGAAATTGTCTCCATTTTCATTTTTCCTTCCTTGATGCCTGGATTTCGTAATGAAGTTTGAATGAACATATCTCACCAGTATATTCCATCCAACTTTTGTTCGCCTACCTCAGAACATGCTAGTCAGATGGTTGTGATCATGATCACTTTTACTATTTAGTGAGCTCAGCAGAGGGATCACTCACAACTAGGGCACACATCTCTCCCCCTGCCCCCCCATACTAGCACACCAAATATTTGGCAACACCAAAGGAGACTATCAGGTGTTCTAGTAAGCCATTTTCCAGTGTATTTCTCAAATAATGCATTGAACTACCAGAGTACTTAAATCTTAACATTTTATAATTTCAGTGGCATTTCTCAAGCATGCCATTCAATGCAAGTTAAGCATATTATTAACTTTAAAGAAATTCTTTAAGTCCCACTTGCAAAGGAAAGCTCCTATAATAGTAGTACAACACTCTGCAGTAAAGTATGTGGTACTAAAAAATGATATATGCACTTTCAGTAGATTACTTCATTAACAAAACATGAGCTCACCTAGCAATGCTCCAGTACTGATGTTATCAGTGGCCCAGATGTTGCTGTGGAAGTCAGCCCAAATAGCAATGTTCCTTATGCAAAGAGGATAGGGAATCCACTAATTTTAATGAGGTCTTGCAGTTGGAAGTCAGCAGACTCCCTCCTGCTCTGCATCCTGGGGATGGTTTCCACATTTTGTGTATTTATGAAGGAGAATTTTCATATCTACTCTTGAGAAAAAGGGCTCCCTTGTATTTATATAATGAATATAACAGTTTATTGAAATGGGTGAGAGACAAATGGAAAGAAATAGAGCAGGAAGGAAAGCTGGGAAAATGAACAAAACAATGTAACAAAGCACGAAATATAAAAAAATACAAAGGGATGCAACATGGGAAGGAGAGGGAAAAACAGGAGGAAAAAAACCCCAATTCTTAACTTGAAGATGACAAATAGGACACAGTTTCTTTAGTGCCAGAATGCCAAGTTCTCTCTCTATTCAAGATCTGTCACACCCCTCCTTAAACACAAGGCCGAGAAGGCTGCAAGGACTAGACGTCAAGTAGAAGAGTGTAAAACAGGAACTCCTCAATAAATGCTGGTTCTGTTGCCAGTGTCTGTGCAGCTTTCACACATACAGTCTCCCCACCTGCAAACTGGAATAACACTATTTAGCTACACCGCAGGACACCGAGGATTTGTGGGCTGAAGTTTGTGTCTGCACGCAAGTATTGTACCAAGTTTTTCTGTAGCTAAGCGACTTTGTAAGAAAGTTATACAAAATCAGTGCAAGTGGACAGGCAGTAGCACAGTGCTATCCTAGCTGCAGCTCCATCACACACACAAAACCGCCCCACCCCCCCAAAAAAACCCCAGCCAGACAAGATGTACCGAAATGCCACTCCGAGTTAGCTTTCAATGTAGAATATACTAACAATAACAGAACATCATGCTGGACAAGAGGGAGGTCCCACAATGAAAATCCTCTGAAATACAGACCACCTAAGTGATTTGCAACAGAATAGTCCCATAGATTAATATTATAATCACAGCTTCAAAGGTCAAACAGGCAAGTTTGGGCACATGCATAAACAAAGCTTCGATTTCTGTAAACCAGATTTAAGGGGAGAATAGCCACACTAAACCAGACTGATAAGAGCACTCTATCATAGCAAGCCACTAAAGATGATGCTAATTTTCATTGACTACTGCTTAAAACAGTTATCTTCAGGTAAAAGCAAAGGAGCCAAATAATCTAACAGATAACAGCAAACTCCATCACCATTTCAAATGAGCATCTGGTTACTAATATTGAAAGCCACACTCTCTTCTCATGCCTCTGATCTCCCACTCCATCAGTTAATCTTTACAACATATGAAAAATAAGCCTGTTGCAAGGAACAGCTGATACAGAGAATCAAATAACAAACAATGCATTTGCTGAGAGCTGATGCACCTAGACTTATCACTCTGAGGAAGATAATACAGAAGGCTTTCAATAATATCATCAAAGCAAGGGAGAAGGTACTAGAAGGGGCTGGCTGCAGATGGTTGTGTTAATGAATGCCGGGTTGGGTGGTTTATCAAAAGAAAAAGACTGGATATGTATCTGAGAGGGTCACCATTGAGATGAAAGTTTAACAGCCATTGTTGGAGCTTTTTAATGAGCAAGGACTGTCAAATGTGAACCCTCTAAGAATCATACCAATTACTAAATGAACTTCGGTTCAATCTAGCAAATGTAATCAAGCACAAGTCATTAAAATACATGGTAAAACTCCTATTGGTGCTGCCACTATAGTGTCTATTATTGTCTGTGCTCCCATGTAAGGGAGGGGGCTGCTCCCAGTTGTAAACTCCGTGTGTTATGTTAAGTGATGGGAAATTTTAGCCCTAATGATGAGGCACGGAGGGCTCCCTGGCAGAAAGTCGACAATGAGAAGGCTCAGAGAGATCTGTGGAGAAGTCAGGGAAAGATCAGCAATTAAAAGACCAATTTCAAAGAATGCAATTTAATGTGTAAAATTAGCTTTTATTAGCACATAATTCCACAAAATCCTGACTCGGGATGAGAGTGCATAAAGGTCTGCCAGAGTCCTTAGAAAGGTCCGTGCCCGTAATTCCTGACAGGCCATTGTGAAATAATAAGCAGTACTAACAGGATTGATGCATGCCTCGTACATGGCAATGCTTTGTAAGTGGAGCCCAGAGCTTTTCTCTCCCTGATAACCTCTCTCAGGATTTCCTCCCTCAGGGAAATCAACCACTGATACAGCAAACTTCCCTTGTTTAAAGGCAAAAAAGACGACAATTGTTTCAACTGTAAACTAATTAAGAGAGGTTACCACCAAGAGCTGGAGGTTCAAACCAGCCCTGCACTCCCACTGACAGTGTGATAATGCCAGGCCGGGGTCAAAATCATAAATCTGAAGGGAGCACACACAATGCTTAAAGCCAAAAAGCCTCTCTACTAAGCATGGGATATTGCCACATTAACCTCACCACCTCACAAATAAACTAGCTGAGAAAGAGAAATCCCATAGCCTCTTTCCCTTTAACTTCACACAGCTGTTGACGGAAAATATGAAGGTCTTTAAATAAACTCAGGGACCTGGGGCTGTCCATGTTCTAATGCTAATCTGAGCAATGACACAATAAAAGTCCAATCATATCTGCTATTAACCTGGCTCCTGAACAGATATCCGAATTACATCCACTGTGGGCTTATGGGGTGTTAGTTCATCTTCCTCCCTATCCCTCCAAAATAAGTAAATAAATAACAGAACGCTAAGTGCAAACTATGCATTCCATGCTCATTTCTTTCCTAATTAATTGCATATAGCTCACATAGTCCATGTAGCCAAGCAGTCTTCCGCATTCTTCCTATCCCCCAAACTACAAACTGTATTCTGGTGTGACGAGTGTGCCATCCAGTTCAAACACACGGTGCTGACCCCTGACCGTGTGCATGGAGGTGATGCTCTCGTGTGGATACAAAGCCAGTGTACAGATCAACACGAAGAGAAGTCTTACAGCAAAAGCTGCCAGATCACCTTTAATGTCTCAAGCATTCCTACTTTTAAGGGGGGGGGAAGGCGGGGGGGCGGGAAATAATCCCTAAATCGCATTGCTCATTTACGGGACAGCTCTTGGCTGTGAACTCGCTACTAATAAAAGACCACTGTTACATTGGCTCTTCAAAAATCCCGGACACCTTATGACCTTAATATTTTTATTTTTATTTTTTTTTTAAACACAGTACTTTTGGCCAAAAAGCTCCCCAAGCACTTAGCCAAATGAATGTCCCCACTGTATCCCAGGGCTCCTTTGCCCACCAGTGAAATGCTGCCACCTCCGGGCTGAACGGCCGCGGCTGTAGCAGCGCTGGCCGGGCCCCCCCAGCCCCCGCCCCCTCCCGCCGCCCGGGCGGTAAGGTGGCGGGGTGGGGGGGCTGCGTGTGCTGGGCGATGCTGCTTCCCGGGTGGAAACGGCTGGTTCGGTTCTGGCTACGAGGCACACCTCGGTGATGGGCGAGCTGGAGTGGAGAGAGGCACAGGGAGGCAATCACCCAAGATTTCAAGCCGGCCCTGACCCCCCTTTCCAGCTCGGAGGCACCCCTCACTCCTTCCCTTCCTCCAGTTCTGTAACAACCTTCTTTTCAAAGACGTCACTTGGTCCCTGGAGCGCCTGGCACGGGAGGACACGGCAGGTTCGCAGCTTGAATCAGCTGCCCACCGGCAGCTCTGGTAGCCACACACCCCCCCACCCTCCTGGCTGCTGCTTCCCCAGGCTGCAGCAGGAATGGGAAGTACTTTCCAAATGAAAATGTTTTATTGATCTAGTGACCCAAGTTGCTTGAAAGCCTTCCGAATAATAAATATTTTTCATTCAAAACCTTCATCGCATGCCATTTTTCTTTGTTGTATTATATTATTAATATACCCATGAGACTATAATACAAACTATGAACCTACTTCTAACAAAAACATGCTGAAAACTTTTTGGTAAAGGAACCAACTTTCATTGAAAGCCAAAGATTAAATCATTTTCTCTAGTATAAAAAGTATAGGTTAGCAGTCAGAACTCAGGATTAATATTTGTTCAAGGCCAGAAATGGTTTACAATAAGCCAGTGAGACCTCCCGTAGCAAGAGTCGTTATCTTGGCATCAACACGGTGCTTCAACATTAACACCTCTCCTGACTTTGACACTGAACAGCGAGGGTGCCAGTGGCTGCGCAGCCCACTTATCCCATGACCTTCTATAAAATGTTTTTCTTTGCCCTGTTTCAGCTTCCCCATAGGAAAACAAGAGCAGCAGTGACTCCTCACCCACCCCAAGCTGGAGGAGCGCTCCCATGTCGCTGGATGCACATGCATCCCCTGGGAGCACACCAGACACAGCTGCTGGGGAAAGCATTTCCCTAAACGTGGTTCTAAGGGTCTTCTCTACCGTACTGAGTGCTAACAGCTGTAGGAAATAACACAGGGGCTGGGCTCCCCACAATGCCCCTGCCCCTCTTCTCCTTCCCTGTCACTGGAAAAACAGAGTTCATGCAAATATGTTATACTAGACACTTTGATACTAGATTCAAGTTTGCTAGAATACCACAATTGCTATGTAGAAACTGAGAAGGCAAAAGAGAGAGACCGAAAATGATAATAAGTCTGGAGCTCAGTGTGAACAGAAGAGAATACGCTGTGAAGGAGGGCGGGGACTGCCAGAGACATTATTAATAGGTTTTACCCTTGAGCTCTGGCAGCTACTTGTTCTATACACAGAGGAAAAGGATTAATCAAGCCTTGCACGTAAAGGTTCTTTCTATGGTCTGCCAAAATATTTAAAGCAGTATATACAAAGTGTAAGCCTTATTATTATACACATTCAATGTAATCATCTTATGCTACAGTTAAGGCCAGGATGACAATAAAGTAGATTATTGTGCACTATAACCAATTCAATTCCAACACAACGGACATGGCTTAGTCATTTGGTTCAGATCTGGTATTTGAGCTTCTTTTTCTCATGCTGGGCTAAACTATGATTTAAAAGATTTAATCAAGCTTTGGGAAATGCTTTCTTTGCTAAAGAAGGAGAAAGAACTAAAAAGTCTGCACCTGGAAACCCTAATCATTTCCAATTTTCAGCTCATTTTGCTTCCTGCTTCGTGAAAACTCACCTTAGTAAATAATTGTTCCCTAAAATCACCAGGGCTGAAAGGATGACAATATATGAGGAACAAATTTTAAGCAAACAATTGAGGCTGGAGGATTGTCCAGAGGCTACTGAAGAACAGCAGCTCCCGCTGATCCCTCCTACACCAGTTCCCAAAGGGCTACGCAGTAGACATATGATATATTTTCTTAAATCAAATAATTACAGTAAATGCATGGGAAACAGTGAAACTGAATACTAGGTCAAAGCTGCAGGTCACTAGCAATATATAGCTTAAACACAGCAAGGCTGCCACAATTTCTTTATGTCACTGGCTTAGACTCAGGCAAACAAAACTGTACTTGGCAGTGTGACTGGCTGATCGCAGCCTGGCTCGATGAGGCTCCAAAGACCTTCTGCACCTCCCAAGTGAGGTGGGTTTTATTCAGAATCTATGATCTGCAAAATCTGGGAATTCAAGGTAACGGCATACCTTTGGACTACTAAACCACACAGGCAAAAACAAATCCTCCATACCCCAACTTTAAACTGCAAGTAAAAGCAGAAGTGGAAAAAACAAAGTAAAAATAATCATTGTGTTTCCCTTTCACTTTACAGGGCCCAGAAGTACAACAAACTGGAGCTGTCACACATACCTTTGGGTTTCCTGTTGTGAGCAGCCTTCCAGGTACCTCATGAAAATCACCTACTTCTGTACCACCAGTTTATTAAAATGAAAAATATCTCTTTAAGCCTGTTACTGTGGATAGGCCATACCTGATCACTCACTTGCCTTTGCTAGGATCTTCGCTGGACAAGCAAATGGGCTCTTATGACAGAAGGTGCATGTACGTGAGCCTTTCTTTAGAAGATATTGGCATTCAAAACAGTTACGTTTCATGGGAACGAATAACAACCTGACAAGAGTCTGGTAGAAGGTCATCAAGGTTAGAAGGAAGGAGAGGGAGAGAGACGAGTAATACGTGTGTGTTAAGACAAGGCAGCATCTGGCTCCCCCCAGCACCTACAGTCTAGAAAGCAAGACGACATGCGCTTTGAATCCAAAGATGGGAAAAAATCAGGTGTAATGGTTTAAATTACCAAACCCTACCCAAATCCAGCCCATGTAGGATGCCTTCCACAGTAGGTCTGACAATGCTCGTTTCCTTCATCTACTCTAAGTGAATTATACTCGGCTCCTGCTCCTCGAGGGTCTGTAGCTTCCTCAGCTGATGCTTTGACCTGTTTCCTTTTGATTTCCATCCCTGGAACATACTGCTTCTGCCTCACTTTTGATTCATAATAAACTTTTACAGTTGTATCTCTTCACATCTCAAGTAGACTGAAACCTGAACATTTTAGCATTTGGCAACATAATAACCACACTTCACCCTGATGAGATCCCAACAACCGCAAGCATCAAATATTTAATCAGATAATGAAAACAGCTTTATCTCAGGCAGAAAATAAAGTGGGCAAAGAACCTGGCACTGCTGCCACTGCAGTGGGAGCCTGGCTGTGACTGCCAGCACACAGGCTGCTCCGTATCTTGGCAATGTTGACTGGGTACATGGAAGAAAGATAAATTTTAGGGGAAACTACACTAAGGTATGAGCAGTCAGACTTGACGAATCCTGCCTCCCTACAGAAAAAACAGAGGGGTTTCCCTAACTTGGCCACACTGAAGTTATGACTCAGCCCATGTATTCAGATACATCCTCAGAAGCATGCTAGCCTGGATCTAAAGCAACATCAGCCTTGAGCCATGAGATTTCAGGACAGGGGATTTCAGCCCTGTCAGGGCTCGGGACATCATCAGCATTAGACTCAGCCCAATTCTGCAGTGAAAAAATACCCCAAGTAACAGGAACATCACACAAGAAATAGAGAGATACTTGTGTTCTTTTCTAGTTTAAAATAACCTATACTGTTTCATTTATCAGCTATCATTTTGATGGTATCAAATAAGAACTTCATTAAAACAAAGCCTTAAAATTAGAACATGTAGCATTCTTTTTGCACAGTGACAGCAGAATTTAAAACTAAGAAATAAAGTCCGACTGGAGCCACTTTGCAGACATATCTTGTCTTTTCAACCCCAAAGAACACTATGATTAATTCTTTTAATAGCTAACTGGCATTTTACAAAATACATTAGAAACACCATGGGATGATGAACATAAGTATCAGGGGGAAAAAAAAACAAACCAGGAAAAAAGGCAAGACACAGAAAAATCCATCGTTACCACAAGAGTAGCTTAGCATCCACCCAAAGTCCCAATCTGTGTTGTTTTTTTTTAAAACAAGTAATTACAGTGGTTACAACCACACCGTATTAGTTTCTGGTTAGACCAGATTACTCATGATTTAAAATTTCCAGATTTGTTAATAGTTATAACAGAAGTTGCTGCTTCATATTACTATAAGAAACTGAGCTTACACCTAAAATGCTTTCAGGAGGATGCTAAAGTTGGAGCACTACAGAATTAAGCCCAACCGAACAAAAATCTACACTGTACTGAGGATAGAGCTGGACTTCCAGATCTTTCTCCATCTTCCACCCACTACTAGGGTCTAAATAACAGCTTAAGGTTGGGCCAGAGGGAATTTCCCTCTTTTTGATCAGTGATAATATGGCAATTAGAATACTGCAGAGAACAGAAGACAATCCTGGCAGATTCAACGCAGTGAGATGGTACTTAGCAGTAGGTTTAACTTCCTTCCCTGGGATGGTTACTGCTGACTGAGAAACTTCACAGAAACAAGAGTCTTGCTCTGCACAGCCCAGCACCTGCTAACTCTCTTAATACAGTACGTAGGAGCTGCCTTTATAATAAGCAGGAGTCTGATCATTTAAAAAAAAACCAAAACAAAACAACCCAAACCCCTCCATGTTCCTGAATGCAAAGCTGCCCAGACACTGCTCCTCTGCGTACTTTTAAAATTTAAATACTAATCTTTTGATTTTGGGGTTTTTTTTGGCTGCAGTTACAAAGTTGAGATTTTGGCCAAAATTATATTGCCGTGATAAGGAGACATCAGCACACTACTTGTCTGGAGACGATGTGGCTTCAGCAATGAAATAAATAGGAGAAATGTCAGTAGCCTAGACTGCAGTGGTCCCTAATAGCAAAAGCAGTAGTAGAGAACCATCCTCCCCACTGTTCACAAGCTGAAACTGAAAAGCAAGAGAGAAGACAGCGACTGACCCTTCTGTTGCTTATGCCACCTGGGGTAGCAAGTGAAACCTCACAGCCCAGAAGCAATGAACTGGCTATGGCAAGTAACAGAGTTCAGATGCCTCCATAATTTGCTCTTAGAACAGCTCTCTACAAAGACCAGAATGGCAACAAATCCAATCCTCTTCCCTGACAAGGCTAAACCCATGGTAGGACAATTTCCTCATCTAAAAACACTTTGCTTAACAGAAAGAAAAAGAAAATGGGTAGTGGATGACCTGAAGATTATAATTTACAGTTTTACGGCAACCTCAAATACTATTAAAACAAAACAACTTCTATTCCCTTCTTGCTTGGAAGAGAGTGGGACTATTCCGTCTGTGGTTGTGGACTGTTTCAGTATTATCCAACTGCATAAACGAAACTAGTGTCAAAATTAAGTTTTAAATGGCTTGAGGTTTATAGGAATTAAAGAAGGAAAAATTAAATTTGAAACTCTGCTTGTTTACTAGCACTAATTAAATATGCCAGATTTCTGGGCAAGCTTCCTAGCCTGTGGCTACTACGTTACTGGCTTGTAAAACAGTCAACAAGTACACGAGTACAAAGCACAAATACAATAACAGAGATTTCGTGTACAGTCCTGCCCTTAGTTTATACAGAAAAAAATGTATTAGAAACCATCTGTAACTATAAAGACCTGTGCTAACCCTCTAGACTATATTAGTAATATTAAAAAGTGCCAAGTCTACAATGGTCGCTTTTGCAGAGAATAGTTAAAAAAAAAATAAATAAATCAGAGAGAGGTAAGAAGCAATAAGCACAACCAAAACGAACAGGAAGCTTTAAAAGACTAGTTTACTTCTAGAAGTCCCATGCTTCTGGGCTCTGCTCTCAAAATAATTTGCTAATAAACAAAAGGGAATTTTTGCACTTCAACAGAAGAACTGAGTCTGATTATTCACACCACGGAAGCCGCACTCCTCACAAATAGTAGATTTTTAGTGTATTTGAATTCACTAGAAAATAGGTTTATTCTGAAGAGCTGGAATTCCATATTTAGTGGGAGCAAGGGCTATATCCATAACAGTAAAGTCCATTTAGACTTCCAACTTTTAGGACAGGTAGCATCTTTGCATTCCATGTTTCAAAGGAACCAGCACAATGAGCTCATAGTCTATCAGGAAGCTACAAACCAACGAAAAAGAACAAACTAAAGCCAACCTCAGATAAAAGGAGCCTCTGGAGACTGCTCATCTCAGCACAAAGGTGAAATAACACAGAATAAAATGCCGTGGTACCAGCATCATTGCCAGGTATGTAGGGGCAGGAGAAGGAGGGACAGTAAGATTCCATGGCCTAAATGCTGTTCTTTGCACATCCTTCTTTCAGGTGAATCTCCTGATTTACATGCTGTGGCTAAAGCAGCCATCTCTGCAAAAGTGGCAAGCAACTCTTAATGAAGAAACACTTGAAGACAATCTGCTGCCTTGACAGCTTTAAATTGAAAAGCCTTTCACAGCAACACAAATTAATGCGCGTTACCACTGTACAGTAGCCTTGCTCAGCTTTAAGGAAACCAGGAATTATGCTTCAATAAAAATTCAGCCACGCAAATATTCTGCTATAAAAAGCGGCATAAACATATAACTCTCCAACTTCCAGAATCACGTACACGAGGCAAAGGGAAATGATATAAAAATAACTAGGTTTTTGTTTACATCTCAGATTTACAACAGCAATTCCAGAAACTAAGTTCTTCCACAGAGGCATTGATTTAATTAGCCTGCATAGCATGCTTTATTCGTATTCAGACCTCTGACGTACACTGATAAAAAAGAAACAAATACACCACGGACACACACAAAATAGTTTCCTAAACTTTTTCTATGCCCAGGTGCAGGTAAGAATTCTCAAAACACGCTTTCATGGGCTCTTCCTTACATGCAAATGATCCTTTTTTAATATCTACAAACTACGTATGTTTTTAATTAAAAAATGTGACTGGATCGATTGGATCATATATTCTTGCAAACCAGCCAAAAATCAGATACAAACTGAAGCCCTGAAGGAACTTCTGGAAGTACAAACCATACTGCAGAACAGTTCCACTTCTGGCAAGAAGAATCACCTCTCCTTTCGAAATGAAGCTAGAAGTGACAGCAGTGCATAAAAACATGCTGTCATTCAGCACTAGAATAACTACATTAATGAACAGTACTCAGAAATCATAAAAAAAATGCGACTGGCAAAAATCTCAGCTTAGCACGTAATCACAGAATTATAAAGTAACAGCAGAGCACTTGCTTCTTACTTTTTGATAACTGCTAATCTCAATTTTGGGTCTTACTATTCAACTGGATGACGAATTAGTTCCTCAGATATGTGAACACTGGATTCTCTTCAGGGCACAAACAATGGCAGGGAGGGGGACATTTTTCCTTAAGGTGACAAGCAAGACTACTAAGAATTTAGTAGTTCTCATACACTTTTTTCCTACTTTATTTTGATCCACATTAGTGCAGGCTTCGGCTGCTTGTCCTTCTTCACGTTAGGCTTAAAAGCCAAAACATCCCAGAATTTTGGGAACAAGTATTTAACCAAGAGTGTAAGAAGCTATTATCCACTTCTAGAGACAACATGCAAGTTCAAGTCAGTGCCAATCTGTAAGGAATGCTTCTGAGGCTCATCATTTTTTCTCCTCATAACTTCGTCTAATTTTCCATACCCATGCTCTACTCAGCCTGCAGCAAGCAGGGATCAACAATTTGGACCAGCAAACTTACACTCAGAAATCTGATCAGCCTTTGCAAAGACAGGGCCCCAATGTCTTCCACTTTTGCACACTGAAGCTGTCCTCGACTCTCCCATGCGCACAGCACAAAATTGGTTGTGGCCTCAAATCACTACAGTGCAGCACAGCTTCCCATAATCCCCATTAATTTCAAGTGTTTGGATACTGAATAGCTTGGTTCAGCTTTCACCTCTTCACCATACAGTAAATTTTCAGGCAATGACCAATGATGAAAAACACTCATCAGCTACATGTCAACATATCTGGAAACCTTAGGAAACAGCAGTATCCTAAGATACCCAAGACCTGGGTACTTCCATTGAGACTTTAATTAACATTTATGGCCAGTCTTCTTACTGTAATTGCAGGAGGAGCCAAAATCATCAGCAGGTATGCAGGCATGTGGCAGGCAAGAGACTGAAGCCTTCCAGAAGTCCTGAATGGAATCTGCAAGTCACCTCCACTGTAGACACGTGTTTTTGTTTAGGAAAAATTAAGAACTCAAAGGACAGAAAGAGCATCAAAGCAAAACCAGCCTTTGCGTTGTTGTGCTGCAGTCTGCTATGAGCTTTCAGTCACTCAAAGATGCATGCTCAGTACTAGATATCTTTCTCAGAGATGCACAAGTTCATATCCTTGTATCCACACACCATTCTCATATGTACAAGTTCATATTGTTGCATCCACTGCCCTCGAGATGGTAAATCAATCAGTTACAAATTCAAAACACAGAAATGAAGGAACAGGTAAAGTGACAGACTCTTTTGCAGCAGGTTACTCAACTGTGCTTCAGCTCTGGTATTTGGCATTTCTGCTGTTTGTGGCACTCTTGACTTACAGGTTCATCATATCTTTATAAAGCCACTATTTAGCAGAGCAGTATTACCTTGGTTTATTACCATAACCTGTCATTCAGAAAACTAACTCTTCTTTATGGAAAAAATTGTCATTAAAAAATGAAGAAGCCGCTCACACACAGCAGCCCAATCAACTCATATGTTTTACAGCAGATCATTTGCAAAAGATAGTTGTCATGCTTTTAAACTGTTTAGGAGAAATGGAAGCAGTTAGTCTTTGGAATGATCACCTTCTAAAAGGTAATTACTTTTCTACTGTGAAAAGTAAGCTATTTGAAGAACTATAGAAGATTATACTCCTGTATGATATTTGCATTTTGCTGGAACCTGAAAGTGCTGACCAAAGCTGTACATATGGGTAACAAAAACACAATTCTTATTCCAGAATTTAATTTTTTTTGGCCCTCAGGTGGCCAAACTGGAAGTGGAGAGCAGCGAACAAATGCAAGGACTAAAGAAATGTGAACATTGCTTTTTCTCCTTTATCCAGAGTAATATGGACCCAAGAAAGCCCAGATGACACTGCTGTTTCTGCACCAGAACTGGCTCCTTCTGAGTCCTTCTGGCACTTCCACAGTGTGCCCTGAGCCCCCACTTGCTAGCTCAGGAGCTGCTCTGTCTTCCCAGCTATATCACTGCCAGCCCAGCCTGGCCCCAGCAGCACTCGCATGTTAGCTCAGGTGCACTGCAATAAGCTGTGCCAGACTCGAGCCAGCATTTGTAAAACCAGTTCATGCGCACGCAAGGAATGCCCATCTACAAATCTGATCATGTACGCTCAGGAGTAGTGGCTTGTTAATGCAAAAGAAAACATATTTCATTTTTCATTGTACGACCAGTGCTTTTGTATGAAAAACGAGAATTAGTACAGTGGTAAGAAATCAGAGACAGTGGAGTGATAAGAATAGCAGCACACAACAATGTTAACACACAATAAACTATACAATAATACCTTTAAATACTACTGGCATCTGACATGAAGAAATAAAAGTGCTGAAACTAAAAATCCAGGTTTAAACACGATCTGTAGCTCATGCTGTATGTGTTAGATTAGCTGCTTCCTGCAGGTCATTTTAACAAGTAACTATTCTGACTCTAAATATAGGAAAGTTAATAATTAAATACCCTGTACTCAGAGCAGCATTCTACATTTACACTACTGACATAAACATTCATGGGTTATGCCCTTATGAGACAGAACAGTAATATTGTGTTAATTTTAAAAAGTGAAGAAAATACGAGAGACAAACATTAAGTGGACTTCTCAAGACCGCAAAGAAGGGAGATCTCTTTCTATATTAATTACACAACATTCTTAATGTAAACAGGTGATAGCCCATCAATTCACATGTTAAATTTTACCCTATCCAGCACTAGATCACCTGTAGAACAAGAAAACTCTTCCTCTGTAAATACAAATGTTGCTTATTTCAAGGGTCCTTTACAACCATCAAAAAGATTAACACTTTGGGTTTTTCCAAAGACAAGAATAGATTACTGAGAAGTAAGGTCGGAGAACTTTTCTGCAAACCCTTTAAGTCAATAGTTGCCCAGGACATGAGAAGTCAATGTTTCACCCCAGGCATGAGGTTATCCCTGCCACATTATGAAAGCCTGGAATCTACATAACATCCGTAGTATCACAGTCCCTTATTTTCAGTTGACAAACATCAAAGGGCATAGCAAAAAAAATGCCGAAGACTACTTTTCTTCTGGTTGCTTTCTTCGTATAATAATGTAAATCAGAAAACACACAGAAACCTACATTCTAGAGCTACACTGTCATGGGGTACATCTAAACCAAACACATGCAAGAGACTTATTCCTTAAATCTTAAATATATACTATTTCCTCAAAGGGTAAGATATAGAAAAGCATAACCAGCAAGCACTAATGTGTCTCACTGATCTATCCCCTCAATAGCCAGAGGCTACTTTTAGCTACACTGACAACAAAAGAATCTAAATTCTATAAATCAATGTCTCAACATTTTGTTTAGAAGAGTTACAGAAGAGAACCAGAATGTAATCATTTGCTAGCACAGTGGCTCCAGAGGTCTAGGACCAAGTGCAAGAATGGAGTTGAACGTGGGAAGGGTCCATTATTCTTTCAATAGTGTCTGCTGCTGCAAAATAGGTGCCTGCATACTTTTTCTACTGGAAGAGCTTAAGTCTTCAGTAGCTTCTTGGTCTGGGAAAATGGCAAGCACCCAAATGCTAACCCAGGGATCTACGAAGGAGATCTACCTGAAGAACAATATTTTTCAAGTGGCCTTAGAAGTGAAAAACGGCCATAAAGAAAAGTCTCATTCCCAAGGGATTTTATTCCTTCTGTCCAGCTGCTGTTCATCAGGTGCCGTTCCCTGCACACATCCCCAGCACATTCTAATGCAAGAGTGGAGAGAGGGCCTCTCTGAAAATAATCACACTTGCTGAAAGACTTGCCCTGCATAAATATCTCTAACAACAGTACAAACAGAAATCAGACTTCTTGCCTGATACTTTAGTTGAAATTTATGGCACTGCTGGCTGTGATTCTGTTATTACTATTCTACCTGGCTAAGGCTCAAAGTCACAGAAGTGGGAATTTCAGAGGTATATTCAGAAATGATGTAGCTCGTTTCGGGAAAAAAAACAACAAAAAAATTACACCTAGTTCTACAAATGCTGTACCAATGCGTTAGTGAACAAAATATATTACACATATATGTATACATGTATGAACACACGTACCACAGAGATGGGACAGAGAAGTTAGGGACACACATGGCCTCTGAAATGATATTTAATGTTAGTCCTTGGGAATAATAAAGCAAAGGGGGGGCAAATATCAAAGGAAATACTGAAAGACAGTCTCTTGTGCTCTTGCAAATATCACCAGCTGCTGGAAGATTTATATGCAGAAAAACTAGAAGCTGAGCTTTAACTTAAATTTCCCTTGCTTTCTTACTGGTTTGCTTCCAACCCTTGGAGTTTAATTAAAGTCCGTCAGCCAATTTTTTTTCTGTCTGAAGGCCCTAAATTGCTCCCCTTTAAAATCTCTCTATATTGTCTGACCCAGATTTTTCAAAATCTTCAGCCTCCACTCACCCCCTCCCACCAACAGGTCTGTTTAAAAGGTTACACAATTTCATGATGATCGACCCAAATAATACCAGCAGTTGTTGCCAGCTAATATGCAGGTACATGTAAGTTACACTTAGAATGAGTAATTGTGCAAGATAAAGCATTCTGCATTGCCAGTTCACATATCAAGATCTAAGAACTACCTCCTCTTAACAGAGTATATCCTACATAGAGTCCTGTAAGAAATCTCTAAGACAAGTGGATAAAAAGTTTTACTGCTTGTAAAAAGAATCTCTATCTAATCTTCTCTAGCTGGGGAAATGGTGCAATAAATTTGATGAAGAAAGGAAGGATTTAAAGCCAGAGAAAATTAGGATTTCTCAAAGCAGAAACATAGAGGACATGCTGCCCTTAGGAATAGATCTCTGCTATTTACTTGATCTACTGGAAGAACTCCCGGGGAGCATGTCTTAGCAAGAGAAAGGAAAGTTTGCTATGCTCTTCATTTCCTGTGTAATTCCAGAAACTGCCAGCACAATGCTGTTTGGGGAGAACCACACTACGGCTATTCAAGAGGGAATTCAGCATTGTATTCTGAATGAATGGAAACATTTTGAAAGATATATATTTGCTGCAAGTAAAGCAGAACATGATCCTGATAAGAATTGTGGGCCCACATATACCTTCAACCAGCTAACTGTGTATTCTGACTCCTTCCATTAGGACTTCCACAATATTCTTAGCAGTGCTAAACATTACAGTAAATCATCCAGGTTAGAGTTCACAGTAGCCATGAAGTAAGTGTAATAAATCAGCACTAAAAATATTATGCAACTACAGCTCAGCTGATAGCAAGTGTAGCTAATTTTAATGGAGAGGCTATCACTTTTATGTATCCCTGCAAGTTAGTGATTTGGGATCTCAATGACCAGGATGAAAGAAAGGCTCTTCAAAGCCCAGGTTTCTTAGAATAAACTGGATGAATGGTTCCTTGCAAAAATCCCAAGGGTATTTCCCTCCAGCCCACTGCTAGGCATGACAATGTACAGGATTAATAAAACCACCAGAAACACAGAACAGTAAGGGAACCACAACCTTTGGCTGGGTTCATGAGCCAGGACCTCAGCCCCAAGCAGAATCAGGCCTTTTAACTGAAGAGGAACAGTCACATGCCTCATTTCACCCTTACTTTGCTTTAAACTAGGTCGTTTCCTCCCCCCCATAGTCCACATTGGCTGATAAATTCCCCAACGGCGGGTGTTAACTAACTCCGCATTCCAGTCTGCTCTGCGTCATGGAGTTCCACATCCCGCTGATGAGGAACACATGGCGGACATGTGGTAGGGGAGAGCCTGACAGCGCTCACACAAGCAGGGATAACTCCTCTGACCTTTGGCTTTTTTTCCTCTCTGTACCATCGCAACTGCACAATAAGGAGTCTGTGCCCCTCTGTTGCGTACTGGTCATTCTGGGATCACCAGGCACAAGCTGAAACGCTAAGATTTCAGCAGGCAGCTACACTGAATTCCCACCATGGCTGAAAACATACACTGAAAGCAAATAATTGATCATTCTGTGTGTCTCCCCTAACCAAACCATTCAGAGGAACTTTAGATCATATAGGTTACACCTAGATCAATCGGGGTAAAATAAGTTACAAAAACAACTGGTGATGGCTACATTTCCCATCAAATCTGTGAAACCAATTAACTCACAACATTGCTAAAAAATACACAGTGGCAACTGTACTAAAGTATTAAGACACCTTTCTAAAACAGACCATTTGTCGTCTTTTTCAAGACCCAAGCCTGGCTCAGAGTAACAATGAGATTCAGCTTCAGTGTTGTCCAACCTGATGACTCATCCAGAGCACTGCATTTACCAAGTCACATGGACTCGAGGGTGTCCAAGCAATACAGTCATCCCTCCCTCCTTCGGAACCTCTGAAAAGCAAAACCGAATCCCAGGCTAAGTGCTGGTCTGAGACTGCAGCAGACAGACAAGACAAATGACAATCCGCACAACATACATTTACTGACAATTAGAAACCAAATGCTGAGCACCACACTCTGCTTTTAGTCTTACACATACTGTAATGCTGGCAAGAATCTTGCAGCAAAATTAAATCTGTTGCCAATAAGTCTTTCTATAGCTACATTCAATAGAAGTTCCTGCTAATATCCCAGATTCAAAAACTCATGCCTCTTACCTGTACAAGCTGTCAAGACATGGCAGGACCTGGATATGCTGTACATTCCTTTCAACCCCCCTCCAATGAATGAGCAAAATAACACAGCAGCAGAAAACCACAATAAAATCCCGTGGAAGCAAGAGTATTAAAATCGGTAATAGCAGCATGTTCTTTAAAATATGAAGTCAATGTCTCACTTACTGCTTTGATAGTATGTTCACATTTATTGTACAAGCATAACATACAAAAGCACCAAATTAAAATATTTTCCTTATATTTGACTACATCCATGTTAGAAATAATAAATCATTTTAAAAATACTCTGTTTCTGAAGCTGAAGGCTACCCTCATCCCCAATATACTTACAGAAAAAGCAGAGCAAGTTGAGCAAAGTTTAAACTCATAATAAAAAGGGCAAACTTTCTGAGAAAATTAATGCCTTTTATTTACAGCAGCTACTCTTAGTGAACTGAGAAAATTCTAAACAGGCACACAAGACCTCCAATAGCATCTTGAGAACATCTACTCTCAACTCATGGCTCAAACAACAACTTAGAGGCCAATATCTTTTTCTGATATGTTCAGCAAAATCCTCTTTTGTAAAGAAGTATGATTAAAGCTACATCAACATTTTTAAAGTGTGGTTATAGTCTGAGAAGTTAAGTGTGTAAAAATCACACCCTCTTATTCAATAGTCCTAGTCCCCCTGTTTTGATTCACAGTCAGATCTGCTTGCTTTACTGGTAAAATAACTTTTTACAACTTTCTAAATTCCTACTAGTACTGTGAAACCAATTCAATTCTGGGAAGGGGAACCAGATTCTTTTCTGGTTTGTGCATCTGCAAAAGGTTTATTACCTAAATCAACACATACAATTTCTATTTTTGTGATGGACAAGCCAAAAAGAACCTGACTTATTTTCTGGGTGCTAGTCCAAAAATTTTATTTTTATGTGTGACAATAGCAGATCTGAAATAACAGGAAAGACATGAAGATCTACACACCACTCTCTGAAAGTCACATGGGGGGGGGGGGGGGGGGGGGCAGGGGGGAAGATATACCCAACATCTTTCCATGGCATTCTTCAAAATACCACTTGAATTCAAAAGGAAACTTAGTAACAGGTTTGCTAATAGCGAAAACTACTGATTTTTCCAACATGGGACCATCACCAAAGCTAATACATATAGATTCATCCTGTAGACAGCTGAGCCCAGCAGAGTTTTTGCTCCTGGTCTGTCCTGAGTTGCTCCTCAGGATTCTCCTACGGAGTTAGGTTATTGCATCCCTCCCTTCCCTGCCAGTGGCACTGCTTGTGGGGACCACTCCCTAATGCATAAAGTATAAAGAACCAAGTTATCAAAGTCCTGCTGATTAATCTATTAAACATAATGAAACTCATTTTGACACATGTGGCTTATGAAGCACTCGATCATACACCCAGCTGGGGCAAGCTGGAGGTGGTGGTCCCCTTCATCAGCACAGCTGGATCTGAAAAAGGACATCTGCCCATCATCTAGTTTAGGATGCTTTACACAGTGGAACATCTCCTTATGTCTGTGTCATTCCCAGCCTTTCTCACAGAGTAGATTTTAAATGAAAAAAAAACCCAAAAGAACCACCATACGAGTGGCAGAGTATTTTAGAGATGCCAATTCCCCAAGGAGTGCAGTTTCAGAGAACAGAAACACTAAGGAAGTTGCAGGGTGTTTATATACGATCCACTTATTTAAAACAAATTATCAGCAGAAAAAAAAAAAAAAAAGGCAATATCCCAAGGCAACAGAAAGGAAATCAAGTGTATCAAAGCTATTCCTGAACTCCCATTACCTACCTACTTGGCAACACCGACTTTTAAAATTATACTACACAGTTCATTTTTAGTCTCATGATGCAAGGGTAAAAGGAAGAAAAATTCCCCCATCTTACCCCCCTCTTTTTATTAAAGTATCTTAAAAACAGATCTGTATTGTTACTTCAAGGTTACTAATGTTAGTACTGTATATATTTATAGATGAGGTATTCCTTTCTGTCTGAAGCACATGAGGTAATAAGTAGCTGGAATTGTCACGGTGATTTATTAACATATTCTCTAGGAGAAGCCCTGCACCTGCGTCTGTGCAGACAGAACACCCACGAAGGCTGAACTCACCCTTACACAGCCCACAAGATCTTAAAAGGAAATGCTCCAAATTTAGACCTGCTCCAACAGGTGTCTTTTACTGTCTCACTTTGCATGACCGTAAATATCAGAGGTGGAGCAAAAAGGCTCCCTGTCCATTGTAATCGTGCTTTGAAAACAAATACTTTTGCCCCCTCCGAAAGCAAAGGAGGCAGCTATGGAATTCTCATCATTTCCTCACTCCTTCATCCTGTCAAGATCCAAGTCAGAGAGATGTCACCAGCAAAACCAGACTCCAGGGATGAGCACATAACTTTATTTTTTTCTCTTCAAAGGGCCCTGTTGGCTTCAAAACTTCCCCAAACTGTATTTCTTTCATTCTCGTATCTCATCTTGCAACTATTTGCCAAAGTGAATGACATGCGCAGGCTGTTCATGGCTTTTTATAAGCTCTCATTACCCAAACAGGGAACCATTTCCTTGAAAATGTTTCCCCCAGCAGCATTAGTCTCTCTAGGCACCACCAATAAATTAGTCTCCTGCCCTACCCTGATGCACACCAAAACGTGCCTGAATGGATCTGGATGGATGTATTTGATACTGTTTTGCACTTGTTTACTGGAGAGAGGATGCTACCTGTGGGACTTGTCATTAGGGTGATTAACAGCACCGGGGGGGTGGGGGGAAGGATGGAAAGCTTTGCCCAGAGGAGCAGAATCCAGACTCCTTTCTGTGGCGTAACAAGGAGAGGCATTCTCAAAACCAGAATGGCTATCCACAACTCACAAAACCCCAAAACAAATCAAAACAACAAATCTGGAAAAGAAATCCTAACCAAAATGAGAATAAGAATAACAGGTTATACCACAAACCTAGAAATCCTATTAAAATGTTTCATTCTGAAACACTCTATTACAAAATGCCTGAGTCAAGAGCAAATAAATATTTAATACTCAACAGGTACTCAGGAGAATGTGTGTTTTCCCTTGTCCCTCCCCACCAGCTGCTCTTTTATGGCAGGAAAGTGAAGAGCGTGAAATCCAATGATAGGAGGAAGGCAAAGGTCAGGAAAAAGGTTTTTCTTCAAGGATTTAAATTAGCGTTCTACAGCTTTGGATGTTTTGTCAACAACTTCCCTCCTGTGAGGAGGGGAAGCCAAAGGTCTTTTGAACCATTTCTGTATGGGATCTAGATTTTTACCAGTAACAAGATTCCTATCTTTAAAGAAAAGCTAATCTTCCCTCTTCCCATTCCTTTCACCACTCCCTCCTTGTCCCCTCCTTCCACCTCCCTCCTTAAAAAGGGAGAGAAAAAAGAAAATAGAAAAATAAAAGGATCTGAAGAGCAGAACAAGCACAGAACGAGTTCTAGAGTTCATGTAACAAGACCACTATAGCCCTTCAAAGGGACCATTAAAAGCAAAACAAACAAAAGAAACACCCTCAAGATGTCTATTGTATTTTACAGAGGAACAAATGAGTGTACTGGAAATTCTCCCATCTTGCCACAAAGCCTGTTGTTTCATCAAAACAAAGTCCAGAGATCAAGAAACGGCCAACATGGTAGCTGAAAGGCAGTCACTTCCAGTTATCCATGAAGATGGCGAGATTGGGCTTGCCCCCCCCCCCCCCCCCCCCTTGCTTTACTATGATGTATTAAAAAAAAAAAAAAAAGAAGACTTCAAAGATCATTTTAAGTGTTGCTTTTGTTTCTCACATGAGAAACTCAGGGCTTCAGCAGGTCTAGACAACACAGTGGTTAAAACATCATTAGCTGCCAACACTTTGTCTTCCTAGAGCTCCCACAGTTGTTGCTACCCTGAAATTGCCTCATCTGAAAATACTTGACAATTTCCATATACTGTTTTGCTTCCCTCAGAGCTTCTCCAAGATGGCAGCTGTAAAACAGAGAGAGCGCACAAGTACCCACAGCAAGCAGTTCCAGATGTCAGAGGCTTACCCAGGTGGATACTGGCCCAATGCTTCTGCGTGATGCTTCAAAGCATCTTAATTTTTTGCCCTTCTTTTTAACACTTAGCAGATCTTTTCTCCTTGTGCTTCCAGACTACCATATCATTTATGGGCTTTACTTGAAGGGTAGCTAACACTTTACATTACCTTTCATAGCTGTGCATATGGAAATCTAAGAAAGACAGGGAGACACAGATTTTTATCCCATCTGTATATCACCAACACTACATTTACCAAACACAAAACAGTTATGCTCAAGAAGATCTGCTGAAGACAATGTAACTGAACAGGTGTTCCTAAAAGCAACATTTGGCCTGCAGGATAAAGCCTGATTAATTTAGCTATAGGGTAACAGGAATGAGAATCCTCTGGTTAGATGAACCTGTAAAATCAGAGGTCAACTAAGATCACACATGTTACAGCAATTTCTAAGTTGTTATACCACAGCCATGCTAGTGCTAGGAGAAAACCATAAAGACAAGCCCACGACTAACAACAGATAAAAATATTCCTCTCTAGCCCTACATAGATCTATTAGCCTTTGTTTGTGCAAAACCACCGAATGCAACAGTGCTGAACTTCCTACACTACGCAGATCAGCCTATATAGAACCATACAGAAGGCTTGTCTGCAGTTTGGTCCCTGCCATGCCCAAGAAAAACCCATGAGAGCCCCACTGGAGGAAACGTGCTGGGACAGGCTCTTTCCATCACAGCAGTTAACAGGCTCACTCTTGACTACCTTCCTTCAAGGGTAATCCTTAAACTTAGGCAGAAGAGCATTCATCTTTCCATGGGCATACAGCACCTCCCTCGCATCTGGTAGCGGGATGTTCAAGGAAAGATTACACCTAGCTGTGGCCTACAGCACACACCAGAGGCATTTTCACAGAAGAGATTTATCTGAGAGCAGACCCCAGATGTCCGCATCCTTAACTGACAGGGTTCACATGGATGAATTTCCCAGCTCTCAGATGGCTGCCCCACAGGTGTCTAATCTCACAGAGGTGAAAGTCTGTCAGCCTGGGACAGACTACAAAGGCTGGCCTCTCAAGGAGCCAGCAGAGCTTTCTACAGAAGATGCCAGACAACGTGTGTCTGAGAAAACTAAAACCACTGCTGAGAACAGCGTAAAGAGCAACAAGCCATCTTTCCTTCTTCTACTAATGGATATGAATTACACTGTGCAGGAAGCTCGCTAGTCTTGCGTATTTAATAAGTTCATCCAAGTCCCCAGTGCAGTTTAATGGTGGATATAAACATGGATTCTCTAATGAATCCTTTTGGGCCCGCAAAGATAGCTGAGGTTCTGTACCTTATACGCAGAAGAGTGCCATGAAATCCTGAGGGCCTAGCTCAGATAGTCTGTAAATCCATTTGGGACTTTGCCAATGAGACTAGCATTTCATTTATGGACGTAGGTCTACCATTTCTGAATCTAAACTGTTATCTGAGCTATAATACTGGCTTCATTTCAAGGAGTTACCTTTGCACCCATTCCTTTTCTGTCCCTGGAATTTTTCACAATAAAGGTATCAGACAAGCCTATCAGCTGGTTGTAATGATGTAATGAATAATAAAATACTGCTCCCTGAATATTGCAGAAGCTGCTTTTCCTCCTCCCTTCTCATCCTACTTGGTCTTTAACCATCACTCCTAGTACACAGCTATTTTCCCCCATCCCACGTTCAGCTTCTGTAACAAGGACTCATAAGCTTACTTCTGAAGGATGGATCTTTTAATGACAAGTTCTTCATCCAAGTCAGCTTCATTAGCCATGAAGAGCAATCTTTTTCCTGTGTCATCCACTCCAATGAAGTCACGCTGCTCCACTGAAGTAGAAAATCAAACACAATCATTATATAACCCTGTCTTAATGCAGGCTGGAAAGACAAATGGGACCACCAACCACCCCCGAAATATGAAATACTAGGTTTCAGACTAACCCAGCAAATCAGTGAATTTACGAAAGTTACCCACAATATTTATTAACTTATTTTCAGTCAGGGTAGTTGATACACAGCATAACATTCACAACTCTGGCCCTGCAAGCTTTTTGCATCCTTTTTATGAAAATGCCAACTACAAGTCCTGACACGCAACACTCCCATGTTGAGCTGTGCTTTCCTTCTGTCTCTCTCTCTTTTTAAAAACTGCTACCTGAATTTACACAACAACAAACCCAAGGCAAGCAGAGAGTTCTTCAAAGTCCAACTGCTTCTTCCCCATCGTAAATCACTCATTAGAATCAGGTGGTCTGGAGAGGATTATTATTTCAGTTAAGACATAACTACTTTACAACTGATCTCCTATTTCAAATAAATACTGATAGCAATAGAAAACTTAAATCACATACACAAAAACACATAAAAGTATAGATTCTAACACTCCTACCGCTGATGTTTCTGGGTGGGTTAACTTGCTTTAAAGACCTATTTATAAAACCGCCACCCAAGAGAATACCTCATAGTCACATATATTATTGTGGCAATTCCCACCTCCTGCAATCACTGACTGTGTATCAATAGTGACTTTGGTCTACTGACATGTAAAGCACTTGTTTTTGAACAGTTTTCCACAACATCTGAATGCAGTGGTGGGAGCTTATTGTAACTTGCACTTTGTAGTATAAGCCATCACTCTGGTGGCAACCATCATTACAGGAACACAGACTGTACAAGAATGCCATGGTACACTTTGAACAAAACCTTCTTTTCTCCCACTAAATACTATTATTTTGGGCCAAACTGGCAAATACTCAATCTCCTAAGTTCTAAGCTTTTAACCACACTGGAGTAACAGCATGCTCTTTAAGTAGTTAATTCTCTAAGATCTTTTCTCAGCCAAACTATTTTAACCCCATTTTCCCCAGTTCAGCCCCATTTTTTATTTTACCTTTTCCTTCAGAGTTACTATAGCAATAGCTATCAAAATAGAGTCAAATCTACGCACCTGTTGAAAGTTCTCCTATTGGGAGTCTTTGATCCAAGTGATCAAACATACCCTCTTTACGAATCCCCCCCATCCCTTCTCAGAAATTAATAATACAGCAAAGAAGTACAAAAATAGGCCTGAACATGTAACTTTATAAGAAATTAAGTACGTTTAGGATAAAGCTCACTTGCTGTACGAATTCAGAAATAAGTCTTGAAAGCAGTGCTGAAACTCATGCGAAGGAGGGGTGATGAAGTTTGAGAGTAGGGACTAATCAATCATTGCCACTGCCACCTAACTGGGATCTCCTGACAGGCTAGAAACACAACAGTGACAAGTTTTCCTCCATCAAGCTACTTCTCTCAAAGTTCAGGTCTCGGCTGCCCATTTCTGACTGTTCCCACAGTAACACAACATATTACACTGCTATAGCAAAGCTCTACGTAATAAGAAAAAAGGAAAAAAGGAAACTTGATGACAACAAGAGCAGGTACATGGTACATGCCACCAAACCGGTTTCTCTCACTTGTGTGGATAGGTGAGAAACAGACAGCAAAACCCTGTGGGAGCACTATTTTTTTTAAATTTTTTTTTTTTTGTAGCAGATGCCAGGTCAGGTTTTTCCCTGTATGCTGGCAATAAACAGCATTACTTTTGTAATTTAGAAAAGACGAAACTTATGACTAAAATCAGTCATACTCAGAGATACACGAGTGCTGTTTCAAATCATACTGGCATTAATTACTAAGGAGTAAATAAGCAGAACGACAAACACAACTTGTTTACAAACTCACTGCAAGATAAGTATGAGAAAAAATCCTTAAGGCTGCAGTGATGGTAACTACAAAATTGTTTAAAGTATAAAAATGGAATGCAGGATGTGGTTTTCCTCCTCAAAACAGATAAATAAGGATCTGACATAGCTATTGCCATTTATTAATTACCTTAGAAATTAGATCCCCACCAATTTTAAGGGCTTTAAAGACCTAAAGAAATCATGACAACACAAAAGAATGGAAGTTGAGCAATTCAGAGATGAGAAGAAATAATTTTCAGTCAGATTTTCTAAAATGCTTTTTAATCAAATGTAATTAATTGACACTTGCGAAAAAGACACCTTTGTTAAAGATTCACTATCCCCACCCTTTCAATTAAAGGGAGAGAATTCACACGATGCAGCCTGCAAGACCACCAAGAGGTCTTCTGGCAAACACAGGGAATACCAGTGATGACATGCCTGCTGCTTTCAAGACAAGAAAAACAAGCAGACAAGAGTCACCATCCCCATCTTTTCTGCCTTTCTTTATACACAGAAAGGTTCAGACACTCTTTTCCACTCAGTCCCTTGCAGGTCATCTTTAAGCACATGGCTCCATTCTGGGTGTCTGAACTCCTGACACTCTGTTTATTTGGGTTACTAACATTCACTAGCACTCTGCCTTTTTATCTTTTATTGCCATGCCTCTTATTAATCAATTAAAAAAGCCAATGAGATTATTATTGCCAACATAAAAAAATATAAAACCCAATGAACTTCACTCTGCAACTTGCAGCTGAGTAATGTCAAGCATTTCAAGAAACCACCAGTATGAATTGATAACTGCTTAACACTGAAATTCATGTTAATTTAAAAACTGTTCCTTCTACCACAGTTCTTGAATGTTCGATAATATTGCAAAAGCAACAACTTTATATCAGATTCCATGACACATGTGAAATAAAAGTCTTGCTCCTTCTCAAAAAGTGAATGAATTTGTAGGAACCGTGAAACAATAAATAAAGCTGCAGATGTATCTAGTGGCTTGTCAGGACTAAGGATCCATTTCAAACACTTGAACAGTACAGTGCAAGTACATAGAAGCATGTATATGTCACATTTAGAGAAGGCGCTGATAATGCCACATACTATGAAAAGCTGCCTAGCACATTCCATGTTAGTATCTTGTCCTCAGTTGCTTATAAGCTTCATCACATTTAACTGTTTGGAATGAAATTTCCAATGCCAGGTGCCTGGCTTAAGAGGAATGCTTGGAAAATTCAGTGAGAACAGTTCAGCTGCTTCTAAGGCTAAAGAAAAAAAAAAAAAGTGTTTAGTATAAGCTTAAATGGTTAGGTGGCCCTTCCCTTGAAAAGCTCTGGTATTCCACTTCTTCAGAGAAGCAGCATGACATTCAGTAAGCGCTGCTAACCTGTGTATCAGGAGTGTACTTTTTGCCATCTGACTCCACTATAAATCTTTGAAAAACTGCAGTTTCATGTGCTCTTTCAAGACTTTTACTTTTGCTGCAAATTTTTTTACACGTTATTCTTAAAGAAAGGTTGTTTCAATTCCTCAGTTCCTAGAACTGATCAAACAGCAGGTGACATATAAGGTCTTCTGTAACCATGAGGTGGTACAAGCAAAGCACACAAGCCATGAGACTCCACAGCCACGCTGTGATGACTGCTCCAGGGGAAAAAGCTTGATGTGCTGTTTTTGCAACCTGTTTTTTACAAGGAAATAAAACTCATAAGCTCACAAGGGTGAGAGGAAAGAAAAGCATAAAAATGAGGACTCTGCAAAACAAGCTGGAAGGAGGGGGGAAAGCAGTCCCTGAAAACTGGTAGAAATTGGGACTGCCTGTGAAAGGACACTGGACCACAGAGACAGGAATCAGAAGAGAAGGAAAAAGGGTGATTATTGGCAAATAAATGAAGCAGGTTGAGATGAGAAGTCAGAAGCGGAACAGGGAATGGGACTGGTAGTGAAAGAAAAGAGTAATATAAGAGAAAGAGATGCTGGACTCTTGACAAAGATCCTTGAAGCCCAAGACTTAGCAAAGAATAAGAATGGAGGCTGGTGGTGGCAAGAAGCCAGCATGGGAAAAGAAATAGGGATGAGCTAGGACTATGCTGACAGCAACAGGACGCATTCAGTCAAGTAGAAATGAAAGGCAGGAGGGTCTGATACTCCCTAAAACGTACTGCCCCTCTCCAGAACCTGGAGAAAAACGCTGAATTCCTGTCTTGGCACTCCCCTGTTTTCAGCAAATGATTGAGAAAGGTCTGGTAGAGTTCATGTCTCATCCAAGGCAGTTCATAGAGAACAACTTACTAGTGCTATCCATGACAGCTCAAGCTGAGTAGTTTTGAGTAGGAGACCTTAGCATCAAGACCCACAGAAAGACACTGTGGGTGTCAAATCACTTCCACATAATGGAATTTTAATGTTTTCAAGTTTTGTCTTTCACAGATCTGAGAAATCACACACAAATTTTAACAAGTCACATAGGAAGAGTTATGCTACGGAAGTCAAGCACACAGACATTAAAAACCAAGTGAATTAAGAATGTATGTGCAACCTGATGTGTTTACAATTGTGAAGAATCTTCAGATGATCTTGTTTATCCTCATAGACCTCCTCATCCTCGCTCTGTGCTCAGAGCTCACATACTGGGCAGCTCTATGATGTTTAACCACCAACCCACTAGTTTATAACTCCTGAAAGCTCAACTCTGTGGCTGTAGTAGTGCTCTTGACAATGTTTTATGTGCCATTATCACTTAGATTGCTTTTTCAAAAATAGAGGATTCAGAGCTGTTTGAGAGTCCAAGTCCTAAATGCTTTCAGCCCTACTAACCTTACACTTTGCTCCAGAAAATCTTTTCATGCAGAGTCTAAGCAGCTTTCTTTTAAAAACACATTTCCTCCACTTTCAGACACACACGTAGTCCAACTGTTGGCTTGCATTTCACTCCCCTCTCAAACAGTTTGAAGCTATGCTTTCTTATTCATATTACTGTAATGCCTCTGAGCTTTAATCATGGACCAGGACCCACTAAGCTGGCAATAATCAAGCCTCAGCAATTTAACAGATATCATTAAAAGAAAATGTGAGGTATGGTATGGGAATAACTGTATGGTATTTAGTACTTTTAGCATATAAGTAAAATGGGGATAATAGCCCTGCCCTGCCTTACAGCAGTGTTGTGAGAATAGATACACTGAAGATTACAAGGTACTAAGATATTATGGTAAGAGGGACAAGATAAGCATCTAACCAAGTCCTTGAAATCAGTGGGAATTTTGCCTAGCAAAAGGCTCCTGCATGTGATCTCAGAAGAGTAATTCAGTACATACCACAAGAGGGGAGAGTTTCTAGAAGTATTTGTTACTCACCTAATGCTGGTCCCTACAGTAAGTGGTAGAATTCCCAGCTACAATTTGGCTGATGCTTAGCACTCTTGAAAAACCTAACGGTTTTAATGTTCATATGTAACAAAAATTTAGGGTTTGATCCAAAACTCACTGAAGTCACCTGGAGCTTTTCCCTTAACTCTTGTGAGCTTTGGATCAGAGCCTGCAAGATTACACGAGTCTAATACTTAATTCTGAGCTGGAAAAAAAGAAGTCACACCCCCACCAGGGAATCTAAGGAAAAATAGGGTATCTGTAGCTTTTTTATTTCTTTCGCTCTGGGACTGATAACTAAACATATCATACATACCAGTGGTTTCACTATAATTTATTAATAAATAAATGTATGTATTCCTATCTACATACCTGGCTTTTTTTTCCCTTTCTGTCCTGGTACCATTTCTGTGGGTTCATGAGTTTTCTTCATCAGCATGGAGAGAGTAGCATCATGTGTCCGAAAGAGATCCACAACTTTATATAAATCAACATCTGTGATCAGATCGCAGCTCAACACCAAGACATCCGTCTGTCAAAGAAGAAAAAAAAACCCAAACCCTTTCAGAGATACAAATGACCACATATGGATTAGCATTTGAGGACTCAACAACAAAACCACTCATAACTTTTTCCTTTTTTTAAAAAAATTAATTTTATTTGGTTTTTACTTTAAAAAACACAGGGTCCATACTTTTCCGAAAATCGTTACTGGGTTTCGCCAGTTCACTTTTCTTGAGTCCTGCTGTTACTAAATTAGTTATTTAGTTAATGCTTATCCAGCTCTGGACTATAAAGAATATGTGACCATCTAAACTGCCATCATCTGCTCCTAAGGGAAGGAACCTGGACACAGAAGCCACGGCTTTCAAGACTGCCATGAAATTCTGCAGTATTTACAACTGCTACTTTTAGTTACATAATGATGTAGAAAAGAAATCTTTCTGAAGAAATCTTTTTTAGCTGACTTTGCATCTGGCTACAAACCGCTGGAAAAGATATTTAAACTATGTTATTTTACTGGAGGGAAAAAAAAGCAAAGACTATCTAGGATGTGATTTACTCAGTAATTGCACTGCGATGGTGGGCTCAGTTTAGAAATACATTTCCTAAAACCAGCAAGACCATATTAAAAAAAAAAAAAAAAGAAAAAAAGAGGAAGTTAGGTCCTATTTAATTTTGATCTCAAAGGATTCCAAAGTGCCTCACAAAGTATTTAAGAGAACTGTGCATATATCACAGAAACATTGTCACATATTGAGCGAGACCTAGCAGCTTCATTAACCATGCACACTATCAATATACTCTTACTTAGAAACAATTTTCTGTATTTCACGTGGGTTGTGGAATATACTGCCAAAAATCTACTAGTTCAGCAATTATCTTCATTTAAACTAATCCTAACATAATATTTGTGCAGCATGGCCTACAGAAAAGCAGCAAGTTTCCACTTTATTTTTTGTTAATGATCAACCTTCTAAAGAAGATAGTGTTTCTTTCTTGACATTTACCATTTTCACTTTTTGTGCTACCATCTACTGTGGTAAGTCCCCCTGCAGAGCATGACATGGCTTCTTAGTTTTGTCTTTTAAAAAGACATTATTAAATAACGATAGGCACGAGAAAATACTTGGTAAAACCAGTATTAACTCATGGAGGATCAGTAATTCTACTTTTTCATTAAAAGCGAACCAGTTTAGCATTGACCTTTTTTAACAGAAAGACTTATTATAGAAAGGTTTGCTTTACAGACTATCTAATACTAGCAGATTCCACACTGTAGGTAAGACTAACTGAGGTCTGGTATGTACATTATTTGACAGGTTCTCCTACAAATGCTAGCCAATTTCTTGTGTTTACCAATAAGTCATTGGAATTCATCACATCACAAACCGTTAGAACTGCTGATTTGGCATGCTGTGCAAAAGGTCAAGCTCTTCAGTTTCCATTTGATTTCTCCCCACTTTACTGAGAAACACCTGGCTGCTTTACAGGAAGGAACAATGTGCAGGTTGAGAATTTTACACATTCAAAACCTGACTTGCATCACCCCTTTTAACGTATTTTCAAAATGTGTATTTTATATTACAGTTTTGCCCAGAAGTGCTTTAATTATCACTTCCTTAAAACAAACAACATGCACATATTGGGACACCACCCCCACCCCCCCCCAACCTAAACAACCTAAACCACTAAAGCAAGCTGCCCTGCTCCAACGTTCCAGTGTGTACAAAGAAAGTAAGAAAAAAATTCAACTTGGTATGGAAGTAAATCTCCAGCTTCATAACTGTAAATAGTGAAGAAATATATATTAAATATCCTGGGAAAGCCTGCAAAATTTTCAGATATTTTATTTTTACAAGAGCACAACTGAGTTACAGTATTTGCACAAAAGGCCAAAAGGTATCCAAGGCGCACATAAACAGACCTGTACTTTTCAAACTCAGTTTGTAGAAGGAAGAGATCACCAGCTTCAAATCTAAATGCATTCACTCCAGTGGTGGAAATAAGAAATAATAATAAAAAGAGAGAAACAGACAGACCAATGGATTTATCCTAAGGAACAAGTATCTAGACTTGTAAAACAAACCTTGTAATTATTTCACATTTTACTAAATGCTTTAATCTGTCACTATAACAAAAATCCAACAAGCATTTCATGGTTGTGAACCGGCTCCTGGGTTTTTTCTCCTCACTATAAGACAAGCTTTTTGCAAAAACTGAATGCAAGACCCCTGAGGAGCATACGGGAACAGAACCACCAAATGTCTGGTTGCCATCTGTTCTACCCATTTACTCTCCCAATATGTAAATAAACGTCAGTGAGCGCAGGGACCAGTGAAACACACAGTTGCTCTGTAAAGCCCACATTTCTGCCTCTCCTCCTGATGAGCAGAGCAGTGGCCTCAGAAGCACGCTGAGAATACACCATGAAAGGCTCTTTTGGGACTTGACAGCCTCCCCTTTGAAACACAGCCCCCCCCCCCCCCAATAAAGCCCTCACTGTCTAATGGATGCACTTTTTTTCCAGTGTACAACTCCTGAACGAATAAACTAATGGCTGAATGAAAAAATAAACTATCCTAGAACCCTAGCAGAAGTGTGTGTTTTTCTTTACGTTTTTAGGGTGGGTGTAGAAGAAAGAAAATAAATGGTAGAGCTTGTGGGTTTTGTACATATATACATGCCAAATAAATAAAGTGCACCTTTCCCAATGAGCCACTGATACAAAGAGAAGTACGTACTTACTACATGCACTCATGTGCTAACAAGGGGTATGTGAACATACTTGACTTCATGAATTATGCAAACACCTAAGTACACACACATATACATTTCTTAATAAACTACATGTAACAATGATTACATCAACCCCAAACTATTATACAAACAGATGATAAGAATCAACATGAACTGATTAAAAAAACCCAGCAAGCACACACCCCAAGCAGAACCACTTGCAAAGGCAGAAAAACACATGCACAAATGCACACTCAACACCCATTACAACCACAGGAAGGACACGGAAAGGGTCTTAACTCAAGGAGGACCATCTAATGGATGGGACATGAAACAAATGCTTGGAATTTCTGGCATTTTCCTGCTCTGCCAAACTTGGTATGTGCCATTTTGTTTACTACTTTTATGACACAGAGAAGCCCTTGTTACAGACCAGGGCTCTACCACAGAAGCTGCTGAACAGACCAGGTGAAAATACCATCAAGCATAATAAAAGAGAACAACAAATTACTTTGGGTTGGGGAACACAAGAAAACACTACAGTGCTACCCAGGTGCAGGTACAGCAGACCTAGCTTGCAGGCAGCACAGCTTACAGTTTTTTCTGAGCATCACAGGAGTCACAGAAAAGAGAAGAACATGACACTCCTTGGAAGAGTCACTTGGGCCTCTGTAATCCCACTTAACCTCCAATTTTCAATTTACGCGCTCAAGTTCAGAATTTAGACTTGGCTGCTGATCAATGGAGAAAAATGAGGTTCTGCAGAGATCATTCTACCTATGATCTAGTTTCAAGAAGATGTTTCTTTGGTCCTACTGACCATGGATGGAGCCCTGGGCTTCCAGTCTAGCTATCATGGAACACTGAGTGTTCAGTCAAATCAAGTATGGAAACACGGCACTTAAGACCTCCAGATCTCTGCTCTCCTTTTCTATAACACTGGCTAATGGCACTTCACCATCAAACGTTTCCAAACTGTGAAATGCTCACATATTATGAGATAACTTACATATTCAATCTGGATAAACGCAGCACTGTAACATAAAACATCAAGAGATTCATATAAAATAGAGAAAAAAATAGTAAAGAAAAAACCCTCAAAACTAGCATGTCAACAATTATATTGAACCCAGCACAATATGGAAAATCTACACAAAAACAAGACCAAAAAGCAGAATGTTTCAAGAACTGAGTTCAAGACAACCAATTTAAAAATAGAAAACATGTTTTCAATGGAACTAATTCATACCACAGATCAAAAGATGGATACAATTATATGGTGTAATATACCAGCATAAATAAAAAGCCTTAGACTTTCTCACACCCTGCACACAAAAGACAATGCTAAAAACTCTTTCATATTCAGCAATAATTGCTGGATCCCTTCCGTTCAAACAGGAGATATCAAGGTTACCGCAGATAGCTGGCAGCAAATGATTCATTTTTAATGGCATTTTCTATGCTAAGTATGGACAAGGGCAGGACCTTGTAGCCTAAACTGCCGATGGCCTCAAAAACTGCAAACTAGAAGATGAGGAAACATGTTGCAAGGAAATTTCCAATTTGAACAAAATCAGCCTCAAGAGATAGAGGAAAACAAATGTTAGATCGCATTATAAACAGAAAAGAAGCAAAATATCCATGAGCAGTAGACCCAGCTCCTAACAGAAGACAGACAAAACATAAATGCTGAAAGTTTCCAACTGCAGAGTATTACAGCTGAGACTGACAAGAAGTGAAAAAAATATAATCAAAAAATTAGATAGACACTGTTCCTACACTCAGCCTAAGTTAACGCATGCACAGAGAACTTTGCATCACTTCCTGCGATGTCACCATACAAGAGGGGAAAGAGGAACAAGTTATAATTACTGCTGGAATTAAGACTGAGTTTTATACACAATAGCCTGGAACTTCACCCACATGTTGCATTAACAGTGGGGTTTGTGTGTAATGCTTTTATTATTCTAAAGAGTGGAAAGGGAAAGAACAGTTTGGCTGTGGGCAAGCATTTTGATTGCTTGTTAGCATGCTCCAGGCAAAGCCAAAGATACCTCCAAGCAATTGCATCACTCACCACTCTTCAGATCAGAAACTTACATTCAAGGCTTTAAAAAATAATGCCTTTTTATCTTAGTCTCCATTAAGAGTCCTCCAACTTCCACACCTGTGACCTCTTTGAAGATCTATGGCTGTTGCTGTAACTGGAGCAGGGAACTTCATTTGTTTTTTGATGTCTGTAGGATCTTTTTAGCTACCAACCAAAATGGCTGCTTTTGGCTGGGAATTCCCACTCTGCTTTTGTAATGGCCTTGATAGCAAGATTCAGAAGAAAATAATGATTTACTACTTTGTTAGCAGACATGAAGCACTTACCTACTGTGCACTCATTCTGCAGCAGCAAGTTTGCTGTAGACCAGCACCTTTGTAACTCTTCTCAAGGACAAAGGGCAGTGGAGGCACAGGATGTGCCTCTATCTGAAATCCAGCAGCAAATTCTCCCCATTAAAAAATGGAAGAAACTTTTTTTTTTTTTCTGAAAGACAGCGTGTAATGTGAAAGAAGCTTTTTTTTTTTTTTTTTAAAAAAGAAAACAGAAAAGTCTAATGCAGGAGCCAAGGGAGTCTCTTTTAATTTCTTGGACGGCCCTGAATTCATCAGGTGAGGATATCTTAAGGCAATGTGAATGCCTTCACATATGTAACCTGTCAGCATCACTGTTTATCTTCTCAAACAAAGCTGGAAGAAAGATGCCAGAAGCTGGGGAGGAGACCTAACCCCAGTCCCATCATATGGCTCATCCTATGTGTTGTATCAGATGGGATCATACAATGAAAACACCATTTTAGGTTATCATTGTATCTCAAGAGCTACCATCCAAAATCAATATTTTTTAATTTACATACATATAAGTTAGGAACAGGAAAGATATTCAAGCCCAGAAGGCATCCTGTCTCCTCCCAGGAGGAAGTCTTGTTACCTATTGCTCAAACTGACACATAGGGTGGAAAAGGGTAATTCAGTTACCAGCAACCAAAAGCAAAAGTTTAGAGATGAACACAAGTTCATCAGCTTATTAAGATTGTTTTCAAAGTAGGACATTGATATGACACTGAACTGTAAAAATTCTGGTCTGGAACATAATCTTTGCAATCCACCTTTTCCTCTGGCTCCAACTAATGCAACTTAGTCCTACTTACATAGTACTCCAAAAATCATTTTCCACGCTTCCTCCTCCAACCACATCACTCCGCTTCACTGGTTCCATTTTCTGTCATATCAAGCACAAGTTGTTTACCCTCCTTTTAATAGCCTATCCCTTCCACTAACCATGTACTTACCAAATCTACTTCTGCCTTACTTCAATAAAGGCTGCCAACTCTATTACCTACTTGTACCTTCTAAAAAAAATGGTTTTAGGCTCCATCAACTTTTTTTACTTTTTTTTTTAAAAATAAATCTACTACCCTTACACTTACAGAAAACGGACGATATCAGACTATCAGTACACTGAGGCACCAGGCTGATACTGACACATATCAGCCTGTCTTGCTAGGCTTGCTCATTTGTCTGAGGTCAGGAGTCACCTCCTGGGTTTATGTCCAGAACCTAAGCATGCCACAGAGGAGACTGTTTTCCCCCCATCTAAAGGCATCCAGAAAGCACACACCATCACTCATGAGAACCATGCCTGCTAAAGCTCAGGGAAGCACCCCATAACCCAGACTGAATTCACCAGTTCATGGAGGGTGAGACTGGCAAGCTAAATTCTCCCCTGGCTCAATGCATTGCATGAACAAACTGCTTCACAGGCAGAGCTCTAGAAACAAATGGCACTCTCCTCGTCACTCCTGTTCCTGGAAGGCAGGTTTCCAGGACTACCTGGACGGCAGCGCTACCAGATCTGCTGCGCAGCTGATCTTGGACTCTGCCTCACATGAACAGAAAGAACACTGCAGTCGGGCTCCAATCTCAACAGCAGCAGCACAGCAGGCTGGCTGCCAAAGCCCAGAGCTCAAGCCCAGGCTTAACGCTTAATGTAAGCAGAGCCTTAGGCAGTCAGGTGCTGTAGTCATACAAACAATAATAATAAAAACTAGTCCTAATGAAGCTTAACCAGCTCAACTTACTGAACAGAGAGAAGGCCTTCGCCCACAGCCTGCAATTACCTAAACAGCAGATCTCTCAGCCACACAACAAAAAGCAGGTACAACTGGATTCGGTGGCTAGAAATCAGCGTTCAGCACAGAAATAAAAGACAAAGTGGTTTAAGAGGGAGAATAAGTATAAACTGGAATAAAATACCAAACAATATAATAGCCTCTTCATCTAGTAGAATATATGAATAAAGCCTTGCTATCGTTCAGAAACACATTAAGTCATCTGTAGGTTTTGGGGCTAAGAGCCCTAATTACCATGTGCAAATTCCCTTACAGACGAGAGGATCATAATGGTTCCTTGCAGTCTCAAACCAGACTACAAATGAAAACCATGACATATACAGGATGTGTCCTCAGGAATCATTCTGCCATCCCACTGCTAGTATTAGCATGATCTTAAATTAAAAAAAATGGTGTGAAACTCTTTCCAAGGTCAAACCAAATCATTACACAACACCCAGTTTCAACCCGGCTCCAACAGAAAACCCAAATGCTAATTCTCTGCAAAGCATTATTAGCAAAAGCTAATGCTCTTTGAAACACAGCTCAATGGCATTGCTATTTCACACTAGCCTGCATGAAGTGAGAGTCCACTTGTGTGAAACCTGATTAGCTTTGTTCAAATGTGGTGGGTTTCCCTGTAAAAACCAATCATACTATGTTAAATAAAAGTACTGATTTGAACAGTAGATACCTGTACTATCCTCCATGCACTATTTCTCCTCTAGCACCTCTCCAATTTTTCCAGTGATATTTGGCCTGCAGCAACTGCTGTTGTAAGAAAAATCTTATGAAAACTTCAAGACCTCCACTGCTGTTTCCAGCACTATTAGTCTACATTCAGAATTTTCACCATCATCCCAAAGGAGCTAAGAGAATTTATAGTGCAGAATACCTCAATTTGTTTCAAGAAAATCTGAATACACAATTATTTTTCCCTTTTCAGCACAGAAATGAGAAAAAAGAATAGGTAACCTCTATGGGTTTGGGGTTCCCAGTTACAATAACATGACAAAACTGCAACATTAAATCCAGGCGTCCTACAAGTCAACTCTTCACCATGGCTTTCACCAAATCAAACAGTTACAGAAAACCAGTGCTGAGCAAACTGACAGCCTCTGGGACACCCTGTGCTGTTCACAGCACCACCTCCCCATTATCAATGCTACACTACTGTACCAGGCTACAAAAACAGACACAGGGAAAAATCCTCTCTAGTACAGTAACTCCATGGGTTGACGTTTGGCATCTGCTCCCTCCCACATTCCCCAATAACTGGAACTATGTACTTGGGTCAACACATGCAATTGTGTTTGATCTAAACAATTAAATTTCCTCTTTCAAATGATGAATACTTACTGTGGAATATCACCTGCAACAGTGACAGCTGTACAGCCCACAAACGCCATGAAGAGCCCCAACCTCCAATGAGGGAAGGGCTGTTCAGATCCAAACATGGGGAAAATACACAAGTAGAAATCATGCAGGCTAGAAAAAGTGAAAAGGCTGCAGACAGCAATATTATTCCAGAAAAATGTACAAACAGCTGTGAATGCCTCCTTGCAAGTATCACCCTACCTGAAGCTAGGGAGACCTTGAATCTCATGGGGAAAGGCCAAGGACATTGGCAATAACAAGCAAAAAATTATTAAAACACCAGACCAGATGGTGACTTAACACTGAGAACAAGTACATCACTGAGCAACATCCAGCGGAGCCCCTACACAACTCCTCCTGCTCTGTGGAGTCCAGGACATCAGTGATGCCTTCCCACCACCCTTCATGCCCTCACCCAGGCATGGGTGACAGTCACATTTTCAAGGTTCATACATGGCACAAGGTTTTGCCCTCTCCACTGACAGCACCAAGGAAAAATGACAGCTGGAAGACACTGACTAACCTTTTCCCCCCACACTCTTAATATCTTAACTCTGTCTTCGGAAAGAAAATAAGATGCACAAACTCATTTTGCACAGACTTTTCATTTCTTTGAACATTCAACACAGAACAGCTTTTGAAAACTATAAACCTGAAGTTTGACTTACCATGTAAAAGGCTTCCTATGCCTCATAACATAAGCTGATAACAAAGGATGTTTAACTCTTCTTTGCCTTCATGTGTCCATGAAAGTGTTGTTAAAGACAAAGTGCAAAATGTTTTTTGAGCTTCCTTTACTAAAGCTGAAATTTTCCTTGAACACATAGCATAGTAAGTTAAGTACACAAGAAGACTGTATATACTTTAAACAGGGAAAATGAAGGATTATTTACAAAAATGAACACTAACTTCTATTTATTTCCAAATAATGAAAAGGAAAAGATTTTTACCAGGACACTTTTAAACAAAGTATTTCAGCTATATACACGTGCAAAGAGATTACCATATCTGCGATTAGAATAGGTTGAATCCATGTACTTCATCAGAAATCACATAGGGTCTAAATGAAAATATATACTGCAATATAAGAGAAATGCTGACAATTGACTTCTACATGGAAACAAGAGGCATTGGTTAACATAACGAGCACAGGCCTCCATTTGCCAGGAACATGAAAAGGATAAGGACATGCAGTGGAAGATGCAACAGTTGAAACTGAAAGGCACCTCAGGTCTATCAATGACTCCTTGCAAAACACCTAAGGTTTTGCCTGCATGTGTAACAAAGGCATCTTCTTTAGCCAACAATGTGCAGAATAGCAAACGCCCTAATAAAAATTCTTGATCCTAACCTATAAAGCTAATTGCCTCATTCAAACTTCTGGTGGTTTAGCCTTGATCCATAGTAAACCCTGGCAGCAAAACAATTAATTTAAGTAGCTACATTCTTCTAAAGCTGAGTAACTTGAAAAAACAAAACAAAACAAACCCAAAACAACCAAAAAAACCCACCCCAGAAAACACACCAACCACCAACAACTGTTTAATTCTCTAATTCTTAGCCTGCCAGAAAAAATAAAGATCAGAGCAAAGTCCTGGACACATTCATCAAGCACACAGTCAGGCAGCACTATCATTCCCCCCAGCAACATCAGCAGCCTGAGCACCTGCCAGTATAGCTGCTTTCTACTGAGGCAATCAGCTGTGCTTTGGGAATGGGACTTGAGCATGCAATCCCTAATAAATTCTGCCTAGTGCCTCAGTGGCGGCAGTTTTCAATCAGAGGTAGAGAAGGAAACAAGATGCTACACACCCTGTGACCCACCATCTGATACATCTGCTTTTCCCACGCAGCACTAACATTGAAAGGCAGAATCAGAAAAAACAGCAAGACAGCAACTTTTATTTCCATTTTAGACATTCCAGTAATAGTATTTTCCGTCAGGTCTGCTGGAAAAAAACTGATTAAGTTGGTTTTACTATTTCAAAATAGATAAACAGAATATTTAGTTGAGTCTTGCTCTTATATATAAAGACCTTGCCTCTTACAAATGAATTTAATTTGGTTTTTTATTTCCACTGACAGTATAAAAAAAATACATAACTATGTATTGTGGGGACTGAAGTTTTTCTTTCCATGCTCACCAAACTCTACTCAGCTGTACCAAAAGGATTCAGATTGCACCTTCCAGCCGTTACAGCAAGCTTACTTACATCATGTGTTTGCAAAGGAGGTTTTTCAACAGAGGAAGTGAAGCGCTTAGCCATGCGGTCCAAGACTCCACGGATCAGTGACCCTCAGCAGCATACAGACCACCACCGTGACATCACACTTTCCACAACATGGCTCCCAAAGATGCACATACCAAGAGAAGAATCTGGAGTTTCAATCTTTGTTTATTTGTTCAAAGAAAGTTGGTTTTTCTTCTTCTTTTTGGTAGCTTTTTAGGGTTTGTTTTGCTTTGCTTTTTAAGAGCTGTATTACTTTCAAATCTTACTTTTTGAAACTGAGAAAACCAGGTGGACCACCTGAGATGAAACATTTCACACGCAAGCACTCACAAGTGATAGCAGCAGAAGACATGCTGATTAATTCACACCATATTAGTCAGGGCTTCCATTAACACAACTAAGGGCTCATAAAGGAAGGAAAATGTGAAATTGTTCCATCGCTGTTACTCTGCTGGAACACCACATTTTAATCACTGGCTGGAGTATAGTTGAGTGACACAAGGGAGAGAAATGCTTAACAGAAGATGAAAATAATATAGACTCAGCGAAGACAAATGCTTGATCCAGGCACACCCAATCCACCTCCTGTTTCAGACTGAAACACAGACTCATGATTTAACCAGGTTTCTCAACCTGCTGCCTGGAGAGGCCCCAGCCTGGGAGGTGGCGCCAGACAGCAGCTGTGTGGGTCTGGTAAAATTTGGCACAGGAAACAAAATGGTCAAATATTAGAGATGCCTAAATTCAGAGGAGCTCATTTATAAACTACAGTGACACCTCCTCAACCCTTGCCTTTTCCCCCCCCTTTTTTTTCCCATCAACAATAATCTACAACTCACAAAAAGGTCTGCAGCAGTCTGATGAATGGTACGAGCAGAAAGTCACAGAAACACAGTTCACAAAGGGGTTTCCAGAGTCAGAGGTTAGCCTGCTGCCATTTCAGGTACACATTACTTAGTTTATTTAAAATAAAACAAACAAAACCCAACCAAAATAACAAAAAACCCCAGCTTCTCACTCTAGTATAAATTTAGGGGATTTTTGTCTTGATTACTCCTTCTGGAAGACCATTTCACAATTCTATTATGCAACAACTAAAAACCTTCTGTAATTTTCAGCCTGTTTTCTCACAGCAAATTTAAACCCAATTATATTCCACTCTGAATATCTCCTCTTCTAGTGTTTATTCCACATTGGTGCATCGGAGTTCCACACCTGTGCAGTATTCTAGGCAAAAAAATCCTCCCATTGCCTTAAGCAATAGTACTGATTTCTCATCTTTACCATAAAAAAATACTTTTACCTGATACATTCCAGTCTTGTGTTTACCTTTCCTTCCTCCCTCAGAGTGGCTGCCCACCATCACTCTATTTCAACTAGTACACTCTAAGACGCTGCAATTTACTCTTGGGCTCCTAGCTCCTATTACAATTTCTTGTTACTAATCCCCCAAATCATGAGTTCTGCAGTCTTGACACTATTACTGTGCTATTAACATGGCAAGTCTCTGCACATACATTTTGCATACTGGTCCTGTGAATGATCCAAAGGAGGTCTACTGAACTGCAAGAGAAGGCCTTTAAGAATGGTAGTAGAAGTCAAATAAATGAAGACATAAATCTGGACTGAAGAAGTCACAGAACAACATACTGGAGGGAATAACCCCACTAAAAAGCCCTGATGGACATATCAGAAGACTTTACATTGTAACTTGAAAAAAAGTGTGTCCACTAACACCAGACAGAGGAAAAAGCCTCCCCAAGTGAGCCAGGGGATTTCGTTACATGAGATTACAAGAGACATGAAAATAAGTCAACTTTTTAAAAGGCAGTAGACTGTCCACAATTGGGGGTGAGGTGGGGTGTATCACCACTGAAATATGAGCTGCCTACAAAACAAAACTACAAAACCACATCATCTCCTACCGCAGCATGCAGCAGACAGTGTTCGCATCTCTTCTCCTGCTAGAAAGCATATCAGATATCACCACTGAAACTGTCAAACTGTCAAGACTCTTACTAATTTCCCTATTATTCAGACTGAAACATGTCAAAGCTCCAGCCAGTGCTGCTTACCAATAGTGACAGTTATTGAGGACAAAGCAATTATACATGATTTTAAAAAAATAAAAGCCACACCTCTTACAGAGACCTCCTTCCATACTGTTCTGGGCAGTTAGAAAGCTTTAGATGCTAAAAAAAATAAATAAAAACAAGAACATGGAAGTTACAAAATTACACCTTATCACCTGCTCTGTCACACCTGTGATATCATCCTTATTTTACAGCAGTATGCTGAACATACTGTTTTACTAAAAATGCCAAACACTGATCTCATTTAAAAGCCTCTTAATCTTGAGACCTATAAACACCCCTATGATGGTGAAGCTGCAGTTACAACAGCATTATTACACCATCAACTGTGAGTCTACACGGTCTACGTCCTACCACTTCTGATCCTATATATAAATGAGAAAAGAATTAAACCTTTGCAGCTTCACTTTCATTTCCGTATTTTCAAAAGCCATTCATTATCAGTCCTGCAAAAGATGAGCAGAAAACTAGGAACTTAAAAGAGCCAAAAGAATAAAACTGAGTGATATTAAAAGTATATAAAAACCAAAGACTGGATATTAAAATAATAGTCATGGAAACTGCCACAAGGTACAGAAACTATAGCAGGATCTTGAAGCCAACGGCATTCTAGGGAAATGCTGGGATGGTCCACAGGAGAGTAATTAAAGGATCTGATCAATGATTGTCAAAAAGACCTTAAACAAATTGTTTTCACATCCCTGTATAAAACAAAATATTTAACAAATAACTCCTATACCCACTTCTTGCTTTTTGACATCATCAATTTAAGTGCTCAACTTAGTGCAAAACATTGATAAGTGTTATATTACCCAATCAAAAATAATATGAACACAAGCAAAAAAAAAAAATCCCTATCAGTTTCTACTTCGTATGCTGCAAAATGATTTTTCAGTTACTTACATTTAGACAGACACACTCTCGAACTGAGTGCCTTTTTAAAGTCACAATCTAGCACACACTGAAGAAAAATCAGCACTCTCAATTCAGGTAATGGACTGCAGCTCTACTGAAGTTTCTATTTCAGTAGTTTCCATTTAAAACAGCTTCAACTTGTGTTTAATCTCTTGTCCTGCTGGCTTTTTCAAGGTGGGGAAACAAAGCGTGCCATATGCACACAGTATAGAAAGATGATCTTACATATGAAACCATGACAGATTTGAGACAGACATCCAGTTTCCAGTACTGTTACAAATCTATTTAACAATCCTAGGTAAATTACTGCACCTCGTTAAGCCTCAGTTCTCAGCTAAAGAGTTGTGAAGACATGATGGTTAATGGTGTTAGTTATTCAGACCCCAGACCTGAATGTTTAAGTGAAAACAAACAAAACAACCCACTACAAAAGTCAAATAAAGACCTACTGGTAAAGAACAGACCAGACTGACAGCCAGGCCCATGAATCCAGAAAGTGCAACTTATACCAACTTCTTCATTGTTCATTACTTCTCAAGCAGGTGCCTTTAAGAATCAGGTTTAGCTATCATCTTTTGTTGTGTGAAGGATCCAAGAAAAGGATACATTCAGACTTGTAATGAACATAAAAATCCTAATGCTACATTGTCCATCAGGTGTAGGCTAATGGAATATACCAATTTTCCATCAAAAATAACCAGAAGACTGTATCAGCTCTTGAAGTAAAAATGTCAAAAATCCTGTGTGTGTGGAGTGGGTGAATAGCAAACAAAAACTTGAAAGGCTTTTTGTGTGCGCTCGTGAACTTCTGAACAACCAGGGAAGACTAAGACTGGTAGTCAGCTGCTTGTTACTGTTAACCAAGACAGTCCTACCTGCCCAAGCTACCTTCTCTCAGCCCTGACAGGCTTTGCACATATGTATTCTCATGCTACTATTGAATGCAATTCTGTAAATCTCATCTCGACATATAATCTGTAAAGTATCAAGCTTCATTAACCAAGGTGCAACACAACAAAAAGGCCTGCAACTGCAGGCACAGCAAGCAGCAATGCTGCACTGGTGGAACTCCCTCAGTCAAATGCTAGACAAGGCAGCAGGTCATGAGATTTTATGCTTTACAGTGGTCCAACATTTATGCATATCTCAGAATTTGTGATCAGCGGCTCAGCTACCCTTAGATGTATTTCTTACTGTGCATTTATAATCTTGGCTGCACCCCCTGTTGCTTGCATTGCACACAAGCAAGCTGTCTATACTGTGCCATGTTACCTCATTTTTATTGAGCATAGTTGTTCTTCTGTCTGTGGGCAGTTAACTCAGTTTGCAACAACTAAGTTTCAGCAATCAGTTTAAACTTCTCATCAGACTTTTGGCATGGGTTGCAAAAAGTCAGCAAACTATGGCCACAGGCAGCAGTTGTTTTCACCAGGGAAACTCATTCTTCAGTGACATCCCTCTCCCACTATAGTACAGACACAGCCAACATACAGCAGCTTTTCAGCGACCTCAACACGGTGTAGTTCTCTCACCTATATCACACAGGAGAGGGTATACCCTGAAAAGGGTGTACCAGTGTTATGCATTTACTAGAGGAATGACTCCAAAACACACAGTGCAGCAATCTGCTCAGGAACTTGGTACAGGCTTATTTCAAATAAGAGACCGCTTTGTCCCCTCTGGCCAGGCAAGCAAGACATGGAATAAAAAGGGCGGCAGAAGCACTTGCTGCTATTCAAACACAACAGCTGCTGAAGAAAAGGTGCATGTTTTCCAATACTACCTCACATCTTCCCTAAGTCTTTTTTCTGAAAAATTAACAGAAGATCAACACTGCCGCCCCCAAAGACACAGTCTGTTTTCTCACCTCCCCAAGCTTTACTGTTGTCTTCCAGGCCTCCCCCTAAGCAAATTTGCCTGAATTACCAAAAAGAGGGACACTCAGCCAGCCAGACTGATCACTGTGATCAGGCAATAAAACTGTAAGGTCAGGGTCACCATTTGCAGTGCAGAGATATTTCCTTACTGCATGTATGTAATTAAAAAATACTGCCAAACTAAGTTATGACAGAGAGCAATTCTCCACATGACAGAAACATTCAGTTAAGTTAAACTGATTTTGTCGATTTTGCTTTTCCTTTTTATATCTTCTCTTTGCCCTCTAAATTATTCTAGTCTGTGCATCAATCCCTCGCAGAATCTCTTTCGTTATGCCATCTAGACACCCATATGTGCCTGGAAAGTTTCATCTTGTCTCAGCTAGAGTCCTTCTCCTGGGACTACACAGCCTGTTATACTGCAGTTTATTATCTTCAAAAAGAGCCTGAAGACAAAAAAAGACACCTCAGGACTTAAATGGTTCACTGATGTTCTGTTGCAACCTTTATTTAAATAGCCAGTTTGGCTAAGATGGCCTAAACAGGCAGGGAAGAAATCAGAAAGATTAAGTGCATGACAACGACAAAATAAAATTCCATCCCAGATCATGGTAAGAGCTCTGAGCAACATTTCTGCCTTACATGGGAGTGTTTTAATTGCACAGCTGGAAATTAAGATTCTATAAACTGGCATTTTTATTACAACAGCAGCCCTTTATCACATTTGGGCACTGTTTACCAAAGAGCTTACCATATAACCAATACAGCAAAGCATAGCAAAAGCAAAAACTGAAGCACAGAGCAAGTCTCTTGCATAACGGCACAGACAAGCTTACGGCAGGGCCAAGAACTGAACATAAACTTCCTTACATACTGGCATGTTGCTTAAGTTAAGATTACAAAGAACATTTGTGCAGAACTACTTCCCCAAGCACTAAGTGGACAACAGCGATCGCATTATCATATCAAAAAATGTATAAACAAATCCAACCTTTTAATTAACCTGCCAGAAAGCTCACACTAAGAAGCAGCCAGTGCCCAGCCTGGATCTGCTCTAGCCTTCTTCGCTGTCAGTTCTACTCATTTACAGTCTTTGTTTGAGTTCCCCCATGAGCTGACCTTTACAAAATTCAGCTTTTCTGAAGTTTGGTTACCTGCAATATCAATACATGGGACAACTCTTAAAACACGATGAAAAAAAATCATTACAAACAAATGTCTTCCAGTCAAGCTCAATAAAAGACAGTAATACCTTAATTTTCTGGTGAATATGCCTCAGTGAATCTGCTGTACCCATGTCCATGTTGTCACTGATGCACACAAAATCCAGCTTCATTTTTGTGTCCAAGTTTAACATCTTTTGGATTTCCTTCCTTGTAATCACAATGACCTCTAGGACAGAGGAAAGTGGGATCAGATCAAGCAGAAAAAAAACCCCAAAAACCATTCATCACAAATAGGATACACTCTTTATTTACAAAGGCTGATGGAACTGTCAAAAGGCTTGAGTAACATAACTGCGTTCTACAACAAACCAAACTCTTCTGGCAATAGTAAGTTTTGAAGAAGAGAATTAAACTTCTAATGAATATTGAAACAATCTCTCCTGCTTTGTGGAGGTTTTTACTGAAATGGATGTATGCATGTGAGTGGCATGAGTCAGCAAGACAGAACAGAAGCGTCTTCTATCATTAGCAAGCAACCTCAAACCATATGATCTCAAACAGACCAATGAGAGCCTGTATTAATGTCACCAACACTAGAGCTTTGTTTTTTGCCCACCCTGGTCATGTATAATTCTCTGTGGACAACACCACCAGCCACAGTACTACAATACAATGGGTAAACTATTTCTCAGCACCAGCTTGGCAAGAGAGTGGTATGCGTAATATGTGAGCAACAACCTCATTCCATCTTCAAAAGAAAAAAGGTAAACTCATATTTGAAGGTTATCAGGAGTGGCATGAAAGCACACTTTCCAAAATGAAGAATGTGAGAACAGAAGCTCTGCAAAGAAAAGATTAAGAAAAAAACCCAGCAAGACACTTTTTCCCGTGGCCTCAAGAACTGGAAGGAAAAGCAACAGTGAAACCTTCAAATTAAAATATCCCACATTCCCAAAACCCCAACACTGTAACATTGTATGTCATACATACAGCAGAGAAGTATGGGAAGTAATACAGCCCTCAGCCTAGGAAGCTCCTGCGGTAAGACAAAAGCACACTAAGAGTAAAACTGTTTCAATTAAAACTGAACTCATTCCCAATCTGTTAACAGAAAAGAGAAAGGAACTGCAAACACGAGAACTGTGTGGCAGTTTGGTACTGAAGATACGGGAGGGCTGCTCTCCCACTCCTGTACCACATGCCAATGTGGATTCAAAACAGGCTGAAAAACTTAAGAGAAAGCACACTGAAAGCAAACCTTGAATTAGGGAAATAAGTAAGCAGTGGAGAAGGAACTGGTGTCGGGTGGAAGCTGTAAGCCCACACAGTTTAGCATAAATCTAGTGAGCAGGACAAAGGTCTAAGTATTAGAAGGGATGAAGCACTTGCAATTAGGACAAAAGGGATGCAGTGAACAAGCCTGTGGAACACCTAATTACTAACATAAGCAAATATGAGGCGCTAAAGCCTTATGTAATATTTAATTAAAATTATGATCCAGGGAGAGGATTCGTGCCATTGGATTATTAACACAGAAATGTATAGCTTGGTCCCGGGCCAGAAGCAAGGGAAGAGCAGGAAGGTGGCAGTTTGCTTATTGAAGCCGCATGTACAACTCTGCGTGTCCAAAAAAAAAAAAAGAGACAGGAGAACAGTCAAAGAAAGCAGACACTCAGGAAACAGATTCCAACAAACAGGCAACAAAGAATTCCAAGAGAAAAATAGTTCTTAAGGACTTCTTAATGAAACAAAATACAGGCAGAATCTTAAGTTTGCTCTTTCTTTTCTTCCTTCACACTTAAATAGTAAGAGACTAACATGGATAATCATGATCTGATCTTTACATCTTCACAGAAAAAAACAGTCAGGAGAAAAGCTACAGTCTCAGGATAGAGTACAGAATAATCATACAATCATACAGGAGAAGCAAAACCAGAGATGCAGAAAGGCAAAGGACAAACATAAACATGAAAAAAAGAGACGTGAAGTGTGTCAGGAAAATTTTTTATAAGAAGCAGCAGGAATACCACAGAGAGATTTGGTCCACCACTCAAAAGGCAAACAAAAACCTAAACCCAGAAAATACTGAAGAACCTCACAATGTGCTAAATACTGTTTTAGCCCTCCCATGAAACAAGGCCCACAGGCAAGCATTATGAGTCTGCCACTTCCCCCTCCGTGCTCTGTCCAAAACCCAGCACTTGGCTCTACAACGCAACAAGGACTACATGCCTCAGACAGAGCAAGTAACCCTGAACCTCAGGCCAGGCTGAAACAACAAACCAAGAGATATCCCACGAGATCGACACACTTCTCACGCTGCTTACATTAATCACTGAGAGAAAGCAACGAGTGAGAAACTCCTGGTTAACAAGACTGGGAAAGACATCAAAATTGGGAAAAGCATATAGATAGGAAAAGCCTTGGTGAGGGGAAAAGAGGGGGAAGGGGGGCGCTGGCACAGGAGACGCGGCCTAAAGTAAAGGAAGGGATGTGACACGGGCCAACAGCACAGCTCCAATGCAGAGAGATGTCCTGCCCCCATCAACACGGCACCTGCGACAAGACATTAGAACAAGAGGGGGCGACAAACGGGAGCGGCGGAGATGACCACGGGATGCCTGAAGAAACCAGAGTAAGCGTGTCGCCTCCACTCCCCACGACACCGTGGTGCCTCACCTTCGAAGCCGGCACGCTCCAGGAGGTTCAGCGGGTACCAGAGCAGGGGCCGGTTGCCCACCGGGAGCAGCGGCTTCGGGATGCTGGAGGTCAGGTCCGTCATACGGGAACCGCCTCCCGCCGCCATCACCACGGCCTGGAACTCCATGCTGCAGAAGGAGCACAGGGGCAGGGCCTCACTCAACCACGGCACAACCGGGCAGGGCAGGACCGGCCCGGGATGGGACAGGCCGAGCCGGGCTAAGACCAGTTCGCTTCCACTTGGCCCAGCTTTAGCCGCCAGCACTTCTCGGAGGCGTGCGTCGGCTCCCCGCCTCCCCCGCGCCCCTCACAGCCCGTGCGGAGGCACCGGGCCGCCCCCCGCCCCGCCGTTACCTCCGCTCTGGCGGCCGCCGGCTCCCAGCGCCTCACTGACAGGACAGCAATGGCGGCGCCGGCGCACACCGCGCGTGCGCGGGCGGAGAGCCGAGCGGGTCGATCACGGACAGAGGCGGTAGAGCGCCGATAGGCTCGATCCGCCATTTCGCCTTGCTGCAGTCTGCTCCTTCCGGCCAGGGCAGCGAGAGGAACACCGAGGGAAGGATCTCGGCCTGCGGAGCGCCGAGTCATCGATTCCTGCCCGGCTACAGGAGGGGCTTGGCGGCACAGCGCCCCTAGGCGGCCAGAGGTGGGGCTGCAGGCAGCGCGCACGGCGGGGCAGTTTGCAGGGTGCATGGCAGGGGGGGCAGGTTGCAGGGTGCATGGGGGTGCACTTTGCAGGGTGCATGGGGGGAGCAGCTTGCAGGGCAGGGGGGCAGTTTGCAGCTGTGCTCCCCACGCAGACCGAGCCCAGGAGATATACAGGACCCACAGCCACCACGTGCACGCCCTGCTCTCCACTCCGCAGCACCCGGTGCCAGCACAGCACCTCGCAGACAGTGCCATGCTGGGCCCCCCCCGTTGCTGGCCACTCCAGTCCCAGCCCTCGAGAAGCACAGACACAAATGGGACCTGGGGCAAGATGGCAAGATCCAGCCCTGCAGTTTTATTGAATCTGGTGTCCCCAGGGCAGGTGGCTCTTGTGGCATGGGGTGCCTCATTCATCCCAGGGGTCCTTGTCAGTGTCGATGGACAGGCAGTTGTACACGGCATAGCGCAGCAGCTCCTCGCAGGCCTTGGCCCTGGTGGGGGGAATACTGGGTCACGGCTGTTGTGCTGGGCACCAGGAGCCTCATACTTCCCTCCCCGCACCCACCAGACACCCCGCAGGGCAGGACCTGGGGAGCCTGGAAGGAGACCCCAGTGCCAGCCCCAAGGAGGGGGGACTGTCCCTGCCCCTGTCCCCAGCTTGACTCACGAGGAATAGTTGGGCAAGAGAAAGGTGCAGGAGCATGTGCAGGCTTGTGGCATCAGGTCTTGTGTGTCCGAGCTTGGGAGAAAGGAGAGAGAGTCAAACTCCAGGATGGCAGAGGGACCCTGGCACACTGCGGGGATCTCGCACTATGCAGAGACCCCAGCCTGGCCCAGGGACCCCAGCACAGGCAAGATGGACTCACTTCGTCCTCTCCGGATAGACGGTGATGTGAACTGGGAGGCGGCTCCGGCCAGTGACAAACTTGAGGAAGTGGCTGAGATCCTCTGAGGGAAAGGACAGGGCTCAGGGAGAAGGGCAGGACCATATCAGTCCCTGCTGTCGTGGCAGGGTCTGCTCTTGCAGAATCATCCCAGGAGAATGGGGCAAAGCTAAGGGATTCTTTCAGCATCCCCCAGGAAGGGCCAGGTGGGATGACCCCAGCTGACTCCCAGGGGGACACCTGGTGAGCATCCCCGGGCGCAGCGCAGAGGGTACCCAGTCCCCTCACCCACCCCGCTGCACATAAAGGGCAAGGAAAGGCTTGGGGTCACTCACTGCTGGTGAAGTTGTTGAGTGCTTCCAAGAAGGTCTGGATACTAGTGTCATCGGAGGGGAAGTCCTCAAACGTGACTGCGGTGAAGAATGCACAACAGCTTTGTTGGAAACTTTTAGCAAAGCAAACTGACACGGGACACGTCCATCCTGCCCTTCTCTGAGAGCCCAGAGCGCAAGCATGAAAGGAGGAGACCCTCTGCTCTCAGGGAGCCCCTGAGCGTTCCCAGCACCCCTGAGTGGGGCCGGTACCCTGCACAAAGGCAGGGGGAGAAATGGGGATCCTGGTTTGCAGGGTGGCCATTTGCCTCTGCCCATAGCGGCCGAGGACCGCATGGACCAGAGTGGGGACCGGTGGGGTTTGCAGCTAAACCTAAAGCATCCCTCTCCAGGGGCCCTCTGGCTTATCCTCCCCCACAACCAGGGACTCAGCATGGGGCAGGATGCGTGCGCAGGATGAGTATTGCCAAGGGGGGGCTGCCTATGGAGGGGGCTGGGAACAGCTTTAGGCTGGCCCTGGCACTTACTGAACTTCTGCAGCTCGGCCATTGTGATCTCAGGGTCCCCGCAGACGTTCTTCTCCAGCTGCTCCCAGGTGAGCAGATCCAGCACAGGCTGGGGCACCACACGGAGCAGCCCAGCACGCATGGCTGCGATCTTGGGGGGACACAGTAGGGGCCCCACATCACTGCGGTGGGTCTGAGCCTCGGGCAGCCACATGGGACACCCCGGGCAGGGACTGCAGGACCCCAAAGGCCCATGGGCATCCTGAGCACGGGATGCACAGAGAAACCGCCCGGCTGGAGCTGGTTTTAGGGACACGTTTTCGCAACCACCAACTCCACAGCTACCAGGAGGGTTCACCACAGGAGCAGGGTCCCCTTGGAGCCATGCCAGCCCTCGGGGATGGCATTACCTGCTCCTTGCTTTCCTCCAGCCGAGCCTTCTGCACCAGGCGGATGAACTCCTTGCGGTCCTCGTAGCGCACAATGGTGCTGCTGCCATTGGGGATCAGCTCCACCATCCGCTGGTCGCTCTGCACCACCGTGTAGGTCAGCTCTTTGCCAAACATGAACTCAAAGGCTTCCCTGTCCACCCCCTCCAGCACCTCCAGCAGCTTCACCTGCAACCCCAACAGGCAAAAACCATCACAGCGGAGCCAGAGCAGCCACAGGAGCATGTGGCACTGCCCTGCTGGCCCTCAGCCCTGCTCACCAGCTCCGAGTCCACAGCAGCAAAGTCCTTGCTCCAGCTGACCTCCTCCCCTGCCAGCTGCTTCCACACCAGGGCCGGTAGGGCCAGGATCTGCCAGAGGGAGTGGAGACACATTCTCCCTGTACCCCTTGATCTCCCGAGGGCAGCCCCTCTGCCTGAGAGACAGTGGCCCCTGCCAAGCCCCCTCACTGGCCAGGGAGGCTCTGCCATGCTTACCAGAAATTCCTTGCTCCTCAGGGCTGCTCCTATCAGCTGCCCGATCCACTCATACTTGGGGAAGTCCTTGCAGGAGGGGTTGGGGACATACATGTCCCTGGTGACACTGCTGCTGTTACCCTGTGGGAGAGAGGCTTAGGAACTGCTGACACAGATGTGACCAGCCCAGCAACGTCCCTTCTGCAGCCTCCCTCTCCATCGCCCTTTCGCCTGCATCTCCTGCCCTTCACATCCCTCCAAGAGATCTCCACCACCCAGGTACAAGCACAGCCCCCCTGGCCAATAGCCCTGCAAGCGTTAAGATAGGACTAACGCCCCAAAAGCCCCCGGGCTCTGCTGGCTGCTCCCCAAGGGCTGAGACAGGCAGACAGCAGGGTGCCAAACCTGGTTGGAGGTGTGCACGAAGAAGGGCAGGGGCACGGGGACATCGCCTGAGCTGGGACACAGCTCCTCCGACACATCTGACAGGCTGTCCCGAAAACCACCGCCTGCAGCAGGGGCAGAGGCTGGTTAGTGCCTGATATGCCAGGGCAAGACACTGAGCCACAGCATCTGGCCAAGGTGCCCGTGCTCTCTGGGGCAGAAGCAGTGCTGGTGGGGTAGGGGAGATGCAGGGGACACCTCACATATGCAGAGCAGGGCTGCCTCCCACAGAGCAGCTAGAACAATGTGAGCACCCTGCCACAGCGGGCAACCCACCAAGCTGCACCCCAACATAAGAAAGCCCAGGGAACAGCGCTGGGGCAGGACAGGAGAGCTCTCACCATTGTCGACGATGCCCTCAGTGATGAAGTCGCACTCCCACCACTGGCTGTAGCTCAGGGGCCACCTGCAGGGAAGCAAGAGCCCCATGCACATCCCTTCTCCAAGAGAACCAGCAGCACCTGGCATCCCCCTGCACCATGCTCCGGGTAGGTGACACTCCATAAATGCAATGCTAAAGACCTACCTGTAGTCCAGAGGCTGATTGTTCTTGGAAGATCTGAGACCTTCATACAACTGGAGAGAGGAGCAGAGCAGAAAGGGGATGAGGTGCAGCGGGGACAAGCAATGCTGCACTGGCAGGTACCTGGCACGGGGCATGGCGTTGCTGTACCTGGGTGAAGACGGCATTCCTGTAGCTGGGGTCCAGCGTGGGGTTGGCGCGGTGCTCCCGGGCCAGGTGCCGGTTGATGTACAGCTTTGGCAGGGTTTGTGGGGGGGCGGTCTCTGAGCACCGAAGGCAGTGGGCAATGAGGGCAGTGCTCTGCTTGCACAGCAGCAAAAACGGCTTCATGCTCTAGCAAGGGATGAGCAGGGATGGTTACAGACCTGATCCTGCCACTGCATGCCCTCTCTCACCCTCTCCAAGTGCAGCTCCTGGTGTTGCAGGAGATGCTCAGCTCCTCCATGCCTCTGGCAAAGCTCAGCATGGCAGCTCTCAGCATGAGCCCTGGGCTGGGCTGTCCCCATTGGATCAAGTGGGACATGCCACAGCTGCCAGCAAAACCAGCCAAGCCTGTGATGAGATGCTCCTACTGGCACCATCGCAGGGGAGCCCAGCAAACGCTCACCCTGAGCGTATTGAAGGTGTCAATGCTGTCCTCGGAGAGGGGGATCAGGTAATGCAGGACACCGTCCAGGAGCTGGACGAACCTGGAGACCGGAGAGGAGCAGTGTAAGGATGTGAGGGGACTGGTGAGCATGTGGAGCCTGATACACCTGTGGTGTTTCATCGCTGACAGCCCCAGGCATGCACCAAGCCTGGGTGCCACGCTGCTGCATGTGGGTCTCCTCCAGCCCATCAGTTAACACCAGCACACCAAGAGGAGCACCCAACCAGCACCCTCTGGCCAAGCACTTCATTTTGTTCTCCCCAAGAAGAAGCTGCAAACGAGGACAGCCCAGCTCATGCTGCAGCGCTGCAGCTGGATCACTGCAGGGGGTGTCTCTGTGGGGCCAGTGCTGACCCCAGCCTGGGGCTGCCCTGCAGGCAGCAGGGTGGGGGACTCCACATGATGCAGGTCCCCCTTGCCCCGTGCTGCCACCATGCTCCCCAGACATCGGAAGCAGCTGTGTTTGGATGGGGAGCCGCAGGCTGAAGTCCCTGCCACACATGGAAAAGGAGCTGGCAGACTTCAAGCAAGACACGTGCGCCGCCTGCTAAAGCCCAGGGCACAACCCTTCTCAGGGCCTGGGCTCGCTGTGGGAACGGTGCCATCCCTGTGCCATACCTCTGAATGAGCACTGCCCGCCGGTACAGCACATCAGCATCCACCCCTTCCAGGAGAGGGTAGCGCACCAGCCGGGCTGGCTGGAACATGTCAGCGTTGAGGATCAGGTCCTGCTCCCAGAAGGACTTGATCTTAATCCCTCGCAGGCGGACATTGCACCCTTGGTCTGCCAAGAAAGGACAGCGATGCTGCATGCGTGGTTGCAAGGCTGGCATGGCTCAGCTGGGGGCAAGGAGCCCACGGTGCTTGCAGCAGCCCAAATGAAGCTCATTCCCCAGCTTTCCCTCCAATGAATCCTGAAAAGCAGCCAGTGCGGCAGGAAAAGCCATAGATGCCAGACCAACCGCAGGTTTAGTGCCGCAGCAGTGCAGGCTCACCCCGGCACTCCAGGATGCGAATCTCCAGCACCGGCAGGTGAGTCTTCACATCGCGGAGGATGCAGACATCCTGGAAGCTGTTCCTGCATGCAACATGGAGGGAGATGGCAGAGCCATGAGGCACAGACACAGTGAGGCGGCCAGCGAGGTGTGGGCCACTCTGGCTCCCCCAGCCAAGGATGCACCACGACCCATGGCAAGAGCCCCCCAGCCTCACCGGGGCTACAGCAGAAGGGGACAGAGTAGAGAGCAGAGGCTGTCAGAGGCACAGAGATGTCCTGAAGAAGGTGGAAGCCACATCCAAATAGCCAGAAAAGAGCATAAATTCAAAGCAGAACAGAAAGGCGAGATGGCTGAGAGTGAGTCACTGTTCCCAGGGTGTCCCAGCGCATCTCCGGCACAACCGTCCTTCAAGCTGAGCTGGTCACGCAAGGGTGATGTGTTTGAAGGAAACAGGGATTTGCAGAGATGAACAATTTGGTGATTCACTTGTGTTTCCAAAGCCTTTAGCAAGGTCCTGTCAAAGACCTATGGGCACGTAGGGAAAAAACATTGCGACTGCCCAGACACACTGAGGAGTTGGTTCCTGCCACCAGGAAGGAGACTTCAGTGGTCTTGCAGGTGCTTCTTCAAAGACAGATCTCATTGCTCAGCCAAAAAAAGGCAAACAGGCAAATTTTGGGGAAGGAGGAAGAGATTTTTGCACCTCTGTGTAAACCCCTGCCAACCTTGAGAAGGGTGCTACAGAGCCAGGGCAAAGAGGAAGAGGTGAAGCACCCCAGGACTTCTTGGCTACAGCACGGCAGAGATGCTCAGAAAGGTGATGGCAGGGGCACATGTCCTCAGAGGCGAGGAGGAGGAAGAGGAGGGGGAAAGACCCCCAAAGTCATCAGGCAGGGGGAAGCATGCTGCAGCTCAGCTGCCACAGCACAGATGAAGAGCATGAGTGGAGATGAAGGTGCTCAGCTGGCACATCGAGGTAGGGGACCACCACACATATGGGGACAGATGTAGCCTGCACCCAGGGAGCCCTGACCCTTGGAGTGCCACCATCACCAGCAGGTCACTCAAGACCAGCCCTAGCCCTTCCTTAGCATCTGCTTGGGATGCAGAGACAGCTCGGGAGTTTGGCCCAAGCTGGGCCCAGGCTGCTCCTCAGTCATTACTCACTCATTAATTAGGATGGTTCTCAGGTGCTGCAGCCTGTTCGGTGCCCCCCCATACACAGCCACCCGCCTGGGTACATAGCAGCTGGACTGCCCATCCAGCCATAGCCACAGCTTCCTGGGGATGAGAAGAGCAAGAGGCAGTGTTGTCCTCCCCTCCTGAGCTGCCCGGGCACAGAGATGCCTCCAGAGATGTCCTGGGGCTAGGGACAAGGCTGTGTCCTCCTTGGGTGTATCTGGTGGCAGCTGCCCCCCACACCAGCCCTGAGCCACCAGCTGCAGCCTGGGGAAAGCTGCATTCAGGAGGGAGGTGGTGCTTTGCCCCATACCCTGCCCGGGGGCACCCCGAGGTCTCACTTGACAATGGTGCCTTTCTTCATGTTGAGCCGCACCCAGTGCTGCCCTGGAGACCCGTCACTCTCCCAGAAGGTGTATGTCTTGTTGTCCGTCAGATGGGCTGCACCGCAGTCCTCCTGCAAGAGTGCAGTGAGTGGAGGGAGGGAGCTGAGCATCCTTGGGCATGCTGTGGCCACCCCAGCATGGTCCCATGGGGCCAGGACCAGGACAGCCCCTTGGTTCACTAGGCAGCGGGTGGATGAGGTCTCCCACACAGGGCAAACTGGGCATGGCCATGGACCCCTCGCAGTGCTCCAGAGACACAATGGGGTTTTGCTCCAGATGCCCAATTCCTGGCAGCTTTGCTAGAGCAGCAAAACCCCACCACCATCCCCTGCCCCTCGTGGAGGGGACTGCCACCACCAGGCACTCCTGCCTGCAGTAGTGGTGATGCTCATGTGTCTCACGCTGATTTTAGGCTGCAGAGGAGCCCCACTACGCACCAGCTGCGAGGAGACCTCGATGCTGCTGACGTGCTCCTTGATGCAGTCCACACACTGCAGCTTCTTCTCACTGTGATCATACAGGAAGCGCCCCAGCTCCACGTCATGCTCATAGCTCCAGCCTGGGGGCACGGACCTGCAGGAGGGCTCTGTGTTAATGCGACGGGGACACCAAGCTCTGCCCCAAACCTGCCCACCAGCACTGTGCAGGTGTCCCAGCTTGGACTGGCTGCAGCATCTCACGATCACCACATCAGATGGCACTGGGCAGCTGTCCCCATTGCAGGCAGGTGGCACGGCTGTATCTGCCCACCACCACGCCCAGCCCAGCGGGTGTTTATGGCCACCCAGCCCAGCGGGAATAGCACCACGCAGTCACTCCGATGCTCCACAGAGCAAAGGCCATTTTTGCTTGAGCACTGTCAAATGGTATCGATGTAAAAGGCATCTCATGGTGCCCATCCTCCCCACACCCAACCCTGAAGCCAGTCCTGGCCCTGCAGGCATGTCCAGGCCACAGCTAGCCACCCCTTGGGGTGCTGCAGTACCACTCTAGGCAACGCACTCATACCGAAATTTCTGCACCGCGGCTTCATCCTGCTCTACAACTCTGGGCTTCTTTCCCAGGTGCACGGAGTAGGTCAGGTCCACCACTTGTTCCCAGCTGGAGCAGCACCGGTGGAGGAGTCATCCAAGGGAAAAGATGGGTCAGTGCTCAGTGTGCCCAAGCATTACTGCCTTAGCCTAGGGCAGAGGCAGCAGTGGTGGGGGACTGGGGATGGCACCCAGGGGCTGCAGAAACAGCTGTGGGGGGGGATGAGCATCCCTGCACCCGGGTGCAGGCTGGAGCAGAAGGGGGGAATCCAGCCCTGCACGTGGCCTTCCATCGTGAAAATCAAATATGAGCTTTCCCATTACCATTCCACCACCACAACATTGCTCAGCCCAAACCCGAGTGCCTCAGAAAGCCCCTGGCATCATCCTTACCCTGCGCTGGTGCTGCCACGAGCCGTGAGGATTAGCCCAGGAAGGGGCACCTGCTGGCCCGCCTGCAGCTTGGCAGGGATGTGTCCCACGGGCGCGGGGGGGTGAGGGGGGCTGTGCTGGACGTGCCCAGGGGATTTGGGATGGCTGGGTCACACAGCCTCCGTGGGTACCGGCCTCGCGCGCCCCCAGCCCCGTCCCCACCCGGGGCGCAGCAGGCAGGGGCCGTACCTGTCGGCGGGTTTGTAACCAACCCCCAGCGTTCGGTGCTGCCACCGGGTCTTCTCCACGGAGTTAACCGGGACCAGCCGATCTCCTCCCTCTCCAAACCGCTGCGCCAGGAGCCAGCCCTCCTCCAGGCCATGCCTCCTGCCGTACTCCTCCAGCTGCTCCTGAAAGCACAGCCCGGCTCGTCGCCCACACCGAGACCCCACGGCCCCGGGGCGGCCGCCGGCCGCAGGCGGGGCGCGTCCCGCCGCTACCTTGCTGAGCTTGACCCAGAGCCCGGCGCCGTTGCAGTACTCCTCGCCGGTGGCGCGGAGGCAGCCGCCCTTCCGCACCTCGATGGTGGCCCGCGCCGCCCGCTTGCCGCCCCGCGCCGGCCCCGGGCTGTCCCAGACGCTGAGCAGGCTGCGGGCGGCGGCGGCGGCGGCGGGGTCCTTGCAGATCTTGTACTGCACCTCCCGCGGCACGTAGCAGAGCGCGGCGGGCAGCGCCCGGGCGCGGCGGAAGCACTCGCTGCACTGCAGCAGGAACCGCAGCCGGCCCAGCACCTGGTGCGGCGCCTCCCCGCCCGCACGCATCGCGTACCGGCTACCGGCTCCGCGCCGCCCGGCCGTGCGGCTCCTGCCGTGCCCGGCGCGGTGCCAGCCTCCCCCCCGGGCAGCCCTGCCCTGCCTCCGGGGCTTCCGCCTCCTCCCCGGGCCGGCGCCGCTCCGCCCGTGCCCTCCGGCACGCCCCAGCCCCTCTACACCCTTCCCGGGCCACAGCCCTCCCCAGCGGGGTGCCGGGTGCGGGGCCGCCCCCATCCCCCCCTCCGCCAAGATGTCCGTGTTATCCCCAGCCCGGTCTCTGCCAGCAGGAGCTGAGCCTTCCCTCGCCTCCGGCTTAGGACTGTGCTCCCTCCGGGCCTCCAACGTCCCTTGTCACTGCCTGCATCCCTACAAGCAGAGAGGGGCTCCTTGGGGGGGTGCAGGGCACCGGGCTACACCTCTGGCATGGACAGGGAAAAAGAAGGGAGCAGGCATCCCTCTACGGGCAGAGCCGGCTCACAGCTAGCTCAGGGGACACATTCCTGCCCCAGGCAGACCTGCAGTGGGTGGGGAGACTCCAAGCACCCAACTGGGGAGGATGCTGGCCCTCCCTGTCCAGGGACAGCTTTATCCCAGGCAGCGGTAGCATCCTGGCAGCAGGAACGAAGCCATGACGGCCAGCAACAACTCCAGCACCCACCCCAGAACTCTGGCAGTGTGTCACCCAGTGTCGCCCCTGCCTGTTGCATACCACAGCGAGGCGGTGGCAAAGAACAACTCAACTCCACCCCACACTACCTGAGTTTTTCCAGGCTGGGTGCAAAAAGCTGCATTGAGGTATCAGGAAACAACCAGGCTGGCAGAGCTCAAAAGTCCCCGCACCCCTCTGGCGCCTGCCTACTCTCCTGGCAGGTCAGAGTCCACTTCCATCCCTGCCCACAAAGGCAGGGCGCAAAGAAAGGCCGGGCAGCTGTCACCCCTGCAGCAGTATCTACTGAACAGCTGTGACCATGCCTTACCACACTGATGGGCACCAGCCGTGCCAGGAGCAAACTGCCCTGAACCACAGCACCAGCGAAATGCAAACTTCTGCCTTACTCCTAACTGCAGTCACTGTGGCCAGGAGGGTCCCATGCCCTCCCTCCACAGCCATGTCACACTATGAAACTGGTTTCAGAGCTGCTGCAGAGCATTGAGCCAGTTAACACCTCCAGTTGCTTCTCATAACACCAGCCTCCATCACTGTTTAACACAACAGGACACAGGAGCCCCAGCCAGACCAGCCAAATCATCAGGAAGGCCAGGAGTTTGTTGGTTCACTTTATTTTAGATCCTACATGAGGTAGGGACAGACAGATCCTGTCGAACTATTTATAGCTTGTCAGACTTCAGGGTGTTAGGGGAATAACAAGAACAGTTAGACTACATGTGCGTTATTAATCACCTGAAGCTATTCTATGACAATTCAGCAAGCTGAAGTCAGGAGCGAGCAAGTGGTTACAGGGAGCCGCAGTGGGGCATCAGTCCCTCCCCCAGCTCATCCCTACCCACCCTGTAAAGGTGAAGCTCTGGCACACATGGATGCCTCCTCAACAGCCTAGGGGGACCAGCACCTTCCTCAGGATGGTACAACCTCGAAAAACCAGTCTCAGACAACTTGAGAATGGGTGACAGGGCGGGGGACAGACACAGAGCCTCTGCTTCCTGGTGCCCAAGAGAGCTCCCTTGCCCCGGACCATGTGCAGCAGTAATCCAGGGCAGGGGCATGGGACTTGTGTCTTGTCAAACACGGTAGGAGACACCTCCTACATGTAGCTTTAGAGATCAGAGGAGAAGGAACACAACCCAGCACTGAAATAACACCTACTTTGAGCCCCTGAGATTGGCTAGAGCTGAGCCAGGCTGACTTTTTCCACACTTTGCTGGGCTGTCACAGCAGAAATTCAGTTTGCAATTGGCTTTAAAACACTGTGAATGAGACAGATGACCATGCAGAAGAGATCCAGGCGGGTTACCAGCTCACCTTTGCACAGCAAACTCAATGGCATGATCTGTGGGTTATCTTGGCATTCTTGCTCAGCAGCCACATTTGCCCAGACCCTCTGACCACGCATTAAATGATCTCAGCTGAGACCTCGTTGCAGCAACGGGCTCTTCCTGCAACTGGAAGGGCTTTCACAGGTCTCTACACCCCAGTGTAACATTACAGCAGCAGCTCCTGCCATTCTCCAACATGTGTATGGCCCTAACACAAAATGGACAGTAGAACAATGCTATATATGGTAAAACAATGTTTTTCTCAATACGCTTGTAGAGGTTAAAGCCAGACCATTCTGGATAAGCTCCCAACTGCAGCCTTCCTGCTAGAGCCAGGGTCCTGTTATTACAAGTATTTTTTAAATAGAAATCCCTATCACCAGCTAGATCCTTTCCTGAGCTCCAGCAAGCCCTTGGGGAAGACTCTTTTCTCGGTAGCAAGAACTAAACCCAAGGGTATGAGAGGTCAGACCTTGCTGGGAAGAAGCGTAGAGAAAAGTGGGAAAAGCTATAGCTGAAGCTCTATACACATAACCTAACAGTCATCAGGTGCTTCAGGTTAGGGAGGACCTAGACCTGAAGCCAGCAGGGCAAGACTGGAAGTTACATCAGATTGCCCAGGGCTAAGATAAGTCTTGAGCATCTCCAAAGATGAAGATGCCACGACATTTCTAGGGAAGGATCCCAGTGCTTCAGCCAGACTCAGCTCTCAGCATCACCCTGCACAGCAGCTCCCCTTCACCACAGCGGGCTGGGACTGTGGATGTAGATTATGAGGGACTAGAGCTGTCCAAGCATTTCATCCCTCAGTGAGATACCTGAGCTGCTCTGGGTACCTCCATAAGTACCTCGGTTACCCTCTGTCAGCTGCAGTTGCTTCCACCAAGGCCAGGGTAGCCAGCGGTCATCTGCTGATGTCTCAGCCAGAGGTGCCCATTCCCCTGCTGCTGGTCACCCCTAACAGCCCCAGCCAGCTTTTAGCCTGCCCATTCCCACAGGTGACACCAGCTCACCCTCCACCAAAGAACAGGGCCATTTTATCCATCCCACCCCGAGCCACTCATTGACCAACAGTCCCCTGCTTGGCAATAAAGCACCAGAGAGGAGTCAATTTTTCTTGCTATTCCTAGTTCTGCTCAGTAAATAATGTGACCTCCTGCTGGTCTCCCTTAAGAGACAAGCGGACAAGGTTGGAAAAAGCAGGATCGATTCCACCCCAATGTCAGTGGCCTAAAAGGATCTAGGATGGCGCATTTCAAATCTCAGCTTGATGCTGAAGACTCCTTCATCAACACTTCTGACCGTGCCAGCAAGCAGATCAAAGCCCTTTCACCAGTTTGCTCATGCCCATTTAAAACAGACACCACTCAGCCACCAGCGCAGAAAGGTATCACACTGGCTCCTGTCCATGCTGGTCATTGAAATCAGCCACAAAGCCATAGAGCTCAATTATGAGATAACTCTAGGATTTAAAAAAAAAACACAACAACTCCTCCAGCAGACAAAGCAACCCACCCAGCTGAGCATGGAAGGCTCTGCTGCAGGCAAGGGCTGCCAGAAACGGCTTCCCCACTCACCCTATACTCCTTCCACTCACTGCGATGTGGGAGATGGGCAGCATGAGCTCTCTCCTGGTCCTGCATCCCTTTTAGCACAAACCCCCTCAGCAGGTCTGGGAATACAGCAGTTTCAAAGGAAACTGGCCAAAGGAAGGACTTAATTTACAACTGGAAGTGATTTCTGGATGACAGACTCCTTCAACGGAGAAGAAAAAGACATGAAGTGTTAAGAGAAGATAAATCTTGACTCACAGCGTTAGCGCCACTCCAGTGAAGTCCCAGTGACTCAGTGGCTCTTAGTAGCAGCGGTCCAACAGATCACATGGGCTGAAGATGGAGCTGGGGGTATAAAAGTGGACTGATATCTGGTAGCTCACAGTGCTAGGCAATGACTAGCCCTGCCCAGGGCCGGGAACATCAAGGAACATTTCCAATGCTCTTGGAGTTGTAAACCTTTCACTGCCCACACCTCACTCACACACTGGATGTCCATCTGCTCAGGGAGCTCTAACCCTTGGTACCCACAGTCTCTCCACTCCCCTGGGGCAAAGGCTTTCCCTGCCCATCTGAAACCTCCACCTACCTCCCCACAGCAGAGGGGAGCAGAACCTGGCACTGCTGTGCCTGCTACTGCTCTAACCCCTGCTATCTGGGAGAGGAGCTTGGCCCTGCCTGCACATCTCCACGAGAACTAGAACAGATTAGTTGTAATATCGGCTTTTAGGGGAAAACCAAGGCTCAAAGGGTCTGGGAGAACAACTGCTAGGCCACCACCAGCATGCTGAACGCAGCACTGCAGGTTACGGAGCAGAGAGGAAGCAGACAGTTCCCACCTCCTGTAGGGGAGCAGCTCCCCCAGCAGTCACTGCTGTACAAGGAGTGCGGGGAACCACGGGTGGTCACAGGAACAGATTTGTGCGATGTAAAAGCTTGAGAGCCCTTTTGTGACAGCACCCACGGTCTTGCTGTGCAGGTCTGTCATGACACCTGGTGGCCAGAGACACCCTTGCAGCACCTGCCATCAGCCTGCCCCATTTCTTCTTAAACCTAGATGAATGATCTCATTTCCATTGACCTCAAGTAAAAGCAGGAACAAGGTAAGGGAACGTGGTCAGGACACTCAGGCTAGGACACACTGAGCATCTCTGAGCATCCCCGCGGTCTCAGCAGCAGCACACAGTTCTCTGTCCTGTGCTGTAACTGGTGTAGGGCAACAAAGCTGCACAGCAGGTTTTGAGCAGAGTGCAGCCTGGGAAGAGCGAAAGTTGTGGAGCTGCAACAGGGACACTTGGAGAAGAAACTCATTACAAAAGTCTACCAGACCTTTCTGATGTATGAGGGCTGGGCCAGGGTTCCATTATTGCAGTCACATTCACACTCCAAGCCAGCTCCCACCCTGCTGAAGACCCAAACCTCCACGTCCAAAGAGGTGCTGGTTACCACTGCTGGGAGCCAGGCTTCACACCTGTATGTTTATTATATATACACATCCTGGGGGGAAAAAGGAGCTCTTCCCACTGCACGGTTTTGTCAAATGATTGTCCATGCTGCTTGGTCAGTCAGGCTGCAACATCACTCTTCCCACGGACTCATATCTGTGTCAATGGCCACGCAGTTATAGGCAGCATAGCGCAACTTCTCTTCGCATACCTTGGCTCTAGAGATGGCAGGAGGGGTGTGGGGGGAAAGACAGACAAGGAGGAGTTGCCATTGCTGCATCTGCCAGCTCAGAGGTAAGATGCTTTCTGAGATGGAGGCTATGCTTCACTAGCTGCCCACAGAGAGAATCACAGCAGCCACACGGTAGAGGCAGGGGGACATTAAGTGTGGCAAAGCGATGGGGCCCTACAGGTCAGCACCAAGGTTAAGCAGAGAGCCCAGACACACAGTCCCCCAGATGCAGGGAAGCACCAAAACTTACGTGGCATAGTTGGGCAAGAAGAGGGTGCTGGAGCAGGTGGATGACTCTGGCAAAGCATCTGTTGTCTCAGAGCTTGGGGAGAAGGCGACAAACCGGTCAGAACCAGCAGTCCAGCAAGGGAGGGGAGACCAAGACCACACATCCCTTTGGTGTGGGGTCTGTCAGCCTTGCAGTCTACAGAAGAACAGACTCACCCCATCTTGTCTGGATAGATGTAGATTCGTGCTGGAAGGCGGCTTCTGCCAGTGACAAATCTGAGGAAGCGGCTGCGATCCTCTGTAAAGAAAAGCAAAGACATCAGCAGACCTAGAGGATGTGAGATTGAGTACAGCCACTTCCAGGTATCCCCAGCGCTAGCAAGCAGTTCCTTCAGCCCAGCTGCTTGCTCTCCTTGGCTCCCGTCTGTTCCCCAGGCAGCAATGAGGGCAGTTTCACCCTCCCAGTTCCCACCCAGCATCCTGGGACTTGGCATGGCACAAGGTGCACAGGGACAAAGCAAATCACTCACCATTGGTGAAGTTGTTGAGTGCTTCCCAGAAGTACTGAACACGGGTGTCCAGTGGCTCAAAGTCCTCAAACCGAGCTAGCAGAAAGGATACAGAAAAGGATTTTATTAATAGTCCAAGCTCCACCCAGGGGTTCTCTGCCAGCTCAGGAAGAAACCTCTGGGTACCTGCAAGGTGAAAGCACACAGACTCAAGGTACAAGGGACGCGTGCAGTCAGGCCCCTCCCAGAAAGCACATCCAGATCCACATCTCTGCTCCACAGAGACTCAGATACCGGTGGCCTAGGGATGTCCCAGCCTCTGCTCTGAGGCCCATCATGGAGACAAGGGACACCCCTGCCCCCATCAGCACCCAGCTAAAGGCAGGAAGTATACAGGCCCATATTCTCACTGTAATAAAGGCTAACATCAGCTGCCACACCTCTCCTTGTGCCAGCACAGAAAAAGAGAGCCTTGTTTTCAGGGAAAGAGTTTTCAGCAGAGCCCTTCACTTACTGAGCTTCTTCAGGGCATCAACTGTGACTTCAGGGTCCCCACAGACCTTTTTTTCCAGCTCCTGCCAGGTGAGGAGGTCAAGAACAGCTTGGGGCACCACCTTCAGCAGCCCAGCCTGCATGGCCATGATCTGAAAAGGGGACAGGGTGGGTAAGCAGCATGTCTTGCCCAATTCCCTGGCTCATGCTTGAGCCTAGGGACTCAACTGAATGCAAGCCATGTGACTGCTCAGCAAATACTCCAAGGAACCTGAAGAAGGGAACAGGATTGCACCAAGATCTCAGTTTGCTGAGGAAGCCCGTGTCAGAGCTGGGAATAAAGCCCCATTTGTCCCACGCTGCTACAAGCCACTTTGCTTATCAGTAACTCCACAGGTGCCAGGACCCCACCAAAAAGGATTGCCTACTATTGCACCAACGAACATGGGGATACTAACCATGATGCATTTTACCAGAAACAGACTTGGGGCGGGGGGTGGGGGTGGTGGGGTGGGCAGGGGGTATGTATCTGGGGACTCAATAACTACTGATGCTACGGGACAGCGTTACCTGCTCCTTGCTCTCCTCCAGCCGAGCCTTCTGTACCAGGCGGATGAACTCCTTGCGGTCCTCATAGCACACCACGGTGCTACTGCCATTGGGGATCAGCTCCACCATCCGCTGGTCACTCAGTACCGTTGTGTAGGTCAGCTCATTCCCAAATTTGAACTCAAAAGTGTCTTTGTCCATAACTTCCATCACCTCTAGGAGCTTCACCTGCCCAGACCCCATATAAGTGCTTGTTAGAGAGGGGCCCAGTGGGCAGTGGCGTGCCCAAATCCTCATCTCCTCCCTTCCCAGACAAGGGCTGGAGTGACTGTGACAGGAGCACAGCATGGGATATGCTGCCTTAGAGCTGTTTAGCAGACCCTGGGGCATTGTGTGCTTGAAGTGGTAGTTAGCGTAGCTACATCTCTACATTAGTTACAGGATACATTAAACACTAAGAGTGCCCTTTTTGTGTGCGTTTCTTTGACACATCGCAGGAGGAAGCAAGTACAACATGAGGACACAAATCACCACCTTGCTGAATGCCACAAGGAATAGGATAGGCATGGCCTCCCAGTCCCTCTCACCAGCACAGAGTCCACAGCAGGAAAGTCTTTGCTCCAGCTGACCTCCTCCCCTGTTAATTGTTTCCAGACGAAGCCAGGAAGAGCCAGGACCTGAAAGAGGATAGGAATTTTGCTGAAACTTTGTGAAAGAAGACATCCCCAAAGATGGGGATAGGGCTCAACGGTGCAGACACAAAGGAGTTTCCCTGCTCCTCCTGTCCACATTCTGAGCTCACCATAGTTGAACAGGGACCAGACACCCTCTCCCAAGCTCCCAGCAGCACCTCCCAAAACTCAGGCTGTGCGCTCTCCTAACCCCTTGTGCCCCAAATCCTGTCAAACACCTTTTGTCCCAGTGTATGAACACAGAGCCCTCCCATGCTCCTGTTGGACTGGCTGCAGAAGGGGGCTAATAACTCCCTTCGTGGCAAACCTCCATGCAGGGACAGGACTGAAAGCTTACCAGAAACTCCTTGCCCCTCAGAGCTGCTCCCATGATCTGCCCAATCCACTCGTACTTTGCGAAGTCTCTACAGGAGGGGTTGGGGACGTACATGTCCCTGGCTTCTCCAGTGCCATTACCCTACAGAGGCAAGAGGCAAAACTCCAAGTCATGATCTCAGTGCAGCGTGAAACACCACAAACTCTGTTCCTGCAGTGCCTCTGGGCACTTCTCACAGCCAAAGTGGGCTAAACCCTCCATCCTCCTTGGCAATACTCCTAGTGAGAGACTAATATCCAGGTGCTTGTCAGCATATCCTAAAATGAGATGACACAAAGCAATCTACCCAACCCTTCACGAGGAAAAGCTTCGCACGAGTGAAAGTAGGTATGTTTCTGGCACACAGGGGGACAGGGACAGCACTGCATTGCCAAGCACAGAAAGATCTGCCTCAGATACCCCAACCCACAGCACCTGGTTGGACGTGCGCACAAAGAAGGGCAGAGGCACGGGGGTGTCTGCTGAGCTGGGACACAGCTCTTCCGACATGTCTGCCAGGCTGTCCCGAAAACCGCCACCTGCAACCCCAAAAGAAGGACATTTTTAACGATGTGAACTCCCTATGTGCTGACCCTAGAGTTATGGAGCAAAGATGAAGAATTCCGGTCCAACCTGGCCCAGCACTGACCAGAAGGCTCCTGTCAGCCTTATGGCACCAGAATAAATAAGACATGAGAAATAACATCCCTGCCTGGCCTCTGCAGAGCAGCCAGAGAGCGCACTGGCACTATCAAAGCTGCTGTTAGTGATTAATGGAGGCCTGGTCCCCATCCCAGCAAGCAGCACTCCTTATCTGAGACATGGCCAGGGGTGGCAGGACAAGGCAACCTGCCTTCCCTCTCTCCTCCATGCGCAGTAATACTGGGAGTGAATAAGAGCCCCTACAGCAACAGTCACCCCATCAACCCCCAGCTTGGCTCCAGAGGAGCCCTTGCCTCACACAGCCCCTACCTTGGTCGATGATGCCCTCCGCGATGAATTTGCACTCCCACCACTGGTCATAACGTAACGGCCACCTGTGGAGAACCAGGCATTGCCTGAGGTGCTGCTCAGCGCCAAGGAGATGCTGGGGAGGCAGCAGCCACAGCAGGGACACCAGGGGACTGGGGTGGACCAGCCTGGGCTCAGGACAGGACAAGATCTCAATCTCCAGAAACAGCTTCATCCTCAGTAGGGAGGTGACACCTTGGGGAACAGGCCCTGATCCCGCGGCTGAGCTCGCTCCTGCCCTAGCAAACCGTCTCCAGAGCACAGGACATGGACACGCTTCCCAGACACCCTGCTGTGACAGAGGACATAGCTCCCAGCACTGCATGACCCGCCCCCCCCAGCCCCCAGATGCTACTTACCTATAATCTAGAGGCTTTTCAAACTTGTCCGAGGGCTTCAGGCCTTCATACACCTGCAACAAGCAGAGAAGATCAAGGGTGGTATCCCCCGTCCAGGGATACTGGTGCCAGGTGAAGGCAGGAAATTGGAAGAGATCTGGTTTGCCCCAAACGTTTAAATACTGACTGAAGCTGATCTCTAAATGGTCTAGGAGCCCTTCATTTTTTGAAAGGGAACATAAATTACAGTGCTAATCACTGTATGGAACTTTCTGGCCTCAGAGGTACATTGAACACATACTAAACCTCAGCAGCCTGGGATGTTTGGGCACACATAGAGCAACACGTCTTTTGGAAGTAGGGGGCGAATGACAACAGGAAGATCAGCATTGCTGTAAAACCACGATACAGGACTGTGTGCAGCTGCATTACTGTGGTCACACAAGAATTCTTTGCTGCCCTTTTAGTGTAACAAGACTGTTATGCTATGCATTAGCAGCATGCCACAGAGAGCATCCATGATAGAGACTCCAACTCAGAGATCCCAAATCCCTCCTAGATGTTATTCCTGGATATGGGATCATCAGCACATGTAACTGTAGAGCCTGTGAGTCATATGAAGATGCCTTGAGGAACTCCAGGTACTTCCAGCTCCAAGTTGTCCCTTCCACCCACCTCTATGTGGCTCATTTTGGTTTTGGGATGTTCCACTCTCCCCAGAGCAGTAGGGACCCTGCCAGGAGGGACAGTACCTGGGTGAAGACAGCGTTCTTGCAGCTGGGGTCCAGGGCAGGATTGTCTCTGTGCTCCATAGCCAGGCGTCGGTTAATATAGAGCCGTGGCATGAAATTGGGCTTGCTGGTCTCCGAGTCCTTCAGACACTGGGTAATGAGAGCTGTGCGCCTCTTGGACAGCAACAAGAACTGCTTGATATGCTGCCAACAGGTATGTCCAAATGTCAGAAGTGCCCAGTGTCCAAAATACGTCACCAACTTCCTACTAAAGCCATTGCACCGCCAGGTCTCTCCCCTTCCCAGGTCCACTGCCTTCCACACGCCGACACATCCTCCTTGACGGTATTTGCTCTACCTCTGTCTCTGAAAGATTTTGCTTTCTGGCTTAAGGCTAAGTCCATCCTCTCTCCATCAGTCATCATCTGATGCTCACACTCCAGTGTTGCTTGGACTCTCCTTCAACCTCACTCTCACCAGAACATCAGCCTTACTATCCCTTCTATTTGTAATCAAAGCAAGCCCCTCTAAACAAGAATCCTCAAACGCTTTGGGTCCTGTGTTGAGCTGGCACAGGAATTACAGTGTTTTCTGACACCAGGCCTGGAAACAAAGAGAATGGGGCTACCCCAGCAACGTCTAGCACACGTATTCTGGGAGAGGATATAAAGAAAACAGACAACTGGAGGGACAAACTCAGTCTTATGAGAAAGATGGAAACCAAAAGCTTATTAAAGTCAGAAAGAAATTACTGGTAAAAGCCTTGCTGTTTGGACACAGCCAGCTCAAAGCTGCTGGCAGCAAGTGCAGGAACAGAGTGTCCTGGGCCGAGATCTAGGAGGGGATGTGTGTCCAGCTCACGTGCCCAGTGTTGCTATGGTCCAAGTCCTTTTGAGGGCAAAGTGCTCTGGTTTGATTATACTTATTACCCCATAGCTACACGTTTCTACATCAGCGTTTTAGCAGGAAGCTAGCCCCTAAACAATATCACCTTTCACAACTTTAATGAACTGAGCTCAGCCAGGTATTTCCCTTGAGCTGTTTTAAAGGCAACAAGCACTGACCTCCCCTAGCCCAAGCGCATCACCCTGCCAGACTGAGCCCCCACGAGACACAGAGGGAATCATTCACCTTGAGTTTGCTGAACGTGCCAACAGTGTGGTCCCAGGCTGGCACCAAGTGATGCAGGACACTGTCCAGGAGCTTGATGAACCTAAATCCCAAAGAAGGTGGTATTGTGACATAGGAGGGACAGACATCTGCGCAAGCTTATCCAAGACCAGACACAAGCAGAAAAGTAACAACTGATCCAAACCCAACCCAACATAGTCTTTTACGTCACAGAGCCTTTGGTACTAAATTTCCACTCCCTGGGCACTGCAGGGACCCTGCACCCCTTGCAAGGGACTCTGCATGCATCTGTCCCACACATTGCACAGAAACATTGCACTTGCGACACAAAAGATGCCCTGAACTTGAGCTGCAAAATTCCTCTGAAAGTGTAGGGAAGTTACCCCAGAGAGCCCCCTTTGCTGCCAAATGACTCTGCTATTTTTTCTAGGGTCCAGGATGCCTGTCCCAGGGGGAGTCACTCAGCTTTTCAGCTTCCAGCCTCACTCATGCTGGAGATGGCACCAGCCCCTGCAGGCAATACCACCGGGCTTGTCTGCCTCCCTCCGTACAGTACCTTTGAATAAGCACGGCCCGTCGGTATAGCAGATCAGGGTCTGTCCCTTCTAGGCGAGGGTAGCGCACTAAATTGGGCAGCTGGAACATGTCAGCACTGAGCCCCAAGTCCCTCTGTCGGGAGGATTTGATTTTGATGCCTCGGAGGCGAACATCAATCCCATCATCTGCCAAGGAAGACCACAGATGACACGCTAAGACCATGAGAAAGCAAGCCATTCAGCACGGGAGGTCTACATGTAAAAGCACTAGGAATGTGACCAGCTCCAACAGCTCTTGGGCTAGGCACTGAGAGCCTGAAATACCTCCGTGAAGCAGCAGCGGGATATTCACAAAAGAATGAAACCAAAAACAATTGAAGGCAGAGAAAGATAGGATGAAAGCTGAGGGCTTGCAAACCTCCAGGTCTCCCTGGAGTTTCCCATGGTTCTTCTGCATCTTGTCTGAAACACCCCATAGGGCTAAGAAGTACAAGCCACAGGAACAAACTCTTAATGTACGGTATCTTACAAGTACATTATGGATGAGGCCATAACACCTAGCCCTACCTCTGCACTCCACAATCCGGATCTCAATGACAGGCAGGTGTGTTGTCATGTCCTCAAGGACGCACACATCCCCAATGTAGCTCCTGCAAACACAGCAAAAACAAGGGCTGCAGAGCTGCTCCTTTACCCATCCTGTCAAAAATCCACTCAGCTGCTTATAAGGGAAGAGGGTTTGCATCTTCTGAAATGGGAGCCTGTGGCAGGCACCCAGACCCAGTTTGCCTACAACATGGCCTAGGCTGAATGCCTGAACCTGCTGGTGCTTCAGGTCCAGGCAACATGATCCTGACGGGTCCCACAACCCGATCAGGAAAGCCGTGATGATTGTGTCATCTGCTACTGTAGGCAGAATCTGTAGCTCAGAGATGGAAAATGCCTGTCCCAAGGCCCTGGGCTTCTTAAGACAGGCTGGTGCTGGCATGACCACTTAGGGTCAGGGTGTCCAGCACCCCCAGCCCCCGCAAGGGGACTATCCTCTCCACCTCCATCCATCCACCACTCACTCATCGATGCCAACGTCGTTCAGTTTCTTCAGATTGTCCCCCTCGCCCCCGTACACAGCGACCCGCTTGGGCATGAAGTTCTCATCGGTGGTATCCACCGTCAGCAGGAGCTTCCTGCAAAGGGAAGCATGAAATGAGGAGAAAGTAACTGCATTTGAACACCCATTGCTTCTTCCCCTTATTGCCTGGTCACACCTGTTATCAAGCACACACAACTGGTGCTGGGATCCCCGGGTACCTGTGATAATGCTAAGACCCTTTCAAGCCCAGAGCCAGAGCAAAGGCAGGGGGTCAGGCAGTGCGGCGCAAATTTGGGCCATGATGGACTCATGCAGAGAGCAGGGGCTTTGCCCCAGCTGCCAGCCAGCACACAGAGGAGAGGTGCCTCACTTGACAATGGTGCCTTTCTTCATGTTGAGCCGCACCCAGTGCTGGCCCTGGGACCCGTCACTCTCCCAGTACGTGTCGGCGTGGCTGTCGGTCAAGCATGACACATTGAAGTCCTCCTGGAAGAGGGCAGTGAATGAAAGGAAGATCAGATGGGGGTCGGATTAACTTCCCTTTAGTGGTTACTCTTGTCATGAATCTTAAGAGCCAGAGGGTGTCAAACTGGCCCATTCCCTTTGCTGGGCCGTGGGTAGACACAGGACATCGCAGCTGACCCTCCAAGGTGCTCTGGGGTCACACACGGAGCACAGAACATCAAACCCTCCCTAAAATCAGCTTAGCAGCTAATATTAGCATTTGCTTCTCAAATCACAGCCCCTTCAGGGGCCACAATACGCTGCATGATGCTCCCCAGGCTTCTCTCCCACATCCTCAAACGCAGCCCAACCCATCAAGAAGAGCAGCACACCAAGTACCATCCATGTCCCCCAGCCCCACGGCACAGTGGGGCTGGTGTAGCCTCATCTCTTTAACCCACCGTGTAAGACGAGACATCGATGCTGTCCACGTACTGCTTGACACTGCCCAAGTTCTCATCCTCCTTCCCAATGTGATCATAGAGGAAATGCACCAGGTCTTCGTCACACTCATAAGTCCATGTTGGGGGCACAAACCTACCATGGAAAAAGGATTAATAGGTCTGGAGAGCCAGGGGCAGCCAGGCTAACAGGTGAGGGAAGGCAGGTCCACATCCTGCTTGCCTTGGTCTCACCCTGTTTTCTGCTTCATACAGGCTTATCTAGGACAAGACTATGCAGAGCAGAGCTGTTCCCCACTGCCTGTATTCCCCTCTCTCCCCCTGGTCTGCAGGAGATGGCTGTCTTGAGCAGCCAGGGAGAGACAGTAGCTTGCACCCAACCACAGCAGCAGCTGGGAAACAGTTCATACCGAAGCTTCTCTACTGCGGCCTCATCCTGCTCCATGGGCTTGGGCTTCGCTCCGAGGCGCAGCGAGTACGTCAGATCCACCACCTGCTCCCATCTGAAACAACCCAGAGAAGGGGATAGCGAGCAAATCCCAGGGGAAAGGGGGAGCTGGTGGTCAAGGAGGAGCTGGAAGGGGAAGGCTGGGGTTTAAAGCCCACCGCACTCCATCCTCCATCTCCTCCAGCCTCATCTGCCATCCTCTTCAACCATCCCCACCTCTTGCAGCCCACACCCAGCAAGGCAGGTGCCAAGCGGAGCGATGGAGCCAAACCCAGTGAACTCCACCGCCGACATCCCTACGGCCTCGCTCCCACCGGAGAAGCGGCCGAGGGGGCCGGGTCACCCCGGTACCCCCAGGGGGCCTGGCCGGGGGGGGGGTGGGTGCGCACCGCGGGGCGCCCCGGAGCAGGAGAGCGGCGGCCCGCACCTGATGACGGGTTTGTAGTCCACCCCGAAGAGCTGCTGCTGCCGCTGGATGCGCTCCGTGGACTCCACTGGCACCAGGCGGTCCCCGCCGTCGGCGTGCTTGCACACCAGCACCCAGCCCTCCTCCAGCTCGCAGCCGCTCCGGTACTCCTCCAGCTGCTCCTGCGGGGACAGGCGGCCCCCGTCAGCGGACGGGCAGGCCCCGCCGCGGGCAGCGCAGGCCGCCGCGGCCTCCCAGCCCCCCGCCGCTACCTTGCTGAGCTTGACCCAGAGCCCGGCGCCGTTGCAGTACTCCTCGCCGGTGGCGCGGAGGCAGCCGCCCTTCCGCACCTCGATGGTGGCCCGCGCCGCCCGCTTGCCGCCCCGCGCCGGCCCCGGGCTGTCCCAGACGCTGAGCAGGCTGCGGGCGGCGGCGGCGGCGGCGGCGGCGGGGTCCTTGCAGATCTTGTACTGCACCTCCCGCGGCACGTAGCAGAGCGCGGCGGGCAGCGCCCGGGCGCGGCGGAAGCACTCGCTGCACTGCAGCAGGAACCGCAGCCGGCCCAGCACCTGGTGCGGCGCCTCCCCGCCCGCACGCATCGCGTACCGGCTACCGTGCGCGGCGGGCAGCGGCCGAGCCCCACACCGGCGGGGTCGCTACTCGCGGGTTTACGGCAAACCCCGCCCGCCGACAAGGCAAGATGGCGGCGCCCGGTGAGGCGGACGTAGGGCAAGATGGCGGCGCCCGTGCGGAGTACGGAGGAGCGCGGAGCAGGGCAAGATGGCGGCGCGTGGAGGGGGCGGGGCAAAATGGCGGCGTACGGAGAGGCGGGGCCACGGCAAGATGGCGGCGCCGGCGGGGCGGGGCGGGCCGTGTCGGGAGGCAACGGAGGGCTGGGCAGCGGCGCAGGAGCATGGAGGGCGGTGAGCGGCTCCTGTGAGTAACCGCGGCTGGGGAGGGCGCGCACCGGGGCCCGCACGGGGGATACTGGTGTGGCCCAGGGGATGGTGCTGTGCCGCTGGGGACCTGTACTGGGGACGCTGGTGTGGCCCCGGGGATGGTGCTGTGTCGCTGGGGTCCTGTCTTGGGCATACTAGTGTGGCCTAGGGGATACAGTGCTGGCACCAGGGTCCTGCACTGGTGCTACTGGTGAGGCACTGAGGGGGCTGCCCCTGCACTGGTAGGGCACTGGGAATGCTGACCCTGCACGGGGATGGATCAGCAGGGCCACTGATGCGGCTTAGAAGTCACAGGTCCCACGTTGGAGGTTTTGGTGACTTGTTACCCATGGCCTCCACCTGTCACAGCAGGATGGTGCTGGCCATCCCCCGCGGCAGCCCGGGGTCCCCGTCCCTGGGGCAGGCAGGCTGGGCTCCAGCAGCCCCTGGGCGGTGGCACCGCCGCAGGGAGGTTGGGGACACATGGTGGCTACCTTGGTGGGCACTGGGCCTCCAGGGGCTGCATGGCACAGATAGGGACTGGGGACACCGGTGGCAGGGCTGGCCGCCCCCGCACCCCACCGGCCCCAGATCTCTCCGGGCAGGAGCAGCTGCTGGCCCTGATAACTTAATCTTGCGGGGCCCTGGGCCAGGCATCACCTCTCCCTGGGGAGGGCCCTGGCGTCTGGAGCAGGAAGAGGCCCTGGACTGCCGTGGGGAGCATTTGTCACGTTTGTCACAGCTGGGTGCAAGCCCTTCCCCATGGTCACCGGGGAGTGGGGATGAGCTGCCGGCCCTGGCACCCCCAGCCCCCAACCGTGGGGGTCAGGCAGGGCACCCAGACCCCTCGTGGGTGACAGTCTGTGTCTGCAGCCCCAAAGGCTTCCCCAAGCTGAAGAATGACACGTTCCTGCGAGCGGCGCGCGGGGAGGAGACGGAGTACACCCCGGTGTGGTGCATGCGGCAGGCAGGGCGCTACCTGCCCGGTGAGCAAGTGGAGGAGTTGGGAGGGGGATGGTGAGGGGCGCCTGGCACGTACCCTGTAATGCTTAAGTTGGTCCCTTGCAGAGTTTCGGGAGACCCGGGCGGCACAGGATTTCTTTGCCACTTGCCGGAGCCCCAAACTGTGCTGTGAGCTGACCCTGCAGGTGAGCATCCCCTAGGGGGTCTGTGTGGCCCTTCTCCCCGCCCAGATGGGTGGCCTCAATAAGTTACGCAGACTTTGGGGATGCTGCTGCCCCATGTGCTTGTAGGGCCTCCACGGGCAGGGTGTCACAGCCTCTCACTGATGCTGCCTCTTCCCCTCCACAGCCGCTCAGACGATTCCCCCTGGATGCTGCTATCATCTTCTCTGACATCTTGGTGGTGCCCCAGGTGAGAGCTGTCACCAGTGGTGGAAAGCAGTGACTGGGTTCAGGGCCACCCTATTCCTGTTTCTTCCATTCTCCCCTGTCCCCAGGCACTGGGCATGGAGGTTGTCATGGTCCCTGGCAAAGGACCCACATTCACAGAGCCTCTAAAGGAGGTGGAGGATCTGCTGAAACTGCGACAGAAGGTGGATGTGACTGCAGAGCTCGGTTACGTCTTCCAGGCCATCACGCTGACACGACACCGCCTGGAGGGCAAGGTGCCCCTCATCGGCTTCTCCGGGGCACCTGTAAGTGACGTGGCTCCTCCACGTGGGCTTCCTAGCTGGCCTTCTCTGCTCTTTCTTTTGGGGTGATACCAGCCATGGCACCTCCAAAACTGTGGGTGCTGTAGGTGTGTGTAAGTGGGGAACATTCAGTGCAGGAGCAGCTGTGTCCCATACTCTGGGTTGCTCACAAGTCCTACCTTCAGCACTGTGACCAGCCCCTCGTGTCTTCTTCCACCTCCATCACCCTCCTCTCCTTCCCACAGTGGACGCTCATGTCCTACATGATTGAAGGTGGTGGTTCTACTACAATGGCCAAGGCCAAGAGCTGGCTCTATCGTCACCCCGAGGCAAGCCACCGACTGCTGCGACTGCTGGCTGATGTCATCACTGACTACCTGTTGGGGCAGGTGGCTGCTGGAGCGCAGGTGTGTCCTGGGGCATGGGGACAGGGCCAGGCAGGAACTGGGGATAGGGAGCAGAGAGGGTCCAGCTTCTAGGAGGAGGAGGAGGAAGGACTGAGGTGCGGCTCTCCTAGTCCCATGTCTCTGGCAGGCGCTCCAGCTGTTTGAGTCCCATGCTGGGCACCTGGGGCCGGAGCAGTTTCAGGAATTTGCCCTGCCTTACATCCGAGACATCGCCCAAGCTGTCAAGAGGAAGCTGAAGGAAGCGGCGCTGCCCCTGGTGCCCATGGTGAGTTGGGGCTGCCTGGATCAACCCTGGCATCTGGGGGCTGCTGTAGAGGGCTGCATCCCCTGGTTGCTGCCTCCCCGTCTAGCCTGTGGAGAGGGGCCTGACCCACAGCGGAGTTACTGCCTGTCTCCTCCCTTCCCAGATCATCTTCGCAAAGGATGCGCACTATGCACTGCACGACCTGGCCCGTGCTGGTTACGAGGTGGTTGGCCTTGACTGGACCATCCGGCCCCAGGAGGCTCGGTAAGTCTGGCGGAGCGCTCAGGTGTCTGAGTAGCACCTCGGGTTGGGTACCCTGACCTCTTCACCCGCCCTGAGCCATCCCAGGCTTAGAGATTTCCGCGCCAGAGGTGGGGGTAGTTGGGCCCCACATTGCGTGGAGCTCACAGTAACCAGGGGCTGCAATGAAGGGTCCTATGTGCCCTGGGGTGCGGGCTGCAAGCACCCGGCTGCCCCCAGCCTCTGCGTAACACACAACAACTTGCCTGCTTTCTCCCTGCTGCAGTGCACAGGCAGGGAAAGATGTCACCCTGCAAGGGAACCTGGATCCCTGCGCACTCTATGCACCCAAGGTGAGCGGTGGGCATCGCCAGCGATGGGGGCTAGTTCCAGCCTGTGTTAAAGGCCTCCCGCCTCCGTTTCACAGGTTTCTCCACATGCAGTGCTGGCTTACGTCCCAGCAGTTCCCCAGGCTGGCTGGGGGCTGGTGGGGGTGGAGTACCCTGGGCTGGCTGGGGCTAACACAGTGCATTTCCCACTGTGCCTACAGGAGAAGATCGGCGAGCTGGTGAAGAAGATGCTGGAGGGTTTCGGCACGCAACGCTATATCGCCAACCTGGGCCACGGCCTGTACCCTGACATGAGCCCCGAGCACGTGGGTGCCTTTGTGGAGGCCGTGCATGCTCATTCCTGCCACATCAACAAGCACAGCTGAGCCCGGAGGCTTGGGGACAGGACTCTGGTTTGGGCACAGTCACCCCAAGTAGTGTGTTGTCACAGGGCTCGCTCCAGGCTGGGCTGCAGCATTAAACCAGCACCTTGTCTGCAGCAGCCGTGTGGCTCTGGCTGGGGCACGGGGAACTGGACGTCTCTGAAGGAGATGGGCAGTGCTGGCAGCCTGGCAGTGGGGCACGTGAGGTCAGGGCGAGCTGCTGAGCCCTGTCCTGCAGGTCAGAATGAGGAAACAGGGATGCCAGCCAAGTGGGGGGGAATGCATCTCCCTGCTGGGGGGCCCAGCGTTGTGCCAAGGGCTGGCAAGAGAGGACATGAACCTGTCCTGGCAGTCCTGGCACTACAGATGTGTTCAGCCCTGCTAGGGGAGGTGGGCTGCCTGAGGCTGGCAAGGTCACAGTCTGGGAGCTGGGGGCTCACAGCCTGCTGCTGCCACAGGCCCAGCGTGAGCTGTGTTCACAGTCCTGCTCAGGTGGGAACAAGCAACGTGCCATTGACCCAGGGCATCCCTGAGTGAGTGGGAGACCCAGCAGGACTCACCTGGGGGGCAGGTGGCCATGTGGCAGGAGCCCTCCAGACACTAGCACCACCAGCACCCTGCCACACTGGCTGGGATGGCAGCACAGACACCATGGTGCCAGCACTGCCATCACTCCAGCTCTCAGAGCCTCCTTGGGACCATCCCACTGGGCCTTGAGATCTCTCCTCCATGCACACCTCCCCATTTCTCTGATCCTCAGAGTCAAATCTGCCTGGAGCTCAGCAAACCCCACAGAAAGCAGCACGGGGTGCTGGCAGCACCCAGGAACCCCGCGTTATGACTCTGTGCCATCCCATCCCACACTGCAGCACGCTCACTGCGGTCCAGGCTGGCTGATCAAGACATGGTCGCCAACACTGCGGTAGCTGGCACAGATGGGGCAGTGCCACCAGCGTGGGCAGGGACCTGCTGATGCTGAATGTGGTAGGGGATTGTCCCCCTCCTTGGGGCACAGGAGCTGGGTACCACAGGAGGCTGTGATGCCACCTCCTCCCTGCCCTGCCTGCCCTGCCCACGCCAGGCTGTCCAGCAAGTGTGGTGTCCCCTCCCTCTTCAGAGAAAGGCAGTAGAGATACAGGCGGTAACGTTCATCCCTTTTATTATTAAACATCAGATGAAGAGGTCGCACACACACATACACGCACGCACGCAAAAAAGAAAGAAAGAAAAAAAAAAAAAAAGAGGAAGGAAAAAAAAAAAAAGAAACAGACTGGTTGAAGACCGCTATTTCAGTGGCGACAGAGACCGAGTACAATTGGTTTCCTGGCCGGAGCGCAGACACAAGTCACTTGCCAAAAAATTAAAAGTCAAATCAGACAGCAGATAACTAGCCCACGTTCTCTAACTACAAGTCACCGTCCAGGCCGGCCCTGGCCCCCCCCCAGCCCTCCCGACCCACTGGCAAAGAAATGAACCAAAACTGAAGAGCCACCGGCCCAGGGCTGGAGAGTCTGCCCCCGGCGCAGCGTGAAGCCGGGAAGGGCTGAGCATTGGCCGCACCACGGAGCCAGGACGCAGAACGGTGCAGGGAGGTGGCACAGCTGCGCCTGCCCCCCCCTCCCTCCCCAGGAGCCAGACAGCCCCAGTGCCCGCCTGCCGCCCGGGCACCTCGCACCCTGCGCCCGCTGGGAGACGGCTGTGTACAAGGTGATGCACTCACGTCCTCCATCACCAGCATCCATGCGTGTCCGAGCAAGCGTCGCCCCAAGTCCCTTCCTTTGCTGTCCTCAAGCGCTGGGCTGCTGCTCCTCCTTCCGTCCGTCCGTCTGTCCGTCCCAGGGCTGCGAGTCGAGCGGACATTCGCCTCCCCCCGCACCCTTCTCACTGCTGACGATGCCGTGGGAACCTGAGAAATGTTCACGTGCCTCCTCCTCTTTTTGTCTGTGGTTCTGTTTTGTGTGTGTTTTTTTTTAAATAATAGTTATAATAATAATAATAACAATAATAATAATAGCAATAATAAAAATAATCGCCCCAGCCCACGACAATTTCAAGTATTCCCCAAATAAAAGACAGAATTATAAATAATTATAACTTTACAATTTAATAATTGACACATATACTATAGTATTTACAGTATCATAAATGCTTTTTTTTTTGTGTTACTTTTAGTAAGCAATCCCTGAGAACAGTTACTTTAACTTGTTTTTATTGAAGTATCTTCACAAATAGAGGAGTTCGCATGTCTCGGGCGGGCGGGAGAAGCGCTCTGCAAAGCCATTGCTTTTGGTGACGCATGAGGTTCTAGTGTCGCGGGTTTCTTTGCTCGCTTTCTTCATTTATTTTTTTTTTTAATTCCCCACATAATTTTAGAAGTTTTTTTGCACTTTGCAACCTTCAGATCCCTCCAGCAACCGCTTCCTTCAGGAAAGAGGTATTAGATTTCCAGGTTAGCTTTTGGTATTGGCAAGGGAGGGCAGGGGGCTGAGCGAACCATCCTTTTTCCCCGTGGTTGCATTTTGGTTTGTGCCCAAGGAATCTCTGGATCCTCTCAGCGTGTGAAATGGTTAAATCCAAGAAAGAAGAAAATAAAAAATAAGAAAAAAAAAAGAAAAGAAAACAAACAAACAAAAAGAAACAGAAGACCAGAACAGAGCAGCCTCTGCTGATGGGAGGAAGGTGATCTCTGCTTTCCTTCCTTCTCTCCCAAGTCCCCGTGCTGCGGCTGGACCCTGCCAGTGAGTGTAGCGGGGGCCAGGGCTCACCCAAACCGTTCCCGCACCAGCAGCATCAGTTTTTTCTTGCCTTTGTAGATTTGTTTGAGATTGTCAATGAACTGGGCGAACTGTATGTGCCCGTCCTGCGCCAGGAGAAAGGTCTCCCTGGCCTTGCTGAGGAACTCAATGAACTCCCCGTAGTGCCGCGGGCTGATGTGGGTGAGCCGGGAGTGGGTGGTGTTGATGTAGGCGCTTATCGTCGCGTCCAGCAGCTGCCGCAGAGGGGCTTTGTCGGTGGACATCAGCTTCCCCGAGTTCCTGCGGCCAGGGATGCCGGCCAGCCCTGGGGCCGTCATGGTGCAGCGGCGAAGGATGTCCGAGAGCACCGTGGCACAGTGCACACTCTTCACCACCAGTGGGATGATGGCCGCCAGCTCATTTTTGCCCAGAGAGTGGCTCAAGGCGCAGGCCCAGAGCACATCGTTGATGGCCGGGTGCGTGTCCTGGTTGTAGGCCAGGTTGAGATGTGTCATGGCCAATGAGGCCAGTTTGAACGCCCGGAGCGGGTAGCCCCGGTGCTCCATGTAGCGGGCGATGGTGAAGAGCTGGGTGTAGGTCATGCCGGTGGAGGCGGCGTCAATGACTATCTGGTAGGCAGTCTCGAAGGCGATGTGGTCCTTCTCACAGAGGGTCAGGGCGGACAGGGCGCAGTTCTGCGGGTCTTTCATGGCACACTGCAGGGCCAGGGTGCGGGCGCAGCTGGCTAGCTCTTCCCGCTGCGGGTAATCCAGGCTCAGGCGCAGAATGGTGTTGTGGGACATCACTGTGGCCGCCACAATGCTGGTGGCTTCCGTGGGAGTGAACAACGAGTACCAGCTCTGCAGGATGCTTACCAGGGCCCTCACCCCTGCAAGAGAACACTGGGGTCACAGCACAGCCCTGGAGCCTGGTGCAGATCACAGGGCTCCTCCCAGTCACCGGGTGCCTGGAGCCAGGGCGAAGCCAGCCTGTGGCGGTGCTGAGCTGCTGCCTCCGCCCCAACAGGGACAGGGCAGAGGGGGACAGGCAGTGGCTACCCTGCGCTGCCATGCTGCAGGGCACAGCGGGCACCGCTGGCCTGGCCGGGGAATAGGGGACCTGTCCCGGTCCCAAAGCCAGCCACCGCTGTGACCCCAGCACTGCCAGCTGGCGCTCGGAGATGCACCCAGTTACCAGGAAGAAACAGGAGACCCAAGAGAGCTCCGATGCCCAGGGCTAGGAATGGCTTGAGGATTTCTGTGCTCAGCCCCATTCTCACTGCATGCGGGACGGACTCTCCCAGCGCAGCGAGGCACTCACCCACTTCGGTGGCGCATGTCACCAGCCACCTCACCATCTCCCGCCGCCGCCAGTTGAGGGTGGACAGGGTCATGCGCATCACCTGCAAAGCAAACTCGGGATGATCAGCTGCCCCACGGGGCTTCAATGAGGCCACCCAACACAGTGGTGCTTCCCAAAAATCCCTCTGTCCTGGCTGGCTCCCGGCTCCCCGGTGCTGCCTCACCTCCTCCCAAACCACAGCAGGCACAGGGGCCTGCCAGGCCTGAGCTCCCCTGCTCTGGGCCATGCAGGGATGAATTTACTCCTTCCATGGGGGCCCACCTGCTTGGTGGAAGACCATCACCACTGCCACTGCCACAGCACATGGGGCAGAAGGGCTACCAGCATCCCCATCCCATACCTGGAGCCCCAGCTCCAGTGCCACGTTGAGCAGCGTTGTGTCCGAGTTGCTGTCGGCCGGTGTGGCGATCTTGAACGCATCCTGGGCCAGCTTGAAGATCAAGGAGGAGGAGTGAATGTTCTTCTGGATGGCCTCCAGCACTGTGCGTAGGCGCAGCATGTCCCCTGAGTGCAGGCAAGAATGGTCAGATGGCTTGGCCTCCCCCCACCCTGCCCTTGCACCCCATATCCCACCTGCACTGGGTGGTGAACAGCCCCTTCAACATGGTCAGCCCCTCTGGACACACATGCGGACAGATGCACAGGGATGCTGGATCAGGCCCTGCAGTCCAATAGCAAAATGGGGCATCCTCCCCAGGAGGTGACACATCCTACAGCACCCATCCTCACTCAGTATCAACCTCTCACAGGGAGGACAAACAACCCAGAGTGATCCCAGACACATTCTGGAGCATCAGCAGACATCTCCAGGCACCTGGGTGTTCTACTCTGGGCTTGACAGCTGTAAAGCAGACTCTTCCCAACAAAGGAGGCATGTGGGGAGATGCCCAGTGCTGAATGGCTGTAGAAAGGCTAGTCTCCATTTAGGAACATTAAAAAGAAGAAGAAAAGCTGTTTGCTGCACACATACTGTCTTGCCAAATAAGTCCTTTCTCTCTGCAAGGCTAGCAACAGCTGGGCCAGGGTCACCCAGACTTGCTGCAGCTTGGTCCTGGATGTCCCAGGTCAGGAACACAGCTCTCATGACCAAGACAGGCTGAGATACCCCAAAGAAGCGATTTCCTGGCACAACACCCAGTGATGCTGTGGGTTTCCTGCCACAGGAGGCGCGGGGTGCTAGAAGGATACAGGATGGCACTGGGAGACAGGGCAGGATCTTGGAAGAGGGACCCATCAAGGCCTATTAATATCATGATCCTGCCTCTGGCTTGCGAAACGGTCCTGTGGGACACAGGATGGGGAGAAGGACCTTTGGCATAGGTGCAGACCAGAGATGCAAACATGCCACATCACATCCCTCTGCTTTGTTCCAGGTTCTTGTTTCTACTCCCATACTCATAAACTGAGCAGATGAAACTCAAGCAAAGAAAACCACGTAACGCACAGCAGTGTGGAAAAACCTAGTGCTGCACCAGGGCACGCAGGGACATGTCAGGTGACTAATAGCTAAAGGTATCACCTGCCACCCACAGCAGCCACTTGCACCACCACCGAAATCTAAGCGTCCCTAAAACGACTCATTGGGGCAGGAGCAGGAGAGGCTGCAAGGACACAGGATTGCATCAGGACATGCTGTGGCGGGGGAACACTTCGGAAGGGGGCGGTGGGAAAAACAGATGCAATCCAACAGCCCTACGCCCCTAGCATAAAAGCCTCATCCCCATTAGGTGCTCAAAGAGAGAAGAAACTCATGGATAAGCCAGGTACCAGCTCTCCATCACAGTACCACAAGGCAGGGCAGAATACCGTCAGCCCTCAAAAGCAGCCAAGCAGAGGAGGGCTGGAAGGAGAGAAGAGGCTGTCAAGGCAGTGAGGCTAGAACTTTCTGACAGCTCATTTACCTTCCACCTTGCCGGGGAAGTGGCACCTTCCCCATCAGGCTGGCAGTACTGGGAGCTGGAGGCTGCTGCGGACTGTGTGGGACAGCAGCAGGCAGCAGTAACCACCTGGCTTGCCAGCCCTCATGGGGCACAAGGCATTTACCGTCCTGGTGGGGTTGTGGTTTCTGGACAGAGGGATGTTTATTGAAAAGCCTGCGCTGGCCTTCATCATTGTGCCTGGCCAGGGACCAGAGAGGCCCGAGAGACCAGTGAGGAGGTGCTTTAGGAGCCCTCTGCGGCTAGGACCAAGGTGTCCCACCCAGCACAGCTGTCTACATCTCCAGCCCTGCTGAAACCCACATGTGGTTTGGTGCACTGGGAGGTCTTCTCTCTCCTACAGCCCGTGAAAGATCATTACCATAGGGCAGGAAGAGACAAAGCAGAGGTAAAAGGATAAGCAGCTTCAAACAAAACCATGCCGTGAACCCACGACACATCTGGCAGGGCTAGCTGACCCGGCAGCTGACCATGCTGTAGGGAGGCACAGTCCAGCATCACTCAGGGGTGCTACCCAGGTTCCACACCACTGCGGCCGGAATCCCTGCAGGGTTGCCTGCACCTCCTAGGAACCTCCTGTCCCAACCTGCCAGTCCATGAGCTTTGGGGCCCTTTGGGACAAGAGTCCTGGGGATCCTGGAGTCCAGAGGGCTCCGCTGAAGCCAGCTTACTGTGCCCTGCTCGGTCAGGCTGCCAGCGGGCCACCCAGCTGCTGTCTGCCACTGCTGAGGGAGCAGAAGCAGGAGCTCCCTCTGTTCTCCAGGACAATCTTCTCGATGCTCTTGTGCAGCATCAACCCACCACCCCTGTCCCAGAGCTGCCCCCCCACCAACCTTTGGCTGCCGTGAGCATGGTGGAGGCCAGCTCGCACTGCTGCGACTCCAGGTGCCCCAGGGTGAACCAGCGAGGGTACCTGCTGGGGACCACTGAGACCAAGTGGTGGGGGTGAGTCACATCGCCGGATGGTGCCGTGGTCTCCAGGACAGGCAACCTGAAGGGCAAATGGGAAGAGGCAACATCAGACCCCAGCCCAGCCCCGGCTTTGCCTGCTCTTCCCAAGGCACTGGCGAGGCAAAGCAGGGGCTGCCTGCAGGCAGCTGCCCGCAGCAACGCCTTTGAAAGCATCCTGCTGCCGTGCACGTGTGGGGGCTCCCGAGGCTGCATGCTCAACACATGGGCATGGGGATCAATCTCAGACCGACTTGAAAGGAGGAGAATGATCCGTGAAGTGATTTATAAACTTGTAAGGAAAAGCACAAGCCTCAGAAAAAAAAAAAAAAAAAAGGCAAAAAACCCCACCCAAATCCCTCCTCCCTCCGGGCTCCTTTCATGTCAGAGTGCCCAGAAGAACTCCTGGCTGTATCATCTGGTTCTTCTTAAAATGCCCGGTTATGATCAGAAGCAACGGCACATTTCCCCAGGGCCTCTGCAGCCGGGTTAGGTTACCTGCTTTTGTGGGGATATATAAAAGCCCGGAAAACCCAGGGGAAAAGAAAGTCTAAGGAAGGGGAGCAGGAGTCTCACATCACCAGCTGTGCTGACAAAACCACGTTGCCTCTTAAACCCCCAAGTCAGTGCTGGTGTTGCTAACTCGATGGCCAGCCAAGGTGTGCAGGAGGGAAATTGTCTCCGTGGACGTGGAGAGCATCTAACTGTCTCTGCTCGCCTTGCTTGCAGACTTGGGGGACCCACAGGGCAGCAGAAGCCCCGTTTTCCCAGCCCAGGCCAGAGACACCCCAACACAGGGAGTCCCAGCTGGGAGCAGGGGATGGGCACTAACAGATGCCAAAGGAGCAACGCGCACCCCTAGGGCAGTTGGTCCTGGTCCTGTTCAATGGCTGGAGGTTGGTGCCCCCACACACCGCAGAGGCCCTGGGCTGCTCAATAGGCCTGGCTGTCCTCCTGAGCAGCTCTTCCCAGGACAGGGGAATTTCAAAATTTCCCCCAGTGTTGGGGAGAGATGGTCCATTTCACCAAGGAAATGGTCCAAAAAAGACGAAGCTCTGGGCTGGGACTTTTAACGGTGTCAGAGGGAGAGAGCACTGGGATGCTCTGGGATTGATGGCCCTTCAAGCATTGACTTGTTTGAGAAATTCCAGCTTTTTCAAGCCCCATCCAGCCTCTGCCAAAAAACTTCAGTACACGTGCCGATGTCTGAGGTATGTCACACACCAGGAGGGAGACGGGGCAGCTCTCAGCACCGGCCATGTCCCCCCTCCCAGACAGAACTGGGCTTTAAAGGAGAGCAGAGTGTGACCGTGTTCTCTGCCCAGCTCTGCAACATCCTGGGGCCCAGGCCAAATCACCTGCCCATCTGTGCTGGGATAACAGCCCTTCCCGCGGGCAGGGAGGGCTGCAGGGTGCCTGAGGAGTGGCAGACAGCAGGCAGATGACAGCACCATGTCTGCCTGGGGCCTGGCCTAGCAGAGGACACCAGTCACCAAGACAGGCAGGTGACAGTCCAGCCTGGGGTGAGGGGCTGGGTGGAGGCTGGACCAGCAGATATTGTCAGACACACACAAATCCCTATGGATGGGACTTGTAAACCAGGAATCACCTAAACAGAGAGCAGGAGCCTCTCTGCACTGCTGCTGTGCCCGGGGGCCCTACACACTGCACAAGATCTCAGGGATGGCAAACTCCAAGCCTGCCTCCTCTCCCATCGCTGCTCTAGGGTTGCAAAGCATCCCAGCTTCCTGGTGGAGCACAGAAGAAAGGCAAGAAGGGGCGCAGAGACAGAGTAAAACATGCACCGACCTCATGGCCCGCAAAGCCAGCTTGTATGCCAGGTCTGCGTCGTGGGGCAGCAGGGCAGAGAACAGGTATTTGGCAAAGGTGTGCATGGGGACGCTCTCACGGTGGATGACTTCTCCCAAGCCGCTGAAGGGACCACCTAGGCATAAGCAGAGGCCGTCAGCCATAAAAAGCACCGCAGGATCTGTAGCTGGGGTTTGTACTACCCCAAAGCTTTGAGGATCTGCTCAGCAGCTGTCTGGTGCATTACTCAAGCTGGATTCAGAGCAAAGGGCTGATCTTTCCTTTTCTAAAAACCTTTTCAGGTCAAAAATCCCTCAGAAACTCAGGCCACGTCTTAGCACCCTTCTTTGTAACCAACTCCGAGGTGGTCTCCCGGAATGTCAGCAACCCCTTGCTTTACCAGATGATGGGGCAAAGCATCCATCCTACAGACTCAGCACCGCACCCACAGAGGAAGAAGCCAGGATGGGGTCAGCCAGGTGTAAACCTTGGAAAGGGCACCCCAGAGATGTTACCAACAGTCAGCTAAGATACAGAAGACAGCTAGATGGACCAAGCCCTCACCTTCCAGCAGCAAGATGCACTGCTTCCGCAGGGTCTGCACCAGCACTGGGTCCAGCTCCAGGTCCTGCAGCCGGGCAATGATCTGCTCCTCATTGCGGCACACTTTGTCCTGGGCATAGAGACCTTCGGGCATCACTCTCTGCTGACCCATCCCCATCAGGGCCACCTCTAAGGCCAGGGACAGGTAGGACTCGCCACTGTCTTGGCTGCCGGTTGCGACGGGCACATGTTGATACACTGGGGGTTTGGAGTCCCCAGCATCTGGAAGAAGGGGCAAGAGATGCAACAGGGTGAGAAGAGCCTTCCTAGGTGGCAGAACCAAGGCAGAGAGAAAAACCTTCCAACTTCAGAAACAAGACACACTTCCGTTGCTGCCTGCCTTTGGTCACCCAGAGATGATGGATAAAAGCTCCCTGCAGGAGATGTGGGCTCCACCCTCCTTCGTGCTCTCACTAGGAGATGCAGGAGACCCAAGACATGTGCAACAGGGTGCATGGCTGACACCAGAGCCTTCCTGTGGGCCAGCACGCCTCAGCCCAGCTCTGCTAAGCTGCTCTCCTGCTCTCCTCTGGCTGCAAACCCCGGGGTTGGGAAAACTCAGGGGCACTAATTATCCCTGTCTGCACTGCAGCTCTGCCCTGGCTGCTCCTGCAAAGGCAGAGAGAGGGGAGATTCAGAGCCCAGGGGTCCTGAGCCCCACACCTGCACCCAGGGTCTGCCTGACAGGCTCAGTTCGGCTGCAGCCACCGGGAAGGGAGCCAGGAGGAGCACTCGGTACCTGAAATTTCAAGGCAATTTTCCTCTTCTAATCTACAAGCTTCGGTCAGGGTGAGAAAGAGGCAGCCGATGGGGTTCAGAGGGTGGCCTACCCAGCCCTCCAAGTTGGTGATGGTTGTTGCTCCTCGCTGCAGCAGCTCTGCAAAAAATGGAACAGAAAGACAGTAAAAATGAGGATGTTAAAGACAGGTTCTGGACCCAGAGGGGTCTCTGAGACCATAGGCCTTTTCTTACCCCATGGCCTGGTACACGGGGACCTCCAGGGTCGACTCAGGATCACAAGGGCAAGAAGCAGCTCAGAGCAGCCACCATGAATGCTGCCACAGTCATCAAAGGGAAGAGCAGGCACCCAACAAAAACAGGTGCCCCTAAGGCCACATAAGATGCAGCAGCTTGTGCTCTGTTCCAGGAGGACACAAGGGACTGTACAGTCCTGAGGTGGGGTCTATAAAGTCAGACCTGCAGCTTACGGACTCGTTTGCAATGGTAGCCTGAATGTTTTGGAAACACAAGCAGAAGTCTCTGGAGATGACAAAGACTCTCAGTGAGTCTTAAAAGCTCCATCTTTTGATTATCTCAAGCTGGCTGAGCTAGCAAGGTCCAGGAGTCACTGACTACCAGCAGCCCTGTAGTAACTGACCCCGGCTCCCTGCCAACTGCAATTGCAAAAGGAGAAATGCTGGGTTTGCCTCCTGGTACAATTTACTCAGTGAATGCAAGGTGGATGTAGCACACACAACCAGTTACTGCAGCTCTGCAGACGAGCAGCTCCTTTTTAATGCAATTATCACTTGCCTGTGCAATCCTTACAGGCAACCAGGCACAGTGATAGTGGGAACAAGAACATCCATGCTCCAGCAGCCTGAATAAAGCACATGGGCACACCCGTGTCCTTAGCATGTGGGTACCAATGCAGTTTGGCTCAAGCAACCAGATGGACCAGTTTGTCTTTCTAGGGTGTGAATAATCCCATACAGCTCTGCCTACCATCAGCCTCTGCCACTCTGGATGAGGCAGCACTACCCTCTGAGGCAGAGAAGACTTTCTCAACCAGCTGGTACACCCCAGCCAGACCTCATGAGACACTTCTCCCATAGGTCTACTCATACCTTTCTTCTGATGCTTATATATTTCTAGCTGCCTTTGCTGCTGTAGTCGCAGGGTATTGATTATAGCAACGGTTAGTCGGAGAGCTTCTCTGGGATAGCCGTGGGAGCGCAGGGCATCAACCCGAGCGCAGGCGGTCGGGACGTGTTCTGCAAGGCAAGGACAAACATAGGGGCATGGCTGAGCCAGACAAGCACAGAAATTCACGGGATGGTACTGATGGAGGGAGAGAACCCGACAGCATCAGGCTTCAGGGCATTTTCTTCTACTGATCTTCCCCACGCCCCAGCTAAACTCCTGCTCCCTGTGTTGAATTCATCCCTTTCTCCCCGCTCCTGGCAGAGATGCCTACCAGGAACACTAACGGGACTCCTACCATGTTCAACCCACAGCAGCCACGTCAGTACCTAAATCCCCACCTCCACAAACCTTATCTAATGGAAGCATTTCCAACACACCATTGCTGCAATACGGCAGCTCCCAACACAGGCTTTTACAACTCTGCCACTCATTTCTCCTAAAATCTGCACAGCTTACAGTAATTCCTCTCATTGCTATGCACCTAAAAACTTCTTGGCATCTCGTCCAACACCTTTCCCTACTCTCATGGCACAGTTGACAAGTGGGGTGAGGCTGTGCATCTAGCACTGCGCTGGGGGCACTGGCAGATTTGGGGTAATGTTTTGAACTGCTTCCTTAATGCCTCTGTGGAGCGAGCTCTGCAGAAACCCCATCTCCTCTGCAGCTCTCCTACCTGTTTTTTTATTATTAGGAACAGTTGCATGAACACACTCCTCCCCGCCCCAGGACTCACAGTTGCTTAGGAATTCATCTGCTCCTGCTGCTCATTGCTCACCTGAAATCACAAGCAACTGTGGAGAGGATTATGACTGAGTGAGAAATTAGCAGGAGCAGATGACATGACATGCCGCCTAACAGGCAGCGAAAATCCCATTTTCTTGCAAAATGTCCTACCGAGGCAGGGGGTGGGGTGGGGGGGGAAGGCAAACACAGAAGATCTAAAATTATGGTAGAGGAATAATTTCTATTCCTGAAAGAGCTCAGAAAGCTTTGGAAATGCAGACAACCACCTCCACAAGTGGTGTTTCCACATCCCAAAGGTCACTCGCAAGGAATACACAAGTTTCAGAACAAAATCATCTGTAAAAGAGCTTCTTGTTGCTCCCTCTATTCATTTGCTAAATGGATGAAATATTCAGCTTCTCACTGAATTCATCACTAGAAGTTGCTGACAAATCACACTCCTCTCCCAGCACTGAGTCCCTGATGGGGTGCCACGAAAGCAAAAGCACAAAATCCAAAAATCACAGCAAATAAATCAGAAAAATAACATGCACCAACCAGCTGGGCTAAAGGGCTCATCAGAACCCAGATTATGCTAGGGGCAGGGGAGCTGTGGCCACTGTGTCCCTGCTAGATGGAGTCCAGGGCAGCACTAACCCACCACCGCTGCCGGAGGCTGCGTGAGGAGGAGACCTGCTGCCTGCAGCAGCTACGCAAAACTCTTCCCAGAGTGGAAATGTCCTCTCCTGCTCCAGCTAAGCTAGCAGAAGTGTACCATCAGCCTTCAGATGGGCCCTTTATAACTGATCTCCTGGCCTTAACAGCAGCTTAGGGCCTGCTGCTCCACATCTCTGAATGACTTTAAATATTTTCTTCCCATTTGGCTGGGTGACGGCAGACCCTGGCTCCTGGACTGGACACCAATGCAGTGCTGGGTTTTGACCTGTTCCATGTCCCTACATTCACCTCTTGGGCTGTAGGGGTGAGACATCCACCTTCCTGGAGGTGGGGGGGCATGTGTCTCCCATATTCCCATCCCAGACACGTAGCTGTTAAGGGTCTGCAGACCTGCCCAGGGTTATGACTTTGCAGTAGAGAAGCTGTGTGGCATGAGGTGCGTGGACTAAAGGTCTACAACACAGCAGCGTACTGGGTTTGACTCATCCAGTATGCCTTAAGTTCACACAAGACTTAATTGTATTGTCTGCTAATTGCCTTTAAGGGAAGACTAAAGAGAGGGGGACAGCAGGGAAGAAAAAACCCAGAGGATACAGCTGTGCTCCCCAGTCAGCTTTCAAGTGTTCCGTCCCACTGTACTAGGAACAGTGACAGCTTGCACTGAGGACAGCTAAACACTGGTGCGATGAAAGAGGACATGATGAGCCTGGTCCAAGCTGCCCAAGGGGAACCCAGACTGTGAAGATGTGGGGCTTGCTGTAAGGACTGTGGCTGGGGTGTGGGAGGACATTGAGTTCTCCTTGCCCTACTCCTCAGGTTGAGCACCACGGAGGCAATTTCACTCTAGGATGCAGAAGCTTGCAAGGACCCAGGGTAGCAAAGCTTCTTTGATGCTTTGGGTGGCTCTTCTCCGCTAGCAACCCCACTCACCCAGGCCATGAGAGGGGCTGCTGGTTCGGATGCTCACCTAGCCACAGCGGCTGCCCCTGGGAGTTGAAGAGGAGGCTCTCGCCCTCCCGCTGGTATGAGGGAGACACGTAGAAGTCACTGCTAATGATGCGCTGCAGGTGGCTGTCCTGCCAGTGGAGGTCACAGCCCTCGATCGCCCGGGTGAATACGGTTCGTCTGGGCCTGGCCAGCGAGTCTGCAAAGAGAACAACCATCAGTGCCTTGGTGGGGCATGGGCAGCCTGTTCCTGCCCCCAGCCACGAGCTCCCTGGACAGAGCAATGTCTTTACAATGTGAACAAAGCCCCAGCTGGTCCCACTCCAGCTGTTTCTGACTGAACAGGGGCTCTGGCTCCTGAGCTACAGCAGTCGGCCTTTAGGTAACTCTGCTGCCCGTCCCACCTCTGATGGCAACTGCCATCTCCTTAGACAGCACTGCTAAGCAACTTGCTGGAATGACTGACTGCCTTGGCCAGAGAGGTGAGAGGAGGCAGGGACTACCCATCCATTAGCTTTCTGATGATAATCCACTGCCACATATGAGGCTGATACCTTGAAACGTGGCAGTGTGTTCCTACCCGTGACGCTCAGCATCACCGACATTACCGACAGGGTAAGGGCTGGCCTTCCTCAGCTTTACTGTCCCACAAGCACCACCAGCTCTCCTCTTCTGCTCCAAAGCAAAGTCCTGGCTTCACTGAACCACAGCTGCTTACACCAGCAGCACCTGAAGCCGTGAAGGGAACCGCTCGAGTGTGTCTCATCTGCCTCTGGGTGATGAGGGGAACCACTGCCTTTCAGCAACCTCTGCGGGCTGCGCGAGAGGGCTGGAAGCGGGGAGAGAGCATCACCAGAGACCTCACTGCTGCTCTGCAGCAGATGTCTGTGCTCCTCTTCAGAGCTGCTCTGTAACTTCAATAACATTTCTGAAGCTATCAAATGCTGTATGAGCATTTCACTCTATCCAGACAGATCAGACAAGTGGTTTGTCGGGAGGAAAAGGCCTGTCTGGAGCAATCCTGCTATCGCTCCAGCCATGCCAGATCACGAGGGCCAAACACAGCTGGCAGGCGGCAGAACAGGAAGCCCCAAAGGGGATGCAACACTGAACGTCAGGTCCTGCAACCCGCAGGACGGGCCGACTTAAATGCGTTCAAGGGTGGAAAACAAAAGGCATTGCTCAAAGCTGATCCAAGGAGGCTGGATAAACATGCTCCGGAAACGATGGCAACAAGCAATTAGCCTGAATGCTGCAGGCACCCCGAGGTGGAGAGAAATTAAACAGGTGTTTGTACGTAGAGAACAATGCTGCTCACTTTACTAGGGAGGATTTCAGGAATCAGCTGTTCTCCTTCAGTAATAAAAAGAGGCTGGCAACAGTCTGCAGCGGTATTTGCGTATGCACAAACACTAACTCCAGGACACCTCCAGATCCATGCTGCTTTCAGACCCCTGGCTTGGAGAGGCAAGAGCATGGGGACGAGGGGACACCCCCAGCGTGCACTTCATAAACTCCCCTGCTCAGCCCCAACAACCTGCCCCAAACACTGGAGCGAATCCTCGGCAGAGCCGGGAACACCAGCGGGGAGTCCCGGGGCTGGCACAGGACATGGAGCATGGCCAGGTTTAAATTCAGCTGCTCCCCAAGGATGCGCACGGGGGAGGCACAGCGAGCAGCCAGGGCGTGCGGTCCTGACCGTGGCTGGGGTGGGTTGGCAGGACGGCCACACTCCCGAATTGCTGCTGAGGGAGTAATCCCACCCAGAAGAGTGACATCTCCCCCCCGGCATGGCTGCTGTCCCCCTCTCCTCTTCCCACGTTGGCCACGCTTAATACACAAAGGGCAGTTCCAGGGCAGCAGATGGAGGCACGGTAAGAGCAGCAACTTTCAATTAATGCCTATCTACTTCAGGCAAAAGCGGGGAAAGTGCTTAAATATAAAGGGATCAAATGCTTTGTCAGGGGTTGAGAAAATATTTTAGCACAAAGGAACAACCCCATAACTAGATCGCTTGTTTGTGTTCTGCACTTGAACTGCGTTTAATATTCCTGGCTAATGACTTATCTACCACCTGAATCAAAGCCCATAAGCAAGGCTCAAGGGCTGGGAAACGGGCTTGACACCATCTCCATCTCCTCACTCTCACAGCCAGGGCTTCCGAGCTCAGCTCCGCTCTGATTCAAGCAGCACCAATTTTCTGTAAAACTCCATACCCAAACCTACGCAGTCTGCAGGGGTCTAAACTCCCCCAAGGTCAAGCTGCTTTAAAATGGCATCTAGTTTGATGTTCAAAATACAGGTGACTTCACCCAAGATGTAGCAGAGCCAAAAATTTCCACGTGTATCCAAAACCAGAGGCTGTGAAGCAGAAAGTTTTGTATTCCTGTGACTCCCAGAGACATCACCAGCAGGTGAACTGAGGTCTCTCCACTTTGGTGCGAGTTTTGACCCAGATGCAACCCCTGTGGCCATCGGCTGGACTTCCACTCCCTGCCCAGACTCACCTTGGCTGTGACCGGAGCTCTGCGTAAGCGCGTTGGTGATGTTGGGAAGCTCATTACCGTAATTGCCGTCTTCCAGGGGACAGACGTCCATCTCGCCCCACTTGCGCAGCTGCCGGAGCCAGCAGGATTTCTCTTCCAGCTTGCAGTGTGGGTTTAACACCACGCACACCCACAGCGCCCCTAAACAAAGCCAAGAAATCAAGGAGGTGTCACCACCATACCCGCGGGGCAAAGCTCTTCTGCTGCCACGCTCATCCTGAGAGCCTGCAAGGTTTCATCGGCGTTGGTAAACTCATTTCAGCATAATGCACAGACCCAGGAGGGGGATTTAGACAGCTTTTAAATAAAAGTAAAACTCCTCTGTAATGAAGCTAAATTATAATCTCATGAGATGGGGGACAGTGGGGAGGAGGGAAGGAGAGAGCGGCTGTGTACGAATTTGTGAGTGCTTCTGTCTGCCAGGACAAATCTAGTGTTTGAACTACACATCAAAGCATGCTTAAAAACACCCTGGCAAGCTGCAGAGTCTGTATCTCCAAAGACTAACCTGATTTTGATCCTACCCACGTTCCAAGTGCTTTAAAGCCCACTCCGAATGCTATTTCATCTGCCATTGTTCTTCAGGCCATTTGCATTCTACTATTTAAAAAGGAGATTTGGTGTATTTTCTTCCCTTTTTTTTTTTTTTCTTCCTTTTTCTCTTTTTAATCCCCAGTAGCCCCCAGCCTGCAGAGGAACCTGGAGCCTGGCTTGATGTCTCGCAGGCAAGACCCCCCCCAAGGCGTGAGCCCTCCAGATCTCCCAAGCAGAGGTGCCCATCAGTAGGACGCCCATGCTGACACACTCTGGGACAGCCGTGGGATCTCACAGGCCTGACGGTGCTGTCCTGCTGCGTGAGAGGCCAAACCAGGCCCAAGGACATCTGTCATCATCAAGATCCTTTCATAAGACAGGGCTGACACTGGTGCTGCTCACCCAGCCTTGCTGACCCTTCTGAGTCACCCACTGCTCTGAAAGGGCCTGCAACAACCCAGGTAAATGGAGAACCATGAATTCTCCTTTGGCTAATTGCATTTCTGCCCAAATTTCCCTGCAAGGCTGCCAGGATACAGCATGTCCCCTCCCTTGTGCCTGCTCCATGGGGTGGGATGGCAGCGTGCTGGCACAGCTATGGTGTGTGGTGTCCCTGGGGAGCCCCTCAGGCTGAGCAGCCTGAGTTGCTCCTCTCTCTGCCAGTATCAGATCCTGCCATGCATGCAGGACAGCTCAGCCTCCTGCAGAAACACCCTCTGCTGCCTCTCCAACATGGGCCCAGCAGAGACCTGGAGCACCTTCCTCCTCCCCATCCATCCAGTTGCTCTCCTCACCTCTCCATCACTCCCAAGAGCCAAAGTTCCCATCCCAAAGTGCCAGCCAGCGGCAGGACATCACCCAACAGGGCTCTGCTGCACGGCGAGCGCCCAAACCACCTCCCTCACTTGCTGTGTTTTGCGTGGCAGCTCCTCAGCTGCACAGCCACACAGTCGAGCCAAACAGCACCCAGCGAGGCTGCGACTCTTGACACAGGCAGCTGGAGCAGCCGGTCCCTTTTCCAGGAAGCACGAGGCAAAACCAGGCTGAGCAGTGATATTCTGGCTCGGGCTCCACTCCAGCGTCTCCCTGCTCCTCTGGGTTATAGCTGGGCTTTGGTCATGCTTTTGGGGTGCATCTCCTGGGACCTGTCCTCTGCCAGGTGGGATCTGTGGACATGTTTGGTTCAAATCATTAATAAGGCGTGGAAGCTGTGCATGTCCAGCTCCTCAGAGCAGCCTGGCTCGGCAGGACAGACGTCATGGCGTCACAACGCAGATGGTGGCAGCAGCATCGCATCCAGGAACAGGCACGAGAAAGGCAACTGCAGGCACTGAAGATCAGCAAATATTCAAAGCAGTGCTTGTCTGGTCCAGCTCCATCCACGTCTCAGCTCCACCACTCCCACAAAACCCCGCCAAAACCCTGCTCCTTTCTGATGAACAGGCAGGAATAAGACTTGAGTTGCAACATCAGTGATTAATGCGTGTGCAAGAGAAGAGCTATCTCCTTAGGGACTTTCAGGGCCCATCTCTCCCATAGCATGTCTATGTCACTCACTCCCAGGCTCCATGGGGGTTGCATGGACACAGCATCTTTTGAAAAATCAGGTCTCGGCTCCAGAAAATGAGTCTTCCTTAAGGCTCTGGTTATTGTCCCTCACCTGAGCAGGGAGCCCTGTCTGCTGCCACCGCAAGGGCATAAAACTCCCCACCTCCTCAGGTGCTCACAAGCTAAGCCCTGAGCTAGGCTCCTAGCGATGGGCATCCCCAGGCTCCAACTGGTTTTGGGCATCCCCTTCCCACCCACGCTCTGGCACATTGTCATTGCCCCTCTTCCCCTGTTCTGGGGCTGCTTGTGCAAAAAGCAGCCTCCAGCAATTTCAGCTCACGCCTCTGATGGTGCACAGAGTGGCTGGGCTGGCAGGCGGTAACAAAGCTTGGTGCTCCGGCTCCACTGTCCCCAGGAATGGGATGTGCCTGCTGGATTTTTGGCTCCCACAGCTCAGCTCATGACTTTGCAGCCTATTTTTGGGAGCCCTCCGAGGCATCCTTTGCCTGCCAAAATATACTGTGCCCCTGGGCTCTCCTGAAGAAGGGAAGATGTGATGGGGAGGTGGGGGCAAGGAGGGAAGAGGAATTTACATCTGTCTCAGCCCCGATAGTTATCTGGGAGATGGAAAAGAGGGGTTTTCTGAGCCCTATGGTCAAGTGACATCAGCTGACGGCACAAGTGACTCCTGAGCCTAAACGCCATGCCGGGTCAGACTCCCTGTCTGTTCACATGCTGCAGAAACCTTCATCTGAACTTTCTGATAGCAGGAGGTTAAGCGGGGAACAAAGCAGCAGATCACGATTAAGCTAAGCCTCTAAACAAAAATGCTTTTTGATGATGGGGTTGGGGGCGGGGGTGGGTGGGCAATGTTAGAGCCTTCCCAGCCCAGTGGTCCTGGTTGCTGGCCCCAGAGAGGACAGGCACTCCGATCCCGCGCCCAAGTTTCCAAACCATCAAAGAAATTCTCCCATTTCCCACAGGGTCGCCCCCCAGCTTAATCTGCTGAAATTCCCCACTGTAAACAAGTGGCTGAGATAAATAAACCCGTCTCCAGGCAGATTAAGGTCAGGCTGCACTTCAGCTGGTTTTTCGTCTATTTTTTGTAATTAGGCTTTAATCGTAAGTACTAATGCGCCAGGGCAAATACTCCCACGCCGCAGAGCTCTCCATCCAGCAGGTCTTTCCTTTGGGTCCCCAGCAGACGGGGCAATAGATGTTCAGTTGGCAGCACATGCGCAAGTAAACGATGCTGTTTTAATTTTAATTTTTTTTTTTTAAAACTCTGAAATCCTGCAAAATCCTTCACATTTTCCCCAGCATAAATCCACAATCTTCTTTAAGGCTGATCTTCTTCCAATCCCACGCAAGTCTGTGATGCAGTCTTTGCTAAAATCGATGATTAATTATTAAACACGTGCCCAAAATAATTTCCGCAAGGCCCATTTTTCTCTTCCATGTGGCAACGGAACGTGGTCTGTGCCGGGGCTTCCCACGGCAGCTGGCAACAGGTCCCTCATCCCCCGTTTCAGCAGCAGCGGTAGCACCAGGCAGCTTTGGTATCTGCAGCCCACAGGTAGTCGGACAATGTGCCTTCAACAGCCCTGCACACCCCAGCTTCCACTACCACCCAGTGATGGTTTGGGACATCTCTCCGCGTTGCTGGTGTTTGTTACTGGTGAACACCAGCTCACTGCAGCTCTGGTCCCTCTGTACCTCTACCCTTCCTTCAGAGGGATGCTCTGTTCCTATAGCAAACGCTGCCCAAAGCCAAATCCAAAAGGCTTCTGTAAGCCAGGGGGAATAATCCCTGCTTTGAGTACAGTCCATGCCCATCCTGCCCTGGAGCCGCTTCTTGGACCATCACCATGTCCCCTGCAGGGGCTCCTCTTCAGTGTGGAGATGCACAGACCCTCCTGCGTGACGTGCCTATGCCAGGCGAGCCGCTTGCTGTGACGTGCATTGGCTGGCACCACGCTTCACCTGCTGTCACACTGATCCAGCCTTAGCGGGGCCCTGACAGTCCCTAGCCACCTTGCCATCTGCTGATGGGGACGTGCTGTCACCTCCTCCCACTCTGCCGACCAAAACTATGCACACCAACCTGGTCCTTGCATGGTTAAATCAGGACTGAAACCCAACCACTCCTGCCTTGTGTGTGCTGGAAGGGAGGGAGGGCTCTCAGCTTGAATATAGCTGGTTTGAAATCTGGCCAAACAATCTGTAATTCTGGGCAAATTCCTTCCTGTGTCCAGGCCTGCCCAGACACCCACCCATCCACGTTTCACCTATGTGTTTGCTTTCTTCCATGTGGAAATTCTGGCTTGGTGGATTTGGCCACCTCTCCAGGATCCTTGCATATCCAACCATCTAGCTGCAGCATCCCAAAATCCTGGAAATAGCTTCTTGGCAAGCAAGCACAGATGAGCTCTCCAGAGCTGGCATGTGTATTTCCATCCAGGGAACTTCACACAGAAGCAAGACATCCCACCCCTGCCTAGCCCTTGTCTGCGCAGTCTCACCAGGCTCTCTGCTCTCACAGCTAAGTCTGCATTCGTTGGGCACTTGGTAAGAGGGTCTGTGATCCCAACTGCAGTCTCAGGTGCTCCAGAACCTGGACCACCCTCATCCTTCTGCCAGCTCTACAACATCCCTCTGGTCCCAGCCCATGAGCCCTTGCCCTCACACAGCATCTCCTACCAGCAGGCTGCAGAGCTCAAATTCACTTGTAAAACTATGGCATAAGTCAAACTATTCACTCAAGATCCAGATGTCCAGGAGAGCCTAGAACTTCTGGGTTAACTCCACCACACAACCAACCTCCCTGGGCTCACGTCATCTAAATGTTTTATTCTAATGATATTACGGTGTCAGCCAGCTGAGCTGATGTCTAAGGTGCTTAGCTAGAATTACCCAGAACTGCATTTCCCTTAAAGCCAGGCTCTGCACTGGCCATCCTGCCCCCCTCACCCTGGAAACGTGCACCAGAGCAGGTAGAAATGTGTTAGATGGGATGAGATTTGAGAGCTGCCTCTCCCTGTTCAGATCACGGCTCCTCCGGGAACAGCACTCCCACGTCCAGGCTGCATCCAGCCCCAGGGGCTCAGCAGCCCCCATGTCCTCCCTCACAAAGGCTTTGGGGCAGCACGCTGAAGACCAGGCTGCTGCAAGTATGGGACCAGCCACCATCATGCACACCCATCACCCTTGACCCCTTCACAGGAGAGGGGCTGGTTTAAGGTGTTGGAACTGTGTCGTTTGGGCCTGATCCAGCTGTCCCACCAGGATTTTCCCAGCAGGGGATACAGTAAGCTCCTGGCATCTCTCAGGGCCTCTTCCCCCCAGAAAGAGGCCCAAAGGACTCTGGAACAACATCTGCTGGCCCAGCGGTGCAGGCAACCCTGCTGCTGCTGTCTGCAAGGCAGTGACCCTTACCCAGCTCATCCCAGAGCTGCCGGCACTTCTCCGTTATGCCCGTTCCCTGCTGCCTCCAGAGGGAGAGCCGAGGGTCGGCCATGAACTGCTCTGTTATCAATGTCAGCATCCTGGCCCCGTTGGAGTCCCTCATGCGCAGCATCTCCCGGACCTGGAAAGGAGAGAGAGAAAGTCTTTAGCAAGACAAACCATGGTCCTTCCGAGATGCTTAAGGCCTAGCTGGTAACCCACAGCTCCCTGTCTGGGGGTCCAGACTGTAAACATATACATATATATACATATGTGTGTGTGTGTGTGTGTAACATATAGTCATGCGTTATAACACTCATACAAAGTCTGTGAAGGGGCTGGTTGGAGTCCAACTGAGTAGCAGCCACCGCCTAGCTGTGAAGAGGACCAAGAATTTAACAACATGAACACAAGGCCCTTCTGCAAAGAAAGAGAAGGGACCGTAGGCTGGTGCCATCTCCCCATGGTCTTGGTAGGCTCTGCAGGGTTGGCCTTCACCTCCCTGTGCTGATGGGGAGACGGGGGAAAGCCCTCCCTTGTGCAGGGATCACGGCAATCCCATCGTGTGGGAGGAAGGGACCTGCCAGGAGAGTGGGTGAGACAACCCAGGCCTGACCCAGAGCCTGGATTACAACCGCCTGCTCCGTGACCGGGCGAGAAGGCACTGGAGCAGAGATTCCCAGCTGTGACAGGCACCCTGCCAGGGCAGCCGGCGAGCTGCCGGCTACGTGACACACCAAGCGAAGAGGGGAGAGAGCAGCCGGCTCCTCCTCACCTTGGCAAACATGGAGTTGAGCTGCTTCCCCGAGCCGTAGTACCCTCCCTGAGATAGGAACATCTTCACCTGCTCTCGGACCTGTTCTTCATCCAAGTGCCAGCAGTTCTCGTCATCGATGCTGGCCCCAGCAGTGGGGTCAGGAGCGCCTGGGGGTGTGGGAAAGGAGAAGAAAAGAGACAAGTGTGTTTTAGCAGCAAGGTCTGCAGTCCCACCAACAAGAAATGGACCTACCTCTATCTTATGCGGACCCACCTCTGTTCTGCTAGCTCAGGCAAGGCAAAACCAACCAGGTTTCCAGGCAGTGAGCCCCAGCTGGCAGTGTTATGCTCTCCCTCCACAGCAGTGGCAGCAGGGGAAGCGATCCCGACCACAGGGCTAATGCCTAGCCCCTCTCCCTCTGCGCCCCATGTGAAGTGAGGCCAAGGAAGAGCAGGGACCTTCCTTCCTTCAAAGCCCTGGGGGCACAGGCAGTGCAGCTGCAGAGCCTGGGGTGCTCCCCAGCTCCAGGGATCGCCTGGGGTGCTCCTCCTCCTGCTCCACATCACCCATTTGTTTAAGCATCAATAAAGCTCCAATTCCTGCAAGCCCTTCCTCACATTAGGAACAGTCTAACAAAGGTACCACTGCATCAGGGCTCCAGAGCCCCGGGTTAAACACCTGATCCCACCTCTCATTTGCTTTGGGACAGGGGAAAAGTCCCTCTGCATCAGTGTACCTGCCAGGGAGAGACCCTCCGCTGGAAAGAGCAAAGGATCAATAGTCCTTCAAAGAGCAAACTGTGACCACAGCAGGGCCTTTGGCAGGCACACGTGTGTGTTCACAGGCTGTATTTCATCTTCCAGAGAACAAAAAAAAGACAAAAAAACCCACAGGTGCTTTAAACAACAGCTTGAATCCACCTCCCCTTGTTTTGTCCCCTTCAATTCCCATTTTTCCCCAAGTGCTGCCCTACCTCCCAGCAATGCCCCAGCTTCCCAGGCTTACTGGGCAGGCAGCAGCACGACTCCAGCAAGCAGCCAGGAGCACAAAAGGGAACAGAAACTCAGCTTTTCTGCTCCCCGCTTTTGAGTCCTGCTCTGCAGAAACTCTTCAGGGAACACCAGTGCCAAGGAGGGCCTGGCACTCCACTTTGGTTTGCTTCTCCCATCTCGTCTCCCTCTTGAGCAAGGAAGAGGCTCAGCAGGGGAAGAGCAAGGTGCTGCACGGACAGCCAAGGGATGCTGTAGCTGACATGTTCCCAATTAAATCTTAATGATGTCTTCCCCACTTGACTGGGAACTGGTTGGTGAGCAGACATCGCTTTCATGCAGAGACAACCCGGGATGCTGTGCACAGCCCAGCCCCATGTACTGCTGAGCCAGGAACTCAAGTGCAATTCATGAAAATCAAGCCCCAGGATGCATGCTCAGCAGGGCAACTGTCTCTTCTTGGCTTGTAAGTGAGAGGACGTCAACCCAAGGGGTTGTGCTCCTCTGGCAAAGGCTGAGAATGCTCCTGACCCGGTAAGATACAGCCATTTGTATTTGATGTCCTTTACAAAATTCCTTTAATTTCTGCTAACAGTCACTGCCCAAGAGTGGCTCCAGCAAGCTCTAGGTGCAGTCTGCACCATGTTGAAGGGCCAGGATGCTGCTGCTCCCTCTGCAGAATGATTTATCATTGACAGAACCACGTAATTGGGACAGGAGCTGAAGCAGCAGAAAGGAAATCACGGCCCCTGGATGAGCACAAGGACTTTCGCCTACAGCCCTGCGCATCCCCTGATGCCACTTCCCTGCCACCAGTGGCCAAACCCCACCATAAGCCACGAGGGACCACCACACCAGGGACAGTCCATCCTGGCCTGTCAGCTTTTCAGTGCCTTTTCCTTCCCTCCCCCAACCCGGTCCTTATCTTGCAGATAAAGAGCAGACAAGCCAGCGATTATCCCCTATCAGGAACCAATGACTAATCTGTCTACCACCAGCGCTTATCCAGACCCATCTCCGAGGTATCCCAGACGCTCACACTCATAATATCCTCCTCGCCACTAACCCGCCCACTGCTCCCAGCTGCAGCTCCCCAGACTCGGCCAGGTCATCTCAGCTGCCTCTATAGGGTCACCTGCCTGCATCTAAAGGGACCAGGAGGGCGTGGATGCTTCAGGTGACCCATCCCACCGAAGGTCAGCTCATCCTTGGTCCCTCACTGAGGTCACTGCGACAGATGAAGGTGGAGGTGTTAGCAAGATGCAAAAGGTGGATGCATTTTCTGAGGTTCCCGGGGCTACCCTCAGTGCTCGCTGCTCACACATAGCATTAGCAACGGAAAGCCCAAGCAGCGAGGAAAGCGTGCAGGAAGCTAAATAAAACCTCCTCCTCCCACGCAACACATTGAGCACTTCGCACGTTGGGGTTCAGGCTGCAGCCAAATTAGTAACGCACCTCCCGCGCCTCCAAATAAAACCCAAATTTGCTTGTAAATGTATTTTGCTCTCCTATAAAAGATTCAGAGAGAGGGTTGTAATAGCAGATTCCCACACGTGCAACACAACCCGACAGATAACGGGCTGCCCAATTACGCCCGGGAGCTGGATAAACATTTAAGAGCAAACAATGGGATTTGTGCTGGGTTTAAATATTAATGGCAGGATTTGTCCACTTCCCCTTGCCAATGTTCACACCGTGGGGGCTTCGGCAGCGGCACGCCGTGACGCAGCCGATGAGTGATTCCATGTCTCGGCTCCAAAGGAGCAGGGAACGGCATGTAAAACAGCCTGGCGCCTGCGTAACACATTTCTCATATAGCAGCATTCCTGCTCCAAAGAGCCCTGTTTCAGATGTGCTGGATCTTGGTCCTGCCGGATTCAGATTTAAGGAAACACCACTGCACATCTTGAGTGGAAAGTGTTTGACCAGCCCATTTACACTGGCTGTAGAAACAGAGATAAAAAGGCAATCCATCACACTCCAAGCAGGACCCCCCCTCGCTGCGGGCTCGGGGTTTAACTGCTTAAGAGCCAAGTGAGACTTCCCCAGGCCGATACAAAGACTGAGAAAGAAGGACTGAAAAAATCTATGAATTAGAAAACAGTGAAGCCAGGCATGGAAAATTCAGTGCCTTGCTCAGAAATTAGCTGCCCAACACAAAGAAAACAAAAGGCACTCCTGGACTGGAAAGCAGCAGGTTTGCAGGGCTGAGGAGGTGGTCGCACCTCGTGGGTCATGCCAAGGCATCGGCGCATCCCGAACCCAAGCTCCTGAACCCAGGAAGGGGAGATACATCCACCAGGCGGCATGGGAAGCACTCCCAGCCCGTCTCATCCAGAGCAGGAGTGGAAACACAAAGAAAAAGGGATAATTATTATTTTTAACCAGTGCCTGGAGCTGATAAACGGATGGTAAAAGCAACCCAGGGATGCAGGTGGCTGCCCTGGCATCTCCCTCACAGCTGTCTCGGCCAACTGTGCCCAGCACCCACTGGTGGCTCAGGGTCTGGCTGTGCTGGCCCAGGGGCTGGCGGTGCTGGGGAGAGCTCTGCCAGCCAGCCGAGCCAGAGCCGCCCGGAGCAGGGCTGGCCGTCGTGGCAGAGCTTCACAAGGGACATCTCATGACTGCACGTGGTGGCGTTGCCGAATGCCTCCGGGCTGCCTCTCCTGCGGCCAGAGAGAAAACAGACGTGAAGGAACGGCTCAGGGCAGGGGGTGGGGAGGACAGAGACAAATAAACAAACAGCAGAAAACCTCAGAGAGAAAATAACCAGGCACCAGAAAGGAAATGAACTCTAACGAGGGATTAAAAATAGCAGCAAAGCGAGGAGTCAATCTCCGCCAAGGCTCCCAGTTCGTTTTCAAGGGGAGGCAGGTTGGATGGAGCCTCCAGGGCAGCCTGAAGATTCACACCCATCTGACAGTGGTGGGGCAAGTGAAGCCAAACTGGCTTCCAGTATGGTGCTGGGAGATCTCTGGTTTAGCTGGTACCAGCACCGGGTCCAGCTGTCTTTGGAAGCTGCTTGTCAAGCACCACACGTGCTCTGAGGTCATTCAACCACCCCGGTGGCTCTGCAAGACAAAGGGGAAGAGCCGCCGGTGGAGACTTTCTCTCGAGCACTCAGGTGTGTTATTTTCCCTTAAGTTCAGCTCAGCAACCAGGAACACGAATCCCTTGGAGACCTGACCTTCTCCTCCTCCCCAGTGGGAAGGCAGAATTTCAAATGATTTACCAGTACTGCCCTCCAGATGCTGTCGTGGGATGACCTCAAAGTTAAAGACCGCCTGAGGACTCCTCAACCATTAGCCCTGGCTCAGTGTGACAGGACAAGCAGGCAGGGACTTCCCGCATGGCCGACCTGGCAGCTGACTTGCTGTGCACATGGAGCAAGATGGGCCATCAGGTGAAGGACAGTACTAGTACCAGCTCACGAGTTTAAGGAAGGGCTCAAGGTGGTCAAGAACACATCTGAGATGAATGTGAAAATATGAGGCAGATTGCTCCTTAGGCTTTTGCATAAGCAGATGTGGTTTTCCCACACCAAAGCCTGAGGAACCATTCACTCTAAGAGCGTTCTGAAGGTCCTCTCCTCCAAGGAAGCTCCCGAAACCTTGCAGGACCACACAGGCCCCTCGGTGATTCACACTGACTCTCCGCCGGCTTGTCCTCAGAGGGAGCTGCCCTGCGCTCTGAGACAGCAGAGGTTTTGTGGCTTTTCCCACTTCTGGCTAAGAAGAGCATCCCAAGCCTTTCCATGGCATCAGCTGTGCACCACAGACACTGTGTCACCCACTGGCATTTCCGTGGGGTGGACAGACCGCCCTGACGATGTCTCCTGGCCTCAGGGCAGCAGCTCTCGCCAACGTGCCTGAGTGCTGCTCGGGCAGGGTGAGTTACTGAGCTGCAAGCACCGGGCCTGCCAAAACCTCCTTCTCCTTACGCAAGGAACGGAGAGACTTTGCCAATAAGGCACGAAGGACACCTCTAAGCCCCAGATCTTCTGGGTCCACAGGCACTGTCAGTCCTCAGAGCTACCTTTCCTGTCATTAAGCTTCTAATTACAGATTTTAATGACCACCGCCTCTGGCCTTGCAGTGGTTTCCATCAGCCTCCAATCCTCCCTCGGCCACAGACTGCTTTTGCCCTCAGGAAGAATCCAACATTTGCCCCCAAAGCCCAGACATCCTGATCAGGCTCAAAGGATGTATCTGAGACAGCAGCTTTCCCTCTATATAACCCACACTGATCCTGTCTTCCTCTTAAAATAAATTCGTATCACTCCCTACAAGCACACACCAAAACACAAGAGGAGAGGAATGCCACTTCCCAAGTCTGTGGGATGGCTTGGACCCTGCACACCCGCTGCTGCTGGGTGTTGGATCCACACTGTGTGAGCAGGAAACCCAGCGCTGCTGTCAGGACTCATAGGTGCTTCTGAGTTCCCCCTCCTCCACACGGCTTGCTTTTGTCCCTGAAATCTCCCACTCCGCCTACAATTCCCATTTCAGCCCTTTTTCACAGCCTTGCCCTCTCCAATACCTCCTGGCCCTTTCTGCAATACTTTACTGTACCAAAGCAATCGCTCATTGTTGCTCATTTGCCCCTCAGAGGGACTTACTCTTCCCATGTTTCATGGTGGCAGAACATGGATCCCACACTGGCAAAGCGGCACCTATTCCAGCACGTCCAACCATGGCTGGTGGCCCTGAGCCACGTCCTCAGCTTGCATTTCCCCCAAGCCAGGCTGGCCCCACTGCAAACCAACGTGAGCCCTGGGCTGATGCTCTTGAAGAGCAGGGTGCCAAGGTGGCCACCACCAGACACTCCTCGCTCCATTGGAGGCCTGGCTGTTGGATCCAAGCTCTCCAGCTGCAGGTCCTGGCTGCCCACAGCAGCCACCCCACCAGGAAAGGCCAAGCAAGTCACATTAGCTGGTGCAATGACAACCTTGCAGCCTTGCTCCGTGCTGGACAGTCATGCCGCTAACTTTGTCCCCAAGCAGGAACACACTTGGGGAGCGGACCCAGCAGCAGTGAAACCCACCCCTGTCTCCTCGCTCCAGCTGCCGCTTAGATGCCGAGTGTGGAGGTGTCAGACACGTGAGATGCTCTCACTGGGAGCACGCAGCCCTTCGCCGCCAGCTCTGAGAGCAGAAACGTGACCCACTTGAGCAGCCAGAGGTCAAGTGGGGAGCAGAGCAGCAGGCACACCTAGGCTCTCTGCTCGGATCGAATCCTTCGAGAACACGCAAGCGCCTTGGCTGCGCTCCGAGACTCCATCATTACTGCATAGTTTGCATTTCCTTCTAGGAAGGCAGCCGGGAAGATCGGCATGCGGTGCACAGCCCGCGGCTACAGGCTCCTGCAAGGAACAAAGCTCTGAAGCCCCGAGACAGCCGCCAGACAATGGCCTGTAATTTTCTTTGCAGTTCAGGCTCTGCAGGGGGAGAAGGAACAGCCCTGAAAGCCTTTTTCACAAAACCAGACGATCCCCTTGCACAAGGGACATTCCCCAACCAGCCTGGAGTGCTCCCAAGGTGCAGAATCAGCTCCTCCATCCCAAGTGCTCACCATCCACATGGAACAAACAGCCCTTTGGGTGACCAGAGGAAGATGGCGAAAACCTGATGCTGATTTAAAGCTCAACAGACCTCTCCTCAGAAGAAATGGGGTAAAAAGGAAAGGATTTCTGGAGAGGCTATTCTTTCTCCAAGGTGTAATAACCTCAGGTGTCCAATGCACACAGTGGGTTACTATTTGCCCTGCCAAAAGCCACCTTGGCCTCAGCCCCAAGGTGAATCAAGGGGTGAACCCAAGGGTCTGAACTAGACATGGCCAAGAAATACACACATAAGCCCATAAAGCTCTACATAAAGCATACCTTGAAGAATTTCAAGTCCCAGGATCAGTGACCCTCTATGAATGCATGAACCACAGCGGGGAAGGCCAAGATGAGGGAAAAATTTGGATCCCTTTCAACTGGAGCCCCCAGAATTGCTCTCACACATGCAGCCCCATATGCCTGCAGCCCTTCCTCACACTGGGCTTGTCGCTAAGTAGCTCTGCGATGTAATTGCACCGCAGCTGTGCTTCACTGGCAGGATGAGGAGGGCAAAGCTTGCAACACTGTCCAGGATCAAGAGCCAAAGCCCTGGACAACATCGTTCTGAACTTGAATGTGAGCTTTTTTGAGCCTTCCTTTTCACAGGGTACAACATCTATGAGTTTTAGATCATCTCATCATCCTAAGGCTAATGTGCATCCCCTCCAGGATGAGACAAGGCTGTTCTCCTGCTTGCAGAGGCATTTACTCGCTTGTGACCCCGGCTAGGCAGCCACAGGGGTGTCGGATAGGTGCCACCTCCTGCCGGGTAAGTCAACGTGTCTCTGTCGGTTCAAAATCACATGCTGGAGTGTGTGAATTTGCATGAGTCTGAAGGAACAGAGAATTTTTGCTTTGTTTTTTAAAACCACTTGTAAAAACAAGAGGCAGATATTGAACCGGAGCCAACATCTGTATCTTTGTAAGACTCTCAATCACCAGCCTTTTGCTGACTCTAGAGCAATAAATATTCAGAGTCTTAAAAGCTTTTCTTCAATCTGCTTAGGAGAAAGCAGCCTCAAACAATGGCCAAGAAGGGATCTTGCCCAACCTCAGCTTCAGTGGATCAGCTCAGGAAGGAAATGGACCTCACCAGATTCTTGCAGTACCATAGCTCCTCATTCTTTTTTAACGGCAAAAAATGAGGAACCCCCCGCAAAAGCCAGTAATTTAGAGCACAACCACCCATGCAGCAGATGTAGCCCTGTGGAGGAGACAAAAGCCTCTCCCAAGGTAGGAGCAGGAATGACCAGAAAGAGGGAGTGGAAAATATCTAAGATCAGAGCAGCCATCGCCCCTACCACGGAGCTGGACCCCTGGCCTCACACCTCTACATGTGGATTCAACCAGTTCAGATCCTATTTTAGGCTGCATAGGGGGCTTTTCATCTTCGGAGCACTTAACAGGCATGTGTTAATCCCCAAAACGCCCTTCCCCGGCAGATAAGTGTTCATTATCTCCACTCTACAGCTGGTGGGACAGGAGTGGTGGGGAGCAGCTCATTGTTACAGCCCCTGGGCAACCTCAGCTCCTGGGCTGGGAAAGACACAGCGAGAGAGTGCTGAGGAAGGGAGCCTCAGGGCAACTCTCCAGGGAGTCCAGGCCACCTCCTGGGCCAGTGGGCAACTGGAGTGGGGCTGGGATGGGCATTGTCCCCCAGCCAGGGCTTTCCAGGGGTTGGAAGTCAAAAGCATCTTTCAAACACACGCCCCCGCTGCTTTTATGCAGTAGGTCAGGACAGCGGTGCTCATTTATTATGGGTAAATTAACACCCATGGAGATTAAAGCTTTATCTCCCAGCAGCTCAGCTGCATCTGACTTAGAAACATGCAGGGCTGGGCTGACACTGTTTCTGCACGCTGGAGAAGCCATGTCCCCACTGCAGCCCCTGCTCCCCAGGGTCCCAGCACCACATCCTTCTGTGCTGGGGACTAATCACGCTCCCTTCCTCCACCCTTGGCTTCTCCATCCTGCTCCGAGCTGTGCCTTGTGCACTGCTCTGCCTTTTCTTGCCTGTTGAAGCCAGTGTTTGGCAGATAAAGAACAGAGAGGGCAGAACGGGGATGCACGGCCAGCACCGATGAGGTCCCAACACCCATGCATTAACATCAGTTTGACACTGCCGCCTCTCCACGCAGCAACAGCCAAACATGGCAAAATGAAGGTCAGCACTATCAATGTGAAACCACCAACCACCCCAGGCCCCAACGCAGAGTCAGTCATGCCAAGCCACTCAGGGGGAAGGAGGAATTACCGTGCACTTGGTTGATCTCCGAGTTGGACGACAGGATCTCATCAGCCAACTTCTGGGCGGTGGGCAGCACCTCGGTGTGGTGTGCCGTGATCAAATACTGAACAAACTTCTGGAGCTGGTCCCTGTTCATCTGGAAAAGGGTCTCTGAGATGGGAAGACGGAGTTTGACCTGGTCTGGCTTGCGGATCCTGTACAGTGAAAGCGCCACAACATGGGCGCAGTAAAAAATGTCCTTGTTCCCACAGCCGCATGTCACTGAGGTGATTTTGCAGCGGTCAAAGCTGATGGCCACCTTGTAGGTCATCTCTGGTTCTGTTGCAGTTGCTGGCTCCGTTACTGTCCCACTGAGGTGGAACCCTGGAGAGGGAAAGGAGGAGAGGGAAAGGCCACGTTAGCTTCCCTCCGACCACAATCACCCACGCAAACTCTGGAAGGAGGACTAGGCTAGCCAAGGCTGCTCACACATCGCTAGGTCAAGGAGCGCACCAGCCAACGCACGCCGTCCTGGTGACTTACACCCAGCAACAGACAGCCTGCCTACAAACACACTTCTGCACCAACACACACGTGCAGCCAGACTCACTGGCGAGTTTATTTAACAGCCAAAACCTCAGGGGAAGAGCAAAGCTGCTCAGTTCCCATTCGTTTAAGAGTCTCTCAGACTGTTTCTCTCCTGGGAGTCATCTTCATCCACGCCTCCCTGTTGCTGAATTTGCAACTCACGCGAGCGAGTGCTGGCAGGAAAAGGCCAGGTTTTCTTTTCTTTGATGAGGCAGACAAAAAAACCCACAAATTAAATGCAACGCAATTCCAGCTTCAGTCCCTCAACCAGGTAGAGCACTCCAGGGCACGGCCACAGCTCTGAGCTCTTGCACGCAGCGGGAGCAAGGAGCAGGGACAGGAGCAATGCACAGCCCAAACTGCAGGCTGGGGGAAAACTGTTTGTTCCTTGAGCTCCACAATATTTTGCTGCTGCCCTGAGAGCTTGAGCTTTCCCTGAAATACTGCTGCCAGGGAGCCACCTGCTTACCAGCAGGATCCGTGTGCTGGGCTGCAGGGACAGCCCAAATCACTCACACAAACATTACGGTGCCCCCGACAGACCCCACCGTGCTGCGAGGGGGTACAGCACCTTCAGGCACAAGCTGTGAAAAAAAGTCTCAACAGGTCCCAAACCGGGTCACAGGCACAAAATGGGCTCAAAAGGTCCTCTGGGTCCGAGGAAGGTGGATGTACCAAGCAAGTGAGGGATAAAGTCAGTGAGAAAAGAGTGGATGCCCATCAACGTCAATCTGAAAGCTCAGGAAGTCCTTCCCAGGAGGGTCCTTCCCAGCTGCCAGGGAGGTCCAACACCAACTTTGCACTTGCCCAGTCACCTGGAAAAGGGACATCTTTGCGTCCCCCCTTCATTCCGAGGAGAATGAGGCGGCACCAGGAGGTTAATTAACATGGCCGGGGCCAGCCAGTGCCCCCATGCGAGAGCCTGGCGTGGTACCTGGGACGCACCCTGCCCGGCCCAGCCCTCCTCCCTGAAAGAGGATGCTCACTTTTCTCTGTGCCACTGCAACCTTATTAAGCCCGTGTTTGTACAGAGGTCCCTGCAGAGCTGCCGTCCATCCTCCCGAGAAGGCGGCAGACAGAAGAGAGCCCTGCAATTAGCGACAGAAAAGGAGAAGGGGTGGGGGGGTGAAGATTAAAATACATTAACTGCATCAAACCCTTGTGCGTTTGCCAGCTCTCACAAAGGCTTTCCGAGACAAATTCTACCAGAGGTTTTTAATAAATGGCATCAAAACCAGCTATTCACTGCCAGTTTCTTTAAAGCCTCGCCAAAAACCACATTCAAATCTGATTAAGCGTCAAGGAGATCTGCTTTTACTTTAGCGTAGGGGAGGGGGAAAGCAGACCTGTTCTGTTGCCATCGCCTGAAATCCACCCCACGTGGCCAGCAGAGCAGGAGGGACGGCCCGCCACTACCCTCTCGCTCGCACGCTGCTGCCGTGGAAGTGCAGCTGCAGCGGTGCCGGGCTCGGCGCTGCGGGAGCAGCACGGCCAGGGGCTGCCGAGCCGCTCTCCACCGCAGTCCATCCCCCAGCAGCCAAACTATATAAATCCCGAGGATAAACTCCAAAGTGTTTATGTTTTACCACTTCTCTGGTCTGCGATGCTTGGCAGGCGGCTCCGACTCAGTGCCAGTTTCTCCCTAGTTTACTTTTTTGAACAAGATAAAAGGATTGGAAACCACATTCCTGAGGAAGAATGTATGTATATATGCATATGTACACCCGTAGGCACATACGCACATATACATAAAACCCTCTAAGACAAATTACTAGCCATAAACACTGCCTCGAAACGCTTACTTCTGCAGGATCATGGGCCAGACCCCACTTGGGGCTAAATGGTGTAGGCTGGAGGAACTCACTTAATCAAACGACATGTTTTGGGCAAGTTTAACTCTGAAAATACATCAATCATGGCGTGAATCCGGCCCCCTGAGAGAGGAAATTTGTCTGCATACTTCCGAGACTGCTCTCAGGCATCCTAAAAGCTGTGTTCCCCCATCCACTGCGAGAACCACTCCTTGCAACTCGCAGCCAGGGTCTGCACGCCGAACAGGACTGTTCAGCACATCGGCAACTGCCCAGTTCAACTGGCACTCAAGCCCTAAGTCAAGTGTTGCTTTAGATTTTAGCTATGGTGGCAGCAGGTCTATTTAAGATAAACTAGGAACTCTATACAAAACATTTATCAAAAGCTTAGCAGAAATTAAACACAGTGAGAGCGGGAGAGACACAAGCTGGCAGGAACAGAGGCATTATTTGGGAATATTTACATTAACAGAGGTCAGCCTGCAGCTACCATGCTGCGCGCTGCTCTGTGGCCAGATCTGCAGCCCGGCACCCATGAGCACACCAACTCAGCGGCAATGGGTGTCCCAGTCCCAGAGAAGAACGGCAGTTAAAAGGTAGGTTATGGTTTTTGTCTACCATTGTCTACCAAAGCACGCACTCTTGGTCCACACAAAACCCTGATGCTCCAGTCACCAAGAGCCTACAGGACACCCTGGAGAAGGACAGCTGTCACCATACCCTCCTCTGCATTCATCTCACATCCTAAAAGCACACGGGGCAGGCAAACCAGCACTCCAGCAGAGAAAACACAGCCCTGGCCACAGACACAGGGTCTGGATAGTGCTGAGAGCAAAACCATACTCTCCTCCAGGTCCCCCCTGCACGTTTCAATTTAAGACATTCCTACAGCTGAGTGCTTATCTAGGACTTCATCTTCTGTTCCTTAACATAAGCTAACTTGGTGTTTGATTTGCTGCCAGCAAAGTGACAGTGCCAGGGCTTGAAAACCATGGAAAAGAACTAATTAAACACCATCTTTGTAACTACAGACTCATTACGCCCCATCAGAGCCTAGCTTTGTCCCAAGAAAATGTCGCCGCCTCCCTGCCCCAGAACAGCCTCCCCTACTTTTACCACAGATGCTTCCCAGTGGATGTCTCTTTGATTCAGGTTGCAAAAGGAGCTAGGCATTCATACGTGCCCCAGAAAGAGCACAGAAAGGTGCCACGAATGTTCACAGGCACACAGGGCACAATGTCTCCTTCACAATCCTGCTTACCTGTCAAATGGGGACAAAACACTGGAGCAAGGATCTTCCTTGCATTAGTGCCACAGGACATTGTACCTCTGATTTAAATTAAAAGAAACCCTAGAAATGTCTTCTGGGAGTTCAAGAGCTCCACATACCAAACTTCATCAACTGGGCAACATTTTCCTCTTTGGAGCTGATAAACTGCACAGGCTGGGAGAAGCACAGATCCACAAAACATCCCCGGCCTCTGAAACAGCTACAAAGGATCAAGCCTTTAGCAGGAGCTCCAGTACAGGAGACTTCGCTATTAAGACGAGACCATTAAGGCTTCAACAGAAGCATCTTTAACCAAGACGGAGAATTCTTTGATCTCTAAACCTACTCAACCAAAAGGAGCTTTGTAAACTCTTTAGTTCTCTAAAAGCAGCCAGAGACTTTCAGCTGGGCATTATGAACCTGGATGTCCACAAGCCACCCGCTGGGAGAAACTACCAGCCTGTCCTGCAGCTCCAACCTGCCACCAGGCTGGCTGTGGAAAACCCTAGTCTTGGGTCCTCCAGCAAACCACTGAAGGTAAAGCCAACGTTCAAGCTGGTTACATCAAAATACCTGAAGTTCAGAGACGGGCAGACCACAGGTGGAAATTTAAACCCCAGAAACAAACAAAACCCAGGCATAATCCCTTCCCTTGTCATAACTGTGTCATCAAAAAGCCCTCCAACACCCGCGGGGAGGAGGAGGGAGAGGAGGACCCTGCAGATACAACACTAGCCGGGAACTCGAGAGCTCAGCTCTGCTCCCTCCGGCAGTTGCTGCTCACAGCCATCCTCCAGATTTCACACCGCAACCCAGGCAGAAGTCACAGTTGTCATTCGCAAACTTGTGCCATTCGGAAAAATTAGCTTGTTCTTCCCAGGTGCAGCACTCGCCTGCCTTTCACAGAACGTTAGCGCGATCCGACCCAGGAGGAAGGCTTCACATACAGGAGGAGCCACCTCTAGGACCTAACACTGAACCAGCAGAGACCATCCCTGAGGTTGCTGCACTGGCATTGCTGTGCAAGAGAGGATGGGGACCAGTAATGCACAGATAACGTGGGGTGCATCTCGTCACGTCACTGTGGCTCCTCTGCCTCCTCTGCAGGCTTTTCTCGGTCTTTGTGAAAACCTCAAAACAGGGCAAGAAACAGTTCTGCAGAAGGAAACATGCAACCACATCAATCCCCCCAAGTAAGGACCACTGGCAGGATGCAGCTGGACACTATATCTAAAGAACTCACCCCCAGCATCTGGCTGTCAAAACCTCAAGTGACCTCCCAGTAACTGAGGCAGCCTCCATTAGGAGCAAGGTGATGGAGAGTCCATCCACACAGCTTCCTGAAGGCACCAGCTGCATTCTCTTGCACGCCGGCCAGAGCGGGGTGGCTGCAAGCAGACAGCAGATTGGCTCCTCACTGCTCTTATGCCTGGTGCTCAGCACCCAGGACCCCACCTCTAGTCAGACTAAATCCACTTCAAATTTGTGTTTGGGCAGCTCTGCCTTCAGGCAGGCAGGAGCTCTGCAAAACCAAACGGACACAAACGCACGGATATTTATGGGGCTCAGCAGATGTAGACGAGGGAAACTGAAATTCTCAGCGCAAGTCGTATACACTAGGTTAACATGACCCAAATATTTTTTTTTAAATTTCCAAACCACAGAAGAAAGGTATTTTAAACTAAAGCGATTCCAAGCTCTTTAGTGATTAAATGGACTGCAGCTCCAGCTCCTAGTGGAAAAACCATTTGTTTTTCCACTGTGTGAAAGCCATAACTAGCAATGAATAATAATTGCTGCACCGAGTGTTATTTATAAGCCATTCTCGGTCACATTTCCGTGCCTCGAAACAGCAGCTTTCTAAACATCAGCTTAAAATCGGTCAATATTTGTAATGTAGACAACACCCATGGGAGGAAGGTGTTGGTGTGCTCATGTGGTGGGAAGCAGAGGTTAGTAAAATCTTCCAAAGCTTTCCAGCTTCTAGATCAATTCCTCCAGCCGGCTGATGCTGACAATTGCTCAGTCCCTGACCTTGCAGTTGGAAAGGAGATGGGCTCATGAACTCATTTGCACATGACAATGCTCCAGCAAAGTGAATCATCTGCCTCCGATAGTAACGGAGAGTACGGCTCGCTCCAGCCCTCCCGGGCTCCATTCAACCAGCACGGGGCTGGCCTTTTGTGCTGCCAGTGCAAGAAAGACTCTGCTGAAGATGTGTGCAATTAAACCCACTTTTCTTGTTGCTCTTTTGATTCAGCTCAGCTCAATGAGAGGCACCCTAGGCAGGTGTTGTCACACACAGATAAAATGTGCCTTTTCAGAGAGCTGGCAGACAAAAAGGAAGAGGGTAAGGCTGAATCAATTGCCATTTCTCCCTTGCAAAATAGGGAATCCAGGCTTCCTGCAAGTCAATGAGCCTAGCTGTTAGGAGTTTACATCCTCCCTCCTCCCCAAAGCAATTTCTTTTTGTGACCACAGGCAAAGGTGTTGAACGAGACCTTGGCAGGGATGAAGGAGCAGGCGACGGCTGGCCGGGAGGATGCTGTCCCCGCAGGATGCAGCTCTGCTTCTTCTGCTGTACCTTTTCCCCCGGCAGCCCTCCTTCCCAGTCCCCACCATGCTCCCGTCCTTGCCCAGTCATTACCACCCTGGAAAAACACCTCTGGCTTCACAGAGCTAACAAAGACCATTAATAGCCCCCGTGCAGGAGCCATGCCTGCAGCGGAGCTGGCACTGGAGAAGCTGTAACAAAGGGATACTGCTGAGTTGGAGAGGATGCACCATGGCTGCAAGCGTCCCCACACATACCTACAGCCTCGGAAACCAACTACCACGCTTTAGGAGGAATACTGTCTCTTCAGGTAGGCCAGGGAAGAGGCAGGAGCTGCAGCTGTAAAGAGAGGAGATGCAAGCCAGGCTGTTTGTGCTGGAGGGAGCCGTAAGCTCCTCTGAGCAGCTGAGTAAGCTGGAGGGACGCTCTCTCTGCCATCTGCTCTGATCCCACAACACCTCCTGCAAATGAAGAGTCAATCCGCTGGTTTCTATCCCTGTTAACCTCTAATCAGCCAAGAGGACCGGCCTCTGCCTTGCTCTTTATCCGAGGCAGCTAATGCGTGAAGTGCACTGCGCTTCCCATCTGCTCCAGCATTACTAGAGTTAAAGGACAAAGCCGTTTCCCTGTCCCGAGCATTCACTTACACAGATGCCCTTGTATTAACTCAATTTCCCAGTGATTTCCATTATTACCCTTACAAGATTTCTAGTGTTTGTTTATCTAGGAGCCTGAAACGGAGGGTTTTTTCCTCCCTCTACCCAGCCTTGGGGGTAGCTGGACCATGGCTGTGCTACAGATGACTGGTCCCGATCTGTGACATTCCCCCCAAAATATGCACAACTGTTCCCCCATTTTCTCCCCAGCCTGGAGTGCTCTTTGTTGCCCATTCACCCCTGAAGACCCAGCTTTTTCGGGTCTTTGTTGCCAGCCCCAAAGCGAAGATCAGCCTTTCCAGCATCACCTTCCACATCCTTCCGCCGCCAGCTAGCAAATGGGTTTTTAATCTACCCAGATGCACAACCCTTGCTCTGAAGACATATGGTTTGGGGGAAGAAGGAAAAAAATATAACCAGTTTTAAAGCTCGGACTGATTTTCTCTGCTAAGGTGCAGCCCTGCAAGCTGAATTCCTCTGCTAGCAGTTCAGATCTAACACAAACCAACCCGAATGCCGGTTCTGCAGCAGCATAAGCAATAGAAAGGGCTTGAAGAGAGGATGAGTTCAGCACATCTCTGCTAACATGTGCTGCCCACATAATAACTGGTGGCAAAATGCTGTCAAGTCTCTGCTCTTTGCTGCTACATACTACTTTACTGCTATGGTAAGCCTGGATATAAAGAGCTTTCTCAAAACCATGAGAAATTAGAAAGATGAGGCTGTGCAGTACATTTTTTGATAGAAGTGATGAATGTACCATCTAAATCGAGAGAGAAAAAGCAACGTATCTCTGTGACCACCCCAAAAGCATCTCTCCTCTCTGCATTCATGAGCTGCTGCCTCTGAACAAGGAGCAATACAGTTCCTTGGTGCAGCTCAGGTGTTTTCTCAGCAGATGCAGGGTTGTTTTCAAGCATGAGTGAAAACATCCACAGAGAGGAAATTCACTTTTGCTGGAATTTCCGGGCTTGTGCATCCCATCAGTTGAGGCTGCCACAGAGCAGACCCAGCCCCATGCTGTCACCACCCCAGCTGCCTCCAGGAAACTGATGGGAGATGCCAAAACTCACATGTGAGGCTGAGCTGGGGTCACCTCCCGACTTCAATGGAGCCACCCAGATTTCCAGCAGCTGAGAAGCTGGCTTCTAGTACATAAAAGAGTTTTAATTAGGAAACGCCTCTTATCCCTCCATGCAAGTGTCACCACGATGGGATCACTGATCCTCACTGCAGCTGAAAGCGAGCGGAGCCGCACTCTTCCCTCTGTCACCTTTTTTTATGTGGCAATTTGCATAACTCTTAGCCCCACAAGAACATAACCCCAACCCCTAAAAGCGAAGTGCCTCCCACGCCAGAGCTATTAACCTGTTGCTCCTGGGTTAAGGGCTCATCCCTGGGTACCCTCTGGGGAGCGAAGAAGTTGCTCCAAAGCCACAGACATCCTTTTCTCTCTACCTATCTGCTCCCTTTGCTGACCTGCTTTTCCAAGACATGGCCTCCCTCCCATGCTGGCTGTTTTTCCAGGCTTGGCTTTAGATTTTGTCTCCAAATACACAAAGATAAATTGCATTCAATGCGTATTTTGTAACTCAAACCTGCCTCTGGAGCAGGCCACCTCCAAACCAAAACCCAAACTCAATCCACCAATATGGAAAATCAAAAGCAAAAAAACCAAGGCAGAGAGCCTCCTGACTTGTCTTCTTCCCACGTTCTGGTTTTGCACAGGCAGGACCAGCAGCCAGCTTAACAAGGACCAGAATCAAACCAGGGCATTGTGCGGCAATGGAGGGAAGCAGGACGCCACCCCAATCCTCCCTGAGACACCAGATCTTAAAATAGCAGCTCTACAATTTATAGGGAAGTTATTAGTTATAATTTTCCTGGCCCTCAGAAGCCTTCCAAGGGAATGAGGCAGCCTAGATTCAGTATACGAAAATCTGCTCCAAATTCTTCCCAAAAAAGACATTTCTTCCACTAAGAATAGCTTTTTTTTTTTTTTTTTTTTTTTTTAAAGGGAGGATTAAGTCTGACTTTCTAAGTTATTGGCAATGTTGGTTAAACGAACATTATATTTACGACGCGTTTCAATGGCATTTGTGGTAATGGCCTCGGCAACAGATTTTCTGAAAAGGTCAATTAACTTCCTTCCAAAACCCTCACCTTTAACTGCTCCTCCGAAGTGGAAAAATCTTTGAGACGACACCGTTCTGCCGTTTCTGCTCTCCATTCAGGGGCTGGGCACAGACCCCTGGGGCAGGCACCAGGATGACCTCCTTCTCCTGCCAACTTTTACAGCCCCCATTTATAAGAAACCCACCTTTTTTAACATATATATTGGATTTCACTAAGGAGACCGCAGCCAAACATTTTTTATATTGTAGAAATATTATTATACTTAAACGGCTTAGCTTACTTCAGTAGCTTCACAAAAACTTAGTGGTTTCCTTTCCCCCCAGCCCCCAAACCAATAAAGCTTAAATTTTGGAGCTTATTAGGGCAGCTCCATATAGGGAAATTAACTACTCATTGCAGAATAAATTATTCAGCAATTACTATTCCAGATCAGCCTCCTCTGTGGACATTTCATTCCAGAATAATTCTGGGAAACTTTTGGAGTGTATTAATTATTCCTGAAGGAAGGGACTTTAATTCCAGGACAGGGAGTCATTCAAGTAACTGCTGCACACCAGTGGCTGGGCTGGTCACCACTCCTTGGTGACAACCCTGACCAGAACAACCCCAGAAGAGGAGGTGAAGGGTGGGGTCAAGCTTGGGAATGGTGATGATGAATTTCAACACCCAGAAAAAATTGAGATGAAGGAAAGTCACACAACTTGATTTTGTGTCAAAACCCCTTTTTTTCTAGCTTGCTTTCAACCCATAAGCTGCAAAGTGAGAGGAACCATCTAGTGAGAGGTTGGAGGAGTTTGCATCGTGAGGTGTAACATCTGCCCCACTGTGCTGGGGAAGGCAAATGATTCCTGTCCCTGGGATCTCTGCACAGAGCTGGGAAAGGGGGGGGATCTCCAGCAGGACCACACTTTGGAGAGGGGAACAACTGCTGTCATGTTGTTTCACACATATACATCTTGGTTCTGTGCTCTTCCCAGAGTCCTGCCCCATATATCAAGGTCCCCCATCCCCTGCTGGTCCCCCACAGGAGGGATGCCAGTGCTTACATGTATCCCTGGGGGGTCACAAGGCTTTTGTTTATGCCCAGTGTGTTGAGGGTATCTGAGAAGCATCAACTCTTGACAGTGGAAGGACCTGCAGAGCATCCAAGTGTGCTGTGGCAGCTGCCAAGCCCAACTCAACCTGCTGGTGGATGAGTTTTCCACGTCTTTCACAAGAACCGGGTTTTTATTTGGTATCCTCCAGTCCTACCAAACTATCCATCACACCCACAACTACTCAGACAACTACAGAGTCAGCTCCACAGAGACCAGATGCTGTGCCAGAGCAGCCAGACTCCTTGCCATCTCCTGGGCATGGCCATTTCCCCAAGATCCACAAACAGTATCACAAAAGGGATCCCTGATACACTGCCCACCGCCACCCACAAAGCTTAACACACTTCAGTGTGCAACAGCAAGGCAGCGTGCTCAGGCACCGTAAGAAAAATCAAAGAGGGACAAGACCAACCCAAGCGAGGCAACCACATGCAAGTTCTCAGTCGCTAGTATCTCCTCTCTGGTGAGACCCCACAGCAAAGTTTGGGGTCACAGCTGATGAGCAGTCAAATCGCCCAATCCTGCATGATGAAAACCCTCTGCAGAACAGTCATCACGCTTTAAATAACACTTTAAACCCCCTTTTGATCACATTAGCTTTCACATGACCCTTCTGAAAAGTCAGGAAGGCAGCAGGAGTTCTGCGGAGCAGACACTTCCCCAGCAGCCCTCTCTGCTTGAAAGGAAGGCGGTCGGGAGACAGATGCCTGACAAAGATGCTCTGCTCTCCTGCATCAGCAGTTTTCACCATCTTTAGCACGCAGGCATTTCACAAGATGCAGATTCCCATTCCGTGATTTTAAGCCCCTCAGCACTACCCTTTCTCCTTCTGGACACACGCTGCCCCCAGCATCACCCAGCCACAGGTCACCCAACCTCTGGCTTTAGCAAGGAGCCTACAACCGGAAAGCTGTCCCAGAGGATCCACCATGCATGAGAAAACATGAGCCCTTCTTTTCAAGTTCAAGATGACTCCACAGCTTCACAGCCTTCAGAAATACAAAGGGCCGCAAAACCTGATACCCAGGGAGATGTGCACCATCACTTCAGTGGGTCAGGAGCGGTTTATGGGCTGTCTCTGCAAAACTCATGTTTCTGATTAGAAACTTCACAGGGTTTTTTTTCCTGGAAAAACATTGTTATTCAATCCACAGCCTAGACTGCAGGCTCCTCCGTTTGCTTTTGGTGCAGTGCAAACATCTAAAATGACACAGCACAATGACAAGATCTGTCATCGGGCTGGCTGGGGCTAGAGTAGAAAGAAAAATGAGAGCGAGCGATCCACTCCTTCTCCGTGGAATTCATCACAATTAAAACAAAAGGAAACCTATATAGTGCAGTTAATGCTAAATACACAGGACCAAAAGGAAAAGGGAAAAGTGTGATGTGAGACACTTAGCGGCAGTTTTCTCCTGTTATGTGGCATGACATCCTTCTGGTGGTGGATGGAGAGTCTCCAGCTCCTCTAACCACAGATCTGTTTCAGTAATTAAGTCCTTGGGAGCCCTGCAATACCTCAGTCAACTACCTGTGGGCTGGCTGAATACAACCTGAAAGCCCCACCGGAGTGACACGCCACCCCTGCAGCCTCCTACAGCTCCTTGTTTGCCCTGATGCTCCACGGGATGAGCCAGGCAGGGCTTCCTGGCAGCAGACACATACGCGGTAGAGGGTTATCAGCAGATTTATCTCAATTTGGAATTGAAAGCAACCAAAACCGCAGTAAGCTCAGCATAATGAAACAGAAACAAAGTGGGAAAAAAACCCAACTGGGGAGTTGACTCCCGTCTTCCCTTTGAAAAGGGAAGCCAGTTAATTGAGAGAAGGTGGGTTTACCCACATTCTCAGCAAAGAGTTTTAGGAATTGCTATAATTAACCCAAGTGTTACATGGTGCTCTCACTTAAACACTGGAAAGCAGTGAGGGAAAAGCTTCCTCTGATCCTTGAGAGAGGGTCCACAGACACCCTTGGAAAAGGGGGAGCAGCCACACACTATGGGTGACGCATCTTGTCTTGGGGGGGGAGGTCTCCCAGTTAGATGGCGGATGGCAGAGCTGGACTCCTGCGAGCCCCCTCCCAGGATGCCAGCCCACAGTGCATGTCAATGAACATCAACCATCAAACCATTTAGGGTGGAAAAGCCCCAACCTGTAAAGTCACAGGAGAAGCCTGGCTGTCACAGACACTTCAAAAAGATGCAAGCATGATCTTAAAAATACACAGAAAGGTATAGAAATGAAACTCAGTTCTCTTTCCAAAGCTCCTAGCATTTTAAGTAGATTTGAATGTTCTTGCCATGGCTCAGGGTTTTCAAGCACTTTGGTTTAGATGTTTGGTGATGATCCCCCTGACGCACACACAGCCAAGCTCCACCATCATGTCCACATTCCCACAGATGGGGTATGTATGATGCTCAGGGCCAGGCTGCCTCCAACTGAACACAGCATCACCTCGAGTGGGTGTCTGAACGAAGCAGCTGTGTGTTTCTGGCATATAAGAAGGGCTGAGACCTGACCGGCACCACACACTAAATGACGATGCTGGCCTGGAAAAGCAACGCTGGGATTGCCCAGCGACGTACAGGGAAGATGTGTCTGCCTAGTCATGCTGTGTTTCAAACCTACCCTGGTTTGCTAAAGGAGATGGGAGCCCCAAAGCTCCCAGCAAGACCAGCTTAATTCCCCGCTGAGCCCTTGCTCAAAGACCTACTTACAAGACCTTACACCCAACGCTTGCGTACGCAGGCAACTGTCATATTTTACTAGCTCTGACACCGATGCGCCTGCCTCAACAGCAAACAGTCCCTGCAACAACACACATGCCAAATTAAAACAAATGCAACCTTCAACAACCTCTCTCTCTAAAGAGCAATTGCCATTACTTATTAATTTGCTTCCTCAAGATAAACAAGAAATTTATTAAAATCTGAAATAGATGAGGAGCACACAGGGCAACAGAGGGACAGGAGGTTGCCACTTGTCTTTGAAAAATAAATACTTCTACGCTAGATTACACTTTCCACTTGCTATTTCCCCACTGCGCGTTTCCTCCGCAGGAGATGGAAACCCCACAGGCCTTCTACGGCAGGTCAAGGGTTCAGTCGTCTTCAAGGGGAGGAAGCACCACATTTGGGACCTAGCAGGTGAAATGTAAATAAGACTAGAAATTTCAAAATAAAAGTTTAGTATATCTTAGTGATGAACACATCTGTCTACAGGCTGCTCTCATGGATCATGACCTTGACATCTTGCAGGGAAGGTGTATTCTTTTAAAATCAATTCAGTTCCTTGTTTGGAGAAACCACTCCATTAAACAAACTCATCGTGGATGGAGAGACCAATACCCCTCACGAGAGCTGAGAGCAGCGCCTCACTCCATCCAGCCAATGAGCAGGTGATGCCCACAGGCAGAACTGGAGGCACAAAACTCTTTAGTACAGTTTCCTGCATCATCTGCACTGAGAAGAAATGGTAGGAAGGATGATGAGGAGCAGGGTTTCCGTCACACTCACGATGTACGTTTGCAAAAGCAAAACGTCATCTGTGGATCTTCCACCCATGCAACAGCCACTCCAACAGCCTTGCTTTCATACATCCCTCCCTGTTTCTCCAGTCACAAGGAAAGGATTAAAAATGGCTGTCGCCAGCACAACGTGAGTTATCAATCACATCGATACACCAGGCCAAAGTAGAAGCAAATTACATTCACAGTATACTCGGCATTTGTGCAGGCACGAGTGCGTGGGAGATAAGAGGGAGAGAAAATGCACAGCAGATAATCAGGACACCTAAAATACAAGTGGCAAGCTCGCAGTCATGGCTGCCTTCGGTCCTGGTGGTTTACTAAAAATCAACCTAAAATGCAATAGCACTGAGGAAACCTCTGGAGCAGTCACATCCACTCCACCCTGCAGGATCTCGAGGATGCCACAATGCCCCGATTCCTCAGTCTTCCCCTCAATAAACATATGAAAACCCATGTTAGCATGCTCACCATCTCCAATCACCTAACTGGCAAGAGGTGCAGCTTTGAGAGCTCAGTGCCAAAAGATGTCACTGGATTTGGGCAATGGATAGTAAGTATGCTGGGGGGAGACACCACCAGACCAGTAAGTCTGAGTAAACTAAACGAAAAAGAAACGAAAACCAAACACATTGCTACATCAATCCCATCACACTGTTAAGCTCAGCCAGCCACAACCACTGTCCCCTTCTCCTACCATCCTGCGGACCACGCCAGCCCTGGGGGCTGCCCTAGGCACACCTTTGCAATCCCCATGCCAAACACTTGGGAAACGCTATCCCACCTCAAACCCCCCTGGATGATGCGATGACCTAAGTGTCACCAGTCCACACTTCCAGGCTCTCCCGCAGCAAGTCAACACCCAAAACAGTGCGGCGGAGGCTGGTGCAAGCAGCAAAGCCAGCACCGGGCGGTCCAGCCCCTTGCTGCCCTCCACCTCCCATCCCAGCCCACTGCTCACCCAGCCTGCGCTCTGCTCCTTGGCACCCGGGGCGGGCTGCAGGCATCACTCGGTCTCCAAGGCAGATGCTGCTGAACCCAGCTACTGCCACTGAAGATGCCAACTAAACTCACCTTGAAATTTTCGGTCGCCTGCACCTGCACCAACTGACGCTTTTGCACGTTCCCTTTGTCTGAAGCCAACAGATCAATCTACCTCAAATACAGGAGATCTCTTTTCAACACTCCAAAGCTAATGAAAAAAAAAAACCCTCTGGTGAAAGGACAACACTGGATCAGAGAAGTTTTATTAGCCCTTAACCATGCAAAGTTGGAAGCTCGTCCCCTGTTTAATTCTAATACTTTGACTCTGTTAAACATTAACTGTATAAATAATCAAATACTTCACATGACAGAGCCATACTTCCAATCTGGGGCCAATAACCCAGAGGGTAATGAAGGGTGTAGTCTTCTGGGCTGAAGGATTTCCAGCACTCTCCAAAGAGCAGAACAAAGACAGTCCCTTCCCCCTCCACTGCCTTCAAAGCAAAAGCTTTGATTTGCTCTGCGAGACCACATCAAGCCAGAGCACAGGCATGCAAACGGTATGTATCTCATCACCCCTCTCCGCTCCAGAGACACACGTGAAACCACCAGCCATTGTGTGGTCTCAGCTCTGTCAAGCGACCCAGGTCCCCTCCTAAAACACTCACCTCTTCCCGGCCCCTCCGGCTGGCAGCCTCCGAGCATCCCTCTCACCCTCACTCTGTGCTGCCGGGGAGCTGACATGGCAGCAACCCACCCAGCCCACACCAGTCCCAGGCACAGACCCCTCCACCGACCCCCGCCATGCTTCTCCAAGACGAGCATTCTCCTGGCAAACAGCACTTGGGTGAGATGGGAGCTCCAGCCCTCCAAATGCCTGGGGTCTTCTACCCAGCTCACAGGGGCTGGAGACTCAGTACCACCGAAACCCACCCCAGTTCCCATCGCTTGTAATGAGGATCCTGACTGCCCGGCACCTCTGAAACAAAGCTCTCGTCCTCTTTGGGCTTTGGTTTCCCCGACTGCAAAGCCAGGATAATGTCCCCTCTGGGCCTCACAGGGGCATTTTAAGGAGCAAGCTGAAGTCTGGCTTGTTAGGAAATGACCGGTGCATTTGCAAAACGCTGCAGAAAGAAAAATCTGTAAAGGAAAAAAGCCCATTTGTAAGAAGTTAAAAATGAAAAGCTGTGTAAAAATATACAAATCTGATGCTGACCAACCCCCCCTTCCCAAGGTCAAGCTAAGGTTACTTTTTGGAATATGTAATCATCTGATGTCCAGGACTTCCCCGGCTTAGACTGACAGTCTCACTTCAATGCTGACTGAAAAGCTCCAAGTGATGTTTGACAATCAAAGTAGCAGGAGCCAAATGGAGAAACGTTTGACCCGCAACCCTGCCTAAAACTGCGCTTTCAGTTCTTCTGAGCTGACTTCGGAAAATTAGTATTGGCTTTGCCAGAACCCAGGAGAGCAATTCTGCATTAATTATTGCTCTCGCTCCGCAGACACACACACACAAAAAATAAAGACAATTGCAAGGCTTGTTCAGAACTGGGGATCTAACACCAGGTCTTAGCACAAACATTTTCTCCTTCAAGTGTTATTCAGCCATCCAGCTCCTGACGAAAGCCCTTGACTGTACTTACACTGCAAGGTAAAGCATGGACTCACCACAACCCATATGATTTCTGTCCACATTGCTAAGTTTAGCCTCAGCACACGACATTTGAGCTGTATAAAAAATGACCTGAGGTCGAGTAGGGGATGTATTGTCCAGTTTCTGGCTGCAGTGAGCATGAAGCCCCTCTAGAAGGGGCACAAAGTCTTCTGGGACATTTGCTGGCACACCAGCCTCACCCCATGCTCTGCACCACCTCTGTTCCCACTGACAGTCCATACACACATGAGGGCAAGTGGATCAGACCGAAGGGCTGGCTTGCCTCCCAAGCAGGGCAGTCACACCAAGGCTTGCATCTTCGAAGGAGTCAGCAGGACTCCTCCCTCTCAGCTGCACGGACAAGAAACAACCCATCTCCACCACTACACCCCCAGCTGCATGGTTGAGTGGTGCTGCATACGGTCCATTGTGCCACCTGCACATTACGAATTAGACCAAAGCAGTGCAGTCTGCAGTTGTACTGTGCTGGTACAGGGACTTCTATCAGCAGCAAGTTCCCCTGCTTCCCCCAAAAGGACCCTGTTCTATCTCCTTCTCTTGCTGAATGGAGAGAGCACAGCTGGGATGCACAAGCACAGGGAAGGGCCCTTGGTTTCCTAGCACATCAGTCATGGGGTGGGGGGACCCAGGTGTTGCATTCTAGGGAAATATTTTTTCTGGTCAGCCCAATGTTTTCAGTTTGATCCTCCCAGCACCACCATGAAGCACACACAGCACGTACAAGAGCATGAGACAGGGACAGCCTTTCAGAGGACCCCAACCTACCAGCACTGACTGGAGAAGCTCCGGCTTAAGCCCAGCTCTTTGCAGACACAGCCCACCCCCACGTGCACTGACACAGCTTGAGAGCATACAGGGTCAACATGAATGGGAGGAAGGTCCAAGATCCTTGGGGCTGGGTCCTTTCAGAAAGCCATACTGGGAAGGGCTAAGCACTGCTTTACAGCATCCACAAGCAGGTAACAGCAAGTAATTCAATGTCGTTCAAATTACTGATGTGGTGCCAAGGGAACGACCCCATGCAAGCGCTGGACATGAGCCCCTCAGCCCCTCCCAGCTCCCTCACCCACACTGACATGCTTCACAGGCAAACTGCCCACGCCAAGAACAAGCAGCCTGTTCCAGGGCCGATTCCCACTGCATCTCCCATCCTTATTTAAAATGGGAGATAGCTGGTTTCCCTGTTGTACATGGTGCAACGCCAGCCGCACTGAACAGGCTTCGTCTAAAACACAACCCGTTGCCTTTCCAAGCCAAGGGGGAGATGTTCTTCCAGTCTGCAAAGAGTAACTTCCGAAACCCTTAAAGCCAAGTTCTTGGTCTTGCTATCCTCGTCATAGCCAAGACAGAGAAAGCACCGCAGCTCCCCGACAGATGCTTTTTCTGCCAGCTCCTTCAGTGAGATGGAGCTGCTTACAGCCCTCTTCCATCTCTGCAGCAAAGCCTTCTAACCCAGTCACACCAGACAGGGACGTGCCGATGACAGGGACACTGAAATTTCGAAGGACAGGAGCCATTGATAAAAGACACTGTTGAACGGATTTCTTATAGGAAACATTAAATCTTGAGGACTATTCCCTGAAAAACCCACCCCATAAGGAAAGATTTTTTTTTAAGGTCAAATAAAAGAAGAAAATTCACCCAAGTGACCGTGCCCCAACCTGTGGTGCCATGACCGACGAACCCAGCTGGAGCAGCACAGTCCTCCATCTGCTCCCTGTCCTGTCGCTCTCCTTCCCCATGGCAAATGAGCAGAGAACCCAGGAAAAGCAGAGAGGGCAGACAAGGGTCTTTCTGAAGAGGACCAACCCCCATACCTTGTGGGGCTGATGAAAGAGCCCTGCCAGGAGTATGCCCAACAGCAAGAGAGCTCACAGTGAGGGCTCTGAGGAAGCATGCACACAAGCCTTCCTTGCATATATTCTCTCCCTAGACACCCATCGTCGCTCACGTCAGAGGCATACACTCACCCAGCAGGTCACAGACCAGGTGGAAGGCACAAGAGGCCCCAAAGCAGGGCAGAGTCAGCAGCATCACACTGCACACCCCCAAGACACAGGAACCTGGGCTGGAGGAATGCAAGACAGCTGGGATGCTGTGGTGGAGCTGCTGCCACCAACGTCCTCCTACACCATCTCCAGCACCACCGGGAACAGGCGGTCCAGACCTGGAAGGTAAAGCCAAGAACTGCAGCAGGAGAAGGGCGGATGCAGAGACAGGAGAGCCAAGGGCTCTTCACCTCCCACGCAGCCATGGAACCGCGGCCAGAGAGCCCCTTTTTGACTTGCGGTTCCTCATGCTGACAGAAAATTCAAAGCTGATTTTTACTCCTGACTTGCAGCTCCTGAGGAGGAGGAAAAGGAATAAAAAACAGCCAGGCCATCTGCTCAAGGTCCCTGCAGCAGAGGAGAGGGCTGCACATGGTGATTCTCCAGGCAGAGCTCTGGTACGACTTTCAGGTTGACTTGGCTGTTTGATTTCTTTAGCGCAATTTTGGACCCAGATGTTTTATAACACACGCTATCGAGCACGTACATGTGAGGAAACCAACTTTGATTTGAATATCCCTGAGAGCACATTGCTCTTATTAAACACACTGCAGAGCTATTGCTCCATGCAGCATTAGACAGTACAAGACGTTCTGGTAGACTACAAAAATTGGCCCATAAAAAATAAACACTTCTGCCTCACTAAGGGCATCTGGAAATGACCCAGAGCGCTTGTCTATTTTCATTGGTAGCATTTTTGTACAACAGAAGAAAGAATTTGATTGTGAATTTAGAGCAAATGTTCCTCAAGCGCTTACAAGGAATCCTTCTTGAAAACATCGGCAAGCATGCCAGCCACCCAGCTCCCCCTGGGAGAGCTGGAATACCACAATGCAGTCCCATTTCATGCAGGCTTTCCCCGACAAACTCTCCTTCCTGCTGCCTCTCAGTAAATCACATCCTTGAGGAAAGAAACTTGTCTCAAACCCAGCCGGACTCACCTGCTCCCACAAGCATCCAACCCCACCACGGCACACACGTGACAGGGGAACACAGGCCAAAGCAGCAGGCAGGCAGCCCTCTACCATGATGCCCCTTTGACAGCAAACCGTGATTATGAAAGAAAAACCCACTCACACTGTTTAAAGTTTATACGTTGCTACTTTGCATTCCCCGTGGCTATAAATTCCTGCTCTGGCAGCTGGATGCAGCAATGGTTCAAACCCAAGAAGCAGGTTCCTCCTTGGCATTCAGGGGTGCAAATGTGAAGTCTTCCTTTATGTGCTGGAGTGACCGTGGTCATTTCTGGAGCTTCAGCACATCTGCAGTGGCGCTGTCCCACATCACCACAGACAGTGGTGCATCCTGCCACGCTGCCATCTTAGGACAAAAGCAAGTCAGGAAGCAGGAGGTCCAAGAGAACTCAACTGACCTGCTCGCTCTGCTACAGTAGCAAACCAGGAGCGCTCGCATCCATCAACGATGGGGTCCCAGATGAGCAGACAGGAATGAGCAATGAAGGGACAGCATCTTCTTCAACCATCTCGTGTCCAGAGACACGTTGCTGGTGACTTGCTTCTCAGGGTTCTCCAAATTCCTGCTCCAAGCCCAGCAGAGTGGGAATAGGAATGGTGGAGCCTCCCATCTCAGATCCTACCCAGGGACTGCTCTGCTGCCTGCCTGGCTCCTTCCTTCTCAGCAGAACACTCCAAAAACGAACAAAACCGAACTCAAGCGTCATGACACTTCTCACGAGGCAGACTCCAGGCTCTCCAGCCAGGCCCAACTGCAGACACTACGGAAGTGTGTTTATTTTAAAGTGACTACTTGAGCTGCAGTTTGCAAGAGGAACGATCCTTTTTTTAAAGTGCTTGTGGTTATTGTAAAAACTGATTTTAGCAACAGTTACATTTCAGGCCCTCTTTAGAGAAACCAGCTGCTGATCTCCTAAACGTGGTGCAAGCGTCTCTGCAGACCTCTGCAAAGGCTGCACGCTGGAGACACAGCACACGGCGAAGGGCCATTTCTCAAGCTGCACAATTAGGAAATACTGGAGTGAGACAAACTGACCTGCTGTGTCCCTATTGCACAACGCCATCCCATGCTTCTTCCCAGCCCTCCTCCAGTCACTATCCCATTTTCTGCCTTTGCCCAGAGCATCTCCATTTTCCCATGTTTCCTGCCAGCCCCAGTCCCACCTGCCTGCCCAGCTGGGATTAGGACAAGCTCCCCTCAGCAGCTATTAGAGGAAAAGCCTGCTCTGCTGCAGCTTGCCCCAGGCTAGCACGCAGGGAGCCACTGGCTGGGGATGGCCAGCATCCAGCCCTGCCTCCCCAGGGAGCCATGTGGGAAGAAGCCTTGTTCATTGTGAAGGGACTCGGGTAATTACCAGCCACTGGAATCAAAGAAATCTCTGCTGAGCACACGCAAATTCCAGCTTTTCATCGGTTTGGCCACGTTTGCAGAGGGGAAGCAAAGGCATCTCGCAAAATGGGCACCTCCTCCCCCTTCCTCTTGCACTGAACTTGATAGCAAGCTCCAAGAAAAGCTCCTTGGACTTTTTCAGTGGGGCAAAACGAAGATTCTTCTCCAAGGTCGCTCTCCAAAATGACAGGACCATTTTACACTGCTGTTTCCCCCCGGCTAAAAACAACCAGTTTGAGGCTAACATCCTGCATGGAAATTGAAAGCGTGGATGATTAAAACCCTGACAAAATTACAAGCAAAACTGAAAACAGGGTCTTATATTGTGAACTGTTGGGCAAATCTTAATAATAGCTGGTGCCACCAACCCCGCCTCCAGTAATCCCCATCCTCAGGCAAACTGCTTCCAGACACCTGCTCGGCAGCACAACAGCACCCATCTCAACTCGCGCCTCGCCTCTGCCAACGCTAAAATCGAAGCAGACTGACAGCGGGATAATTTAGGGGAAAATTACATTTTCTATATAACTTTCATACATGACTATATTTAGCATATGGAGAAACAAAGTACATGTATTCAGTAAATATGTATTTTTATAGCCATAAAATCATAAACACATATGTATGTTCCAAGAAGATCTGAAGTCTATTTTAAGATGCTCTTCACATGTGGATCATTAAAGCCTACAATATAGTTCCTTTGCCATATTATAATAAATATGGAAAGCGAACACACACTTCTCAGCTCTTGTAGGTCATCAGAGACCTAAAGATGATCTCGTTTCTCTTCTGGTCGCCCTCCTTAGTGCTGTTTCAAAGGGAAATTGGTTTCATATGTGGGCTGACTGCTCCTTGCAGTATCATTTTGCCTGCAAACCTAATTTAGTGAGCTGCCGAATCACTGTAAAATAGGCAAGCATCAATTCCAGACCTCCGAAACCTGTAGGGTCAACATCAGAAACGCATTACTTGCCTGACAGACTGCTAGCCTTGCAAAAGCAGCAAAACCAGCATCTTTCCACCTCTTGTGTTCAGGAGGCATTAATCACACTTGCATTGCTCCAGCTATTGGAATTTCTGATCCGGGCTGATTAATTTCCTCCCTGTGCCTGTTTCAAGCTGCTCACAAGGTCTGGGATTTGCCTTCGGGGAGGGATGCTGAGCTCCTCTTCCTGCTCCCCGCACAGCCAAAGCTGGGAAACGGGACAACTTTCTCCACCTTACTTCCTCAAGACTTCTGTCCCTAGGGAGTCAATGAGGTTTTAATCAGCACCTGGCACTGTATCTATCAGATATGCTAATAAGGTACCTTACCTTAACAAACACCCTCAAGAGCAGACTCATCTATCTTAATTGGTAAACGCTTCATTAATAATGCAGCTGAGGAGTCTCAAAGCTAGAAATATAAATAGCAAGTTCTGATGCAAGGGCTTTTTTTTGTTCTAGAAGTACAGATTCAGAAGGAAGGTCTCTTTGCCGTGCTCTGCTGCAGACAGAAGAGCCCTTTGCAGGCTGCACAAAAAGCCTCTTTTCTGTCTTTGGGGGGTCCAAGTTCAGAGCATCCCATCTGAAAGGAGAAAGCAGGCACACTGGAAGGCATTCCTGGGCTGGGAGGCACCCAGGAGGATGGGAACCCATCAAGCACCATCACAGAGGTCAGCGTGACAACACCACCAAGACAGTGGCTTCCAGCCTGCTGATCGATGACAGGAAAAGCATTAAAACGCCTCTTCAGTTAAGTCACAAATTCCAGTCCTATGATTAACGCTGCTCTTAGCCAGGGCGCAAAGCAAAGGCTCAAACATCACAACCAGAAGGGACGTCTGAAGAAAAAGATCTTGTGTGTCTGAGACTACGTATTCTGCAACGGGATGACCCCAGGCCTACCACGTTAATCTCCAGCTTTCCATTTTAAGGACTTAGCCAGAACAAGGCAGGGGAGTCTCTGAAACCCAGCTCTACTCATGAATGCCAGGGGTGTTGAAATAGTAGGCTTGAGTTGTCCTTTTTCTTATAAACTTCATGCTGCAGACAAAAAGCCAGACAATTAGGGATTTTAAGCATACTCAGTCCAGTCGGAGACTTGATCTCACTGATCTTAATCAAGTTTCTCAGAGCGATGGCCATTATTTATACACAAGACCATTTTTATTGCCCTTTTTTTAAATCTCTGCTTATCAGTCCCTTCAAAGTCTGAATGGGTCAAACTAGGGGTTTAAATCCAAATGTAGAAGAAGAGAATACTGGAGTTTCTGGAGTTTGGATATAACAATTGTTGGTAAGTATCCTCCTCCTAATGGTATTTGGAGGATTTAAATAAAAAGGAAGCGTTAGATCAAATCCCAGATAAACCGGTTTTGGCAAAAATTTAAACACTTCAAACGAGGAAGTTTCGGCCACTTTTCTTGGGGAAAAACTGCCAAACCAGTTTTGTTGCAGATTCAGCTACCATGTCCACATCTTAATTTTATCTAAGCCAGCCTTCCCTGACCTCATCTCTGACAACTCGCAAGTCTCCTTCTACGTTATTTATGGCATCGTTCTACAGCAAATGGCCCTTCCAAACAGTGAGAGGCTTCTTTCAGAGGTTTTTAAAGTGGTTCTAGCACCAGGCTGCTGTACAAGTCCAGCTCACAAACTTTCAGTGTGGCTTCAGGCCCTGTGCTTAAAGCTCCTTTGGGCATGGCTCCTGGGCACATGTGAAAACTCCTGATAGGAAAAAAAGGCAGGCCAGAGACTGTACTTCCAAGGGATCACAAACAGTCAGACCTGGAAATGCTGTTTTTTTCCCCAAATCCTCTTCCAAATCCCATTTATTGCTTGTGGGATAGTGACAAGAAACTTTTAACAGGGCGCTTGCCAAAGGTAAGTAACTTGGGTTTTGCACTCATTAAGAGCAGCAGCTCAGCACCTCCTGGGGCAGCAGCAGCAAGATGGGATTTTGCAAAGGGGTCTGCATGGACACAACATCCTTGTATCCTTCCACCAATCTCAGGCAGAGGGGCTCACTGTTCCCCATCCCGCCCAGCACCTCTGGCTGGAAGCGCTTTGCCTGAGACAAACCCATCATTGTGCAGGATGCTCTGCAGCGCCAGCCCGGCAGGACACCAAGGACATTGGAAACTGACTTCTCCATCCAGCCTGAGCTCCTGCCTCCCGCCCCACTGATTAATGGTTTTCTGCCACAGTAACTAATAGGATCCTCTTTGAAATCCAAATAACCAGCATTAGTGACCTCAGAGCCCTGCCTGCTAACTGCACATACTCCCTGCCTTTAATTCCCTCTGTCTTTCATAGCATCTTCTCTATCAAAGCTTCCTTTCCCATGATTTTCTTTTCGAACCCCTACATCCCTGTTCTGCTGACTGCTCCCTATCTGCCACCCCAGCTACACCCATGTGCAGATGTGCTGCAGCATCACCCTGACCCAGTGCATCCTCCTCCTGATCCCCTGTGCCTGGGGAAAGGTTCAGGTCAGCTGCTGCGACCCCACAGCAATGTCTGTGCCTGCACAAAGTCCAGACCCAGGAGTTACAGCAAATGCTTCCCTGGCACGGGCAATCGCAATCCGACTGTATCCCAGGGCTGATTCTCAGGAGCCAACAATTCAAAGCTAAAATTCACTGGGCTTCCCTGCCACTCCCACACCTAGCTGAGCAAAAGCTTGTCTGTAAGGGACTAACATTTAGGCAACCAGCTCTGACTACAGTAAATCTCCTTCTTTCCTCCTCTTTTTTTTTTTTTTTTTTAAATCCATAACCACCAGCTTTAAAGCTTTAAATCAATATCCCCTCTTGCGATCTGCATTCAGCGAGGAATTATTCACATTGAGAGCTTTAAAAATTAAGCTAAACCCTGCAGGGCCCAGGCCAAACTTAAATCACAGCAAAGCTTTAAACACTGGATCAGGGACACAGCATGAGCCATGTCCTGGTCTTAGATGCAAACTAAATGTAGAAAACAAAGCCGCCGTCACTGCGTTAAAAGGAAAAACCATAAACGGTCCATGCTGCGGCTTCTCCCAGGGACACAAGGGACAAGGGCCCTCCTTCCATGAAGAGAGGTCAGCCCACTCCAACCAAACTTCTCACAAAGGAAAGAAACTAATTGTCCCTGCAAAGGAAAGAGACTTAACTGTCACTGTTTGAGGGAGAAAACAGTATCTGATCTATCCACCCATTTGCAATGCTGGCCAGAGGCAGCTTTTTCAGAGGGATGCTGTGTGGGCACAGAGGGCAGTGCCCTGTGCTCCCTCTGCAGCAGTACCCAACCCATGGGAACAGCAGGTCCTCAGCATCGCTCACCCGCTGCCACTGACTGCCAGCGACAGCCAGCCCCAGGCTGGGCAGAAAATACCAGGCGCTGAGCTGAGAGCGCACAATGTCCCTGGAGGTGCCAATTTTAAGAAGCAATTGAAGAAGAGGTGGGGAAATAAAACCCCACAACCTAAAAGAGCTCCTGTTTGTGCCCTAGAGGAGCACAATGGCAGGAAAGGTGAATGAAAGAGCAAAGACTCGCAATCTCACTGGGAAGAGGAGTTCCCATCTTTAACTTGAGATGGGTCTAAACCACTCGAAGACAGGACCATATATTACAGGGAAGACCTGTTCCCCCATCTCTCCTCCCACCACTGGGACACGGGGCTGCAAGCACCTGCCTCCGTACAAAGATGCCTCAATCCCACCCCGTCACCCACCTGATGCTGTGATGGTGTCAGAGGGTTGGGTATAACCAGCCCAGGAAATGTCAGCTCCATTTCCACCACCTCCATAGTGGTGTCTAAGTGAACAGTGAGATCTTCCCCTCTTCCCTGCTTGAGGGATGGCATGAAGGAGTTAATCTGAATGGTGCAGAGAGCATCCTTGATCCCACAGCCACCAGCCCAATGTAAGACCCAACAAGGACTGGCAAGGGCCAAGGAGCTGGAACAAAGCTAGGAAATAGGTACAAAGTAATGCAAATCAGGAGGCTCTCCTGGCCCCAAAGGTCCTCATTGCCCTGCTACACCTTGGCCTCCTACAGGTATGAGCTGCACAGGGGACCTCTAGGCTTGAAGCCTCCACAGCACAGAGGTGGTGCCTCGTGTCCAACCCTTCAGATGCCCACACACAGCCACTTCCCCAGCTCTCAGCCATGGAGGTGACTGCCCAGGTCTTAATATTTGTAAAGTCCTTAGGAAATCCTTGGAAGGGAAGAGCAGAGTATTATTATGAAATAATAGCTTTTTATCCTGCTCCATCTGAAAGCAGCGGCTCTTTGTTTGGCCCTGTGCTGTCTAAGCCAAGGGTTAAAACTTGACTGGCTGGGCTGTAAGAAGGCCATCCCCTGCCGTGGGGGAGAGGCAGACTTCTGAGGATCTGAAGAACAAGATGTCTTTCTAACCTGTTTGGACTCCAATAAGCAGCTTTAGATCTAACAATAGGGGGCTGAAAACCCAAATGCCCCAAAGCCTGGAGGCAATCAGGCCTGTTTAAGCATCCAGGACTGACATTTCTAACACCACCTGAAATGTGTATTTTCCTTTCTGTTTCAAAGCCTTATTTTCCAATGAGATTATGTGCAGGATAAATACTCTTATATGGTGACAGCAGGCACTGCACAAGAAAATTGGGGATAATGGTAAAAGCAAAGATTTACAGATACTTATCTCAGCATCTGCAAGAAGTATTAGCTTTGAATGCGGTGTTCAAACACAATGTCAATCACCAGAACCCAGAGAAACTGCAAACTTGCATAGCTGAACTCAGCCCTAAAATAAATTAAATTAAATAAATAACATAGAACTAGGTTTTTAGAGACCATCTCTCCAATGCAATGTAGCAGCGACATGCACGAAATGTCAGGCTGGTCCAGGCTGACAAAGCACAAGAACTGATGAGCAACCAAGAGTAATGACCCTGGTGCACCAGGAGAGCTCCTGTCCTGGGCCAGGGGCACTCAACCATGAGAGACCCAGGATCTGGCCGAAGGCTCCACCACTGCCTGCAGATATAGTGGGCACAGACACACCATGGCTGCCATGGAGTACATCGGTGCCGGTCAGCCCGGCTGGAGGAATGGCCACACAAGCGCCCTGAGCCCACTGCAGTCACAAAGCAGCACCCACGTGCTCAAAACATCACACTGCAACCCCCTGCCTTGGGGACCGTGAAGCCTCAATGGTTTCTGCTGTCACCATCCCCCTCCATACCTCCCACCTGGGAAGAGGACTCTGAGCTCAAGCTGTGGCAAACAACCCCTGGCCAACGCCGCCCAGGACAACGCACCTACACACAGATTTGCCAACCAACAGCTGCTCAATGCACACACCAGTCCTACATGTTCCCACATAAATAATTCATGCAGCAAGGAGGCCCCTGCAACACATTTGCCCTGACACTGACCTAGGAGAAACGGATGTGCAATCAGGTCCTTAAACTTTAATGAATCACCTCAGAAAAGAATGCAACAGTCACCAGCTTAAAAATACACTATCATTAGCAATGTCACTGGAAAGGAGAGATGGAGGAGGATGCCTCTTCAACTGTCCAGATCTTCTTACCTCTCAAGGCCCAGCACATACTGGTACCTCTGAACATGCGGCTGGACCTCCTTCAGCTGACCAGCCATGCTCTGAAAGCACAGGATCCGCCGTCCACTCGTCAGCTCCTTCCCCTGCACTGAATGTGTTCCACACCCCCAAAAGTTAGCCAGGCACACGGCTGATCCTCTAGATAAACAGCCCGGCATCTAATAGCAAGTCTTGGGCTACAGCTATAGATCATCAACAGAAAAACTGAAGCTGTGATCTGAAATATTATCTGGTCGCTGCAGAAATGCGGCAGAGAAGGTCAACTTTCCATCATTCAACAGAGCGATTCAGCGCCAGCACATAAAGACACACTAAAAAATATCACTGTTGAGTTAAGACAACTTTGGGGTTTCTGCTTTGCAGTCAAGTATCACTCAGCGGCCATTAAACAGATTTTTTAGTCATCAGTGGAACATTAGAAATTCCATGAATTTGAAGTTTATTATTTCCACGATACAGTTTATACTTTTTTTCAGGATTTATACTCCTTGGCTTCACTCTTTCAGCTATAAATAAAACCATTTGCTAAGTTGGCTGATACACTGCAGCCCATGACTGGCACATTATGCAAGTTGGCTGAAAAACAAGATGGTTCAAGGAATCGCCAGAAACACTAAATCCAGTTTTTTCAAATCCATTTTGAAACATCTAATAAATCTGCAAGGATCACCTGATATACAGAATTGGCTAAACTCAAGTAGCCGCACTTCTGCACAGCGTCTCTTGATGTTTATGGAGTGGCTGATGTGCATTTCACAGCTTTCAATCTCAAGTCCTTCACAGTCCATCACAAAATATTCATGTCTTTGGATAGTCTTCAGAAAAGAAACTAGGAGAAAGAAATGGCAAAAGAGATCCAGCAGAACAGTCTTATAGGATTCCCCGTGCCCTCCCACAAGAAGCTGGGAACAGAAAGGAGACCCAAATCCCCGGCTTCCCATCTTGGTGGGACGTACCTGGCAGGAACAGGATGGGGCATGCAGAGGTCTTTGCACCCTAGGGATCCCAAGCAAAAGATATCCTGTGTATCACTCAAGAGACTAGTCTCTGCTCCCCGACACCTCCTGGAAGACACCTTCTTCAATAGAGAAGATACAGCAGCTCCTTAGGAGAGAGCGCTAACGTTCCCTTTCATCAGCTTTACACCTACAATGAACCTATTTCACAGAGCTCTGTTGCCCGTGGGGCTTGTTCACACTGTTTCTTTTGTACACTGCAGACACGTTAGTTCTCATCACACGTTAACAGCAGCACTGAGTGGCAAGAGATACCAGAAGGGGAAAAGCATCAAGTGGACCAGAGTGCTGCAACTTTAAGTCAATGTATATACAGGCTCATCACAAGCAAAAAGCAGAACTGGAAGGTGCTCTGGTCCACCAACAAGCTCTGGCAAAATGCTGAGCCTGCACAGCTACTCCCTAAGTCAAAGGGAGTTGGAGACCTTTAAGACTCTTAAGGCTGGGGCCAACGGCAAACACTGCACTGGACTAAATCTGTGCAGCTTTGGGGTGGATGGAAATTCTGAAATGTGCCCAGCTCCCAGAGCTCCCTGGTTAGCAAGAGGCAAGCGATGAAAGACCTGATCACAGGAGAAAAAAAATAAAGATATCCAACTCAACGTTTTTATCACAGCACTTGTAATCTGTGCCCTGGGAACTACTCGGAAACAGAAAGTAACTCTAGCCTCAGGATACGTCAACAGATCTTACCCCAGCGCACAGGGGACTGACGGCAGCAAGTAAGACGAGCAAGCCAAAGGAGAAGGCACGGAAGTCATCTCACTGGGAGAGGTCTGTGCAGGAAGCCCTAAGCTAGAGGCAGGCAAAACAAAAACCTTGCAAAGCTGCTCAGACAGGTGATGATCAGCATTGCAAGAGCAAGGCAGGCCCTCCGGCAACAAACTCAAGGTGTGTGGTGGCCCCCAGCCACGAGAGAGCAACTTGAGCCCTGGGGAAACTGCAAAACCTTGAGCCTTGAATTGGGCCAAGAATAATAGGGCCAAGGAGAATAAATCAGAGCACTAACAGATGAGCGCCACAGTGCAGGGCTTCCCTCCCCAACTTCCCTGCTCCAGCAGGCCGCGCGTCCAGGCAGGAGTTGATTTTCTCACAGCCACCAAAGCTGTACTTCTGAGTTTTGGTTTGGGACTCTCTGACCTCCAAGACTGACAGCTTGGGTACATTCCCTTATAGCTAGCTGCATGTTGGGTTTTCCTTACCTGGAAGCATCATGATTTTTTGGAAGTCCCTCCTCTCCCTTTTTATCTCCCAAACAGCAGCAACAGATAGCTGCCAGCAGCCATATTTTATCCATGGAAATGCCAACCATTTTGGAGTATGCAACACTTGATAAATATGAAAACCTGTGGGATGTTTTCACTACCTTGCCCTGCCTGGTTAACAGGTGACAAGATGACAGCCACCAACAGCACGCTGCTATGCCATTCACCGCCCTCCTGCCCCCAGCCTCTGCAGGACATCATTGCTGACCCCCACTGCAGTCTGCAGCACCCAAGGCACAAACCAGCTCCAGATACTTCTCCACCTCTGGAAGCCAACAAGCAATCATTCCCCGCTCCTCCCTGGTGCAACTGCTCAGAAACCGCTGAGTTTGACCTTACTTATCACTGGATGTAGAGCAGTTCTGTTTCCTAATCCCCTACATCTGCATTTTGCACAGCCCTTTTCTAAGGCTCTTCAGATTTGCTGTACAGTTTATCACCCTGCCCCAGCAAGATGACGCATATTTAAACTTTCCACTCAAAAGAAGCGCTGAGGAATGAAACCCTTCAAAACCCAATAAACTGCCTCAGAAAATGGTCCTTACATAAAATAGCCAGCCGTTTTTTTAAGTCGTAAACTTAATGAGACAAAGGATGATCTTTTCTGTTGGAAAGACTCCTTGTCCCTGGTACCACAACAAAATAATGAACCACTTGAGAACTTTTCTTCTTAGCTTTGCTCAAAAACTAGGACGATGACAAACAAGTGCTGAGTTCAGAGTGAAATATTTAACAAAAAAACCACACCACATTTCTTTTTCCCTACATGGAGACAGAAAAAGGCTTCCCAGCACAGACCTAACGAATAGTCCCTTTTCCTCTACCCCAACTCAAGAAGTCTTTGTATGTCTCCAGTTCAGACGACCCTAAAGCAACCTAGATCCTACAGGTCCAGGCTGAAGTTTCCTTATCAATACAACCCAGCAGCAAGAAAAGTTTTGTCATAATCCCTAGAAGCTCAGATACACTTCAGAAGTTTGAAGGTCCCTGGATCCAAATGAGAAGAAAACAAGCCCAGCCTGGCTGCCAAAGTTATGTGTGGTGGAAAGGCCCCAGAGAAGCCAGGCAACACAAACACCAAAGAGAACAAGATCTAAAAGCAGCGATGATGCTGCTACCTGGCTGCCCATGAGGTTGACCTTTACATCCTTCCCCTTTCCAAGAACCTCAACTTCACAACCACCCACAGGCCCCTGGGGACCCCCATCACACAGGAGAGCACTGGCTCCGGTTCATCTGGGCTTTGGGGTCTGCAGGGTCTGGCCAGCACACGTTCACCAATCCAAGCAACAACAACAACAGACAGAGAGCCATTTCATCCTGTGCCTTCACGCCATCAGCCTGCTCCTCCTCCTTGCCCTCGACACCACAGAGAGCCTCGGGTCCTATCCAGCTCCCTGAGCATGGCTCAACGGGGGGGCTCTCCATGGGGGCTTCAAAGACAAAATGCTGCCAGAACAGGAAAACCCTAGATAAAAAACAAGCAGGCAGCTCTACTGCTTCACATCAGGCCTGCAGGAATCCAAGGGCGCCTCCGAACACCCACAGGCAGGGGTCCCCCAGCCAGGGTGCTAAGCCAGGAGCCACGTGGCCAACAACCCCCAACAACACTCGCTGCCACCCACGTCAGAGCCTCAAAGGATTATTCATATATGTGGCTGTGTTGAATCAGGGAAGCCAGAGATAGCGTTGCAGCTCCAACGAGGCGCGTACACACAGCCTCCCCTCATGGCGGAGATGACCTGACCTGTTAGCAGCCCCAGGCTGAGCTGCGCTGCACTGGTGGGGCAGTATCTTCAATGGGAAGGTTTGGGCAGGACAAACAGAAGAGGGGAAAGCCAAGTTTTACTTGGCCCAGCAGCAGAGGGACCCGAGATGATGTCCTGGCCCAACACACGACCACTGCTGGGAGCAGAACCCAATGCCCTTGCTCTACCAGGGCTGCTCTTGCAGAGTCTGTGCTACCGGACCAAACCCCTGAGGCCTCTGCTGAGCCCTGGGAAAGTGCTGGGAATATCTGTCAGCCATTTGAGCTTGGTTTATCATCTGGAGAAGGCAGGACCCTCCACAGCGCAGGCAGATGCTAAAGTCACTCCGATTCCAGAAGGAACTTCTACCACTACATGTGCAACTACTTTCCCGCACTCTGCCCCAGTGATGTTCCCACATCCAGCAAAAAGATCCCCAAACATCCCCTTTAAATTAGGTTATCTGTTCCTACTGTAAGGTTCAAGCTAGACTCTGACTACCTGTGTAACCATTGCACCGGCAGGGCTGGCTGCCTCAGATTTGAATTCATCTTTTTTAGATCTAAAGAGAAAAAATAAAAAAGGTAAGCCCTAAAAAGAAAAAAATGCTTTTGGTCCCCACTCAGTGATATCTTGCTCTCACCTGGGTTTGGCACACAGATACACAGCACTGCCAGCACCTGGGCTGACAGAATCATAGTCATTTAGGTTGGAAAAGACCTTTAAGATCATTGAGTACATCTGTAAAAAAAATATGTATATGCACAGCCAGCCACACAGGTCACCACAGACACACTCAGTGCTCACACAACCACAAACAGCACCAATGGCCTCATCCTGTTACTTCCTCTGGCTGATCAGGATGAAAGCCCATTAGTGGGAAGTATATACATAAACATACATATATACATGCAGAACACGCTCACACCAGCAGCAGAAAAATGGTCCCAAGCCCCCCAGCCATCGCATCTCCTTCCCCGGGCAACCCCCAGCACAGCACCACAATTTAGATGTGGTGTTCAGATGGCTTCAGCAACGATAACCAAACACGACACCCAGTCACCCCGATTTCGCTTGCAGTCCAGCTGTCCTGGAGAAGGGACAAGCCATCCCACTGTCGAGCTAAGACACGATCAAATATTTAAATGAACGTTTCTTCTTTAGGTCAGCTTCGCCTTCCTCCTGCCGACGGCTACCAAGTGGCAGCACGATCTCCTTGCATTACCGTGACAACCCGAGGATGGGTTACAGCCATCACCAGGCTGCTGAATGGCAGCGTTTGGGTACTTGACATGCTACAATAGGATACGTTTGCCTTTTTTTCCAAAACGAGAGGCCGACATTGTGAAGCAGTTAAAGCCAGACATCCAAGCGAGGCCATCACCGCACACGGGCTCAAAAGGCTTTGTCTGCCCTTCTAAGAAATTTCATAATATGCGAGGGTGAGCAGTCAGCAAAAGGCTTGGATCTCTCGACTTATAATCATCCCCGGTTTCCTCACAACGGCCCTGAATACATCTTTGATTGGTTATGTATGAGAGGAACCGTCCCCAGCGTGGTGCCAGACATGTGCAACACAGACCTGGGTTGGACTCTCAAGCAGGAAGAAGAATTCAATTCAGCAGCCATGCTTGAAGAGGGGGGGGGGGGGGGGGGGGGGAAGTGGCAATTATTTAATCCCGAATGGTTGCGAGCTATTACTGGTTCAATAAGGGCTTGCCTGGAAATTAAAGGCTGGAGCACTTGCAGTGTTGTGTCCGTCCCCCCACCCTGCAGATGAGGCGAAGAGCCAATTCCAAAGCTACAGCTCTTATCCCCCAGAAGGTCATTTCCACCCAACCCTCCACTTCTTGCCCCAAAGGTGAGGGCCACCCTGCCCTGGGGGAGGGGGAACCATTCCTCAGAGCACCCAGCCACCTCCAGCATCCAGCCAGGACCCCAGCCCCTCCAGGGAAGGGGAAGGGGGGGGGGGGGCCACAGATCCAACGCTCATCATCCATCGCGCGAGTGGCTTTCCTGTTTTTCTAGGCAAACAAAAGCCGAGTGGCACAGCGGGCCCCAAGAAGGGTGCCTTCCCTTTAATAAACGTGATTTCAATCCCAGTGAATATTCATAAAATTACCCCTGCTCTAATTTGTATAAAATGACAGCCTGCAAACCAGGGATGATTGAAGAGGACCAAAATAATTTTGTTTGATTACAATCTCCCCTCCCTCCTCCCCCCCTCCCCACCTTCATTATCTTTTATGTCTATTTAAACTCTGGACACTGCATATTCATCTCAATTCTCCCTCCATCTCCCCTTCTGGTTGTGGGCTGCTGCTGCTTTTATTCTCACACACCCCCACCCACCCCCAGCCCCCCCCAGTCTCTCCTCCTCTCATTGTAATTTTCTTCTTGCTTCTGTTGTGCATTCAGGGATTTGAGGAGGTTTGGGGGGGGGGGGGGTAGACTTCATTTAAAAAAAAATAAAAAAAATAGTGTGTTGTCTGGATAGAAAATTGCATTTGCATGCTCAAGGGGCCTAAGGGCTTCTCTGTGGGCTTGGCAGAGATCCTGCCTCGAGGGGGGGAGGGAGGTGGAAGATGCTGATTTGATTTCCTCCTCTTCCCACCCCTTCCCCCTTTCCTTTCCATATTATAAATGTCTGCCTGATTTTTCTTTTCTTTTTCTGCATGTGCAAACCACTTGAAGAACAATGGCACAGATTAGAGGCCTTCCTTAGGGCTGTTTATGAATGCAGTTGTGGAGTTCAGCAAAGCAGAAACATTACATACAGTAATTGGACATTTAATTACTAATGAAGCTAGCAACTGAGGATTTTTTTTTTTCCAAGGGTCTGAAGCAATGTGACAGACCCTCCAACTGCAGGTTTAGTTATGGTTGGAGATGGGCTTAATATTCCATCTTACACTCTACTACCCTCTCGAAAGCCCTTCTGCCTTTTATTTGTAATTTTTATGCCCCTGCCCCCTCCAAGGAGGGAAACATCCCAATGCTCAGGCCACCAGACAGGATGCCGCTGCTGCTCCCAGTTGCTGCAAAGCTGAAGCCAGCGTCGGACAGGTTTCCTACACAGAGCCAGCTCTCCTAGGAGCATGGAGGGAAAAGACCTGTTTTGGTGGCCAAGAACATCCAGAACCGATCACTCCATGCCTGATCATGTCCCAGTTTTGGCTCAACCTAGTTTTTGTCATCTCAGCAGGTTTCAGTCCCTCTTTTTAAGAAATCAAATACTCGGATCATTTATTCCCAGCTGGAGATATTTCTTTTCCTCCCAGTATTCAGCTTAAGTTTTCCTTTTCTTCTTCCCCTTCACCAAGTCACTGCCTCCTTCAAAGCCCACGGGGCAACTGCAAACGAAGGCCTTTGTGGAAGTCCTCATGCTGCAGTGGAGCCAGAGCATGCTCTGGGCAGTGTGAAAGCAAAGTTTTGTCCCATGGAAGCTTTCCTCCCATGAAGTTTTGCTCCCCTACGTTTATAATCAGGCATCTGTGTAACACTGGGCTGATTTCAGGAGGGAGAGGTGAGCAGCTCGTGGGTCTAGAGGGGAAACTAGGCTAGGCTCATTTCAGTACCTGAGGTCTCAATCCTACCATTGGCAGCACATCTCAGAGGACCCCAAAACAATGAGCCAGTCTGCACTGGATCACTGTGTTCACCTCTACCTTGTCTCCAACAGAGGCTGACAACCCCTAGGAGGACACAGTGGGAGCTTCTCCCCTGCTTCTGGCAGGAAGCAGCTTCAGGACTTCCTGAGCTGGAAGTTGCATCTGGACCACTTGGTTTAGTACCACTGAAATGGGGCTACAATAGGGCTAACAAGCATGTTTGGAGCTTTTTGATCTCGTTCTGCCTCACTGAGCTTCATTCATTGCTGCTCCCATTTCCTTCTTCAGGTGAAAAGGAGACTGTGCCAGGCAATCCCACCTCCTTGTGCAGAGTGCTAAGCTCCAGGGAGTAAAACCTCCAGCTTCTGTTTATCAGAAAACCTTCTAATTGATTACAGATGAACACCATGCAGCAAAACTGTTGGATTTTAAGAGCACAGAGAGCACTTTTATAAAATGTCATATGCATATTGGGATTTTTCTTTCCTGGTTTTAATGATAAAGTGCAAATCTGGGGGAAAAAAGGCAGGAGAAGGCAGAGTAACAGATGTGAGGAGATGAAAAATGTTCCCAAAGAATAAGTCACCCATTTCTTCCTCCAGATTTCCCAGCACATCCCCCTACTTCTGCAAGATTTTACATTCTCAAGGTTTGTTCATGCTAATGCTTGTGTGTGTTACAGAGCGTATGACCAACACTCAGACAGGGTCCTGGCCATCGATTCAACTGACCTGCACAGCCCGCACATAGCGGGGCCATCTCTGGTCTCAGGGTGCCAAGCCAGCAGGAAGGACTCATGTCTATGGGAATGTTGCGCCAATTTAGCTAACTCCACTGAAAAATGGAGCAGTCAATTTCCCACTCACATGGCTGGTGGTGGGATTCTTCATCTCCTACCCACTGAGGGTCTAAGCCAGCGGACAGGGCTCCTCTACCACCAACTGCAAGAAAATCATCTACGTACCCCAAATGACTGGGTTCACATCACCTCCAGGCAGCACCGGTCTCTCCAGTGACTGTTAGAGATCTTGGAGAACTATACTGAAAAAGACACATAACTTTTAGATGGCAGACAGCAGGCAAGAGGAATCCTTCTCAAACAGCATTTGCTTGGGTAATAGATGCAATTTCCCCCCAGGATTTACCTTCCAAATGTGGGATTCAGCCAGTAAGCATATCAAAAGTTCACTGGCACCGATGAGGGGCCCTGCTGTTCTGCTTCCGACTTGGATCTTAGACAATTTGCCCCTGGCTGTTTTCAGAAGCAGATACCACGCTCCTTGGACCAGGAACAAGAGTCTGCACCAAGCCTCTTCCTAAAATTTTCACAGTTCCTCAGCTTTGACTGAATGCAAGACTCTTCTTGTTGCACAGACAAGCAGAGGGTGTCAGGGGATGCAGCAACCTGCCCCCCCCCGTTCACCTTCCTCGCACATGAAAGCAGTCAAACAAGAACTATTTCCACGTCCCTCAAGATGATTTTCAGCCTTTCACACAGAGATGCAGCTGATGGACTCGGTCGCTGCTTTACTAAGTCTTTTTAGATCGTTTTTCAAATCAGGCTAAACTATGGGAGACCACCACAAATTGGGGCAGTGCAGGACCCCTTTCAGAAAGGACAAACAGCCCATACAAGCCTGCGCGGACAGACAGCATCTCTGGCCAGACTGCACTATCAGAAACTAAGTGCAACCAAGTAGAGATCTTCTGGCCTGTGTTGTGCCACCTGTAGTGGCCTCCTGCCAGCTACTTCAGCATGTGGAGGCCCCGTCATGTTTCAAAGAAACCCCAAATTTCTTCCAGGGTCGTCTCCAAGAACACCTCAAGCACCAGCTCACCAGCAGCAGCCCCTACCCTTTGGGAACTCACCATTGCCACGTCAGTGCTACAGGAACGCTGGTGGCCAGACTCATCTACTTTCCTGTGTACCAGAAAAACACAACCAATTGACTCATCTCACCATTTCAATCATCTCAGAGACCTCATGGCACCAAGAACATCTCCTCACAGTCACTTGGACCCCAAGTTCTGATCACACCCACCAGTTTCTATCAATGTCAGCTATATTTCAAGCTATTGGAAAGCAACAGCAGTGAATGCAAAACACAGCCTAATACACATTATACGACAGAACATCGATGTGAGCTGCTGCTTTTGACCAGCACAGCTCCATGCACCCCCCTGCTGTAAGAAATCATACTTTGCCCAAGTGAGTTGCAACTGCTGCTGTCCATCTGAGAGCCCTTAAACAGGGCCTGCTTTACAGAGGATGAACATCCTCCTGCTGAAGTCTGGGCCTCTTCAAGATGTCTCAAGTCAGACATTCAACCTTTAATTGCTTTTGAAGACCAAAGAGCCCCTCTCCACTCTGCTCCCATGTGTTTATCTTCTGCAGAAGTCAGCTGCTGAGTTTGCAGGAGAAAGATCAAATAACAACAAAAAGAAGTTTTAAGTTGCCATTAATCATATTTCCAACATCTTCCTTCCCTCGCTGCCTTAAAAATATTTATCTCCAGACCCTGGCCAACCTGCTCCCTACAAACGCAGGTATGGTGCCCATCAGAGAAATGGCTTCTATGGACAAAAGGTGTCATCAGGTATGAGAAACTATTCCCTTACTCAACACATCCACCGATGCTGGGCAAAGGCGCCAGCCCGAAAGCAGGAGGACATGGAGGGTCAGCCCTGTCCAAAGTAGCTCCAAGGCTGGAAGGGAAAGGCGAGCAGAGCCCCCCTCCAGCCCCTGGGCCGTGGAGAGTGCCGGTGGGAGGGAGCTGGCTCCTCCAGCAGCACCGGTGCCTGTCTGGGATCTGGGTGCGGGAGCCTGAGCTCACCCTGCAAGACCTCCCCGAGGTTTTGGGACCATTCACATCCAGAAAGACAAGGCAGCTGCATTTAGGGAGTGTTTCTCTCTTTGAGGGCCAACAGACCCTTCAAGCCACTTCAAAGAGGACACATCTGCCCAACAGTTGTCTTTTTTCCAGCTGTCCCATGGTCCAAGAAATCCATCACCTTCCCGCACATTGCCAGATGCCATGCCTAGACAGGGATGCCCCCTCCAGACCCCGCCGGCAGACCAGACTTGTGCATCAAACCTGTCCAGGCCAGAGCCAAAACCAGAAGGCAGCCCCATCTCCCCCAGCTCTCCCAAACTGGCCTCCCAGTCCACACTCGCTCCCAGGGATTTTGAAGCTGAGACCCATCTTTGCTCCCAGTTGAGGGTGTCTGCCGTGGGGCGCAAGGCTGGGGTGGCAGTGGGACCACCACAAGGCTCACAAAGAATGGAGAAGAGGGGAAAAGCAGAGCTCAGACACCCACATCAAGGAGATTTGGTCTCCAGCAAGGCCAGAAATGTCAAGCCAGTGCCACAGCATTGCTGAGTGTGAGCTGGATGGAGGCAGCGGGGCCCTGCCCGTTAGGCACCGCCGGGCCTGGAGACGGGACCGGGATAAACAACGCAGCGGGGGCCCCAGGATCCCAGCTCCTCATGGGGAGCATGGTGCTCCGTCCCTCATCCCAAACCACTCCCGCTTCAAACCCCAGCAAAAACCAGTCAGAGACATCTGCAACTCACTGAGAGCCCGCTGTCATGATGGAGAAGCACACGGCTCACAAGCTGGACTCTTTCACCATCTCTAACTTGCTACAGCTGTTCACTTCAACCGCTAAAAGCCAGCGTAAGCTGATTTTGCAAAGAGCCCATCTATGTAAACTGCGCCATTCCTCCAACATAAATAGTATGATCCTGGCTTATAATTTCAGCATCTTGATGTTTTCTTGGCCAAGAGCAAGCCCAAGGAACTGGAGATGGAAACAGCTTCAGAAACCCTGGCCAACCACACAAGACAGCCTGAAAAGGTCCCAAAGGAGACGGCGCTCACAGCCCCGTGGCCAAACCAGCACCCTGTCCCCATGGCACACACCCACGCACCCACGGGCAGGAAGGTGCTTTGCGCTGGGGCACACGCGGCACCCTGCAACGTGCTCCTCTGAGCCCAGGGTTATCAAAGCAGATGCAATGCAAAGCTGACAGAGAGTCAAACCAAGTGCAAAACCCACTTAAGAGTCATTAATCTAATCCTGCTCGTGGTAAAACCAGGTCTCAAAGTCTGGATTTTTAGGAACAAAATGTTCTCGTCCCTGTTATAACACCTGGGAAAGGCAGATGAGCAGAGCATGTTGGTGTGGAGCACCTACAGCCTCCACTGCCACCATCCTAGTGCCCCTTCATTTTGCCTCAGTCCCAAGCAGTCAGGACAGCTTGGTGACCGACTGCTAGTGGTGGCCCTGACCTCACCTGGACGAAGCACAAGGAATGAAGGATGAAGGAAGGAACCTCACAAGGATGAAGCACTCCATTTACACAGAACCCATATCACACATGGCATCTCCTGAAGGACACAAGGACCTGCACACCCTCAAAACCAGCAGCCAGGCTCCGCTACGCCGCTCACACACTGTATGTGAAGTAGTCTTTAAACCCAGTGTCCTACTAAATTGATGCTTCTCCTTTGTTCCTCAGTGCAGAAAGCATGCTTTGAGCTAGCTAGATTTCAAAGCTCTCCACTCCTCACTGCAGCCAGAGATAAATACATTAGAATGCAAGGAATTAATAACTTAAGACAACAATTCTGAGTTTAATAGAAAATGTTCCTCCCACCCCTCACTCTGAAGAGGAGGATGGCTGTTAAACCTGTGCAAAACTTGCATTAATTCACCAACTGTTTCCATGGCAGAAGCGGGTGATGCAGTGAAGTTGGTGACTTCACTTCCTGAGGACATCAGATCTTGCTCTATACTAAAAATACAGATTCGTATTTCAGGTCCACAAAGGGATGCTGGGTTTTAAGCTTCCATGGAAATCTCTAGGAAGGCACGTACCTGAGCAGGAATCAGGAGAGCAAACCCTTTGACGGATGTGTAGGTTAGTCTTTCGGCCTGGCGTCAGTACCTAGCTTGTCAGGTAAGCCACCTCCTTGCTTCCTTCGCTACCCTTCAGAAAAGCACGACGCCCACTTTGGCTGCTCGTGCTTTGATACTGAAAGCAAGGAGATGTTAACGCAGCTCAGAGAGGAGATGGGCAGAAGTCTCGGGAGATTAATCTGGCACACACGCAAAATGACCGCCAGCACGAGGCTGAGGAGACTACACAGACATTAAACACAAGCGAGAAACCCACAGCTTTATTTCCAGGGCAGCTGGCGGTGACACGGAGTAGCCATTTTACACACCTGAACTATCTTCAGCTGCCTGCTGACACTCCTCTCCCAACTGTGCAATTTGTTTTCATAGTTATTATAAAGAGAGATCAACATCAACCTGCAGAAATCAGGCAGCACCTTAGCTATTTTTGGAACAAAAAGCACAGGACAGAAAGTGATCTCCTTTGATGGGTAGAGAAGACACCCAAAATAAATGATCTTTTATCCTTCTCCATAATTTTTTTCCCTTTTGTTTTCATTTAACATCTTTGATCATTTTAAAACAAGACCCACACTCATGAATTCTCTCCTAATTAAATGTTCTAATTAAAATGCACCACACTCCATAAATTCACTCTGGTTTTGAAAGCTGGGTTTTAATCTGGAGGGCAAATAACTCTGACCTCAAAGCTGAAGGAAAAAAAACCCCAACCAAATCACCCCACATTCAACTGATACAACCATGTTTACAAAAAAGAAATTACCCCAAGACCTAGTGGGTAAACAGGAACATTCACCCCCCACTTCACGTTGCCAAGATGACACTGGCAGGCGACATCACCTCTTCCCGAGTCCATACATCAGCTGGCATAATGGCAGGGTCTATCCTAATACAAATATTTACTCTGATTTCAACTTATGTAAATACCTGTAAGGCAAGGTGATGTTTACGGCTCACTACGATCAATTTAACCAGTCTCCTACCTGCCCTGCCTAGCGCTTCTCCAGCCCAGTGCTGTAAATCCTCAAACACCCATATAATTTGGGAAACTACTGAAAGACCGAGCAGAGGGTACAATAAAGCAAAATTCTTCTTCAGTAAATCTGCAGTTTCACAAACTTCTGCCCTGAGGTTAAAAGCACAGACTCCAACAAGAAGAAAGACCCTGCAGCCACCAAACACGAGCATGCCTGTTATCGGGATTAAATGTCCCACCTCCTTCCCGAGAGACTGGAAGGATGAGTTTAGCACTGTGTATTTTCCCCACTGGCTATTAACCAGGACACCTTACACAACTGTGCTGTACACTAGACAGATGCCAAGTATCAAACATGCGAACTTCAGATCAAGTCTATTGTACATATGAAAAGCTCAAAAAGAAGAATTCGGAGAGATCCCACGCGAGCTCTGGCCTCAGCCACCCCTCCCTAGTAAAGCCTCCAAGGCTGCTTGTGACACAGCACTGACCAGTGCTACCTCCCTCCTGCAAAAGGAGGCAGCCTCCAAGGTGTAAAGAGGATTTCAAAGCAGCGGCTTCATTTGGGAGAAGATTCTTCTACTGCTGATGCCATGAGGACACAGTGCTGTACGCTTCCATGCTGCACAGCCTCCCTGGCACTGACATCCACAGGCCAGCCCCCGATGCTCTCACCCCGCAACAAGCCCCTACATGGCTTCAGTGATGGAGTGGCTGGAGACCAGCACCTTGCCAAAAGACATTGTGTGGAACAAGAACTCTGCAAAACCATGTTTCCCTTGCTCGCATTAGGACACGTGCTCTCCTTTAGTTTCCTGGAAAGAAAAAGGATCAAACAGGCCAACTGATGACACATGAGCAGACTTGTGCATGTGTGATGACATCCCAACAGCACAAAATGGCATGTACCTGCTCCCCTGCCCTTCAATGGGATCCTTCCCCGTTTGCCAACACACCTCTACATATTATACAGACATTTAGCATCACACGCAGGCAAAGCTTCTCCCTCCAGGATCCTTCATTCCAGCATCTAATTGATTTGAGGACTTGTCCTTACAGGGACCAAAACACTGGGAAACACAACGTTAGCCAAGTATTACAACACACAATCTACGTCTTTGCAGGAGAAGAGGGCACTTTCCCGTGGCCCAAAAATTGATTTTGTTTGGATGGGCTTAAGAAAAAAAAAAATTAACTGCAACCAAGCCTTTTTTCATCCCAAAAAGTCTTTCTTTTCCCCCATCCCCCAAACATTATGGTCACATACCTAAACATGAACAAGGGCACCGATGGTGAGTTGTGGCAAACAAGCATAGTAATTTCTTCCCAGTATGAAAGTTGCTATGAATCTTGCACTGATTCCATGCTTCACCAGCAGACAAAAATGGAGTTTTCGGGGGGAAAAGGCTTACTTTAATCACAGATTTTCAAGATGACAGCTACACTGCAAAAATGAAACGCATTCATGAAGCCCCACAGGAAAGATCAATGGTTTTAGGTTTCAGGGAGATTAGACTGTATATTTTTAAAGTTCCGCAATGTGAATTTGGTTTAGACAAAAAGAAGAAAGTGGGGGAGAAGTGTAATCTATAACACTTGTTCTGAGTTTGAAAGCCATTTATTATTTTGGAGACACTTCTGCAGCACAATTCCCAAGCGACCAAGAATGTGACTCTTAGAGCAGAATTAACCATTACAAGCAGAAAGCCCAGCTCCTGGCATCCTGAGGAGAACTGGAACAACCCGATACCGATGCTTGGAAAAGAGGAGCTGATATCTTCCACTTCATTCCCACTACAGGCTTTGCCACCAGCCTTGTCAAAGTGGCCACCATGAGCCCCAGCCTGATCCATAGAGGCTGTCTACAAACTGCCCTGGAGAACTCGGCTCCTTCCAACATGTAGCCCTTGGCCTCTGCTACAGACTTGAGGAGGTGATGTCCCACTGGCACAAATCACTTTGAGTCATTGTGGGGTTAAATCAGGTGCATAGTCCATAAGCTAAAACAGGGCTCATGTCCTCCTGTAGCCCTCAGATCTTACATCCAGATATTCCCTAAAACTGGCGACTCTGTCCATCTTCTGAGCTTCTCCAACTTGAATATGTTGGCCGAGAGAGTCATTATTTGGCTAAATCATAACGAATTCAGGAAAAAAGCCTTGCTGCATTTCACATGTGCTGAATACCTTCATCCTCCGTGCTCCTTCAGGCTACACTGCCCATGTCCTTCCAATTTTGCAACGAAGCTATTCTCTGCACTACCCAGCTTGATCAGACACCACAGGAAGCTAGAGACAAGAGCACGTCATCTTCAGCCCCTTTCTGTTGCAGATCTCTACGCATTTTCCCAGTGGAGATGCAACCCCACAGCATGAACATCAGCTTCCTGAAAACTGGCTGGGTACTCTTAGCCTGGCTACTGCTGCAGGTCCTTTAGGGTAATCCTCTAACCTCCAGGCCCTCAGGCCACAGCCACTGGGACAGAAGAAGAGACACAAAGATGGAAAAGGAAGGTGGGGGAGAAAAATGTGAATTTGGAAGAGAAGATAAATTACAAAAATACAAATGAAGGAAAGATACTAAATCCTTGCCACAAGAGCATCAGCAAAACATATGTGCATTCCTGATACCTCCTGCCACTCAACAGCTGACTGGCCAAGCTAAAAGGTACTGCAGAAGGTGGATGTTGGAGCCATTTGCAACTTCTTACCTTGTAATATTCCTGCCAGGTGCTAGTTTTGTTAAAAGTTAATGTGCCACAGCAGGGATGCACAATTATGGGCAAGTTCTCAAAAATAGCAGGAGACAAGTTTTTCACCTAGCAATTGTACAGGCTCCCTTTCTTTGTCCAGCGGCACTGAATTTAACTCAAGTGAAATTCATCAGTTAAGGACTGTGGGGAATGGGCTGTCTCTCCCATCCTATTTACTCATCTGACAGGGAGGCAACGCTCCCCGTCTGTGTGAAAGAATTAGTGCCAACAGCACAAACGTCCCAAACCCAGAAGGGGAAGCCCACCTCCCCAGCTCTTTGGTGCCTGCAATTAGTAATATACATCTGAACATCAAATGAGCATTAAATCAGAAAGCAGCCTGGTTTCTACAGCACCCCAAGCCCTGATAACCCCCCATGAATCTCAGCAGGGCAGTCTCCCAGAGCGGCCAGGTGCAGAGCTCCACTGATCCCACCAATCCATTCCTCATCACACTGCGTGCAGGAGATTCACAGGAGTGAACAGGCAAGTGCTAATGAAAGCAAATGGCCAGGTTCTCCCACTCCCCAAGTCTCCTGAGGTGCTAGGGAAACGGGGACATCAAAACAGATCCTCTTGCAGCGCAGGGACATGACTGTAAGAGAGAGGCTTAGCAGGGGACCCAAAGACCAATACCAAGTGGCAGAGAGAGACCGAAGGATAAACATTAAGAGCCCATTCCCAAACAGAATTAGTTATTCAAAGAAATCCAGGAAGACTTTTTTTTAAAAAAAGAGAAGGAGAAGCTTTAGGAAATGTGGTCAGGAAAGGCAGAGGAGGACTGTTCTCTGAAGACTGTGTCCTTCTCAGCCATCAGAGGAGAGCACCTTCCCTCTGCCTGCACGCTGTAGCAGCAAGGATGAGGGATCTGCATCAACCACCAACAGGCAGCTCACAGCCAGCTCTCCCAGGGAAGCAAGCTCCAGGATACCTCCCCCAGCACAGCAAGGACCTCTCCTGATGGACGAAATGGAGAAGAGCTTATTTATTTTAGCTGCTGTGAAATATCTAGATGCCAACTTAGAGAAGGGGAAGCATCTCAGCTAGCTAGCCTGCTACTCAGTTAGCAAGGGCAACACACCAGCTCTGCTCGGCCTGGCATCACCTAATTGTCACTCCAGTTTATGAGCTGAAGATTTGTGTTGACTGTATGAATTTTTGACAGCATGTCCGGAGCAGACAGGAGGCCCAGACCTAAAGAAAACTAATTCAGTCGCCTTCCCTGTCTGAAGTGCCCTCCTTCCCACTGGCAGCAGCGGGTCTACAGGAATGGGATAGAGTGGCAAGGATCGTTACGGATCCAAGCCGATGATTCAATCTCAAGCATCAAACAAGCCTGCTCACTCTGAAATAAATGCACTTGTTTAAAGTGCCAGATGGACCTCATATGCTGATCTCCTTCCAAAGCAATAAAGACTACTTGAGCATACTGTTCACCTGACCCTGGGGCCAACACCACAGTGAACAGTGTTCCCTTCCCACAGCAAGTGGACTTCTTACCCTCCCTAGAAACATCCCTACCACACTCCAAATCACTAACTCCTGCTGAGGGATCACAAAAGGGAGTCAAAATGGGTCCTTGAACCCTTGTAGATCACTCAGAAAGTCTTCCAAGATCAACCACCTTGAGCCACCTTAGCCAAGATTCATCTTGTCCTCCTTTATCCTAACTGCTCATCCACCCTCACTCTTCCAATCAGAGCACCTCCAAAGTGCCCATCTCCTTCCTCAACAAGACAGAGACAGTCTACAGCCAGATCTCACCCAGGACACACCATGGACATCCTCATGCACCTCCCAGCCACTCCCATCAGGCTGCCAACATGCTCCAAAGTGGCACATTGTGGGGCTCCCCCAGCTCATCATCACCCCACAAACCAGCAAGAGGCTGAACCAGCAAGAGGCACAGGATAAGGCTGAAACCAAGAGAAACATCTGCTTTCACTGCATTTGAAAACAGCAAAGCCATCAGAGTTCAAATTTAGAAATCAAGCACAGACTACTGCATATCTGGTTTTGCTCAAATTAGACTTAAAAAAACACACCAAAACCAACACCCCGAACCTGTGACTGTACAGTGCCCTAGCACCCCCACTCCATCCCAAACTTAGCAGGCGTTTTTCTACATTACAAATTCCAAAGGCAGCTAATTAGCCAAGACTCAGCAAACTCAGGTTAAAAAAAGAAGCTGCTCCAACTCCGTCAGGGAGGCAGATGGCAACGGCGCGTTTCAGACACTGCAGGCTGCATCAGCAGTTTCTCCACCCGATGGTGTCTGAACAGGGAAGGACTGCAGATCGGAGGCAGTGCAGCGGTCTGTCTGCCAACAGGCCACAAACAGGTGACTCACTGCCATGAAGAATTCTTCCCTGGCTCATGCCTTGCAGCCCGGGAAGGCATCCAATTGATTTGTGAACTTGCTAGAAGTTTTCACCCACCACGGGCTGACCCTCGTGCAGTGGTCCCAACCTCACACAGAGACATAAACATGTTACAGGCATAGACTGGGCATTTATTGGGGTTGTCCAGAGCCTAGCATTTCAGCCTGCCTTTCCCCAGATCTGCTTCCCACCTCACTCACTGGGATGCAGGAAAAAGATGGGGCTACCGCCAGTGGTGGGGAGAATGAACATGTGTCATGGGAAAACCTGTGCCAGCTACAAGCAGCAGTGAGACCACTGACTGACTATGCAGCCCAGCTGACTCTTCAGAATAATCCCTTATGCCAGCAGGAACCCAGCCAGGTAGACACAATTTAATTAAAATGACGTCAGCTCACAATGCAAGCATCAGAGGTCCCTCTGGACATGGTGCCCAGTGGCTCAGATGTTGAGCAGAGACTAGCAGAGGTCAAACTTGTTTGGACTCCATCCATCCATGCTTCTGCTCTTCCTTCCTCTTGGTTTCAAGCAGGTCTTCACTTCAGACACCTTCCCGTGTGCTTTTCCCAATGCCCTGGGCTGTCACCAACACCATAAATCATCAGATTACATCGGGAGCAGCATATCCTATTTGCAGTGTCTACTACCTCTCTCAGTGCTGTCCCACTCCTTCAGGACTGGGAGGTGTGTCCCAGCTGAGAAGGAACAGGGAAGGCACATTGGCAGGGGATGCTTTACACACACTGGAAATTCCAACAAAACCTCTCTCGCACTAGCCATGGAAGTAAAAGCCATATGGTGGAGATGGGATGCTGCATTTGCAGAACACTCACCCTCTGTGCCTGGACAGACCACAGTCAAGACACACTTTGGTTTTTCAGACTGTTAATAAAGCATTTGCAGGTTCTCCTGCTGCCCACAGGTATCACTCCTAAACCCCCTACCATCTGCAGGCTCATTGCTGCCCTATTCCAGCTCAGTTATAGACTGGACGTTGCACAGAAACATCTGTCAGCAGAACCCATGTCACATTCCCAAAGCGTCTAGCTGGAAAAATGAGGATCAGGTGACCAGTTTCAGCTAGATGAAACCACAAAAGACCACATTCTCCAGATGCCATCATCACCCGGATCCACTGCAGCAGATGTTCTCCCTGCCGTTCCCATTCACTCTACACTAGGGATACAGACAAAGAATCGCAACTCTGGGAATCCGGGTGGCTGAGGATGGTCCTACCCCCTTGACTAGGATGCAGGATGTATCTGCTGACACGTCCACCACCCTGTGCGAGGTGAGGAGACCTTAAGCGGTGGGCTAAGCTACCCGTTTGTGCTTCCCAGCACAGGCACAGAGGGCAGCTTCCAGCTGAGACAGCGAGGGCACCTGTGCCCAGCACATCTGACCAGGTCCTAGCTTCACAGGTGGGCAGGGTCTGGGCTCCTTATCTATAAGCTTCAACAAGGTCCAAAAGGTAACGAGGGACCAGCTGCCCCGCAAGCAGTATTAAAATCTCTTACATCCGGCGGGGGGGCGGGTGCTCCAGGACTGATCGATGGCAATCGATTCCTGAGCATCAGCAGGATTTTACAAGTGCCTAGTGCTCTCCTGAATGGGGCCATTAGCACCTACAATCTCAAACTAATAGCCTGTAATGAAGGGATTTTACCTATGCTAATAGCAGGGCAGAAGATAAACAGCAATTTCACTATCAGTGTTCACTGGGGACCTTCACCTTGCCATGGCAGAGGAGAGAAGACAGAGGCAGAGATGATACTGGTACCCTAGGAAGCTGGCAATTCAGAGGGACAGGGAAGGAGCAGGTGCCCAATGAACCCAAGAAGAGGGACCAGGAAAAAAAGGCTGCTCTGGCCTGCCCAGGGGAGTCTCCAAGACAAAAGGACTAACTGAGCATTGACCAGACCCAAGAAGAAATACATCTACCCAATCTTTTAATTTAAAAAGCTGAGTATTTCCACTGGCATTGGGGAAGCACCGGAACCACATCCTCACCCAGCCCTTTAATGTCCACAAAACTGAACCAACATCACGAGTTTCCCCCAGTCACACCATCTCCCTCCCAAGTGGATACCCTGGTGCCTGGTCGGAGGGTTGGGTTCACACCAATGCTGCTTCCCCCTGGAGACCTACCAGGGGTGGGCTTCTCTCCCCTCCCAAGGCCACGCACCCAGCAAGAGTTAACTCCATGACTGGTTCCACCTCCTGCTTTGTGGGTTTAATACGCCTAGAGCTGTCGCAAGGGTGTTAAACTCCCACTCTTCCAGTTCAAAGGCAGCTTTGCAGAGCTGAGCAGTCTTAAAATGCACAGCTTTTCAGAAGTGTGACCTTTTCACAAGATTTCCAATTCAGTTAAGATTTGTTTCCTCCCTCTTCCAGCACGTAACTAATGGTAGTCATGAAACACCTCCTCCAAGGCAGCAGGCAGGCGGGCCAGGCTCCCCACCGGCCTGGAAATGTCATGACCAGTTACCGCAACGGTGTTTCTGCAAAGGCTCAAGGGCACGGAAAGTCACCACGCCATCACCAGGCATCCAAGCCCTCCAACACCAGGTCTCACACACAGCTGCACACCACCCCCATCCCGTTGCGCTCTCCCCAGCACGGGGAGCAGCCAGTGCAGGTTTGGGGTCCTGGACCCACCACATCCCCCTGCGCAATGCAGGATCAGTGCTGCCCCAACGCGCACAATTCCCATCCACCTGTGGCAGGTGGGGAAGGGTCTCCCACTTTCAGAAAGCTGTTCAAATCCCTAATTGCCCTCCCTGTAGAGCCCACACCTAGCTCTTCCCTGCAGATAGCAACCTGGGAGCCCTTCCCAGCTTTCCTCAATGCCATATTTAGGTCACATTCACAGGTTTCATTGGCTGTCTGTCTTTGCTCTTGCAAAGCAGAAGAGTAAGAGGAGCATTTTAACGTGTTTGCACCAATAAATCCTTCAGCACACCAGAGGGGAGACTTTTCCATGCACATCAGGCAGGTAACTGTCCCCAGCCCTTACCCTATGCCCACTGCCCAGGGCTGCCTTGTTCACAGGTTCCTCCTCTCGTCCCTCTCCAAGACACTTGCAGCTCCAGTGTGTTCCACATTGCAATCCAAGGATAAAAGCTATTGCTGAACAAACAAAGCAAAGCCTCAGGCTGACAGGATGGGCATCTGCATTGCTACCCAAAGGGACTTTTTTATCCTAAATGCCTACAAACCTGCAAGCCCCCAAAGAGCCTTGGCACAAGGTGCTGGTCCTGGCTCCATCAGCGACGCCATCTTCCACCCTAAAACAAGCAAAACCCCTGCACACACGCTGCCTGCCCTCTTCCTCCTCCTCTGCTCACACTGCCAGGAAACCTCTTCCCATCTCCACATGGACTGGGAGATCTTGTGGCCTCTGCCCAGTTTTCACACACCTGGGAAGTGCCTCCAAGTGCTACCTAGCTATGCATGAAGCACAGAACCACTGAACTGCTCTGTCAGACGACTACCTCTCACACATCATTTATTCCCCCACAAATGAGCTAAACATTTCATATCTGGCCCTTTTCCTCCCGCCCCGTTTACACTACAGGAATGGGGGGATGTGCTGCTGTCCCCTCCAAGGGCAGCAAGCCAGCTCTCAAAGCCTACCAAACCCAGTGAAGACCACACTTGGCATACCCCCACCAATACTTGAAGCTGTTCCAAAGCTTTGTTGCTGCTGTTTCAAACAAGGACCTCATTTAAAGTTGCACCCTCCTTCCAGGGTGTCCAAGTCATCACCACAAGAACCAAGCCCATGACAGGAGGGAGGTGATCCGTAGACACATCCACAGAGTCCCTGCAGCTCAGGAGACTTATGTTATCTTAAAATACCTGGGGGGTTAGTAATCTAAGCAGGCATGTCGCCTGCTCCTTAAAGCAGTAGTCAAGTGCTGTAGAAACTGGCCTCAAATCCAGGACCATAGAAGAAGTCCAGTAAAATTACGCTGCTGAGTCACTAGCACTGACGTGCCAGGTATTTCTGAGCTAACCGATGGGACACACCACCGATCCCAAAGTTTACAAACTCCTAATCCAAGGCACTGTCAACAACACAGTTGATGTTTGCAAGGAACACATTATTTTTATGCTGACAAAGCTTCTCCAAACACAGGGCACAAGATCACACAGACCAAGCCTAGAGTTTGGGTTACGAGTTTCCCAGAAAAACTTTGGGCCAACCAAGGGGGAACTCCAGCCTTACACCAGACTCCATAAACCTGCCACGCAGCTCCAAAGCAAGCCTTGGCTAACCTGCATTTCGGTATTTTCCCTACCCATTGCATATTTACCACATGGGTTTGTTTGGATGTGTTTTGCTCACGACTTGCTCTTTGGAGCAACTCCAAATCTGCCTCCCTCTTAAGTTGTGCTACAATATAGTCATTGAAACTGATTGCAAACATCAGAAGCGAGGGTTGATTTCTTTATGCACACTAATTCTAGACTAGGTCACCAAACTATTTTCATAGTTATGTCAGCACTGTCTAGACAAACCATTAAAAACAGGATGCAACGATCATCAGAAATGCAACATCAAGCTTGTGCCCAGAGATACTGCGGGAGCCACGGGGAGAGAAGAAAAATCCAAGTCTGTCCTATTCGCATAGATGGGCCAGACCTGGCTCAGCTGTGACTTTTTTGTTTAAGTAGAACTTTACCAAAGCTCACCAGAAAAATGTATATTTGACTGTGATTTAAAATCAATAAGCTGACACCAACAAGCTCTGAGAAGAGCAGGATCTTTTGAAGGAGCCTCAATGCAGTCATGAGCCCATCCAAAGCTGGCTCCTCTGTGCTACTGGATGCCCACACCTCGCTACCAGTACCAGACCCTCACCGGGAGGTTAACCACCACATTACCACCTTCATGCCATCACGGGGAGCGCCCTGTGGCCTGAGACCAATCACATACACCAGGATTTGGCCCCAGGCATTCCCCCTGCCAGCCTCCAGCAGGCTCCCATCCTCACCACCAAAATCAGCCTCCACACCCAGGGAGAATTTCTTGCTAGCACTGTGTATCAGAAAGGCAGCTTCCCATTCCTTGCCACTTCTTGGCAGGGAACTCTTCCAAACTCCAGGAACACGAGCTGTAATCCTGGCAGAAAGGGATGCGCATATAAAAATCACCACTCTGTCAAAACAGAAAAATAATGCTGGAGCTGATCTGTGCACATTAATCCGCTGCAGTCATGAGGAGACAATTTCCCTGGAGAAAGTCATACATTAAAAGGAAAAAAGAAAAAAAAAGGGGGAAGAAAAAAAGATTAATGTGACTTTGAAATATCACAAGCACCGTTTATCTTCCTCCTGCCACCACAGGTTTCTTGTCTTTTTCTTTTTTTTCCCCCCTTTTTTTTTTTAAATACAAAGAGCCTTAAAATTCACTGTGAATACAGCCCTTTTGCCTCAGATGTGCAAACATAGGTTCATTACAGTATAGCAAAAATATAAACACAGTACCACCTGCTCTCTCGTATACTAACCTTAACATTTTTAATTAATTCAATTTAAAAAAAAAAAAAACACAATTGCTTTTCACTGGCATAACCTTCTAATTACACTCGGAGTAGATGCATGCTTCTCAGAGCTCCTACTTTTGCTAGCAATTTGGTCACACACAAAGTTCAGTCCTTGGTACTTCTGTGTTGGCATGGAAGCAGAATGTAAAACATTGCTCCCCAATATACATTTAGAAGCAGATAAAGAGCTCAGGCCTTGTCATGGGCATGGCCAGAAATTCAAGTACACATTCCCTTTCCAGGGCAGGACTGAAAGATTTTGCCAGTTAAAAAAATAAAAATAAATAAGGTTTAACCTATATAACACAAAGGAGACAGGCACGCTTAAAACTGAGGTGGATCACATCAGCCCAGCCTTTGGCAATCCTGAAACAAATGAGCTCACCATAGCGTTTATATTCTCATTTTCCTTTTACACATATCCCATAGATCATAAATATACATTAATAACTCTAACAGTCAAAGTTTACATTCGGCTGTAACATTTAGGATCAATACTCTTCAAATGACCTTTAATAGTAATGAGCTGCCATAACACTGTCTTGAGGACATTAAATTTTTATTAGAAATACTTTATTACAAAGGTTCAAACCTGTCTCCACGCACTTGCGCACCCATACAAATATTCTCCCACTACCATACAAATATTCTCCGACTATTATGTTTTTCCTTGAAAAAAAAAAATAAAGCAGGTCTTCCACGGTTTTTGAAAAAATGTGCAGCGTGGAGGCTTTAGATATTTCACATTTTCAGTTGGGGTGGGGGGGGTGTCTTGTTTTTTAATCAAAACCCATGAGGAGCCAGGGGTTGGAAAATGATCCACTTTTCAAAGTGATAAATAGGAATTGTTCCCACGTGGCTTGAAGAGGACAAGACCAGTCTCCTGATTATCATAAACCCTCAGTTCGAGGGGGTGGAAAAGGTGGGAGAAGCTGATGCCCTGTAGAAGGGTAAGTCAGGGCAGCATCACCTCCTGGCCCTGCAGACCACCCCGGCGCCCCAGGGAAGCCAGCCAGAGAGTCAGCTCCATTCCTGCCCTGGTCCATGGGGATCCCGATGGGGACCCCTCCCCATCAAAATAGGTCCATCTCACGCAGCTCCAGCCAACTGAAAAGCGAAAACTGGAAAGATGGGGGAAAACAACAACCACAAAAAATGGAAAACATCTAGTCAAGATCCAGCCTCTCCTTAATTACTTTTTTTAAATGACTAGTCAAGTTCTAAGTCAGCTCACGTCCACGTTTCACTGCCTATTTAAGAATTTTAAATAATTCACAGGGTGGGGGGCTTGTAGCAATTTATTTCTTCAGTTACAGGCCCTGGACTCAAACTACAGAGAAATCTGATTTTAGCAGAACAATGAAACCGAGCGAACGGAGGTGAAGTCAAACAAAGGAAACACAGGGGGAAAAAGAAAAATATTTCTCTGCATTGTTATTAGATGCCACCTCTAAGAGCTGCAGATTGAACACATTCAAGGCAGCACCAGCTATTGCAGTCAATGTCCTCTAAGAACCTGCCTGGGCTCAAGCAGGCTGCTACCGGAGCCCCGAGCTGGCCAGGAGGGCAGCACAAGTACATTCCAGCATTTCATTCTGCATTTCTTGTGAGTCTTGAATCTTAAGAAACATTTCAATTTTGCCTCTCATTCAAGCTGACCTAGAGCTTCTTCTCTAAAAAAGCATTTTGTGATTTCCAAACTGATTTCTAAACAGCGGTGACCAAATCAGAGGAGGGCACTCCAGTAAAAGCACTGGGAAAAAGGCAGAAATACTGGGCAATCAGTGCTTGCGCTCCCTAACCCCCTGATTTTTAGGGAGACACTCTGAAACCACAGCAAATATCTTTCCAAGTCCTTCAGAGAAGAGCCTCCTTTCTGGTGGCAGGACCAGGAGAGCCAGCAGTGCTCTCCTCCCCTCTCCCAGCAGAAGGCAAACCGCATCCCCCCACCTTCCCAAACCCCTTATCTGGGCCAGGGTGCTGGCAGCCCCTTGCCGCAACCCCCATTTCTCCATCAGCTTTTGCGGCGGCTCATTAGGGTAGAGAAAGGCTCCAGCACATCATCTCTGCAGGCTTGTGGAGGGCTGATCCGCGACAGGTAATTCCCCCTGCTTAATGACCTGAGACCAGCCAGGCGGAGGCAAACGGGAAAGGGAATCTTCTCATTTGTTACCCATCCCCACATCCCGATAAAAAGAATGATTACACTTTTAAGTTCAAACAATTCCCTGCAGTTGTAGCCATGTCATATCTAGATTGTCTAATTTACATGCATATTCATAATCCCTGTGTATTTAATTAAATTCTTCAATCCCTGGAGTGTCTTTCCTAAACAATAGTAATTTATCTTGCACAGATAAGGGTGCCCTCGATTTATTCCACTCTGTAGCTAACAGCATTTCCTCCTGATCAAGGCTAGGAAGCAAACTCGAACAGAGGGAATCTTTAAATTTAAATTGCAAGATTAGGCTGCTCCTCTTTCTTTCTCTGTCACCCCAAGTTACCCTTTTAAATAATAAACACTTTCTCCTGAGCTCCGAGGAAAACCTTTCACCCAACCTCCTGATAAGAGCTGCATGCTCCAAATGCAAAAATGCTGCCCAAAGCCCACGCTGCAAAGAGATCTCACAGGCTGGGCATCATGGGCTACCAAGCAGCACAGGTTTCATCCAGCATGGTCCATGGGACATCCTCTGCACCCACCTTCTATCGCAGGCTATGAATCCCTCTGTTGCAGCCCACGGCAAACAAGCCACACACTAACAAGTTGCAGCCATGAGGATGAAGAGCTCTTCATCTTTCCAGCAAATATCCCTACACTAAGGGCTATTCCTCGACAGAACCTCGGGCATCCCAGAGAGGGACATGCAATGCACCAGGACAACTTGAGATGAAGCAGCTCCTCAGAGAGATGCCGCCATCTCCAGACCACTAACCCTGTTCAAATATTAGCACAGGGAATTTAACTTGGCCTGCAATTAGAGAAGTGTTAAAATATTTAGCAAAGTCAAACCGATGAGAAGATTGTGATGGGAAAGGAAGAGAGTAGAGCCTGGTGCTACAGCATGTTTTCCGATTACACATTTCTCACACCCTGTTAAATCCACAGCGCTTAATAGCTTCACTCCCTCTCCCAAACCTCAGCCTGCAGCTCTGGGATGGCACCAAAGTGGGGTGGAGACATGCCAGTCTCTCCAAAAGCCTCTTCAGCCCCACCAGCTCTGCATCGCCACTGCCTCCCAGAGCAGTGCCAGCTGTCCCTGCCAGGGGAGCAGCCACCCTGCTGCTCACACGGCAGGGATGCTATGCCCCAAGGAGACTCAGGGATAATCCTGGTTCTGCAGGAGATGTGGGGCCAGGACTGCTGTCGCAAACCATCTTCTGCATTCACGTCACAGCCAAGGGCCTGGGCAGCCCCTTGGCTGAAGACCCTGCTTGCAACCAGGGAAATGTCCTTCGGCTCCAGCCCCACTTCTTCATCTCCTCCCCAAACATCTGCTGCTGACCACTGCCAGACATGGGAACCCAGCCACCCCGTTCCCAACCAAGCCCTTGAAGCCTTTAGAGATGCTGTTACTATTTATGAAAATAGGGTCAGGATCCTGCTGTCAGCTCCTTCCCGAGCTGCAGTGTCACCCACGCCATTGAGGCAGCTCTAGGAAAGCTCTCAGGAATGGGACCGCTGGGACTTGATGGACAGGCTCCAAGTCACAGCCGGCTAACCGCGCTCTGGAGTAAAACCAGCCTCCTCCCACCTGGGTGTCTCTGCAGCCACCTCCCTGGGGAAGCCCATCTTCCAGTTTCACATACAACCACATCTACCAGGTCCTCCTCTGGGCCATCCCCATGGCCACCAGAGCCCTCCTTTGCTACGCCACTGCATATCAACCATGGCTTAACCAGTGCAGCACTGTACAGCAGCACCCAGCTGACACCACGGACAGTCCCAACCCCTTGTAGTTAGTTGCTTCTCCCCCCATTCAAATAACAGAAAAAGCAACAGACAAGGCAGGTGGTGGTCTCCTTCAGCGCTGGAGCTGGACCTGGCACTGCCCTGGAGGGGAGGGGCCCGTGTGGCCACACTGCCCCATTAGCAGGGGGCTCAGCAACCAGCAGAGCCCGTGGGACAGCGAGGTGCTGTCCTCCACCAGCAACGTGGAGCCTGCCTGCCGATACAGCCTGCCATTGCCAAATCCTCTTCCCCAGGAATTCATAGCTGGATTCAGACATTCCCAGCCTGTTACTTATTTTGATGTTTTCAGCTCTCCAGAGTACAGGGACATCCTGTCTTAAACCTGCCGAGGCTCATGCCAAGAGGACATCTGCTTGGAAGACAGCCCCTCTGGCTGACCTGGCCCTAGAGGGCTGCCTTCCCGTCTCTGCAAGATCCCAAACATACCCTTGCACCCACAAAGCAAAGCCAGTTCACAGCAGAGCCAGCAGCAAGAGCAGCCTCTTGGGCAAACCACAGCTCCCATTCCTACTTCAGAAGCTTTGCAAGATTTTTAGACCTTGGAAACATTTTCTTCCTACTCAGGGCATTTTTAGGTTAATGGTTCATCAAACCTCACAGTCCAGGAAACCTTAGCGTGGCTGACCAGTGTGTGGGTGTGGGGGAAAAAAAAAAACACCAAACAAAAAAAATACCCTCTTGGGCATGAGTCCTTCCCACAGCGCTTTAACCACAGGCTCTGGACTGAGCTAGGAGCCACCAGAAACAAGCCAAAAACCAGGCCAGCAGACAAGGGAAAACCTCACCACTGCCTTGTGCCTCTTTCAGATACAGGGAACGCAGACAGCAAACCATCACCGATGGAAAGCATCAATCTCCCGCTTGGGATGCTCTCCACGACACTGTGTCCCCACGCAAGGAGGAGCCATTACTGCCAAGCCCCTCTGCAAACCCCCAGAGGAGCTGGGTGGCACCAGCAGCACGGCTCACCGGGTGATGACCACCATCGGCAGAGGGAACGTGTGACATCTTAACTCTCTGTTCACCCAGGAGCAGGTCTCCAGAGGAACACAACTCTGATTCCCTGTGCTGACTTCATTTGGCTTGGTCCTTTTTGCCTAAGCTTTATTTTACATGCATTACTCGAGTGCAAACAAGAACAAAGCCACGGTGTTTTTAGGAAGAGCCCTCAGTACCCAGCAGCTCACACTCCTGGAAAAAACAGTGCTTTCAAGCAAAAGCCCCAAGTTTGGACAATTCCCATGAAGTCATTCCCCCACATCACCCAACTTCTTTCCTATAGTGAAAGTCAAGGAGCTGAGCCATGGCTAGGAACATCTAATCGTTCACCTTTGCACTGTCCAGTTTTTCTAAGTTTTTATGATTTTCCAGGGCCTAAGTAACCACAGATCTTTATCACAACACAGACAGAAAGTCTGCAGAGCAAAACTTCCCTCTGCCCCGTCTCCCACCAAGCACAGTACCAGTTCTTACAAGCTTCCAGTTCCCCTCCTGCCCCTCAGGTATCCAATGGGGAAGGCAGCCCACCATCAGCCACTGGCAAATAACCTCCAGCTTAAGCAAGGCAGAAGGCATGGGAATCTTTCAAACCATGTCACTCTGATGAACTTTAAAGATAATGGGTGTCTGCGCTGCATGAGGGCTGTGACTGGACAGAGCGATGCACCTGAAGATACCCACTCTTGCCACATTCCCCCAGCAACACAGTCAGGAGGTGACCAGAAACCATCTTTTCCCAAATAACCAATAACTTCCAAACTGGGAAGCAAATATTTGCTCCCAGTACACCTCACCTGCATAGGGACAGCCTGACCTTGACAATCACCTCCTCATCCACCCCGACCCTAAAGCAGCAGAAAGCAAGGATTCATGCTGCTCTCCAGCATCCATTTGGTGAGATGGTTTCAGAAGCGCTGTCCTTGCACCAGAGGGCTGTGGGCAGGTTTTAACAGCAAGGTGCTGCATCCTGGCCCTGAAACCAGCAACATCATATAAAATACCATCTGAACATGCTCCTCAAGCTCAAAAAAGCTGGCTGCTACCAAGCACACCTGAGGGCGGTTTAGCCAAGGAACCTGAAAGTAGGATAGGGTCCATGAAGCTAAAGTAGACTGAACCAAGCTCAAGAGAGGCAAGAGGTGGAGAGACGTCTAGGAAGAGGAGGCAATGCACATTTCCATGCCATCTAGGAGGTTCTGGAAAAGAGCAATGGGGCTAAGCTCCACTCTGCACCATTTCAGAGTGCATAGCTTAAAAGCACTGTAAAACCCACTGCTCATTCTTGGCCACCCTCACAAGCACCTGCTTTGGGCCTGCTGGTGAGTAATATTTTCCACAATGGGAAGTAAGTGAACAGAAGCAGCACACCAGAAGCCACCAAGTTCATCATCACTCTTGGTCACACATTGGTCACAGCTTCTCTCCATCAAAACCTGCAGGAGTTTTTAAGGGCCAACCCCATCATGAGCCAAAGGGGCAGGAGAGCTCACTTCATCATCCCTCTCACCCCCTTTCAAAGAAGGTACCTACTTAAAACAGACACTCTTTCCTCACCCATCCTCCTGCCTCCAGAAGTTACCTCCTAATGCAAAAGGTTGAGCAACACAGCAGGCGCCACCACAAGAAGTGGTGGCTGGAGACCACACCAGGCGCTGGAGCCCCCTGATGCACTAAAAGCATGTGTCAACGGCACCAGCTGTCCTCAGAGACAGCCAACCTGCTCAGACTCCCAATCTCTCAGTCCGAGCCTTCAGAGAGCTCAGCTGACCTCAGCAACTTCCCAACACTCCGTAACATTCCCGAAATGAAGTTTACAGCCTGGTTTTTCAACCTTCAGGCCAGATGCCCCTTGTTTTAATGAGTAAGTTAAATATGGCTAGTCCACAGCTATGGATCAAATAAGGCAGGCTTAAAAGAGGTGAGACTCAAGAGGGGGATACTTCCCAACAGCAAAAAAAGTAGTATGTTTTACCTCAAAACATAACAGACTCAGGGGACGAATTAAAAAGGGAAACCATAAAATGCTTGCCTAACTCCTTTTTTTATTTCTTACATCTGCTGCTTTACAGTAAAGCTTCATCTACTGTGTATAATTAGATATATGTTCCTCGATTCTAATCTATACAGATTTATTTGAAACTTATCTTTACAGTTTTTAACCCCAAAGAAGTTTTAACTGGAAAGAAAGCTGCAGTAACAGCATCACCTCAAGCGCAAAGGTCTTGGAGATGCTGCAGTGTGAACAGCAGTTCCAGCCCGGGCTCTGCGGACTCGTGCATGAAAGGCAGCAAGAACACACCAGCTCATCACTGCTCACCTTCACGTGTGGCCCCACAGCCCCAGGAACGTTTTAAAGACTGCAGAGTAAAGCAGTTTGGAACCAAAGCAGTTCACCAAGACCCAGAGGCAGAGGTATCGATACTGCCCGGCACTCCTGTCGCCGTGCCTGCTCTGCTGCCTCGCTCAGCCCCAGCCTCGGCCACTTCGCACTTCCCAGACGGCGCAGACGCTGCAGAGGGATTGCAGTGGACAACGTGGCAGCCTTACCTAGAGAGGCCTTGGGGACAGGCCATTCCTCTCAGTGTGTTCAGCCACCAACTGCAGCTGAAAGCTACCTGCTGCCTCCCAACCCACCACCCCTGCTCTTCCTACAGCAACCCCGGATCCCAAAGGCACCTCTCCCATCCAAGACGCTTCGCAGCTCTACTGAGCTCCTTCATGCCCTGTGGATGCTACCGTACCAAATGGCCAAGGCTACAGGGCATCCCCTGAGATCCCTCTGCAGATCACACATTCAGGACCATACGCTACAGTGAACTCATGGCAAAGCCCAGCAGGTTTCTCAGAATGACCCCGTGCCCACCCTGGCCCAGTTCCTCCTGCCAGACACAGAACAGGGTTTTTTTGTTGCTTGTTGGGAAACGATGAAGCTTGCTTGGGTTTTGTTGATCCATGAAAGGGTTATTTCCTTAGAAATGGGAAACAAAACAGAGAGACAGAAGGCCACCAGGTCCAGTGCTAAAGATCCAGCAGTGTAACCAGGTATCTTGGACCTTGAGAAACTCCAAGAACAGCAGGTCCAGGTCATGAACATGACCCAGATACCAAACAGCCAGCAGACAACAGAGTGGGAGAAGGGGAGGCCAGTGTATGGGCAAAGGGGATACCCTCAATTTGCAATCACAGCCCCTTTATGTTTTGGCATAAATATCCCAAACTCATTTAGGTCACTGTGCACCTCCTGAAACCCTTACATCCACCCATCAGATGCCATCACACTTCATAATTAAGCATTTAAAATGTGCACAAAGGGAGAAAGGAACCGTCTGCACTTACACAGGAAGGACCAAACACCTCACTAGGGCACAGAGCATCGAGACTGCAAAGCACCCAGTCACCCCATTCCCCTCAGGACCCACACAGCAGGCACTCCGGGGAGAGGCCAGTCTGCCAGTGTCTCCACCAACCATGAGGAATACACCAAGGCGACATGCAACACCAGACATCCACCAGCCCAGCTAAGAGGATGAAGCATTTCTCTGGAAACAATCGGGTTCTCTAATAACAGGGCTGCAGCAGTGGCGTGAAAGGAGGGAGGAGGAGCAGGCGGGGAGAAAGGGACTAGCTGGATATTTATCCCATCCTCATCTTTGTGTTATCAGTACCCCGGTATCAGCATTGTTCAAAATGGCTGCTTAGATGGTTGCCAGCAGCAACAACAGAATTGGTCCATCTGCTGGCATTCTCCCTAATCTATCTCAAACACTCGTCTTCTTTTTAAATGCACGCAGGGGAAAGAAGGAAAAAAAAAAAAAGTCCGCCTTGTACAAAGAAACAGAATCCTCCTATAACAGAGCCTTTTAACTAGATTTTATGCCACCCCTGTTTCCAGGACACACAGACAAAAGTTAATTTTACGATAAAAGAACCAGTGTAAGGTGCTTTTTTGTTATGAGATCAGAAAGCAAATGGAATTTGAATTGTCTGCAGTGGCATGTATCTGACAAAGATTAATTTAAACAGATATTGTCTCTGAAACCAAAGTCCATTGAACGGCTTCACAGCCTATCAACCATGCGAAAGCAGCTCCTTAGCAGCACTGCTGACTCCACCACTTTCTTTAAAAATGGCTTAACCTATTTCTTGTAAGATAAAAGGTCATATATAGTTCTATTTTACAAACCCATAATAGCCAAATCCACACCAAGCGAAGACAATCGGGAGAAAATAATAACGGCGGGGGGGGGGGAGAGGATTTCCTCCTCCTTCACAGACAGATGCTTGACACTCGCTGGGTATCTTTCAAAGCATGCCGGTAGCGAGCGGCTGCAGCGCCAACGAAATGTTTCGACATCCTTAGAATAGATTAAAAACCCTGGGGCCTCTGCAGGTCACCGGTGCAGGATGGAGAAGCCCACCCACACCCCACCCCACCCCCGGGTGGAGATGCTGCCGCAGGGCAGCTCACTGCTATCGGCCTGGGATGCTGCTTTTGCAGGGATGTAAAACCTCAAGGATGCAGGGAAGAGCAGCCAGGCTGCCAGCCCTTAGTCCTGGGCCAAGCAGGCAGGAGGGGAGAAGCACTGCTCCCCAGGCCCCCACTCACCCCCCAGCCCCTCTCTGAACACTGGGGTATTATTTCTCCTTTTAATCACAAGAAACAGATCTGTGCATGCCATCAGCGGGCTGTGCGGATGGAGACAGCTGCTCAGACTTCAATGGGATGGACACACACACACACACACACACAGAGGGGGAAGAAAAAAAAAAAGCTGCAGAAATCCAAATCCTGCAATTTCTTCCCTTTTTATTTCCAGTTTATACAGAGCACCGCAGGGAAAATGCTACCAGACAGTTTCAGAGCATTTGATACAGCAACAACCCAGCTTTGGGAAAAGAATGAAGGAGAAGCAAAATAAAAGATGACAGCCAAAAGCACTTTTAATATAGTTTCAGTACTTTCAAGAGAAAGCTTCTGTACACAGAGCAGCCAATGAACTGTAACCAAAATAAACACAACTGGCTTTAAAAAAATTAAAAATTTCTTTCTGATGATAAAGAAAATCAAAAGAGACGAGAACCAGCGAGTGAGGCAGAAAATACATTTATTTTTCATCCTCCAGACACACTTCTTTAAATTTGGCATCCAAAGCCATTGTAGTTCATTAATGCAAATTTTATTTATCTCGGGAATCCATTTGTTGCTCTGCCATCCCTTTGACAGGGCACTCATCTTCATCAAGGCAGCCGCACAGCCACAGCCAGGGCTGCAGCACACGGCACCCCCTGCGATCCCTGCCTTTAAAAAAACACATCACACCAGTAACAAGCAATGGCTATTGCCCATTTGCTATCACCCACACGGCGGCATCAGCTGAAGGATGGAGGCCAGAGCTACTGGACGGCATCCGGAGCAGAGGCACAGCCTGTCCTGACCTTGCCAAGGTCCCAGACACCAAGTCTCCGGCGTTCCCACGGGGAATCCCTCCTCCTCAGCAGCTGCAGGGCACGGGCACCGTCTCCAGGTGCAAAGACAGCAGCCAGGCAGATACCACACCGCATCCCACTGAGCAAACCTCAGTAACAATTAGCGGCCCCCAGTCAAACGAGCTGGGTGGCGTTGGTGCAGGCAGCTCATTACGGGCATCCAGGGATAAGCAGGGCATCGCAAGGGGGACACAGGCACCCCCCCCTCCCATTTTGAACCCAGGGGCGACAACAGCAGGACACTTGCAGATGACAAGCTGGACCAACACAGCCACATGCAACTCTTATGAGCTGGCATCCCAGCAGATCTGCCTCCTAAGCACATTCGTGGCTTTGTTTTTAATGATGTGAGAAATGCACACACACACAAAAAAAAAAAAAAAAGGGGGAAAAATCCCTGGCAACATGCACCTAGAATGCGACAAGTAAAAGCCCAGGATTTTATTAATTTGTGCATTACTTTAAATGCACCGTTTTACAAGGACTAACCCCAATCCTGCACAAAATCCTAAGCCGTAAGCTTGAGACAAAAAAGCAAATGCTCTTAAAACGCAACACTAGAAAATCCGTTTGGAGAGAAATGTGGTGGTGTCGCGCACAGGTGAATCCTCGGCATTTAATAAAACACACTCACCACACCAACCAAGTGGAGTCTATTCATATTTAAACATCAGGATTAAGAAGAAAAAAAGCCTCTGAAAAATTGAATTTTCACTCCTGGGGCATTTCACTGTAGAACCATGAAGATGCTCTCCCCCTCCACATCCCGCAAGAAGCCGTTTTGCAGAACCAGCATCTCTCCGCAAGATGTTATCAGGGCTATTTCCAACTCCCATTGCAAAGGCACAAGAAGTCAGAGGTCAAGCCTGTACGTTGAACCCTACTCTTGTGAACACCAGGTGAAAAATGAAATGGGGCTCAGTCCTGCTCTTCCGAGCATGCAGGAGAGCACCTCCAGGGCCCTGGCAGCAGTGTGGGTGCACAGGGACAGCTCCCCACCACCATCCCACATCCTGGCTCCATCCAGAAAGTAGACTTGTCCAATGGCACTTATTAACATACCCAAGGTTTGGCATCTTTGAGGTCTTGTTTTCGCTGGAAAATGGATTGGTTTCTATTGAGGCTGATGCCAAAGAAAGCCAAACCTCAGCAGAGGGAGGAACCAGTTACTCAGAGGAGCCACTTTCCTCCCCTCCTCTCATCTCCAGAAGACCAGGAGTATGACAACCCCATCACATAACCTCTTCCAGACAGCATCAAATGTAAGGTAGGACATACTAGAACTTCATTTCGATACCCTCAGACAGCTATTCCCTGCCTCTGGCTCCTTGCAAAATAAAGTCACCAACACCAGCCACAGATGGGGAGATCAATGAACACACACAGGTTCAACCAGCACCCCAGGTCTCCAGCAAACCTACCCACCACCCCACCAGAAGAAACAAGCACTGTGAGGGGATGGGGGAGCACATGAGGCTCCTTCCCCACTGCCTTGCCCAGTACATCACACGAGGTTGGCTCCTCAGAGAGCGCCCAAAGGGACAGAACACAGCCTCACATCCCCGGGAGAAACAGCAGCACCCCTACATCTCCAGGAGAAAATCCACCGGCTTTAAGCACAAGCCATCACCCTGCAGCAACAAGCCTTGGCCTCTCACTGAAAATCCCCAGGCTCGGCTGCCCTGAGAGGATGAAGAGATGCTGCTCCTCCCGAAATCCCTGCTCAGCTCCTCACCCGCACCAGCTCTCCCAGCCTCAAGGGCAGCAGGGGGAAATGAACTCTCTCTTCCACCCTAATGCTACCAAGGTTTGGATTATTTTTTTTTTTTTAATATCTGTATTTTCAAAGAAAATTAAAAACTGACACACCACAGGAGACGATTCACAGCTGAATGTGACTTTACAAAGCTATCAGATAGACAAGCTCATTTAAGTTTTCCAAAAGTCCTATCTGAGGTTAGAGGGACTAATCATAAAACATCTAACATCAAAGCGAGCATCAAATAACAGCAAAGCACATTCCCTCGCACAAAGCTTCAGAAACAAAGCACGCAGGCACATGTGGTTTATGTTACTGCAGTTTTAGCACAGTTAAATATTTCCTAAAAGATTCCCTCTAGATGTGAGCAAAATTAAAATCTGCTGTGAGCGACGGGTGAGCTAGAAGGGGAGGAAGCCAGCTCCTCACCTGGGCTAAGCTTTATAAAGCACAGGTAAGCTGAGAACAAACTCCTATTGCCTGCTCAAGCCAGAAACCAGGCCTTGTCATGCTTTCTCTTCAAAAAACGCCTCAAACCTATTTATTCTTAAAGCCAACACTAAATATTTTGTTTCTTGTGCTTTATTTTTCAGGTCTTCTAGCCTCTTTAAGCTAGCATCATTTTGCCTGGAGTAATTAACCACCTAGTTAAAAAGGTGCCCCAACTTCAGAAAGTCTATTTATACTCTTAAAAAAAAAAGAAAAGACTCAAAAGCCAATAAATAAATCTGTTTTTAAAAAAGAAAGTTAAAGTTCCAGCTGTCAAAGTCTTCCTAGCTCTCCCTGCACTACCAGCAAGAAATTCTGGTGGTTTTCATCATCTCCAGTTCCAGTTTCTGTAATACAGCCCAGAAGAAGCTCAAGAAATCTCACCTATGAGGGAACAGCAATAAACAGATCATAAGTTTTAGTGCCTAATAACATATATAATTAAAACGAAGGATTACGAAAAAAAAATAATTACAAACATAAAGCCCTTAATGTATATTTAAGATGTTCAACAGTTTCCATCATGATAGGGCTAGTGAACCTCTGCTGGCCTCTTTTATGTGGTTTAAAGTATTTTAATATAATATGGTAGGACAAAGTAATCTACCCATAAAGAAAAATAACATAAAAATTAATTACCAAATTGGAAACACGCTGCACAACAACCACTTCACCCAAAAACTAAGAGGGTACAGAAAAACTAAACTCTTAGTTAGCACCCTGACATGGGACATCAAATTTCAATGTGGAAAAAAAAAAATAACAGAAAAGTACTTCATGACCCATGACGCTCCTTCCAAACCTCCTCCTCCTGGATACAGTCTTAAATCTAGACCCAGGAGGAGACCAATCTTTACACAAAACAAAAGCAACCACAACTAGCCCTAGAGAGCCCCATCAAAGTGTTTTCCCCAAAATAAACAGCTCTATAAAGCAGCACGCCACCTAGACTTTTAAAACAACTGGATACAAATTTAGACTCTGCCCCGTACCAGGTCACAGGGGAGGGAAACCCAATGCTTGCCTACAAGCAAGCGTTTTCAGGGGGGGGAAAAAATAATTCTAAAAAACCTAAAAGTAGTTCCAGAGAAAAAAACCTAGAAGTAGTTTCAGCCATGTTAAGAGCATAGGAACCCATCGATAGTTTTACTTCTGAAGATGCATTCCAAAAAGAATCATTAAAATATATAACCACAGAAGCTGAAATCTACAGTGTAACAAAAGGCTTCCAAATCAGAACTCCTCCAATTAAAATGCATTTACAGGTATTATTTACACGTATCAGTTCTAGCTTAGCCTCTGCCCAGGCAGAAGGCTGCTGAAGCAGGGTCAGAAAATCCCCCATGCCTGGATACCCAGCTTAACCACCAGACCAGGAACCATGGGAAGGCACCCAGGACTGACCTGCAAAGCATCAGATAAAGTGTTCAGAATTAACAGCAGGCTTGAAAATAAAAAAATAAATTAAAAAAAAAAAAACCAAAAAACACACACACACCACCAGGCTCCCTCCAAGTGTTTACAAAGCCAGCGCATTTTAAAGCCCTGCTTCATTGTTACCCTAACAGCAAAAGTAAATTCTGCCTATGTACTTATGGCTGGACTGCATACCTCCCCACCAGGGCACAAAGGCTTATCTGTGGGTAAAGCAGCACATGCCATATAGGTTCCTAAGCGGCTGGTTGCAATGCAAAGAACAACACAAAGCTCGATGCTTCCTCTCACGAGTAATCATAAAAGCAATGAAAAAAAAGAGAATTCCCACCTAAAATTGCCACAGACACTTGCCCACCCATCAGCAGCCACAACGACTCGAAGGCAAACCGTATTATACCATACTGAGGAGCACAGGCGAGAAACATTAATTTGTTCTGCCAGATCACAGCTAACTGTCAAAATCCACCAAAGGTCTTTTCTCTCTCCAAAAACCCAAGAGATAATGGTGTAAAAACTTTTGTTCATAAATATTTATGCAAGTGAACTTGTTAAAAATTAACCGCTGTCGTTAAAGGTTTTGTATCCTTTAGGATTCCCGGCATGCAGTGCAGTTGCATGCTTTATATTAAGCCTGGCATTTCTGCATTCCTTTCCTGCATGCTTTTGTCATTTGTCTAAAAATTAAAAGAAAAAAAAAAACCCACACACCACACACACACAAAGACGGGATCTGTACACATAATAATAAAGCAGTTTTTAAGAAGACAAAGATGCCTGTGTTCAACATCCAAGATCTTTCTTTGAGCAGGAAAAAAAAAAAAAAATCAATTTAATGACTCCAGTGAGATCAGGGTTTAAGCCTCGTTTAAGTTTTACTAAGCATGAAGGAATTATAGGTTGATAATGTGGCATATACGTTTTTTTCAGACCTGCCAGCCTTGTAAGCACAAGGGAGCTGGAGCCCAAAGCAGTTTGGCCCCACAAGCACAACCCTCACACCTCCACGCCATCTTCCATCTCCCAGAAGGTCATTCCTCTCGGATTTTGGCTTTCAGGTTTTCAAAGTGATTTTTCCAACCACAGAGAGAAGGAATTTCACATTCGTACCATCCTTATTTTTTCACAGGTCTGAGTCAGAAACTCAACTGTACAAACATCTGATCTTTATTAACAGCAAATCTCAACTGTGCAAACCCCAGGTCGTGATGCCGGGAGCTGGCGGTGTCCATTAAAGAGATCCTTCAAGGGGAACAGTAGTTTTGATTTAACGCTGGTGAACATCAAGTAAGCCAGGGTTGGGGTTTTACTTTTTTTCCAAGACATAATGGTTCCCATATAAGCTGACAACCAAGTTCCTATCTTAATTGCAAACACACACACAGCCACAAAGTGTTTGTGTCTCCAGTGGCTGGAGCTCTTCCACCTCACCTTCCAGCAGCATCTGCAGGATGGATGTGGAAAGTTGGCGGAGGACATCTCCGCTATGCCTCCCGTCCACCCCGGGTAAACACGAAGCCCTTCACAGCCTTTTGTTTGATGTAAATCTTCCTCCTCTGGCTCAGGGCTGCAAGGGACTGCTGTGACAGGGCTGCTCGGGGGACAAAACCAGAGGTGTCTGACCCCGCATCACCCACCCGCTGCCGCCCAAAGAAGAGCCGCACTCCAGCCAAGACCCAAACCCCCCTGCTCCGAGGCGAGCTCCCACGGCGAGCATTCCGCGCGCCCCTCTCGGGCTGTAAAAACAAGAGATAAATCACCCACCGACTTTGCGGCGAGTGCTTCCAGAACATGCTGCTTCATCTAAAAAGCTGAAGGTTCGGAGGACAATGGGCGCGAGCTCCGATTTCAAAGCTGGGGAGATGGTTTAGACTTGTCAGGGGATATGAAACGCCAAAGCCAGGACCATCCTCTGGCTCACCCAAAGCAGCAGCGGGAACCGCAGGGAGACAGGGCACGCGTGATGCCGGATGCCGGTACTGGCCATCGCTTTGGGATGGGACTGCCCTGCCTGTTCCCCACATACCTGACCCCAGCGCTCACCCAGCATTGCCTAAAGCCTCGTCAGAGCCACGTTTCAAAGCCAAATACGTTTTAAAAAGCTCATGACGAAAGAAAATGCCTTCATACAGAACCAGCCCTGGTTTCAGGCAACCGTTACTCTGTCTCCCACTCCCAGGCCGGCTGCTCACTGCATCCACACCTTGGTGGGCAGGTCAACGAAGCATCGTCCACAGTCAGCTATTCTCTTCCCTCCCCTCCTAATTTTAAAGTTCCTGAAGAGCTTCTCCTCTCCTTCAAAAAAAAAAAAAAAAAAAATTTGGTTTTGAGTTTCCAAGTGTTTTAAACAGAATACTTAATCATCTTAACACAGCCCTGGCAAAAATATTAATTCACCCCAAAAGAGGGTATATAATCATATCCTCGGAGAAAAACCTTTTGTGCTGCAGGAATTTTTACTGCATATCCTCAGAGGCGGAAGGAGAATTCTTCCGCTCTCTCCTATTTCCACATCTCAAATGAAAAATGTTTTGATAACGCTCTTCTGAATGTAAACTGTAAAAAATGGATTTTTTAATTTATTTTTTTTAAAAGCAGAGGGTTTTTTTTCCCCCAAAAGGAAGGAGGGCTCTTTAAACAACCACAGCCGAACTAACCATTCCTTACAACAAAACCCACCCTCCCTCCACTCATTCACGCCATACCCTGGCACAAGATGAATTTACATTTCGCATTTGCAAAACAAATTCCAGCCTAATGTCATTTTAATGGGAACGCGCATTTCAATCACTTCCAGCAACAACCAGGAGCGGATTATTTTATGTAAAACACCACCATTTGTTTCTCTTTGAATATATAGAGATATAAGGGGGGATTTCGGATGGGGACAGGGACTGGGGGGGACACACCAACATTTCCTCTGTGACAATCCCCCTCCGCCAGCGCACACAAAAGCCAACCTGCCCGTGGAGACAACACACGATGCCATTATTCCCACCGTCATTCCCACGGCCCCTCGCCACCGGCGGGGAGCCAGAGGCCGGCGGCCCCCGGCCCCACCAGCGCCCCCCGCCCCCGGCCGGTCCCGCCGCGCTCCGCCGGCCGCGGGTGCCCGTGCGGGGGGGGTGGCAAGGGGAAAGGGGGGCGCGGGGGCCCCCCCGAGATTTTCCAAGGGGGGGAAAGCCCCTGATGGAGAAGACAAAGACAAGCGCTCAGAGCTGCCGGAGAGATGCGTTATGTTTATAAACCCGTGTGCGGGTGGAAGGGCCGGGACCGGGGCGGGTGTTCCGGGGCGAGGGGAAACCGGGGCGGAGGGGGGGGGGGGGGGGGGGGGCTGCGCGCCCTCCTGCAAACCCCCACGGGCACCCGGGGAGGGGGGGTGGCTTTATTTTCCCACTCGCACTGGACGGACAGTGCCCACGCCGGTGACACCGGGCACGCACACGTCGCCGGGAGCCCACCCCCCCCACAGCCCTCCCCCCCAAACCTAAAGCCGGCATCTCCCCAGAGGAGGATAAGGCGGTCCCTGCCCCCGGGGCAGGATTTTCCTGTCAAACCACAACGCGCCAGACAAAAGGCTGGAGTGTTCGGAGGGGATGGCGGCGGCGGCGGCGGGGGGGGAGCGGGGGGGCGGACGCGGGGCACGACGACCCAAGCCCCCAGGGGCCTCGTCCCGGCACTCACCGACTTGCAGCACGTTGTCCACCGCGCCGGTCTCCAGCAGGCGGATGCCGCGGCGGAAGGGCAGCCCCTCGCCCTGCGGCGCGGCGGCGGGGGCGGCGGCGGGCGGCGGCGGGCCGGCGGCGGGGCTCTCCTCGCCGGCCGGGGCTGGGGCGGCGGCGGCGGCCGAGGGTCCCCCCGCGGCGGCGCTGGCGGGGGATGCGGCGGCGGCGCGGCCGGGCTGGAAGCTGGAGTACATGCAGATCTGCCGCTCGCTGCGGGGGAAGCTCCAGTAGACGATGCGGCGCTGGACGGGCTCGGGGATGCGCTGGAAGCGGCCCTCCACCCGCTCGAAGGCCCAGCTCCCCGCCACCCGCTTGGCCGCCGCGTCCAGCAGCGACTCGGGCTGCAGCAGGCTGCCCGCCCCGCCGCCGCCGCCCCCCGGCCCCGCCGCCGCCGCCGCCGCCGTCCCCGCCGCCCCCGCCGTCCCCGCCGCCGCCGCGGGGCAGCAGCCGGCCAGAGCCGGGGGGGCCCCGCTGGCCCCCGCGCCCGGCCCCGCGCCGGCCCCTGCGGCCCCGGGACGGGGGTGAACGGCCCCGGTGCCCCCCGCCGGGCAGGTTCGGGAGCACAGGCGCTTGGGGCCCGGGGCGCCGGCGGGCAGCGGCGGGCGGAGCAGCTCCTCTCCCTCTCCTCCCTCCGCCATGGCTGCGACCGACTGAGCCGGGCGAGGGGAGGAGAGACGGGGAGGAGGGGGGGGGGGGGCGGGGGTGGAGACTAGAGGGGGTGGTCCCGCCGGCCGGGAGCCGGCCCCCGCCGGGGCGGGCCGCTCCGCAGCCCCCTGCCCGCCCCCCGCCGGACCCCGGCTCCGACCTGCACCTGCCGGGCTGCCGCGGGACCGGCTCCGCGGGGCGGGCGGGGGCGAGCCCCTGGGGATCGCCCCGGTGCCCTCCCGGCTGTGTCCCCGGGCGGGGGGAGGGACATTCGGGGGACGCTGTGACCCCCGCGCCCGGAGAGCGGGGGTGCCCCGCGGTCGGCGGTCCCGACGGCGCTGGGGGGCGAGGGGTGTCGGGCCAGCCGAGCGCACGGAGCTTGTGCTGAGTCAGAGGCAGCAAGGGGGCACGGGGGGCTGGGCAGGGGGCACGGGGGGCTGGGCACGGCACCGCTCCACCGGCGCTGCCCGGTGGCAACCGGGGAGCGCTGCTGCCGCAAGCCTTGCGGTCCTCGGCCTCAGCGCCTGGCCTAACCCATACACCACCACCTTCGGGTTTACACGGGGTAGCTGAGCAGAGAGCAGCGTCCTACCCTTCAGTGGGCATCGGGGTTTGCTTTTTCTTTTAGAGCCCTGTGGTTAAAGATGCTCATCCCACACGTGCCTGCAGCATCCCTGGGTGCAGAGAAAATACCCGGGTCCTGTGGCACACTTGGCCTCTGGGAGAGGAGATGAAGCAACACAGGCAGGGCTGGCTCCCACGAAGCTCTGCTGTGCTCTTCGGTGGGGTGGCATTAAAGCCAGGTCCTTCAGCACATACTGCCTGAGTTGGCACCCCAAATTCCAGAGAACTGACTCCTCACCAGCGCGGTTGCTGGGCTGGTCGCTTTGCTGTTGCGTCCAGCGGGACACCATTACCAGGATTTTACAAAATTTCTTTTGTCCCGTCTAATTTTAAGTGACAAACCTCCAAAGAAGAGCAGAGCTCACATTATCTCAGGGTTCACTTTTCTTGCTGTTATTCTCAGTGCTTGGAGAATCTAAGACCACTTCCTTTCTATCGGCAGTTCAGTCACATCTAGACCATTACCAGTTACTCCCTTGTTGCAGAGATCTTCTATTTACTCTTACTGACAGAGCAAGAGTACATTTCCTGGAATAACAGGGCGATGCAATTAGGGAACAGGAAATAATTATGCACCTTTGCTATGCCAGGGGGTACATCCAAGCCCAAGGTCTCTCCTTCGCAGGACTCAGAGGGAAGGAGCCAGATCTCAGGCAGGTAGTGAGAGCCAGCAGAGCTAAAGCAACGAGAGATCTCCATTTTATAGAATAAGCCACATGCTAATAGATGAAGGTCAGGAAGAGGTTTTCCTTGAAGGCTGAGGTGTTCCTTGCTGCCGCTGGTCCTGTTCAAGATAATCAGTGCTAGCTGGCAGCAGGGCCTGGCTGCAGGCAGCAGCTACATGAAGAGATTTGTTTACGTTTTCCCCAGGAATCACGTCCCCATTTCTTTAATGCCAAAGGGCATTTCACTCTCCGTACTGGATTGTTGTGACTGGGAGCACTTGTAAGCCCAGCATTTTGCCCATCACCTCTGCTCGCTGTGGTGGTGGCAGGACCTGGGGGGACAAGGAGGGCTTCTTCCACCTCTGCCCCTCCCCGGCTGCACAGAGGGACCTCAGGGGGATGTCCCAAAGCACCCTTCTGCCCTGAGGTAGAGCAAGTCTTCCTGGCAGAGACCAGTCCGGCAGGATCTTAAGCTCTTTTGGTGATGGAGGCTGCAGGCTCTGGTGTTACAGCAGCCCAAATGCCGGGGAGTTTCTGCTGGCACCCGTGTCTCCCCGCAGCCGCCAGATCTGCTCAGGCAGGGGGCAAGCCTGGCTGAGAGCTGGGACACAGCACCCCAGCTTGTCTGATCCCTCTGCCACCAGTCTGCAGAGCTCACCTAGTGACAACCTTGAGTGTCCTTACTTACGTTGTCCCCAGACGGTGCCAATAAAGAGGATTTTATACTTCAGCCCAAGCAGGGATGTTATTTATTCCCAACAAGCTGACTTTTCACTGCATAAAACATATAATCCAGACTCAAATCAAAGCAAGGTCGATGCAATGGCTGGCCAGCCTGTCTCTGGGGGGTTACCATGTTATTTCAAAGACAAATCAATCTATTTTTCCTCTTCCTCCTCATCTGAACATTTGTTGCTCCCGATTCCTCTCCGTCTCGCCCTGTGCCTTTCATTACTGCCCTGAATTTCACAAGGGGGGAGCTCTCCTCCTCCCATAGAACATGGACAGGCCTCTTCTCCCCAGGGAAGGATGCAAAATGTCAGCCTCCTGCCCAGCTCCTGATGCTGCTCATTCAGAGCCTGGAACCAGGTACATCAATAATTCACTGCACACTTTCCTGAGCCCAGCCATTTGCTGAGCCTCTGCCACCAGCAGCCCCGGTTCCCTTCCTGGCTTTGAGGCTGTTTGGTCAGGGTCTGCCTGTGCTGCGACCCACCAACTCCAGCCCTTCTGGCCTGAGCGCTGGTGTTAGTCACAAAGTGCTGGTTTTTCATGTTGGCCCCAGAAAACATTTTAATTTGAGTCCCTGGCTAGAAAATTTACTGACCAAAGGGGCTAGAGCCCCCATGGCTTCTACACTGCAGCCAGGCAGCAGTCCATTGTAATACTGTGGGAAATTCTTTGGGTGCCAGCTCAGTCAGAAGTCCAGCTTTAAGCTGCAGGTGCTGTGGGGCAAGAAATCCGCTTTCCTCTTGCTAGAAACTAAATTCCAGAGCCCTAAAAAAGAGAGAGGAAAAGGATGCTGCTGAGATGCCCTCTGTGGGTTTCCTGGCACTTGTACTTTTTTTGGTGGCAGACAAGGTAAGTGCTGGCAGATGCCATATCTCAGCCCAAGCGGATGCCACATCCTTGGTCTGCTCCCACCTGTACACCTTCATGTAGCTGCTCTTCTCTCTCCCCACCATGCCAAAACCCCATTCTCAGCAGAAAGACTGCCTTTCTCTGGGCATCTTCCTCTCTCTTGGATGCTCCCATGCCTCTTTGACATTGCTTTGACTCTGAATAGCCAGTGTTGTGCCCTCACTAACATGGGTAACACTGGCTGAGCCTTGCAGAGAAGACAGCAGAGCTTTGCAAGACCCAGGGAGCACCAAGGAAGTCCTCTGATGACGAGTGAAGATATACAAGAGCAGCAGAAGCTTTATAGCCAATTAACAACGGGAAAGGAGATAGAGGAGTGTAGGCAGCCACAAAGCTCCTGCTCTGGCCACCCAGAGGATTTGCTGCTCCAGAACATCCAAAGCCAGGCTGAGGAGCAGCCAGGCTCTCTGCTACAGCCACCAGCCCCAGGCACTCGTTGGAAGTGTGGCTGTTTCTGCCTTTCCTGTGTTGCGGGTGCTGTTCAGAGCAGTGGCAGGAGGGAAAGGACACAGGGAGTAACACAGCCTACAGCTCCCCTGCCTTAATGCACTCAGGAGCAGTGGGATCTATTGCCTAAGATAGTTATTACATAGCATCCCTGTGGATCTGATGTCCTGGAAGAGACATAGAGCATTGCCCTATGAAATACATGGCCTTGCAAGCAAGAGAGCCCCATTTTTAGATTCTCCAGTGCCTGGTAAGGTCTCCAACAAAGCATAAGCTTGAGCTGGAGCTTTTTCCCATTAAACTGTTCAAATCCCCCATGGATTCTCCACTGACTCATTAGCACTGAGTTATTGCTGTACTCATCTTTCAGCAGGGACTCTAATAAAGTTGCTTTTCACGAGCCAGCCAGTTATTTTATGAAACATCCCAGAACGGACAATTTCAGGGACCTCCTTCAGGTGTGACTGCAATTGTCTGTCTACTCAAAAGAGAAATGCAAGGACTGAAAGTATCATCTCCCCTCCCCAAGCACAGGCTGAATTCAAAGATCAGGTGCAGGATGGCTGCTCTCACTTTCCCTTTGGCACAGAAAACGCTCTGCTTGCCTGTATGTCCCTGTATCTGCTCAGGGATGCCCAAGTTTAAAGCAGATGCTCAGGGTGCCGCAGCTTCTCTGCCCTTTGTCTGCTGCCAGCGGGGACAGCAATCCTGGAGAAAAACCTCAGGCCATCCAGGGTCAAGGATGGCTGCACCCAGCACCGTGCCATGCCCTCCCCAGGACACCCCATGACACATCGCCTCTGCCTGCCATGTGCCACAGGCATCGGGAGTTTGGGGCTGGCAGGGCTGGGGGGCCTGGAGGAGCTCAGCAGGAGGCTGGGGGGTGTGAGTCGGGGAGCTGGCAAGCCCTGCTGCAGGGACTGGGTCTGTGGGGCAGGGTGGAGGTTGGGAAGCTCCTTTGTATGGCTGGAGATCAGGCACCAGCAGAGGGGAAGGAGGAGCAAGGAGATGGTCTAGGGCAGCAGCGAGAAATGGAGAGAAACGGAGCAAGGTGCCCGGGTACCCGGTGCCAGGCTAGGGTCGGGCCGAACCAGAGTCCCCCTCGTACCCAACCAGAGTGCTATGGCTGTCAGGAGCTGTTGTTCCCTCTCTTCCACACACATTTTCATCTCTGGCTTGCCAGGGCTGCCTTCCCCCAGGCTCCCTAAGATTAGCAAAGTGCTGATCCTCTGCCTTGCCACGGAGATTTCTGCACCCTTCCAGCAAACGCATTTGCTGTGCCGACCTGCAATTAAGCATGGAGGAGCTGCCGGGCGAAGACCCTCGGCTTCCAGCAGAAGCAGTTGCCTCCCTGGCGCAGAGTCTAAAAGCACAGAGCGCTCCAGAAAGTTACTCAGCCCTGCACCGGCGAGCGACGTCCATCCCGGCTGGGCCGGCTGCCACGGGGCTGAGCTCAGCAGAAAGCAGCCCCCCGGCTGATCACCCCCTCCCAGCCACTGAGGCTCCCCCCTGCCCTTAATTAGAGAAGCTAAAATAACCCGGGGAGCGTTTTGCGGGCTGCAAGAGTACGAACAACTGACGGCAAAGCCAGGTGTCAACAGCGCTGCCTGCCGCACCGGGGCTGCCCTGGCCACCCAGGCACCGGGGGGTGGCGGGGGCCGGCTGGGTGGCAAGCGGGGGTCAGGCTGAGGGCTCCCCCCCAGGGTCCCGCTCCCCTTCCCGGGGCAGAGAGCCAGCAGCCGGTCACAGGATAGCCCCTGTGCCTTCCCCCAGCCTTTTACCCCCCACAGTTCCCACGCGTTGCAAATGGTAATTAAAATAAATGGTAAAAAAAGTATTATTTTTTTTTTCTTTAAAAAAAGAACCTCTGGGTGGGGAATGGTCTTCTAGGGGAGGAAGGAGGAATTAAACTGGTGGGAAACCACACACGGAACCAACTTCACTTTTTCAGAAGAGAAGAGGGCTGTGCCGGACAGCAGGTAACGCTAAAACACAGCGCAGAGGGGGCTGAGGCCGGACAAGTTCAGGCTCCAAGAGGAGCCACAACACCGCAGCGGCGGAGCGCAGCTACCGGCGGAGTGAGGGGCGGCCCCCGGCCGGGAGCAGCTCCCGCGGGGTGTGCTGAGCTGCCACCCCCGGCCCGCGCCGCCGGCCATGGGCACACGGGGCACGCCTGATTGGCTGCGAGGTTACAATGCCGCACGCCTGATTGGCTGCGAGGCTGCAATGCCGCACGTCTGATTGGCTGCGAGGCTGCAATGCCGCACGTCTGATTGGCTGCGAGGCTGCAATGCCGCACGCCTGATTGGTTACGAGGTTACAATGCCGCATACCTGACTGCCTGCGAGGTTACTATGCCTCACGCCTGATTGGCTGAGACGTTACAATGCCCCGTGGCTGATTGGCTGGGAGGTCATAACACCCCACGGCTGATTGGCTGGAAAGCTGCAGTGCCACAGGGCTGATTGGCTGGTTGCCTACATGGCTGGATGGTAGGAGCCTGTGTGGCCTTATTACAGCCTGCTGATTGGCTGGCTGGCTAAATGCGGGGGAGGGGAAACTAACACCACACCAGCTTTGACAACAGCCAAATCATTTCTGCCCAGTTCATAAACCTTCTGCTTGTGCCTGGTGCTGCTGGGCTTTGTGATTGTCTGCGCCATTTTGCCAGCCCCACGGAGCTGCGGTTCCTCTGGTGCCACTAGGACGTTTGCTGCCACACCTGCCACCCTCCCAGGGGTTTCAGGAGCCGGAGCTCAGGCACCTGCAGCGCCTGGCTTGGGTCATTCCCCACCATCCAGTCCAGCCATCTATTTATTCCAAAGCCATTTCCACAGGCACATCCATGGGGGTGGGGAAAAAAAGGCTGCAGCCTGGGACCTCTTCCACCTCTTCCTCAGTAAAACCCAAGGAACATCACCCAGCCCGCTTTTCCTTTGTAGCTTTACCGAGGTATCATGGCAGCTGGGAGCCACCCAGCCCTGCTCAGGATCTGTGTCCTCCTGGTAGGCACCACAGTGCTCTCTCTTGGAGAGCTGCTCCGTGGGCTTGTCCTCTTCCTTCAGCTCCTTTACAAGGTCAGGTGTAGCCCTTGTGATGGCTGCTCAGCTGCCTGAGCTCCCCGCAGCCTGCAGAGCCCACTGGTGAGGCCAGACACCAGCACTGCCCTCAGCCCTGGTCAGTCGGGGCACAGCGGGGCGAGGGGAGGTGGTACGACACTGACCTTCCCTTGAACAGCCCACCCATCCCAGCTCCCCTCCGCGACAGCGTGTCCTCACCCATCGCTCCATGCGTAGGAGCCGGCAGCAGTTCAGCAGAGGCGGTGGCAGTGCTGGCACAAGGCTGGGCCACTTGAAGCCACCCGACAGAAGAGCAGGACATGGTGGCTTGGCACCGCGCTGTGGTTTGGCTGGAAACCAAGCGTCACATCTAACTCGTCTTGAGGACAGGCAGATGGAGAGAGACACAGCACATTTCCCCTTGCATGGCAGCAAAAAAGCAGTAGCCTGCTAATTGCTGTCCTGGAGGGAAGCAAGGGGGGTCCCCCTGAATTTTATCAAAGCTCCTATGGACACAGCAACCAGCATGGGCTCCAGATTCAGCCTTGGGCACCTGCTCTGTGCTGCAAAGCTACGCAGGTTGGGCAGGCAAGATGTGTCTCTCCTGGGTCTGGCTGGGCTTTGTCTGCTCACACTGGGCTCCTTTCAACCCCCAGATCAAACCCATAAGTAACAGAAGCAAACTGTTCCTCCATGCTGTCGTCCATCAACAGTGAGCAAAGGTACAGGCTGGAAACCAGCAGCACAAAGAAATGACTGTTTTGTTCTCACACAGCGATGGCCAGACCGTGCTGGGTGGACAGAGAGGAGGTGAAGCCACACAAAGACGGTGGCACTGAGAGCACCTGGGGGGGGTGGGGGGGGTGGGGGGGAGGGAGCCTTGACATCCCATGGGGCTGGGGCTCCAGCTCTGCTTGCCCCAAACTACTCCAGACCCACCAGGAGGGAGGGAAAGAGCTGAGATGGGTCTCTTGCAGGTCAGCACATGGCCAGGGAGAGACTTGGAGGCCTTTGAGGGGAGGTGAGAGGTTATGGGGGAAGCAACAGGAGAGGTGAACCTGTTGAATGCACCTTTGCTCAAAGGTCAGAGAGGTGTCTCCACCCTCTGTCCCTGGGGACTGCTTTGGGGTGACTCTGCTCTCCCTCTGCCAGCAGACGAAAGATGGGCCATGACAAGAAATGGGGCTTTGAAAACCCAGGGACTGCGCTCTGTCCTGCTGGTGGCCTTATGCCCAGCCAGGACCTGTGATTGATGCTGGGCAGGGAGATCGGAATGAACGAGGCAAATATCTGATGCACTTCCTCAGCCCCTTCTTCACCAACCTCCAGCACTGGTGGCCGTGCAGGGGACACAAGTCACTGGGGCTGGCTCATTTCTGCAGCTGTTTCTCTGCTCTGTCCCATCTCCTTGGGTGACGCTACACTGAGATGAGTCTGGACCTACTCACCAGGGGTGTCAGCAAGTTGGCCAGAGCTGGGGATGATCTCACCAGCTCCTAACCCATGATGGAGATACACGGCTGTCACCCCCAGGCAGCAGTGTTCACCCTCACCCCATAGAAGCAAGAGCGGCCTGGCTGGGCTGGACTTAGGGGACAGAAATGCAGCCGCCCACATTTATTTTGCCTAACAACAGTGATCTCTCTGTATATTTTCATTCTGTTTTCCTAGGCTCAGCTGCCTCCTCAATGAAATGTTTCCAAAGCAGCCTGGCTTGGCGGCATGCCAGCCCCGGCTGCCAGATGAATGGGTGGAGGAGGAGGGACCCATTCCTCTTCTTGACACAGCATCACTGCACAAGAGGCCTCTGTTGACATTAGAACTGGCTGTTCCCCCTCTGCCGAGAGAGAGGATCTGCCTGGCTCTTGGCAGGAGCAGGGCCAAGGCTGCATGTGATGTGGGAGCTGTCCTCTTGCAGGGTGGTGGCACAGCCACAGGTACCAGGGTACCACGGCGCATCCTCCTCCGGGGTGGTGGCACAGCCACGGACACCAGGGTACCACAGCACAGCACCACCAGGACCTGAAGTCAGCCCTAGTTTCTCACCCTGGACCCTCCCCTTGCTGAGCCAGCCCCCCCAACAGCTGAGCACTTCCTGGGGCTTTCTGACTCCTCCTAACAGCATCAGCATCACTCCTTGAGACATCAGCAATGTGAAGAACATGTTAACTCCCCCAAAACATCTCTTTCTCCACCCTGCTCAGAGCAAAGCTCTTCCTCAGCACCTCAGGAGTACAGGCACAGACACGAGTTTTGCAGAGCTCCAGGTCTCTGGCACCTTTCGGGGGGGGAGGGGGGGGGAGTAATGCCATGGGGGTCCCAAGCACAGCACCCCAGAACCTTTCAGGCCTTTGCACAATGATACATGGAGCAGCATCGGCTTCATCCTAAACCCTTGCCGCTACTCAGACATGCAGGACTTCACCCAAACCATGTCACAGCTCTTTCTCACACCTCGATTCCTCTGCCCAAAGCAAAACACAAACCCAAGCCTTCAGGGCTGGAAATATATCAGCTGAGAGGTAACTGAATGGCAGCTGTGCGGCACAGTGCCACTGGACTACCCACCCAGCACCAGATGTGATCTATCTGCCACTGCTAATTGCAGTTCTGGTTGTCAGCAAGGGAATGCAAATCTGTGTATGCCACATCCATAACCTGTCACCTCCCTGCCAGGGACACCTTTCAGAGCTAAGGAAAGGATGTAGAATTTAACAAAAGGATCAGAAGGCAAAAGAAAGCGACAAAAGTCATCAGCATCCTTCCTCCACCTCTCCCTTCAGCCAGCTCCCCTGGCATCTCCCACTGGTGGCCAACACTCAGCTGCTGCAAGCCAAGAACCAGAGGCTGGGTCAGAGCAGCACCCAGCAGCAAGAGACACAGGCTGCTCACACCAGCCATGGTGGGGAGAGGGCTCTGCCTGGATCTGGTCGAAAAGAGGCCAACCACGCATCGATAAGATGAATTAGTTGTCTCAGCAGCACTGGCAAAATGAGCGAGAGGAGTGGAGCCCGTGAGGCCCGGCCTGCTTTGTTTCAATTACAGCAGCTGCCAGAAGAAAAAGATAACCTCAATATTGATGGCAGAAGCGGCAGACAGAGGTGCCCTTGCGGGCTGCTGGGAGCAGGTAGAGGAGGAAGGGGGAGGAGGAGGAGGAAGGGAGCAAGAGAGATGGAGGAGGGGCAGCCTGGCCAGCTCCCCTGGGCTGGTGAGAAAGACCCACCTGATCCCATTGCCCTCATCCCCACAAGGAACAGCTCCTCTTCACCCTGGCTCTTGCCCCAGTCGCTGGGAGAGCACCCCCCTGCACAGACAGGGCGGAGGGGGGCAGAAACTCAGCTCAGAGCATCATCAGCAGGACACGCACCACACAGGGCACCACATAACGCTGAACAGAAAAAACATCTCTTTGCTTCCCAGTCAGGCTGTGGGGCCTGGAGATAAGGTGGAGGGTCCAAGGGAGGCATTGAATGGGGCTGTGCAGGATGATGGACAGAGCTGGAGCGAAGGGCTATGGGGCTGAGACAGGTGGTGGCCCAGGGTGCAGGCAGGCGTGACTGCCTGCCAGGGATACAACATCCAACTGTTTGAGGGCTGGGGAGCCCCATGAGATGCTTGCAGCGGGGACCGGTCGCGGCATGGGGGACAAGATGCCCAAGATGACATTGGACTGCATGTGGGAACTTTTGGCCCCGCAGCAGCAGCTCAGGGCAGGCACCCCAACATCACACCTACAAGCCAGAGATGAAGGTGCCAAGCCAAACTCCCTCCTGTCAGCACAGGGGTAATGCCCTGCCCTGGGGAGGACCAAGCCCCGGGTTCAGGAGGTAACCAGAAGGTATGAAGAGATGGGGTCTCTTCGGTCTTCAACCCCTTTGCCTCCAGGTGTCTGCACAGGGGATGACAAATCACCGCCAGCTGCTGCTTCGTCGGGTCAGTGCCCAGCCCAGTCCCCGCCACCCCAGTGCGGGGGCAGCCTCCCACCCTCCTTGGGGCAGGGGCGCACCAGAGGCCAGGCTGAGCAGGGGTCACTTCGCAGGGCTTTTATTTGTACTCTGGATAGCATCGCCCCCCGATCTCGCTTCTCCCCCAGGAGGGACCCCAGCATCCTCACCCCTGCTGTCTTCCCAGGGCTGCAGGCCCTGGGTACAGCCCCCCGGTCTCCAAGAGGGGACAAGGCCACCATCTTGCGGCCACCCATCACCACTGCACATACCCGTGCGCAAGTCGCCGGGATGTGACAGCTGTGGGGGTACAGGGTTTAGACCATGGGGAGCTGCCACCTCCCACAGCTCCTAGTGCCCCCATCCCCGGAGATCACCTCCTGCGGGGCACACTGCTCCCCCCCTCGCTCCCCGGCCAGGACTCCCATGGGTGCCAGGATGGACAGTGCTGCTCCCATCCCGGTTCTGGCCCCTCCACCCCTGCCCCGCTGCTCCGTGCGGTGTCAGCCAGCAGTGACCGGGGACTCCGGTTTGCACGGCGGGCTTCATTGAGCACGGAAAGGCAGGCAGTGGCAGAGAAAGGCTCAGAACCAAGCCCTGGGGCTGAAAATGCAGCACGTCGGGGAGTCTGAGGGGGATTTTCATTGCTGGCCGCAGTGCGGGAGTACGACCCACACGGAGGGTGCTGGAGTGGGTTGTTATACCAATGCTGCTGGTGACCAGTGGCCCAGAGCAAGTCCTCTCATGCCCCTGGGAAGCGAGCTGGCGTGGTGTGCACACTACTGGGTTCTGCGAGGCTGCCCAGCCTGGCTTAGCGCTCATTTCCCTCCTTCTGCTGCTTCTTCCCCTCGTGATAGGGCTGGCCATGGTCCCCATGGTGGTGGTGAGCATGGGGGGCAGGCTCATGGACCCCACTCGGGTCTGTGGCTTTCTCGCTGCCAACTTCATGGTGGTGGTGAGGATGGAGGGGATTGTGATGGTGGATGAGGGTCTCCGACTTCTTCCCTTCTTGTTCAGGAAGGGGGCTCAGGGTTACAGGGACCTCCATAGTACTGTTACCCTGAAAAAAGTAACACAAGGGCTGGTGCGGTATGTGAATGCACAGGGAGCCCCGCCGTGAGCTGGGACAAAAGCAAACCACCATCCGTCGTACAGAAAGCTGCGTGGGTCAGAGCAAAGCCTCTCCAGCCCTGACCCAGGGTGCAGGGAGGACAGGAGAGGCTGGAGCACATAGAACACATGCCTCTGTACCTACATCCCTCATCTCAAGCTGTCTGTGGTCCAGGGAATTCCTAGGCCACGGAAGGGACCTGGCATTTAATATTTCTAGATGGATTTTTCTCCTGGGAAGTGACTAATTGCCTGCTGAGCCTGGAACTATGTCCTTGCTCTGAGCTTTCCACTTCTGGTCAGAACAGCCAGTGACCCTAGTTAGCTTTTCCAGACCTGGGCTGTGACCCCTTTAGTCAGTTCTTTCTCAGTCTGAAAGCTCTGACCTATTCGAGTGCCCTTATTCCAGACCTTTCATCACCTTCCCTCTCAACCATGGCTGAGCGCAGCTGCCAAGGCAGAGCCTGTCCCTGATGGGAAGGTAAGGTTGTTTTTCCTGATGTGAAATACCAGAGAAGAGAAGGGAGTCTGGCTCCAGCGAGCACCCCTGTGCCTTACCTGCTGGGTGGTGTTGGGGTAGAGGGAGCAGTTGCCACAGAAGTCCTTGCTGTGGGTGAAGCGGATAGCCGACTCCACGTAGGGGAAGTGGAGGAAGCTGTAGGGCAGCTGGATGTGGAAAGCCAGGCGGCCGCACCTGCGGGGGGAAGCCATGGCCCGGCTCGAGGCTGGGGGTCTGGGGTCCATGGGGGAAGCTTTTGGAAGCCCACCAAACACTCCTTAACCCTGCCAGGAAAGCCTCAGCCGAGACGGGGAACACTCACCGGTCGTAGATGAGGAAGTCGTCCTTGTCACCCCCCAGGACCTGCCAGACATCGGGGTCCTCCGGCTCTGGCTGGAAGACGGGCACGCCTGGGGGGGCCTGGCGCTCCAGCTCCCCGAACATGGCGTGGGAGAGCGGCGCCTTCTCGTTGATGATCATGTAGCGGACATCGACCGTGCCCTGCCGGGCCAGCCTCTCTCGCAGGCCCCCGAGTCTGCGGGGAAGGAGGTGCCAGGAGGGAGGTGCCGCGGTGGGGGCTGCCGTGCTGCCCCCCAGCATGGCAGGGCTGGGTTTGGGGTAGGGAAAGGAGGGCTCACCTGTGGGCCTGCTGCAGGCAGAAGTGTCAGCTGGCCTTCAGCAGGGCCACCACCGTCACCCGCCCCGCCACCCCTGCCATGGGGCTCGAGCCGTTGATGCTCCATGCCGGTGCCTCCTGGCAGAGCCGGCTGCTGTTGGTTTCCCCCTCGGAGGCTGAGGCCAGCCCCAGCCAGGCGGCCAGGGCCAGCACCAGCAGCGCCATCCCGGACCCCCGGCCCTGGCAGGGGGGAAAGGGGGATGTGTCTCCACTCTGCCCCAGGACTCGGCCTGATGGGGTCCTCCCAACCCACCCCAACCGCCTCCCCGCACCCCCCTCCGGGGCAGACAAATACTGGTGGGCGGTTCATACTGGTCCCAGCACAGCACCAGGAGCCGGGCCCCCCCAGCTGGGGGAGCAAGGAAAGGGGGATGAGGTGAGGGGATTGGAGTGCCCGGCTCCCAACAAGCACAGCACCCGCACCGCTGGCTTTTGTGGGCACCTGCTGCCAGAGCCGGCTGCCCATGTGTCCCCCAGCACCGAGGCACCGGCTCCACAGCTCAAGGGATGAAGGTCCTGCCCCACCTTCTCTACCTCCTTGACCCCAAAACCCAAACCCAGCCCCAGCCGGAGGTCTGCCTTTGCCCCAGAGGCAGACAGGGATGCAACCCCCGTCACCTCCAGGCACCAGCAGGGAGTCTCTGGGACAGAGATGGTTTCACTTTCAGGTGACCTTGAGAGTCCTTGATACTCTGGGGGTGCACAGAGCCTTTAAACCCCCTGCCCCCAGTGTCTGCCCAAAGCCCCTTCCTCCCACAGTCCCCTAACCCTGCCCACCCCAAGATATACCCCAACCCTCCAGCACCCAGCATGTTTAATGGGCAGTGGGAGGACATGGGGCTGGGGGCACGATTTGGGGAGATGGGGAGGGAGCAGGGGGTTGCGGGGTCTGGTCAGGGTGGATGCACCCCCAATCCCCAGCCCTCTCCCCCGCGAGAACGAGCCCTCAATACCGCACTTCTCACTGCCGTCCTCCAGCCAGACCTCGCTCCTGGCCCCAGCAGCTCTCGGCAATGCCCAGCTGGCCCTGGTCTCCCTTTTATCTCCTGTCCACTCTCCCCGCCCAGGAGGGAGGAGAAGAGCCTTGGCTGGAGCAGGACCAGTGCCCCAGCCACCGCTGCCTGCCTTGGGGGACAGCAACAAGGCAGGCACTGTCCCCCTTGGTGCCATGCAGCTTCGGGGTCCTGCTGCCACAGCCCAGCCCGAGCCTTGCTGGGACAAAGCCGTGCCTGGTGCTGGGCTGGCGCAGAGGGTGCCAGGCAGTGCCGCGGGGAAAACACAGGCACAGCCACTCGAGACCACCCCGCGGGCACAGGAGGGCTGGGGGGATTGCCAAGGGCACTGCTTGCCCCAAAGGGTTGCAGGACCGCGGGGTGACATCGAACAGTGCCATCCGTGCGCAAGGTCCCAGGGGAGCTGCCAGCACAGCCTCTGCCACCTCGCCGCCAAAAAGATGGGTGCCTGCCCCACACCCCTGGGGTGCTGGAGCTCCCTGCCCCGCGGGGTGCCACCCCGAAGGCCTCGCCACCCTGCTGCACAGCGTCACAGTCACCCCCGGCCGTGCTTGGCCCCCCAGCAAGCCCCCAGCAGCCGGTCTCATGCCTCCTGCCTGGCCCCACGCCGGGGGGGCTGCGGCGGTGCGGGGAGCCGTTGCTCCCTTGGGAAATCACATCCCTTGGGAAATCACAGCGCCGGTGGATTCCGCCCCCCCGCCGAACCGGAGGAGCTCACCGCTCTGGCTACACACGGACATCTCCGCAAATATTTGAGCAGTTTATCGTAGCTGGGCTCTGTACAAAAACATGATAAGGCAGGGAAGGGCAGCAGATACGGACACAACGGGGGCAGCGACAGTCCCAGACATGGCGGGGGGGGGGGGGGGGGCAGGTGTCCATCAGCCACAAGCAGCAGGGAGAGAGGGCCTCGCTGCGGGGGGGCTGGAGGGGCTCAGGGATGTCAGCAAGGACATAGGGCCACGGGTGGGCATGGGTGAGCTGGCGCAGCTGCGTGGGGTCAGCCTGGAGCCGATCCACCCCTCGACCGAGGCGGGACCCTCCGCAGAGCTGTCACCCCCCCCCCGTCCGCAAGATGCTCCCCCCAGGTCCCCGCCGGGCTCCCTGCACCGAGCAGGGGCGCGTACCCCGCTGCAGGCCTGCCCTGCCCTGCCGGGCTGCGGGCTCGCCGCCGCCAGCCATCCCAGCCCCGCTCCCCGGGGACCAGCTCGCCGCCCCCCTGTGCCCGTCCCCACGCCGGCGGCCGCAGCCCGGCTCCTCCGGCGCCGCCGCAGCTCGCGGGGCCCGCAGCGCCCAGCACGGCCCCAGGCCCCGTCCGTGCCCGGGGCACCCACCGATCCCCCGCCGGGGCGGCTGCCCCACGGCCGGGCAGGGCGCTCCGCAGCCTGCCGCTGTCGCTCCCTCCGCCCGGGGAGGAGCGAACTGCACCGCCTCGGGGGCCGGCCCCTGCCCCGGCATCCCCTTCGCCCGCAGCCCTGACCCCGGTGAGCCGCGGCCCGGGGCGGCCGGGGCCCTGCAGGCCCGCGGGGGCGGGGGGCGCGGCGGGGGGGGGCGGGAGGGAGCGCCGGCCCCGGGCACGTGCTCAGCGGGGGAGGCTGCGCGCGGGGCCCGCTCCCCGGCTGGGGGAGCGGAGGGGGGGGTCCCACCGCCGGGCCCGAGCCGCAGCGCCCCGGGGGCAGCGCTCAGCGAACGGCCATTGCGGGGAGGGGGGGGGGGAGCGGGAGGGAGCACTGAAGCCGGGGGGTGGGGGGTGTCCCCTGTCCCCCCAGTGCACCGCTGTGGGGTCTGGCCAGAGCGGCCGGTGCGTGCACGGGTGGGGGGGGGAGGGGCGGGAAGCCTGGGTGGGATGTTGAGAGGTGATGCCGGGTGGGCTTCTGGGCAGATCTTCTGCCCCCTTCGGTGTAGGGGGTGTTGGGGGTGAGGGGGGGTCACTTTTCCCGCAGTGTCGTCCTCCCCCCCTCGATTTCACCCTCTGCGGCCCTAGGGCAAGGTCACTGCCCCCAGCGGGGGGGCTGGTAGCTCCACACCACCCTTGGTACAAGGTTGTGACCCCACCGCACCCCCCGCCATTTGTGGGACACCCCTGACAAGCACTGGGGCAGCACAGGAGCCTTTTAGCCGTAGTAACCGGTGTGTTGCTTCATGTTTACCAGTCCAACCTCCATGTTCCTGGTTGCAGGTACAGGACGTTCCCGCCCCGCCACAACCCTTGTCCCCATCCCGCTGCTCACACACGCAGCAGGACTCCCCGCTAACCCCCTGCGGTGCCCTTGAGGGACATGGCTCCAGAGGGGACCCGCTGGGCTGCAGCCCCAGCTGAGGGCTTTTCCCCCGTGACCCCCAGCGCGGGCATGGGGCAGGCCAGCGTAGCGCAGGGGTGGTGGGACAGCTCAGCATCCTTGGGTGGCTGGTGGGTGCCCTTGCACAGAGCATACTGCCTTGTGAGACCCCTTTATTTAGAATGCACACGTTTAAGGGGTGTGAACGGACACGGGGGTGCGTCTACACCTGGAAACGCACTTGTGCTCTGTGCAAGGTGGGGGAACGGCTCCTTCCCACGGCCAGCATGGCCCCCCTGACCCCGTGCGTCCTCCCCGCAGCCTGCCCAGCCATGGCAGCCTTGCTGAGCCGCCCCTGCTTCATCTCCCTCCACGTGCCCTACAGGCAGGGCTGGGCCCAGGACTTGTGGAACACCTTTTGCTTCCAGCCGGTGGCCGTGCGGGAGACAGCGCGGGTCCGGCAGCTGGCCTTGCGACGGGGATCTGCCGTCTTCCTCGTCAATGAGCGCTTGGCACCGGGGCCTGCCGGCGCCTCCTCCCATGATTTCCTCTACGATGTGGACCCCCGGCCCACCTTGGGCACGGCCTCCAACGTCTGCTTCGAGGTGGACGACGTGCCAGGGCTCTGCAAGCAGCTGCAAAGCTGGGGATGCTCCCTGCCGGTGCCCCCCACGGAGCTAAGGGATGACAGCGGCTCTGTCACCTACGGGGTGGTCAGCTCCATCGTGGGCAATGTCAGCCATACCCTTCTGGACCGATCCCGCTACCAGGGACCCTTCCTGCCTGGCTTCCAGCCCATCCAAGGAGCCCCCTTGGCCACGAGGGACGGGATTGAGATCACCCACTTTGACCACATCACGTACGTCTGCCCGCGGGGCGGCGCACGGGCGGCCCTGGACTGGTACCGGCACTGCTTTGGCTTCCGCCGCTTCTTGCTGAACCCACAGGAGAGGCCGGCGGAGGGGTATGTGCTCGGGGGGCAGGGGATGGGCATGCTGCTCCTCGCGCTGCAGAGCGCCCAGGGTGCCTCAGCACACGGCTGCAAGCTTGTCCTCGCCGAGTCCCTCTCTGAGGATGGCACCAACCAAGTCGACACCTTCCTAGAGCAGCACGGCGGGGCTGGGATCCAGCATGTCGGCCTCCGCACCACTGATATTATCGCCACGACCAGGGCTTTGCAGCAGCGGGGTGCGCGGTTCTTCACACCCCCCACCAGCTATTACAGCCAGGGGGGCAAAGTGGAGGAGATCCAGGGGGCTGGGCAGGACCCATGCACACTGGCAGAGCTCGGCATCCTGCTGGACACCACAGCACCCAGGGACAAGGGCCAGACGGGCACCGATGCCACAGAGAGCCCTTCCCAGGAGTATTTGATGCAGATCTTCACCCATCCCATCTTCTCTGAGGAGACCTTCTTCCTGGAGCTCATTGACCGGCGGGGAGCCCCAGGCTTTGGGGAAGGCAATATACGGGCACTGTGGAAAGCTGTGCAGGTCTATATGGACCAGCAGCAGTAGTGGCAACACTGCAATCGTCCCTCAGCTCCCCATCCTCTTCGGTCCAACTCTGGGGTGGTACGCTGCTGTAGAGATACCAGTAGGTGCCTGCAGCATGGCCCAGGTGGGCAGGGACGAAGGGAGGTCTCCAGGTCAACCCAGAGCCAACTCAGCGTGGGAACAAGTTGCTCAGGGCCAAGTCCAGCAGGGCTCTGAACATCCCTCAGGATGGAGAGTGATTTCTCCCCCTCCCTGGGTTCCCAGTTATTTATTCAACCTCCAGTTAAGAGCTTTCTGCCTTAATTTCATCTTAATTTAATGAGACTTGTGCCTGCAGCATAGCCAGGAACACTGCTGGCACACCACCAGCCCCAGTTGTTGGGGGATGAGGGGCTGCCAGAGGGGAGTGGTTAATGCAGGGGCCCTGGACATGGCCAGCTGTCAAGAGTTACGACCCAGAACATGGCCAGACCCTGCGCAGGGCAACTGACGGCCTCTTGCTCCTCTCAATTAAAGAATTAACTTGCAAACCCTGCTTTTTCCTCTTCTCCTCCCATTTAAGATGTGCCACGTGCCAGGCAGGGATGAAGGGGCCCTTTCTGCCCCTCAAGGCAGGCTGGCCCCAGTCCTGCAGTCCCTAAACTGAGGGCACTTGCCCCCTCCCCACACCCCCAGCCCAGCCCCTCGCCCTGCCAGCCCCCAGGCTTCTGCCTTTGCAAGGCTGCTACTGTGCAGCACAGGGAAAGCCACAGCGTGAACATAGCGAGGAACAGCCTGACAGAAAAAGTAAAAAGGGGGGAAGAAAACCCTACATAAAAACCCCGGGGCTGGGGGGTGGGTGGGTGTTGCTTGGCCCCAGAGGAGCAGCCTGCAGGTGGAAGCTGTGCAGCCCCTGGGGGCTGATGCCTCCTCGCAGAGGAGAGGGGCTCTGTGTGCCTTACTTGGCGTTGTTTGGGGTCACCAGTTAGTGCTCAGCCAAGCAGCTCCCGTCCTGCTGCCCCCAGCCCAGATGCAAGGATGGCTGGCAGGATCTCTACATTTGACCACATGCTGCCCAACACCCCCAGCTCAGCACAGCGCAACAGTGGCACAAAGCGACTTCAAAAACCACACACACTTAAGATTTATTATTACAAAGCCTGTAGCTCAAGTTCAGTAAAAACAGAGTGTATAAAAAGGACTGTGGGAGGCCAGGAAGGGTACAGCAGCATCCACAATTACTGTCTGGCAGACGGGGCTGCAGGTGGGGACAGGACTGCGGGAACAATGTGGCCACAGCCTTGCAGCTGCTGGAGAGAAACCCCTGCTGCGGTGAGCCCGCAGCGCCAGCCGTGGCTGTACAGGGCTGAATAAGCCCAGGAGAGCTCCAGCCAGGCCAGGAGGTCAAGCCTGGCTCCAGGTCACATCCAGGGCCACATCAAGGTGCAACCCACAGGGGAGCCACTGGACTCTGCAAGGAGTGGGAGACCAGTCCAGGGCTGTGTACTGGGCTCGCAGCAGTAAGGGGGACACAACGCCCACACAAGGCAGGACTCACCACAGCACGAGACCACCAGAGCCCTGTATGTGGAAGGTGCCATCATGGGGCAGTCGGTACCCGGAGGAAGGTGTAGAGGGAGAGCTGCGTCCCACCACCGGTGCTGCTTGCTCCCTGCGTTTTTGCCCCCCGCTTCCGTTTGGAGCCCTGCAGGAGACACGCAGCAGGGCTAAACCAAACCCCAGGGCCCCCCACAGCCTCCAGGGATCCTCTCTGGGGCAAAGGGCCCCTAGTACTGGGGACACCCAGGGGCAATCCCAGCTAGGCAAATCCCCCAGACATTGCCCTGCTGCAAGCTGGGGATGCTCCTCAGCCTGACCCCAAACCCCAGGGGGGCTCCAGCACCACACACCAGAGGCTGGCCCACAGCCACAGGGAGCAGCTCCCGGGGTCCCGCGCACCCTCCAGCAATGCTCACCTTGCCAGGGCTGCTCTCCTTCCTGTGCTGCTTCTCACATGCTTTCAGCACCTGAAGGAAGCACAAGAGAGCCCAGAACTGAAAAGCAGCTGGGTGCTGGAGCTGGGAGAGCCCACAGAGGTTGGGGAGTGGATGCCAGAAGCTCTCCCAGGAAACCAAGAAGACTAAGGAAGGAAAGGTTCAGGTGATCCCAGTACCTTCTTCATGGCTGTGGACACAGCAGAGGCATAAAACTCCTCCTCTGTCACCCAGCGGGACGAGGACGAGGCAGGGTCCAGGGTCACATCCCCATCCAGGGGCAAGGAGTAGACCACATACGTCTGGTGGATGTGAGAGAAGATATGGACCACCTGTGAGGGGATGGAAAGACATATGAAAACAGCAGCTCGCAGGCGGCAGGGGAGGCATGGCTCAGCTGCCCCACAAACGCACAGAGTCTGCCAGGGCTCTGAGGACTGGGGCAGGGCAACAGCAGAGAAGGGGGACCCTCTTCCCCCCACAGCTGAGCAGAGGGCTCACACTGCATCTCTCTGGCTCCAGGCTCACCTCTCCAATGAGCTGCAGGCCTTTGGCCACCACGGGCTGCCCCATCCAGGCCTGGAGGTGATCTGCCAGCGCCTGCCTCTCCTCCTCCTCCTGCAGACCCTGAGCCAGCGGGAGACTTGGGAACTCCCAGAGCCCGGCCAGGAGACCTGGGGAGGGGGCACGACAGGGATGTGAGCTGGCAAGGGGGGCATCTGGAAACACTGAGCCCGAGGGAGCTCTTTTCCCCGCCCCAGCAGCAAGTGCATTGCTAGGACATCCCTCTTCCAGGCTGCTCTGTCCCTCGTACAGGTGGGAAGGGGCCATGCGATGCCTTCCCCCCCGCTGCTGCCCAGCCCCATTACCTGAGCTGGGTCTTTGCACAATGAGGTACTCTGGGGCCCCGTGGCAGCCCCTCCGCTCCAGCACACACGAGGCGGTTCGTGCCACCCGTGGCTGCTTCTTTGCTGCTTTCCGGGGGAAGTTGGTCACCCCCAGGCTGCTGTCCCATGGCTCCGTGGCTGGGGGGCACAGGGGACAGCCCCCAACACCTGCAAACACAGATGTAACAGATGCCACAGGGGCCAGACCCAGAGCTACAACAAGGTTCTCCCTGCGCACTAACCACAGTCCTCAACATCAGGCACTGGGGTGGGTTTTCCAAACAGCTGCTGAGAAGCGAAGGCCAGCTCCTTCTCCACCTGCAAGGGAGCCACGGGCATGAGGACAGGCTCATCCACCAGCCCACCTTGTCCTCACACATGGCAACCCCTCAGGGCCAGATTTTGGGATCATACTTACCCTGCGCCGTGCTTGGCAGTGCTGCTTCACGGGACACTCCCCGCACAGCGGGGCCTTGGGCACACACACAGTCGCCCCCAGCTCCATCAGGGCTTGGTTAAAATCCCCCGGGCGGCTCCTGTCTACCAGGGCATTGGCCATGTCCCTGGGAGAAACAGCAGTGAGTGGCACAGGACTCTGTGGGGAGAGGGCCCCAGGACCTTTGCCTGCCTCCTGCCTGTGAGGGGGGATGCTCCTAGGTAGGCACAGGCAACCCTGCTGCTTTCGCCACCACTCCCAGCAGCACCAGCTTCCCAAGAGCTCCTGCACCCCACGCCTCTCCCCCTTCACAGGCTCAGCTCCCAAAGGCTCCCGAGTGATCCTGCCCTCGGCCACCAACACAAAGAGCCACAATCGCCACAGCGTGGAGTGGGGATGGAGCGCTCCCCTTACCAGAGCTGGTCGATGACGGCCGGGCTGCTGGAGTCAGCACCGATGCACCGGAGGCGGCACAGGACCCGGATCACGTTCCCATCCACAATGCCGGTAGCCTGGGACGAGGAGCTGGGGTTACTGTGCCGGGAGACACCCACGCTCCCAGCAAGGCGAGGAGCTGGGGTGCTCCCAGGACGGAGAGGGGACACACAGGGCTGACCCACAGGCCAAGCTGGCTGGTGGACAAGATTCGCTGCCAAGCAGGGGAGCCGGAGCCAAGCACAGCCCTGGGGAGCCTCTGGCCTGAGAACCAGCAGCAGGATCTGCTGGGAGCGGGGCTGGGTGGCAGGGAGAGGAGACACATCTGCTGATGCCCAGCTCTCACCTGCCTGTACGAGATGGACGCGATGGCTCCTGCTGTGTATCGGCCCACTCCTGGCAGCAGCTTCTGCAGGTCCTCAGCTGTCCTGGGCATCTGGCCGGCCAGCTCGAACACCACCTGGCAGAGAGGGGGGCCGAGGTCAAGGGAGAAGCCAGGGTGCATGTCTGCAACCCATTTTACCCACAGCAAGGTAAGATCGCAGACTCTATAGCTTTGTGCCAGCAGCGCACAGCCCCAGTGAGGCAGGGTGGAGGTGAGCCAGCACCAACCCACGGGCCGCAGGGGGCTTTGGAAATGCCCCCCCACACCCCAGCACCAGGGCACCTTCTTTGCTGCCTCCTGCAGACGCTTCCCTCTTGAGTAGTAGCCAAGTCCAGCCCACAGCTCGTTCACCTCCTGCGCCAAGAGACATGGTGCAGGGTCAGATGAAGAGCCACGAGGGCAGGGAGAGCACCCGATCCCAGCAATGCTCACCTCCAGGGACGCCTGCGCCAGAGCCTGCAGCGTCGGCCACTTCTGCGGTGCGGAGGGAAGGGGACAAGTCAGGGGCAAGCAGAACTGTGCTCTGTGTCTGGGCATCTGCCACAGGCAGCCGGCAAGGCTGCCAAAAGGGGACACGAGCACAGGACGCTGTCAGGAACAGTCACCTGCATCCAGCGGTTGTAGTAGTCAATCACTGTAGCCACCTGTGTCTGCTGGAGCATGACCTCCGATACCCACACTGCGGGGAGCAAGGCAGGGATCAGGGCAGAAGTACCACCACCACATGCCATGGCCACGTTAGCACCGGCTCCATGCACTGCACTAGTGTCCAACCCACAGGTCCCCTTCCCACCCCTCACCTTCCCCACACCCCACAGGAGCTCCCTCAGGCCCCAAGTGGGCTCTCCAACTTCCCAGCGCCTTGCAAAGGGGGCCAGTGGCTCTTGGGGCCACTCCACGCCACCTCTTCCAAGGACGGCAACTGAAGCCACGTCTCCTCACAAGGCTGTGTTCCCCACCCGTGCCGGGGGGTGACAGGCAGCTGGGCACCCCACGCACACCAAGGTGCAGCCCCCGCTCCTCACCTGCGTACGCCCGTCTGTCAGTATCCAGCTCAGCTGCTGCCTGAAGGGGAAGGAGATGGAGCGTGAGGGAACAAGGTGACACAGGATCTCACCGCAGAGAGAACCCGCATATAAAATAAAATTGTTTATGGTGTGTTTTGAACACTGCATGGAATCCGCAAGAAGCCACTTCCCCCAAGCGCTCCGAAGTTCTGAGCTCAGCTTAACCAACGGCCCAAGCACCTTCTCCCTGGTGAAGCATCCCACAGTGAGAGTGGACCTTAGAGGGTCAAAATCCCACCGGAGGAGCTGTCGCAGACCTGAGCCCCTTCGCATGGGAAGCGGCTACAGACAGCTGTCAATCCCCCAGAAGGGCCACACGCTTCCCAGCGCCATTCAGACGGACGCTGCTGTAAAGCTGACGCCCACCCCCAGCACCTCTGTCCCCATCCAGTCGCCTGTCGCCAGGCCGAGCGCAGAGTGGGGGGCTCTAATGGAAGCGCCTGGCAGGGACGTGGCACACCCGGTCCGCACAGCGCCCGCTCTGCGGGTACCGCAGGGGTGGGAACAGAACAGGCTTCAAGGGCCACCGGGCTAAGTCTGCCGGAGAAATGCGCTCCGGGCCGGGGGCTGGGTTGGAGCAGCGCGGCTTCACCCCGCGCCCTTCTCCGCTCTTCACACCCGGAGACTGGCCACAGACCGCGCCCAGGGAACCGCCAGGACGAGCGGGGAGCAGCACGGTCCCGTTCCCAGCACCCGCTCCCACGCAGCCAGGGATACACGGCACAGGGAAAGGCACCGCGTAACCTCAGCACCGCTCCCTCAAGGCGGGGGACCCGGCTCCCGCTGGCGCCCCCGCCCCCCTCACCAGCGTCCGCCAGGGCAGGTCCCGCTTGCACCGGTCGTACCAGCCCAGCAGGTCCCCGCGCAGGGCCGCGATCTCCGCCGGGTCGCTGAAGAGATGCCGGGTAGGCGGCGGCGCGGGGGCCCCTGCCGGGGAGCAGCGCGGGATCAGCGCACGGCGAGGGGCGGCGCAAGGCCGCGGGGCCAGAGGCGGGGGCCCGGCAGAGCCGCTGCCCGGTGGGCGAGCGCCGGTAACTGCCCAGGCCGGCGGCCCCGCGCCCCAGAGGCCGCCCCGCGCTCCCCCCCGGCCCCGGGCACCTCGGCGGAGCGACGCGCCCTTCCGGCTCCGTCCCGCTGGCGGAGCCGCCCTCCCGCCACTGCGCCGGAGACCCCCGGCGGCCGCCCGGAGCGGGCCCATATCCAGGGAGACCTGGGAAGACCCGGGGAACGGCACCACACGAGGCTTTCCCGGGAAAACGTTTCCCTCGCAGACCCCGCCCACGCGGGGGGACAAATCAGAGCGGGCGGCCCCGCCCACCTTCCCGCGTGAGCCAATCGAAACGGGGCGCGGAGGGGGCGGGCTCGCGCCCTCGCGCCTCCCGGAGGAGGGGGCGGGACCTCCCGGCGCACCGGAGCCAATTAGCGCTCGGGAGGAGGAAACGACACCGCCCCTTCTCCCGGCGGCCCCAGCGGCCGCATGGAAGGACCCCGCGGGGCTGCCTGAGCTAAACGCCCGTTTCCTTCGGAAGGAAATTTCGGCTGACGAGGCGTTTCGGAGAGGGAGGGCAGCACCCGCTGGCGGCGGGAAGAGGCGGAGGCGCCGTGCGGGCCGGCGGCGCGGGGCGATGGGCGGGAGCGGACAGGCGGCGGGCAGCCGCGGCGGGGCGGGCGCGGCCATGGCGCGGTGGCGGGTGCCGGTGGTGGACGTGCAGAGCGACAACTTCACGGAGCTGTGGCCCTCCATGGTGCTGGCGCTGCGCACCGCCACCTTCGTCGCCGTAGACACGGTGAGGCGGGGGGCGGGCGGGGGCGGGGAGCGGCGGCGCGGCCGGGCGGCTGACGGGTGTCTCCCCGCAGGAGCTGAGCGGCCTCGGCGCCAGGAAGTCGCTGCTGAGCCCGTGAGTGCCCCGGGGGGGGTGTGGGTGCTGGGGGGTCGCTCGGCCGGGGGGCTCCGTGGGGCGCGTCCCTCCGGTACCGGTTGCCCGGCCCTTTCCCGCCGCGGGCTTGGCTCTGCCGGGGCGGCCGGTGGGGCGGGCCTGGGCCGGGCCGTTAGCTGCCGCTCTCCTGCCGCCCAGGTGCATCGAGGAGCGGTACAAGGCCGTCTGCAGCGCGGCCCGGAGCCGCTCCGTCCTGTCCCTCGGCGTCGCCTGTTTCAGGCAGCTCCCCGAGAAGGTAGGTGTCCGCCTGCTCCTGCCCCCGCCTCCCCAGGGAGCCGCGGGCACCGGGACTCAACCCACCTGCGCTCCGGGAATTCCGGCTGGCAGCTCCCCGTGGCAGGCGTCCCGGTGCTGCCCCGCGCTCTCCTCCCGCAGCCCCAGAACACGTACCTCTGCCAGATCTACAACCTGACGCTCCTCTGCATGGAGGACTACGTTGTCGAGCCTCAGTCGGTGCAGTTCCTGGTGCAGCACGGCTTTGACTTCAACAAGCAGTATTCCCAAGGGATTCCCTACCACAAGGGCAACGACAAGGTACCGAGCCGCTCTCCTTCAGACACCTCGGCTTGCTCTGCTCCAGGCTGCCGGGGAGGCTGCTGGCTTCCCCCGATCCTGGCATCTCCCTTGCACAGCTGCTGAGTGAAGGTGGGCTCACGCTGAGGTCTTGACTACAGCGTTATCCCTTTCACCTCCCTGCTGTTTTATATCCAGGCTGATGATTGTTGCAGTTGGTTTTCCAAGTATTTGGGCCTCTCTTTGGTCAGAGCAGGTTGTAGCTGTAGGCAGCATTCTGCTACAGCAGGCACTGAGGACTTCCCAGGGTGACAGCAAGTCAAGGTGCTAAGGCTCGTTGAGTAATCCTTCTTCTTACAGGGTAATGAGAACCAGAGCCAGAGCGTTCGGGGTTTTTTCCTGGAGCTGATACGAGCGAAGAAACCTCTCATTCTCCATAACGGCCTGATCGATCTGGTCTTCCTGTACCAGTGCTTCTATGCTCACCTCCCAGACAGCCTCGGCACCTTCACCACAGACCTCTCAGAAATGTTCCCAGCAGGAATATACGACACCAAATATGCTTCAGAGTTTGAGACTCGCTTTGTAGCATCCTACCTGGAGTATGCTTACAAGAAGTGGTGAGCAGCACTCTGGTATTTAAAGCTTAACAGGAGGAAAGGCAAAGGGAGCAGCGATATTTTGTTGTTTTGTTTTTCCAGGCAAGGGGGTGGGGTCTTTGTATTATCCCAGTGAGTGAAGAAAAGTGCTTTTCAGGTGACTCCGCCCTGTGCTTTTCACATTTCCAGGACAAGTGCTGAGTCCGTAAGGGTGCATTTTGTAATACACCTTATCTGTTTGGTGGGCAACTGCTGAAGAGAATTTCAAAATGTGCCAGTGGAGGACTGACCACACCGTGACCTGATCTAACTGAAAACTAATTGATTCGCTACGTGGCTCTGGTCCGGTAGTGCCACAGGGCCACCACAGGAACACACACGGAAGAGACACCCTTAAAACTCAGCTAGAGAGCGAACAAAAATACGGCTGTGCCTGCAGGGTCTGCTGTTACAACTCATTTTTGTGAGGGATGGTGCAGTTAAAGGGTGGGTGCTCCCCGCGCTTCCTGACGCTGACCAGGTCTGCTGTGCATCCTGCACATGATGCTGCGTGCAGCCAGTTACCACTCCCATTGCTTTCCTTCCAAGTGAAGGTTGTGCTTTTGTTCCAGGACATGTCCGTTTAGTTCATGTATCAGTCTGGCCCCTCATTCTGCACTCCCCACACCATCTAAACAAGCCCCTGGCAGCGATACAGCCCCTTGAATCTCCATTAAACTGAAGTCACACTTCACATAGAGGAAAAATGGTATCTTTAGTGACTGTTTTATATCAGGAAATGCCACTTTGACAGGTCTGAAAACATTCAAGATGGCTGTTCTCAAACATGAGAATGCTTTGTTTTGACAAGAGAAAAATACTTTTTAAACTGACCTCTTAAATGCTTTAACCCACAATTCTAGTTAACTGGAGCTTTTCCAAAGGTTTTGGCCCTTCTAGCCAGCTCCTGGGACAAAACAGTTCTTTTCTCATAAGGTGAAAGACGTTTCCTTGTCTTTGTTGCCCAGGTTTGACCTGTCTGGGTGGTGACTGCTGGGTGCTCTACATGACACATCATTCTGGGGCTTTTTTTCTTCATCATTGACATTATGAAGACCAACATATATCTTAGTGCCCTTAATATTTAAAGACAAACTATGTGTCTCCTTTTCCCACAGCTACACTGGAGACACTGTTGTCCCTGCCTGTATGTTGGCATAAGAGAAACCAACCTTTAAATTGGCATGGAAGCAACTACTTACTAAAGCTGTTCTCCTGAGGCTGAGTTTCTTTCCAGCCAGCTGTTGAGCTGGGGCTAAAGCTCAAGAGAAGGAAACCAGTGGAGTTGAGGCTTGGTGGAGAGCAGCGTAGAGCTGGTGCACACACACTGTGGTACCTTCAGTGAGGTAACTGCGTAACTCTGCTCTTATTTGTTCCAGCAAGCGAGAGAACTGCAAGCTGAAGGACTCCGATGGCCAGCACCTCACCATTGAGTTCTGCCACTACCCTGCCAACATGTCCCGTTATATCGACTACCGCCACTGCTCTCTGGAAGAAGAAAGCCACAACACGGGACGGGGAAATAAGGTGCCTGTCTGTGAGAAATTTTCGGTAAGTAACATGAATCCCTGCTTCTTCCTTGGCTCCATGGAAAGAGCCACATGTAGCCAGAGCAGGAAGCAGTAAAACACCTGGGAACTTTCCCTTGCTTGCTTCACAGTACAAGGAAGATTTTTCAGGCTTCAGGTGGCTTCATGACTGAAAGGGCAATAGGATGTTCTGTTCACTCTGGAGGCAGTGAATTCCACAAGTTAGACATGGAGATTCAGAAGGAGATTATATAGCCCTAAATAGCAGGATGGTGTGAGTTACAGTACACATTTCTGCCTTTGGAGGTCTTTAAGATCTAAATTAGTTTGGCTTGTCTTCTGAGCAAGAAATGCCACCTCTTCCCTTCCCCATAACTTGATTAGATATTTAAAAAAACCCAAAACATTGCCTGTCTGCAGCATCTGGCACCGTAGCACAGTGTGATCCATAGCATTTCGAGTCCTGGTGCTGCTATTGCAGTAAACATAGTCCTTCTGATCAGATCATAACTGATTTCAGAGGTTTCAGGGAGAAAAGCTCTTCCAGATGTTGCATGTTACTGTCACAAAACAACACAGGTTGGGGAAATCTCTGGAAGTTTCTCATCCAACCATGAACTCAATGTTGCTCAGAGCTTGTTCAGTGAATTTTGAAAGCATCTGAGGACAGAGACTACAAAACCTCTCCAGGCCCCTGTTCTAGTGCTTGACCATTTGCTGTGAAAAATGCTTTTCTATGTATCTAGTCACAGTTTCCCTTGACTGTTCCCTTGACTGGTGCTCTCCAGGTAGAACAAACCCGCCTTCCTTGGCCTCTCCTCATGCATCGTGTGCTGCACCTTGACAGCTCCCTGCTGCACTCACTGCCGTTTGTCGGAGCCTTTCTTGTGTCTTGTGGGACCGTAACTGGACACGGTGCCCCCACTGTAGCCCCACACGCCCTCAGCAGCGGGGGATAATCGGCACTGCTTCATGTTACTGTTACGGTGAGAGGCTGCTGTAACCAGGAGGCTGGTGGATACAGGCTTCTCTCTCTCTCTCTCCCTAGGCCTATGGCTGGTGTCCAAAAGGGGTGAAGTGTCTGCAGTCTCATAACATTGACCTCATAATTGATGAGGACGACAAGCTTGGGGAACAGAAGCGGAAGAAACGGAAGCAAAAATGGAAGCGTCGGAAGAATACAGAAGAGCCCGCAAAGGTGTTTGAACAGGAAGGCTCAGGGAGAGAAACAGAGCAGGTTCAGAATGGGGAGGAGGGACCACCACGAAAACAGAGCTGCTATGAACCTGTAGCTGCTACAGAGCTGGAAGAGATCACATGCAACAGTGAGGGCAAATCACTGGAGGAAAACTCCATGGATGCAGAAGCAGAGGTCAGCTCAGACACCAGTGCACAATGGGAAAAGGACGTGGGGAGCACCGAAGGAGCCGCTGCCCAGGCAGCAGCTGCTGTGAGCCCTTCAGCCGAGGGGAACGCCTCTGACAGTGACCAAGTGGAGGCGAAGCCAGAGGTTCCCACGGGGATGGGCTCAGTCCATCACCCAGACATCCCTGAGACTGAAGCAGCATGTGCCACAGAAAAGGAGAAGGAAACCCATGGCCCCCCTTCCCAGGGGGGCACACACAGAGCTGGCTTTGATGCATTCATGACTGGCTACATCATGGCTTACGTCTGGATGCTCAAGAAAGGAAAAAACATGGACATGGGTGCAGGGCCCTGGTTGCCAGACTGCCATAATAAACTGTACCTCAGCGGGAAATCGGTGCCGCTTCAAATAGCAAAGAGCTTGTTTTCTAAATCTTCCAAAGCTCACAGCCAGAAGATGAAGCTGGCCTGGGCCAGTGGATAGAGCTAGAGGACTCCTCACTTAACTAAGCTTTTTATTCCCCTCCAGTTTTAAGTTCTTTATTCCATCAAGAACTGACCAGAAGGGGAACAAGTTTCTTACTCTTGCTTTTTTTTTTTTTTAACTTCTGACTGATTAAATTGCTGTCAGTGGGAGTTGCCCCTGTTGTTCCTTAGTGGCACGTTGGGCTGTGAAGGTGGGGTGAGGTTGGAAAAGAGGGAGAGAAGTGCACCTCTCCAACATGGATTGAGTAGTGTAACACTTCAGTAAGATAGCAGAGAGAAATAACACTGATTAACGGTGAGTTTTCTTTGTTTATAATTCAGCATGGAGCAATTGCAAATACAATCTCAAGCCAGGTATTAATGTCATTCATAGCTTAAGTAAGCATTTGAACCAGCTTTTTCATCCTAGAGTTGTCTGTTAATGACAAGACTCAGGCCTTGATTTCATTTTTATTTTGAAAGCAAGTTGGGAAAGTTTACAAAACCTGACCAAGAAAAAAATTATGAAAATATTTAACTGGATTCATCTTTGGTTACTTCTTATTGCAGTTCCAATAAAACATACACCATTTCTATAGTTCAAAAAAAAGTCAGAAGGTCAATCAACATAAAAACAAGACGTGCTTTCTTTACATATTCATAAATATCCGCAATATTAGAAAAGTTGTTTTGCAAAGATTTTTTTTCTGGCAGTGTTAACTTACTATTATACACAAGCTACAAACTTCTTCCTAAGCCTTTAATTACAAGTTGAGCTATTTACAGACTGCAAAATATTAAGACGTAAAACTCCTTCATAAATACGAAAATAGATCATCTCGCAAAGATCTTTATACTTAATCAAATATCTGGCTGCCCCTCCTCCCAAAAAAAGGTTATTTGTTTTGCATAGAAATGTAGTGACATGCAATATAAACAATAGCATTAAGTGCAAACAGGAATTATTCAAGTGTCTTTAGTTGTACTGGCAAAAAAATACCAATATTCTGTCACACATAATACATCAATGCCTCTCCAACAAGTATAAGTTTACTATAGCCCCTTGTCCGCACTGCTTTTGAGGGGCAGCAGTTTACATGCATTCTCTTAGTTGCATTTTATCAATCTGCAACCACAAGAAAAATAGCTTATAACAGACCTTTAAATGAATTCAACATAGAGAGATTTAAAGTGAATTAAAAATATCTTTTCTCTCTTCAGGAAACCTAGCAATGTATAGAAAGTTTTAAAAGAGCAAGAACCGCTCCCATAAGCAAGTCAAAAATCATGATAAAATCCAATCACAATAAAACTTTGTCACATCACCATAAAACGAGGAGCTTGCTGACCACATGTTCATATTCATGTCCACCAGCAGCTGTCAGAAAATGTCCCTCTGTAGAGGAGCACCCTCAGGTAGGCAGAAAACCTAGCAGTAGTTACTAGGTGCAACCTAGATTCAGCTTTACATAACCAAAGGGATGAGATGTACTGAGTGCCAACTACATCCAGACCCTCGGAAACACTGGGGTTTAGCAATCACTTCGCTATTTTTAAGTGGCCTTTTACTCCAGTTTCATACCCATGCCTCTTTTCCCATGCAGACCCAGAATCCGGGAAAGGCCTGAATTGCTATTCCTTGGCACTTCTGATATCTCCACCTCAATACAAAGAGCTAGAAAAGTTGATACATGTGCCCTATGCACGTCAGCTGGCTGTGCTGAGAGTGAACATTTAAGAAAATGAAATTTTAGCCATGCTGCTTTGTAAGAGAGCTGTTCAGGACAGGGGAACATTTTAAGAGACTGTGGTGTAAGAAAACAGATGAGGTCACTGTGATGGGTACCACAGAGGTACCCCAAGCCTGACTGCACAGGCTTTGCAGTCAGAGTCAGAGAGGGCATCAGGCTGCACCATGCGGTGTCGGTGCCGACAACCAGGACGAGTGGGAGCCACAGAGCAGCCAGAGGGGTGTGCGTGTGCTCTCCGAGGGGGCTGCAGGTAGCTGTAGGGTGCTGGACAGTCTCCTTGCTGCCTGGTGATCCAGAAGTAAACTATTTCTTATTATTGCTTGTTTTTCTGAAGTCACACACCTAAATGCATCTCGTGACAACAGAAGCTGGTGCTGATGGTTTCCCTCCCAAAAGATTACAATTGTATAAAAGACTGCGGGGGGAGGAGGGTGGGGGGGCCGGCACCAGGCAGGCAACGAGCTGGCAGCTGAGTTCTGCTTGCCCTGTCCTCAACGGAAATCGCACACACGCAGCGCCAGCCATACAGGCTGCTCCGCACGCTGCAGACAGGATACACAAGACACTCTACAGATCAGCAACACCTTCACGAGGCAGAGAAGTGTGTGGGCCAACAGGGGTGAGCTTGGTAAGTATAGGTATTTTCTCTTTCAGACTCCTAACAGCTGCCTGATCTGGTACGGACTGTGCTAAGAAACTCAGTGACACCGGGTTTCTTACTTAATTCTATGCAGCCACTGCAAAGGGTAACTGCTACTCAGGGTAACACATACTTCACAAGAGGAAGTCATCGTCATTATCACTCATGAAATAGTTACCTACATCTCTGGAAAGGATAAACATCTCGGCCAAGAAGGAACTAAGGCTTTCTTCTTCATCCTTTCTTTGAGATGGGAAAAGAATAGAAATAGTTTTGCTTCCATCAGAGACTAGCTTACATTTTCCACCCTTATAAGAGAGCAGAAAGAAAGGGTAACAGGCTACCTGGGTGATTCCACTGCATTACCATCTGTTCAGCAGGCATGCAATGCATACCTCACTTAGGAATGATAATACAGGTTAAAAAAAAACAAAAAAAAATTACACATCCCATGTTGGTGGGCCTATGATACTGGAAAAGGGGAGGATGTTGCACAAACATAATCACAGAACAAGCTTTCCTGTACATCACGTCCCAGAACAGGGATCTCTGATGCTGGTTCCAGCAAGCAGCATTAAAGCTTATGTACTGCTGCTTTCACATGTACCTGCTGGTGGAGGGGGGGGGGAGATAATCCTATTCAGTGACAGCAGACACCAATGAAGGTAACAGCTTCTTTCTGTAGAAGAAAAAAAAAAGTTAATTTGGGACAAACTAATCTTCTTCAGTTTGAAAATTCAAAGCCCTTCTGTGAGTCTACCGTCTATCCTCTCCAAGAGCACTTGTGTGGCTGCGACACTGCTTGGCAACTTCCTGAGCAGGGGATTCCTGTCCTCTACCAAGCAGTCCGATTTTAAATAAAGAGCCATCATTACTGCAGTGATATCAGTGACGTGGGATGTCGTACCAGGGAGGGAGATGAACGTGACCCTTTTAGCTTAGTGTAATAGTCACCTGTGATGTAGATACTGTATTTAACTAACTATTCTGCAGAAACAGATCACAATGTTCATTCAGCTCCTAAGAGGGAACAGCCCTCGCCCCCCAAAAGCTCAGTACAACGGGTACTTTCACTGGCAGTTTCTCCAGAAGTTCAGAACTGTCAATGCCTAGAATATCGCTCTCCTCTTGAGCCCAGGGCAAATCTTCCTCCACATTCAGGTTGAGGTACATGAAGAGCTGTGCAAGGAGGAGAGCGGTGCTTACTGCATCCTGCTTCCCTACACTAATGTGTTAACACATCATTTCCAAATGCCAAGGGAAAATAGAACACCAGGGAACAAATTCTCATTAATTGCAAAGTACTTATCATGTGACTCAGCCTGCAGATTGCAACCAGCATGAGGGGTTTTGGTTTTGCTGCTTTTGAAAGAAGAGCTTTAATGTTGCAAGAGCATTCACAGCAGCTCTGGGACCACAGAACATTCCTATGTGCTCAGCATAGCTCTGAATTATCTCTGTGCCTGTGTCTAAAACAGAGGCTCCGACTCACGTGTGTTGCTGCATAATGTTAACACAAAATCCGCGGTGGTTTAGAGCAGCTGGTCAGTCAGAAGAAAACCTACAGGTCACTCTTTCTACCCAACATGAAGCTTAAGGCCTTGAAATGCTCCATGCTGGAATTCAGGTAAAACTTTAAGCAGCACCTGCTCTGGCTGCTGCCTCTTAGAAGGACTGTGGGGCCCACGTGGCCATTCTGGCTGGAGCAGTTCCCCCACCTAATGCAAATCAGGGAAGGGAATAAGCACAGTTTGAAATAAAGTTAAAATAATCAGTCTCTCCAGACACTGTCTGCAGCTATCTGCTTGACAGCCGGTTCCTACTGTCTGCTGAGTCTCTTTCAAACGGCAAGCCCAGCACTATAGAAAAACAGTTTAAGCAACTGGGAACAAGAGTTCCCTCAAGGACACGCTCAGTTTGAGGCCTCTCTTCATATGTCACAAGTTGACTGTGTGCTGCCACTTGCCGAGATGTTGGAGGAGGTCTGAGACAACGGGGCAGGACTGTCCCCATCCTGCTCCCTGAAGGGCCATGCCTCTCTCTTCAGCTCAGTGGAAGGACTAACACTGAACAGAGGCTTTGTAGACTCTAGAGGAGTACTTTTCAGTAGGTTGTCTTCCACCTCCATCTCTTCAGAAGGGAGACAACCTGCAAACACTTGTGAGGAGCCATGTCCCGCAGAGTTCACTGAATTCTCAACTGGGAGTTCTTTGTAAGACAGCGGCTCAGGCTGGGCCAGCGCTAATGGTTGATTACGTGCTGGATCTCCACATGTGTTCTCAACAGGGCAAAACCCATTTTCCTCCTGGGCCACTGGCCCATCTGAACAGTCCATATCCTCCTCTTGTCCTGGCAAAGGAAGAAATTCTGACCTGTGAGGTTTGGCTTGAAAGGGGGGAATCTCTGACACACCATATTTACTGCTACTCAGGAGTTTTTGCCGAACCTCTGCACCCAGCTGGATTGGGTCACACCTGCTGACAGTTGAAGACAGTCCCCCAAACAGGCCATATTCCTTGTGCAGCAATTCAGGAGAGAGTGGAAGTGACCTGCATCTCCTCCCAGGAAGATGGGAAAATTCTTGCCAGTCTGTGCTATACGCCTGCCGGAACTGGGACTGGCTGGCTTTCAGGCCTCCACCTGCCTCTGGAGAATGTAAGTCAAACACCAGGGAAATCACAGACTTGCTTGGCATGTCAAAGAATTTGATCTTCCCCCCCTTGAGGTCCTCCCGGGCACTGAAGGGATTAACTTTCCGGCCTAACCCTTTGTTTGGCGTATAGTAGGGGTCCTGCACATTTATCTTCCTGGAAGGCTTGCGGGAGAAGATATCCGACTGGCTGCGTGACAACCAGATATTCCGACGTGGACGAGGTGACTTGGGTGGGATCTTATCATCCAGGGAACTCAAACGTTTTACTCCTGGTCCTTTTTCAATTGCTCCTGAGTAGAAGAAGAGAAATACTCTTAGCTTAAAGGTGCTATACACCTGCATGTCTGCTCACTTGCAGAACCTTCATGATAACTGTAAAGAAAAACCTGCATTTCTGATGTTCCAAAGTATCTTCTGTAAGCACCATCTGCTCGTTCCTTACAAGTTCCTGCACAAACGCAAGCACACCATTCTCTTCTCCTCAGTGCATTATTGGTTTCAAACATGGAGATTTGGCAACCCTGTCCACAGTACCTTTTAAAATTAAAAGTACCTTTTAAACGTAGTTTGGATTGTCTTACATTTAAAATATTTCCTCCTCTTTACTCATATCTCAGGCTAATCAGAAGTCATCTTGAAGACCTGAGGAAATGCAAATTCAGCTAATGGCATCTTACTTCCCTAGGCACTGAAATTGGACTGCTTCTTTATCACTTTATGATGAAGCCTGCCACCCACGTTATGAGGGATGCTAACTTGGCAAGACAATGTTGTCTTCAGAAAAAGCAAAGGAGGAAACTGTACAAAAATTTGGTACGAATGAGGAATTCTTTTCTTCTTCTATCCAAACCCTGTATTTTAGGTCCCCTTCAAACCTCCTTACTGCTAGTACCCTGAACACAGCAGAGATGGCATGGGGTGGTCTTGGAGAAGAACAATTTGCATGTTTCTAGATTTATCATTCTGGCTTCCAGCAGACGTTGCCCAAGATCTGTTGATGATAACGACCATGAAAGAGAACAAGTACAAAACACAGTTACCAAAGGATGTGGGACTTTTTCACCCTGATGGGAAAAGTCTAAGACCAAAATAAATGCCCCTCCTGATACCAAGAAAAGTTGAGATGATTCCATTCCAGCCTTCATTCAGTACGTTATCTGATACAGAAACTAGGGATATATGAGAGTTTGACCCTAAAAAGTAGCAGTTAAAAAGGTGTACATATGCATATACATTTGCACACAGGCACACACGCAGACATATTTTTTCAATAGGTATCCATATATAAATAAAAGCTGTAACACTAGAACAAGATGGGAAAATTTAACAGTCTAGGAAAAGATTCTAACTCCTTGAGTGTTTGGGTCATGCATCTGCCACTGGCTCTCAAGGTGCCTCTGAAGAGCTATGGTAAAACAATAACAAATATAAAGAAGCGATATCTCCTTTTGATTACCACTTCCAGAATAAGCAGATATGGATTTCCCCTTAAATACTACCACAGTTTAGACTATAGTCACTCCACCTAGTAAAGACTATGCAAGTGAAAGAACAGTACATAATACTTCTTTAAGAAGATACAAATCTGACGTGTAGTCCAAAGGAAGAATGCCAGAAAAATGAAAACAAACCAAACACCCAAACAAAAAATTTTCCTTTTTAACTGATACCTCTTTCAGAGGTTTTCCAGGTGTGGGAGAACTACCACATACATGCACTCCATGCGGTTAAAAAACAGAACTCACTTCAATCTATAACCATGTTACAGATAGATAGGCGTGTGTATATATATATTGTGTATTTACAGATATGCAATATGAGAAACCATTTTTACTGCAGTCCTAAGTTTCCAGTGCCAGAAGTCTACTAACATAAAAGATACCCAAGTGAGAATGTCCCCGCCTACAAGAAGTGTTTGCAGTTTGCTCCTCACACCAGGTGGCACTCGACAGCTTTAGAGAAAGCCCTTCAAGGCCAGCATTCCCAAGCAGCTCCGGGACCCATCTTTTCCCCAGTCTTTCAGAGTATTACTTTATAATACTCTTGCATCTTCTCTGCTCGTCCTCCAAAAGGAATTTAAGAATCTTCTAAGTGTTACACGTAATATACACCCAAAAGAAATTATGTATATGCACTAAGCATGGCAGGGACAAAGTAGAAGTTGATGGATTTTCATATACTATTAGCAACTTACAAAACCGTTCCCAAATGAACTCTGAATTTCCCCTCAAGAGCTTGTGGGCAGAATCTTTTGAGGCACTTTAAGAAACAGTTAGCTGTTTTTTTCCCAAAGGACACTCCACCAGGCAAAGTATATAGTATTGCTCCAGAATAATTTTCAGGCTTTGAGTAAAATAATTCATAAGCTGTAAATAATACCATATATAGCTAAAATTCCAGTCTTCAAAATATGAAGCATTGTTCCCTCTTGCTATTAGCCTGCAGCAATGCTTGTGTGCAATACACTTACCTTTGGGTTTTCTTTCACTGTTGTCAAGGTTCAAAAACTTTCTCTCCCTCTCCGAGTCCTCGTTTCTCAGACGGTTTAAAATCTCCTCCAGTGTTTTGACAATATCAGCAAATGAAGGACGCAACTTTGGATCCATCTGTGAATGCACAGAAATCAAATACATTCATGTAGGTTTGTCCATGCTATTTTACTTAAGCGGTGGTCAGAGAGAGGGACGATCTGAAGGAACTGAGGAAATTCAAAACCATCCTAAGGAGTGTGTTGTCATTGCAAAAAACCTAAGTAAAGCAGGGGAAAAGTAGTATTCTGTCCTAGCTTATGTATATTACACCTCTTCACATTTAATAATCAACTTGTATGAAAAGGATTTATTTCAAATTGAAAAGGTGGGAAGCTGCTAGATTCAGGGCTTGCAAAGAGGTTTTGTTTAGTTGTTTGTTTTAAACAGCTTTTATAGTTCAAGGGTTTCTTTCTGGACTCCATTTATCAGTCAGAGATTATATATCAATGTTATTTCAAAAGGACTAAACAGAACAACTTGGCTGTCTCATTCTTTCAGAGTTTGTAATTCTTCCATCATCTCCCTGTGGCTTTAATTAAAACCCAACTAAATGGCATTGCTAATTGTAAAGTTTAAAAAGTTGTATCTTTCCATCTGCTAATTAGCCTTACTACTTGGTGTACTGGTCTGTCTTGTGTGGAAGCACGTCTGGTTACATAATCTGACAAAGTAATGTAATAGAAATAAACCCCATCTTTGCCCAAGTAAAATATCCCCCTTCCTGCCCCCTCAGTATGTATTCAGTTTGTATTTATATATTCACCATAGTAGAAATGGATCTCTAAACAAAGTCCAACACTAAAATTGTACTAGAGGGGAAGCAGCTTGCTTTAAGTAGTAACTTAGAAGGCACGTCATCATTTTGAACGTTGATCCTGTATATATGTTACAGGTTTACTGTAGGTAACAATTACTAATTCAGCAGCTGAAAGTTAACCTCATTACACTATTAAAAAAGATTCCGCTTGACCTCATTCCTGTTTCCAGCCCTCTAAAAGCTTTTTGAGAACAGACAAGCCCGGACAGATCTCGCCTCTGGTACAAAGAGAACAGTGCTGGTTTGTACACAATAAACCCCAAAGACCTCCCTGCTACTGCCTTGCAGGTCCCGAGATGGATCTTTCTGAAGAGAACTGGTATGATCAGCAATGCCAGAACAACTAGCAACACAAGGTAAAACCTAAAAATTCATGCGTACAATAATTAAAAAAAAACCAAATCATACTTGAAGCGCTCAAGAGCGGCAAGAAGGTTGTTCTAATGTAGCAGCTGGAATTTCCTGGCATAGGAAAACATCTTTTTCTGCTTTCCCTATTTCACTGAAAGAGTAGAGCAGGGGCAACACCAAAGCACACACTCTGTACTCTGACAAATTTACTGATTTGCTCAGGGAGCTGTTGCAAGCTACAGGGAGTAAGAAGAGCTCTCGGGCTATTTTAACTTGTGCTAGGTAAGATCCAGGACAAGAGCAGCAATGGAAAAATGACTCTGAGCAACATTTGCTTCTTCCATCCCTGAGCAGTCCAGATCCTGCTCAAATGGAATAGAACATTCTTCCTCAAGGCAGCAGTTGTCCACAGCTTGTGCTGGTAGGCTTTTTGTATGATCATACATGATTACAAGTATTTGCACAAGTAGGTTTATAGTTGCTGGGGAGCCTTAAGTTTTACTTGATTTGTTTGTCCCCTCCACTTGTGAGAACAACTCAGAACTATTTCTTCACAGCTCAGTAGGTCTGTACACAATAACAGCTGGATTTTGTCAGCCTGAGGGCCAGCCGGTATCAATAGCACACAACTGGTTATGATCAGCCTGAGCAGCCTGCAAGAAGCTGTTCAGTGTGCCAGACCTGTTTGTTTGGCATGACAGAACACAGAATTGCAAAAACTGAAAGTAGACCTTTTTGCAAGGGGAAAGGAAGGGTTATCAAAACTGCAAGGGACTTTCTGGGTTATCAGAATATACACTGCTTTTATAGGTAGGCTCTTCAAGTCTGTTCTGTAAACACTTTAAGCTCTATCTTGAAAAGCCAGGGGGATTTAGAGAACTCCAGTTTAGGCCTCACCCATTCACTTAAGATACTCACATTACAGCAGTTGAAGGCCAGCTGGAGGAAGTCGGGGGGACAGTCTCCCACCATGTGCTGGAAGGCATCATAATCTAATCCAAAATTCTGTACAAATGAAAACACAGCATAGAGATATAAAAGAGGTCTGGCCCAAAGCATCATCTTTTCAGGGTGTCCCTACATGGAGTTATCAGAAATAACCATGAAACCATCTCTCAGCAGCCACATACAGAGGTTTTGGAGAAAACTTCACCCACGCTCCAAACTGCAGCACTCCCAATGGGGATTATTTGATACAAGGTATCTGTAAGAGAATCAGCTGACTTCGAATCCCATCCTTCTTCTGGACTCAGCTGCAATCCATTGCACTTGAAAAGCTGCCTGTGCGGATCTGGAAGCAGTATCTTATACTATGGCGTTTCATCATGGTAACTTTCACAGTGTGGATTAACAGCCTGCTATAAAACCAGAGGCCTCACTATGATGAAAATCTATCAATTAAAATGGTTAATTTTTCAGTGGATGGTAGACTGGTAATACAAACTATCCAGTTCATTAAATGCACTTCTAAAAAATTTGAAGGGCAGAGAAACAACAGGATCTCTTACCTGCCGCGGCTCAAGACCTAAGCAATTCTGTGTTTTCAGAACAGGAGGTGGATAAACAATTTGGAAGACCCCCCACACAGAGGGGCAAAAGCTACCCTGCAGATGGGACTCAACCAAAAGGCAACTGAAGAACATAAGTATTTCATTTAATTAGTCAATTCTAGCTCAGATCAGTGCTTAACACACCCCATGCAAAAATAAGGGTGAGCATATTTTAGCTGCTGCTAACATAGCTCCTGCCCCTTTCACAAGGAGGGGCTGCTTAGTGGGTGCAGCGTGCCAAAAGTGCTGCTCTGAGCTGGGCAAGAAGTCTACACAAGCTAATCACTCTACAAAAGCAAGGTCGCTGCAATGCTCTCAATGTTCTGCCAGTTAGGGGCAGAAAGGATTTCCCATGAGGGCTGCAGCTGGACAACGTTTCTATGAAAGCATCTTCAGTGGAGCTTCTTACAATAACAGCACAGAAGAACAAAAGCCTTTTAGAGGCTATTTTTCATGTAACACCTATTCACCGTATCTTTGGCAGCAGTGCCAAAAGTTGTAAAGGCCCGCCATATCGTGGCACACCTACCACCCACCACCAATGTCACAAACACAACCACTTACCTCTGTGCGAGGGAGATAGTCTGGATCTGCCTGTATTCTTGCTATAATCTCACACAGAATTATACCGTAGGAGAACACATCCGCCTGAAAGAGAAAAAAAAAATAAATAGCCACATGGTTCTGCTATGAATACTCAGCGTTCTTATCGGGCACTGGGTTTCTCCCTACCCCAAATGGTTATCATGAAACAACGAAACAAACACCGCAGCCTTACAGCAGTAAGCAACTGCATTATAGCTAACATCTTCCATGTGAAGGAACACACGCTCACAGTAAAGCATTCTTGTTGCACAGCAGCAATAATAACTAAACCTCTTTCAAGAACAAAAACATCAAACCACTCTTAATTTCGCAATGTAAAAAAAATATAATTAAATCCTTCCTTGCACAAAGAATAGTGAAGTTGCATTTGATGTCTTACAAATGGGAGTAATTAAAAGCATAGCCAAAACATGATATGCCTATGTATCACTGTGGCTAGAAAGAGAGGTTTAGAATACACATGATCACAGCTTATCCAGAACATCAATGCTGGTTTTAAGAAAAATATTCATTTTTCTCTTCTCACAGTTCAGTACCTCTGGAGAAAAGTGTCTTTCCCAAAGCTTGAGATACCTAGTTAACACTGTCAGCATCAATTTCCACTGAAATTTCCATGACACTTAGCAATCACCTGACTACCCCTGGAGCTGCACAGTTCGTCAGATTTTGAACCACCTGAATTTATCATGTAATGAAATTTAGGAAAATATGGCACACAAGTCTACGGAGCAGAAGCTGGCATTCCTCATCCCTTACATATTGCACAGGCTTATAGGTCACTTTTCATGCTGATGAGGTATGAGGCCTGCTTCCTCTTTAGTCCTACATGCCTTAGGGTTAGTGAAGAATGTGGCACCATAGATTTTGGTACTTTATTATTAATTTAGATCAATTGGAACTCTTAAAAAAGCTTTGAAATGGTAATTACTGCATTCATTACTGAGGTAGCTACTGCTTTCCTGCAAGTTAAAAGTACCACCAATTAAATTAAAGTAGTAATTATTGACTACTAGATATAAAAAGGTACAGGATGTGGGCTTTATCACAGAAAAGCTGTGCTTGCAAGGCTGAAGTGACTATGTTGCACATGGGAGAGAAAATCCTATGTAAAGAGCAGCTTGATTGAAAATACTACTAAAATCCAGCGTGATCTCATCCTCCTCTGAAAGAAACATTTTCCAATGCTGCATATAGGAAAACTTAGAAATACCTTTGGAGAACATTTTTATTTGGGTATCTTACCTTGAGAAATGTTGGGGGTTTTAAATTTTTTTAATTAAAAGAATTGTACAAGTTTACATACAGACCTTTTACTTCTACCCAGATTTCACTAACGTATGGTCAGGGAAGCAATCCCACTACATTTCTCATGAGACTTGGTTAAATTAAGTTGTGTTAGGCCAACAAGCCATTACCATATTTCTGCACGTGGGCTGTTTGAGAACGAAAGTAGCGTAATAGTGAATTATGGTAAAGGTAATTCTATTTTTGTATAAGAATCCATACTATGAATTAAAAATACTAGCTAATCAACTCAACTCTCCCTCAGTCCGAATGACCTACTGAGTACAGATATGTCACAAATGAAAAGAATAAGTTTAATATTATGGAAATTCTAAACCTTCTATATAACTATTGAAGAGAAACATGTACCTACCTTTTCATTGTAAGGTTCATCTCTGAGAACTTCTGGTGCCATCCAGAAGGGTGAACCCACCACTGGTAACTTCTCACTACATAGATATGGGATAGAAAGGGGAAAAGGAGAGTGGGGTGGGGGAACATCAAGAAGAACCGTTAATTAAATGCTCAGACATCACTACTAACTTTCTGTAACTCCAAGGATCTGCAGAAACTTTCACCAGATGAAGTAGATACAATTGGATTCCAAAGCATGCTGTATTTTACACTGGTTTCCCACTGGAATCACTGGAACATTCAATAGCAGGAAGAGGAGGTGAAAGAAAAATAATGTTTCAATCAATTACTCGTATTTAATTTCCAGTTTCCAAGTGCCTGGCCACTTAAAATAATATTTTTTAAATTTTAAGGTCATGGCTGTTCAATAGTTTTGGTTTCCAAACTCTTGGCAGAGCTGGCTCCTTTATCTAAACGTTTATGGACAGCAGTTTCAGGCTAGATGTCAGGTTCTCCATCCACGCAGCAAGACATGCAGGTATCCACCTCCGCATGTATATTCAGAGATAAGCAGCTCTGAAAGTATTCAGCACAGCCTGCTTGCAAATGGTATTTAAAAAAAAAAAGCCAAGATTGACCAGATAAATCCTTTAATAGGGAAAAATTAAAAGTAATCAGAATAGAGCCGATTTGAAAAATCTGTAATGTTTCCATATGGCTGAATACGGGGGCCTTAAAGGCTTCCAGCTTGCCAGCCAGCTGACACTGAGTGAATACCTATTAAAAAAAAAAAAAAAGAGGCCTCAAAATAGCATGGCTTGCTAGCCAGCAAACTGGAAACAACCTCCATTTTCAAATGCAGTAAGACTAGATCAAACCAGAATGGTGCCTAATGTAACAATTTTATTACCTTGTTTGTTTTAGTATCAAGCTACCTTAACTTCAGCTATCACTTACTCTCTGTTTTCAGGGCATCTGGGTATTAAAGTGGTGCCCTCCTGATTTTGTGACGGGTTCTTAGGAATACAGCTGAAGCTTTCAGCACCTTATGGGGCAGAGAGTCCACAGCAGCACACAAGATACACATTGGCTGTATTATCAGTAGTTTGGAAATTAAGATGTTCACTTTAATAAGTTTTTAGGTCAGTATTTCATCAATGTCAATGCAAGCCTTCAGACCTCCCAAGATACATGTTTAGGATGTGTAAAGTTTAAAGACAGTGCAGAGCTGAGATCTACTTTTACTGTTTCCTTTACAGTCAAAAGAGCTGGAAGGCTTTTATTTATTTTATGCAGAAGCACATTTCACAGTCAGAATACTCTGAAATACACAAGTCAATATACAAAGAGAACAATGACATCCTTGTCCTTGATCTCCCTAAAGGAGGAATGACAAAAGGACTATTTCCAATTGTGACAACAGCTTGTGACAGTCACCTATGCATTCCTCTAATGAGTTAAGATTATAATTTCATCCTAGGGAAAGCAAAATGGCGACCTACTGTTAGACAGTAATTTTAGTATCTCTTTATTATAAACCTGAATCTTAACAACTAACACAGAGGTTAAAGAAAATAATACTGGAATGCCACTGAATATTTTTTATGAAAATGGAAAGAAGCTAATTAAAGTTGTTTGGAATTATCAGAGGACATTTATTACAAAATCATCCCAATTCAGAATGCTGATTTTTCTGTTTGCTTTGTTGTGTGGTTTTTTGTTTCGGTGGGTTTTTTGGATTTTTTTTTAACTTAGAAGATCTACTAAAAAGCTGGAGTAAATCCTCTACTCAACTGGAGCATTTCTGAAGAATAAATGTCACCAACTAAATCTATCAAAATGGACAATATCAAAATTAAGGCTAGAGCGTTTTGGTCATCCAACCTGCAATTCTAGATGGAAGACTGAGGATATTTTTTGCTAATTTTGATTCAGCATGCAACAATAGCCTCAGTGATCCTTCTGGCCTGCAATCACACTGCAACTCTTGCTGTATTTTGATTAGTTCACGTACCTGTGATCAGGAATTTTCTCTGCTAAACCGAAGTCTCCCACTATTGCTGAGTATCCGTTCTCATCATGTTTTATTAAGCAGTTCTGGGAACAAATCAAAAATAATAATTAAAAAAACAACAACAAAAAAAACCAAAACAAAAAAACCACCAGAAGAGTTATTGTCTGGGAATTTAATCCCTATACCATTTGTTTATTTATTTTTAATCTGGAACTAGACTAAAAGATACTGTTTGGAAGACATTCATCTATGGGAAGCTTTTCTCTGAAAGAAACCACCTTTTCCCCTACCCTTCCCCCTGCAAAATCACATGTCTGTCAAACTTAAGATGCTGCAAACAGCCTTACCCTTAGTTAATAAACCACTTAAAAACTTGCTGAGAAAGCAAGCAGCCACAGGCAGCACATACCCAGCTAGGTTCTAGCAAAAATTGAGATGATTTAGCTCCCTTACTGCTCAAGTATTTGATACATGCTGTTCACCATGACACCTTAACTTTTGCCTTTACTATTTGCCTGTACCTGACCAGCATACAAGAACAAAGCAGACTCTAAATGCCTTTGTATATTTTGTTGCATTAACTACTGAAAAGAAACTCACTACTTTGCAGTAATTTCCATCAGAAAATACAAGATGCGACAAAGTTATATGTACTTTTAAAGTCTCAAGTAAAATTCTTTATTCTACAGTACATTGTAAAACATGATTTAAGGGAAAAGGCTAATAAGGAAAAGCTGTCAACCCTTTCCTTTCAGAGGTGCCCTCCAGTGTCAGGAGGGAGAGCAATTTAAGGACACACACAGATCATTCTGGTCTGGCTACTGTATCACATCACACACAAGGTATTACAGATTTATTTTTGTTATTTATTTACAATTCTGAGAAATATGCTTTGATCATTCCAGTACCACATCTTTTCCCTTCTCACCAAACTAATTGATAGCTGACTTCCCTACGTGGGTTTTTTTTCTGTCCTGCAATAGGTGGAGCAAGGCAGATAATTCATTCCGTTAGCACACGCCTTGCTCTGTATCCTTCTGCAGGCAGTACAATAGCAGCGACAGGCAGCAAAACCACTGCCGACTCCTACAGAGTGGTACCCTGCATTAATTAGCTAAACAGCAGGAAACACTTTCTAGCTTTATTGTGCTTGGATGTACAAAAGCCCCTTGCTGTCCCCAGAGCATTAGCTTGCCTGTATAATGCAACTATCAAGAAAAGCGAGTCCCTTGTCTAAAAGATCAAGTTCAGGTCATCGCTGTTTACATTATTCAGGGATGACTCTGGCTCAGGCCATGAAGTGAGTTTTCTTTCTGCCAATTAAAAGGTTAAGCAAGCCACTCCTGCAATCATGTAAAGAACATGCAATGCCAGCCTCTTGAACACAGGCCAGGCTCCTGAGATTCAAAGTTTTATTTGTTTAGCATGACTCGAGCATAAGTACAGTTAGTTTGGAGATTCATAAACATGTACAAAGTTAAATCAACTATGCTTGCCCAAAGAGCTGCAAAGCTTCTCAGTTATGGCCTTTGTTATCTTTTATCAAAGAGCACATTCATTCAGCTTGCCTCTGTTTAAATATTTGGTAAGTGGACTTACAACTGAGAAGGATAAAACTTTTCTGAAAAATCTTAGTGATTCAGACAAGTGGAATTTCATTGTGTACCACACAGAAACAAGTCCATGAGGACACCAGAGATTTTGCAGTGTACAAGAATGCTGACACTACTTCATGCAGCAAAATATCAGGTTATTTTCTGCCATAAATTTCTTAGCAATTAAAGATTATTCGTAATTTGACATTAAAAAAATAACCAAACTATACGATTCATAAAAGAACAAGTTTTAAAATCTAGATTTCCTTCTTGCATTACCTTTGACTATTTACATTTTGTTCATTTTGAGTAGCAAAACTGCAGTAGTCCATTTTGCCTTCTGGGTTTTTTTGATTAGGGTTATTCTCCAATAAACCCTGGTCTCTAAAATTTCAAAAGAACACTTAAATCCAGACTAAGAACAATTTTCAGCGTAACAAAAAACTGTAGAAACATTGCTACTGACCTTAATATCTGCAATAATTTACAGGAATGCTTTGATACCAAAAGGAGACTGAAACACAACATCATCCTCAAAGCAAATTTTCCTTCAGCTTCTTACCAGTATATGACCACATTCCATTAGACAGCAATACATCACCAGCTGAACATGAACAATCTTACCCCCCACCAAGCCTCAGGCAGTCCCAGCTCTCAGGTACAGCACTCAACTATTATACGAGTAGATTATTCCTAGATAAATCATAAATTAAGCCAATGGCGCATCCCGTCTAGCTGCCAAGTAATGCTACTTGACAGCTCTGAGCTCCTTCCCAGATGAGCATGAGCTGCCTGCAGCAAAGCAAGGTTCCCTTTCAGTGCAGACCTTTCGAGAAACCAAACAGAGCAGACACCCCACTGCTGTGGGGTCCAGAGGTCCTGCAGGAGAGGCCAGTACACCATGGCAAGGGGGGAAAGCAGAGGGCAACATTTCTGCTATAAAATGCTGATGAATTGTTCTGTTGTGGTGGGCTGCACAATGTTAAATGACAAAGAAGGCGGCTAAACTATTCTCTCTCATTAGTGGAAGCTTGTCTTTTGTCTGCATATGAAGAAGTGCTGAGTGTGAATTTAAACCCAGTAGAGAGTGACTTTTTTATTCACACTTAAATCAGCCATGGGCAGGCGACATGTGCCAGACAAAAAAATGCCAGCGTCACTACAAATGTTCACTGTAGTGAAACTAAACTGATTTAATTCAAATGGTGCAAATTTATGTAGCTAAGCACCAATTTCCTGGAACCCAGAAAAGACTGAAGCCTACTCCTACCAAAACGAGTAGTAAACCCCTTCCATGGATACTAGGGTGGTCAGATGTCACCTTTCAAGCCTGTACTGCTCATTCAGGGTGGTTTTGCAGATGGTGATGCTTCATTCTGTGCTGAGGTTCCCCAAGTGCTCAAGGCCAACATCCAGCACCACCATATTCCAATTCCACCCTTCCCACCCCAGTAAAGCGGTTACACAACACTGCACCAAATCCACAGCACGGATAATTCAGTTACCAGATTTAAGATGCAATTCATAAAAAGGTGACTTAAGACACCTCACAGGAACTGGTAGTTCACATACACTCAGTGAAAGACTTTTCTAAGCATTCACATTCTACTGCCAAGATAAATCAGGATCAAAAAAGGGACAAAGCTTCATTAGGGACTAAAAGGTTAAAAAGAGCTTTTACATTTAAGCTAGAGGTGGTAGCTTAGTAGGAAAAGTACCATACCGCATACTGCACTGTTTCTTCTGACAATGATACTTCTCAGTTTCTACAAAAAAGAAACTACGTCTATCAATTTGGTATGAAGAAGTTTCATTAATGGATTTTGGCACAGAGACACAAGAGTTCAAATCCACCTCTAGTGCAAAGAGCCTCTCAGGAACTGCCTATAAGATGAAATGCCAAGCAGCCTTTCAACATGGGCTTTAGGAATACACTTTCAACTTACTATTGCACTAATTGTATAAGCTGCAAAGCAATGAAACATGATGACCTTCCCAAGCTTTCTTTTTGGGACCTCTACAGACAGAGATGTTCTTTCCTTTGTCAGCTCCCATGTTCAAAAAGGACAGTATTTGACTTCAGTTGGGTTCTTGAGGGTTTTTCTCCCCTGAAATGGGGACCCCATCAGTCCTTTCTAAGGCAGTGTCTTAATAGAAGCAAGGCGCTATTACATGAGCCTTGTACATGAGCCCTAAAGAGTTAACAGAGCTGTTTATGCAGAGACAGATGTGAAAGAACATAAAGCCCCCTTTGTGTGTAACAGGAGCTTAACATCTGCTTTGCACAGCATAATCCTACTAAGATGAATGCAATATTCTATTCTCCCTTTTACATAAACAAAAATGAAAATAGACTCAAGAGTTTGAGTTAAAAATAAGTTGCTTAGATAAAGAAACCCCATCGTTTTATTTTACAATATGACATACAAGCTCAACTCCTCAGAGATTTTACTGCACTCCAGAAAACACAGGAATGCTACTGCAGAACCCTCTGATGACCGTTACCGAACTAAAATACTTAAAGGCCAATAAGATGTATCAGTTGTTTTTGAAGTGCTATCCCCTAGGAGAAACACCATTGACAATTAAATGTACAACAGAAAGTTTACAATACTAGATACTTTTTGAAACTACAACCATTATGTTTAGGGAATGGGCTCCATTTGGGTCCCAAGGTACCAGTAACAGTTTAGTATTGTGACTGTCATTGGAAACAAACATCTGTGACAGCTAATTTTTACAGTGCAAGGCCTCCCCTGCAGTGCAAAATACCCAGGCAAGAGCTTGCTCTAGCACAAAGATGACCTTACAACCACAGCAGCAAGTATGAGCCTCACCAGACAAAAGTTCTGTTCATTGCCTGGGTTTTATTTTGTGTTAAACAAGCAAACAGCATACAAGGTAGGAAGTCAGGGTATGTCACTTTCAAGCCCAAAGGCAGTGAATTTATGTTACATCAGATAATCCACAGTAATTGCTTACATGCATGATTCCATCCCATAGTAACTGAGACTACTCCTCTCGATGAAAGAACGGTGAGCCATTACACATTTACTGTGAAGTCAAAACAGATGTTGGCAAGAATACACACACGTACGCATGTGTGTGTATATATCCATCTATATACCCAGAGATTAGAATTTCTTCATAGATTTTATCATCAATAGAGCTCACAATGTTCCCTAGAGCTGCTCACAACCTACTATTGATTGTAAGACCTTGTTTTCAATTGGACATAATTCTGCAAATCTAGAAGGCATTGGGGGGGGAGTTACCTCTGTTTTTAATCAAGAGCTTTGGTAAGACCCCAAAAGACAATGGGGTTTTGGAAAGGGGGGTATTCAGCTAAGACAGCTCAGCTGCTTGGGAGAACAAACTTAGAATACGTGTTGCAAGCAAATTTTGAAATAATGAAAATAAAAAAATCCTCAAAAACATTAGCCTATGGTCACACCAGATTTGGCACATTCTCAACTTGAAACATGACAAGATCTCTGTATCAGATGCACCTTTTGCCACCCCTACAAAAAGTAAACTAGGACAGGACACATGCTGTGTGAGGAATTTGGAAGAGTGAATAAGGTGACAAGACAGAGCAGGAGTCCAAGCTAGGGGCTGGCAGGCACAAGACCACATTCTGGAGCTAAATTATTGAGATGGGAAAAAAAACTGAAGACTATTACCAGGACATAAGAACTGCAGGCACAGCAAACAGGTGGTGGTGGTAGGGAAGCAGAGGTAGCCTGGAGCAGCAGAACAGGGGGAGAGCTAGAAATGGCTAAACATATACTGAAGACCAGAATGCAGAAAGATAGCTTGGATAAAGAATCAAGCAGAGGGTAACTGCAGTCAGCCAGACAAGGAGACTGAACAATAACGTTAAGGGTCAGGAACCAGGAGCAAAAGAAAGAGGAAAATCTTTGGAACAACGATGCAAAGTCTGACCAGAGGCTGGCATTGTATGCTAGTGGAAAGGACTGGACAGTCACAGAGTAGATACGATTGGTCTTGGAAAAAATGGGCAGATGTTTGCTTCTCACTGCCGAGGAATCTCTCTTGTTCCTCTATTCCTCCTCTGCAGCAAAAACAGGCAACATGTATTAGTAATACTAATTAACAGTAGCAATAGGTACTAATTAAAAAGACTTCACGTATTAGTTTTATATTAATTAAAGCAGCAGACACCTCTGCCATGAATCTCGAGCTTCTAACCCTGTAAATGAATTGCATAATGCCACTGGTTTTTTCCTTCCCCCCCCCCCCCCCGCCAAACTGGTAGGAAATTGCATACAACATACACTACATCAAATAATTAATATTGTACAAAAGACGGGATGTAAAACTACCTGTGAGAACTGTCATTCTTTCCCTTACACACACACATTCAGGTAAAGTCCTTAATTACATGATCACACAGTTTCCCACCTGCAACCCATGTCTTTTAGTGCACGCAATGGATTCACACTGACAGTGAATTGGGGCTGTACATAAAACACTTGGACCACTATTTTTAGTAATCTGGCCACTCCTTTGGCACAGAAACAGTAGGGTGAAAGAAAGGCTGCGAAGAGATGAAAAGGAAAGCCTGGGCTGGAAATGATGGTCTTCTGTCTTGTAGTTAAAGACTACTACAATGTCATCCCAGGATCTGGATCCTGGCCTTCCTCAGCATCACAGGAGGATTCTGTGACAAGGAAGTCAGTTTAACAAAATCTTTCAGAGATTGCTGCTAATCTTGTGCTTTCTCTGCCTCCAGAGGTCAAACCTGACTATTTTATAAGAGCTGTAATGCTTCCAACTGCCTCTGAGGTCAGTGAACATATACTGCCTTGAACTTAAACATCTGTAGAATGCCAAATACTCCAAAGTAAGTCTTAAAACACATATCAAATATTCACCGATATTCTTGCTTTTAATCTGTTCTGATAAGGCCGAGTTCATTCATCTCCCTAATCTCTGAGATAACGTAAGAATAAATTCACTGATATTAGGGCAGCCACAGGTATAAGCTGCCAAGAAAATCAACAGTGCTTCCAGAGCAGGGTTTGAATGTAATGCAAATACAGTGTAAACAAGTTGCTGAAGGAACCCTCTGTGTAGTAGTAAAATAGTTGTTTTGAGGGGTGAGTTACAAAAGGATTTGCTATAGTCTTTTTGCAGGCTGGACACTCCTTCCCTGTGCCTTCCCAAACACTATTATTTCAACTGTAGGTAACAACAGACAGAATGTTGCAAAAACAAGTCAGATTAAGAAAAACTTTACCACAATCCACTGGCTCCTGTTGAAACACTTCCAAGGTTTCACATTATGATTTCTGTTTTAATGACTGCATCTTCTATGACTAAGACTTCCAGAGTTAAAATTCATAACCAGAGCTCCTTGAGAATCACAGGAAGATGAAGAAAATTCTCACAATTCCAGGATGCAAATTCTCCTTGTGCACATTACAATGAGCCCCACATAAAAAACAATTCACAGGGCTTGCAATGATATGGATAGGGGACAGGTAATGAGCCAGCAAGGCTGGCTGTCATAACCCATCTATGGCTTAACCTCTGCGTAAATCTCTTTATGTCAAAAGTGAGCACATGGCAGTTACTGGCTTACAAAATGTACAACTCACCCTGCCCACACATCTACTATCTGCAGGCTGGAAACAGCTCATCTGACCACTTTTATCTTCTGACAGTTAGGCTGCTGCTGTCGGTCAGGGTAGATCAGCCTGGTCAGCTACAGCAGTAGCCCAGAGCCCAAGGACCGAGCTGCTCACGACACAAGTACTGGCTGGCTGGGCAGCACACTCTCTTCTAACAAACACTGCCTCTCTGACAGAAGGGCAGCAGGAAAGGCCCTAGTGGGATGTCAGGGCTGACATCCCCCGTGGGTTGTCACATCGACTATAATGACCTACATCTTCTCTACCACTCTCCCCTCTGGCTTTCTGCAGTATCATCGCTGTTCTGCTACTCTCTACACAGTGCGATCAGGAAAAGAGATCACCCTGCTGTATACTAATTGTCAAAACCACTTATTTTTCAGTCTTGGATTGGCAGGGGACAAGAACTTTTCCTTCTAAGTTTGTACACATCCAGTACATAGACACATATAATGCTACTCGCAGAGCAAGACAGCTCTGCTGCCATAACCGACAGAATAAGCTTCATGTACTTGCGCCACCTGTTCCAGGAAGCTGCAGGAATTAGAGGCTTACCAGAAACAGAAGAAAGGCAGAAGTACAGGTCTAAATTAATCCCAAATATTCCTCTAATATAAATTTTATTACACAGATTAATTTGCAGTGTTCAGTGTAATAGGTAAAGCATGGAGACATTCCTGCACAGAAAGGCTTGGCTTCATTCTGCTCATACTTCATTCAAGGCCAGCAAGTTTCTTAGAAAAGTACCTCAGCTCTCCCATCCCGCAAATTCAATCTGTGTTCTGACTTTTTCAGACATCTAAATCCTTGGTTTTGCCTTCATTCTATTAATAACGCCATCACATCCATTCCTGAAGTTTACCGAAGAAAGGACAACATAGAAAAGTATTGAATCTGCTCTGGTTCAGGCCAAATCTCAAGCTCTCTCCCAAGGAAGAAGCCCATCACATCTTTCTTCAGCTTGCTCACACGTTGACTAGTAAGAAAGATTACTCATCCCACCACCAGTACAAACCTGGCAAAATACAAGGCATGTCCTCAAACAGTAGCCTAAAGCCACAGTCTGAGAGCTGAACATTTTGGTGACAGGTTTTTGATATGGTTATTATCCTAATTCTTTTGCTTTGGAACAAAGTGACTTCTTTAAAACTTAGGCAGCCAGCAGGGAAAACATCTACCTAAAAAGGATAGTATTTTGCCCAACAGATTTAATTTTAAAGTACATTTCATCAATACAGTAATAAAATTCACAAGTACCCCGACATTTAAGGCCAGGTGTTTCACCTACTTACCTTCCCAAACAGAACAAGCAAGTGCATACATCACCTCAACAAATTTAAAAAATTAAATTTAAATAAAATCCAAAGCAAAACAATGATGCAAGAAACTTGAAAATAAAAAATATAGCTGATGAGTTAAACTTTTATCCTGACAGCTGCCAGTGTGACCCACACAGATACTATAACTTTCATATTAAGAACCATCCAAATACAGCACAACTGCTAGTAAGTTCTTTGGGTTTGGTTTGGTTTGTTGTTTTTAAATAGCCCTTACTACTTCCTGTGGCCACCGATGAGTTTGCTATTGCAGTGAAATCATGCACTCCTCCCAGCGGGTGGGTTTTCTAAACAATTGACATTCAACAATAGATAACATTGAAGCAGTGGTAGGGCAGCTCCAGAGAATGACATACAGTTATGTAAAGTTTTGAACAAAGGCATTCACAGATGTCTCAGGAAATGGATTTTCATATGACTAGCCATCACAGTACGTTAAGATAAATGCTGCAGGCACAGAGTTCTCCTTAGTTACTTTGATTCCTTGCAGTAACTCCACTTCCCCACTCTTAGATGTACTAATACATCCTGAACTGGAAAAAAAAAAAGGGGGGTGGGGGAGGCGGGATGGGATGGACAGAACAACACTAAGTTATCTTTTCAGGGCTTTTTATGCATCTGTTATCTCCAAACCCCAAAGTGACTGAAATGGAGCTTTCTGAGTGTATCATGTCAAAGTGACGTGACTCCAAGTCTGAGCATTTTTCATAAATTTGATATTCTTCCCTGCAGAATTCAGCACCTTTCACTTGAATGGACACCCAAGGAAATATTTTATGACTTCACTGAAATATTTCTTTTACCTACTAGTTGAATATTTTTTTTCACCTTAGCTAAACCACATTCTTCATCTATTTAACACTGCACTCAGGTAGCTTTAAAAAAAAAAACAAACCTAAAACTGGATGGCAGACTAGTAGTCACACAGTTGCAAATATGATATGCCATGTCTTTATTTTTAACAGCCGTTTCTTATCTTTAAAAAATAGTTCCTTCTAGGCTACTACAACATTCTTCAATCAAAAGTATCCAGAAGTGACATGATGAAGATGTCTTGAACAGTTTTGGAGTATTTTGATGTTGCAAGTCTCCATTGAGCTTAAACTAGCTCATTAGCTCCAGACAACAGGACAGACAGGACAGCAAAGCCCTGGGCACACGCTGCAATGGATGGCAAGACCCAGTGTGAATATTGGGGATACCTGTCCAGAGAGCTGAGTGCTCAGTATTTCTAGCTGAGCTTGAATTAGCTAGCTACTTCAGCCAACTAAATTTATACAAATTGTCATCAAAGCAGTTTGAAAAAAAAATATATAGTATTCATGTCCACTGAAAACTTTGCCACTGAAATATCATTCTGGAGGAAACTGAAATTTGAAAATTTTAGGTAAACCGTTCTGATCTCACTGACTTTAGAAATGAAAGAAATATAAATCAGGATTGTGGACAACACTTAATGCTGAATTCATATTGAAAGGTCACTCTTCCTGCAAAGGATTTTTTAAATACATGGGGGAACAAAACCAACAAGGAGATTTTAAAGTACGTTTGTAATAATCTCCTCAATCTGGGTTCTTTATATGACTGACCTGTTCCAAATGTTAGATTGTTATGCATAATTATCCAGGGATTTAAATACTTTACTGAAACATAACTCAGAACTAAAAAACTGCAGCTGCTTTCTGAGAAATCCTAATCTGATTTTATTTAAGGAGTGACCTTCCTTCAGAATCGTTATTTCTCCAGTTCCCATACAAACTATCAACATGTTTTGAGAAAAGTTTTAATCCTACAAACTGTGTTTCAATTAATTTCTCAAAATATTTTAGATCATACCTTACAAAACAGCTGTTCTCTGCTGGAAGGAGAAGGAACCAAACAACCACTTATAGTACCTTCATTAAAACCTTCCCTTAATTTTATAAACAGTACCTTGGATGTAAGGTCTCGGTGGAAAATGCCTTTATAGTGAAGATAACTGATTCCCATAGCAATGTCATATGCCAGTTTCACCCTCACTGTCCAGGGCAGATGTTGGTTACTGTCTAATAGCTGCTCCAGGTTACCACAGTTGATGTACTGAAAAGACAAAGCAACATTTGTGATGAATTATTTAACTTTACGTATTGTCAGAAACGTAAAATTTATCAGTACAAAGTGTCCTCGGCTCAGCTACACATTAAAAACTTTTTTTTTCATAAGGGCTAGGCAGGCACAGAGTTCGCAGCTCAAGAGAGGCTTCTTGAGCTTCATCACCTATACCAATGGCATTTACATTAAAGATGCGTGCAACAGACACCAGCAAATTAACTCCAAGGCATTTAAACAGACCCTTCAGAAACACCTACAATATAATAGCACCCTCTCATTTCAGTGTGAGGAAAATAAAGGCAAGAAGAATGAAGAGCTGGCTCTCATACAGAGTAAGTCAATAAAGAGAGGGCTGAGTATCCAAGTGTAGGTCACAGAGCCTGATCGAGTTCCCTGATATCAATTCCCTAAACTGAAGCAGCATCAAATAAAAATATTACAACATGTTGCTGTAAGTTACATTTTTGTAATGCTCTATCTACAGGTCCTAATCAGCAATCTGATTCGTACTGTGCTCAGTACCACATCAGCCCTGTCAAATGGTAGCCCCCATCAAAAGGAACCTACGTTAAGTATAAGAGAAATGCTACAATAGACAGTGAAACAAAGCAGCACCCAAATGATGCTACATAGTATAACCCAGGGATAAGGGCATCCCTACTGCTCAGACGATCATTACAGCAACGCTGGGCTTATGCTTTATGTATAGACCCTTAATACAATAGCAGCTACACCATGTTTGAGTAGCTTCTTGTTTCACGCCCAGTCCCCTCACAAGCAACAATGCAAAAAAACCTAGCTAACTCCAGAAGGAAAACCTGGCAGTGACTCCTCTCAAGAAAATCCACGCGAAGCAGACAGGATAATTTTCTCCCAAGCCTGGTCTACGCTGTGGCAGGCTGCACTGGCTTTGCTCCTCCGTGCCATACAGTTCTCCAACTCTCTCTCTCTCAAGAGGCTTTGCACTTTCCTGTGTCATTCACCCAGATAAAACATGTGCCACCATTATCATGTTAAATCATAATTGCAGCTCTTATTATTTCAGAAACTTTGAACTTGCTTGTATTTTGTTGGGCTGCTTTGTGTCTTGGGCACTGGGGCACAAGGCCAATGTGAATCACGCACCGTGCGGGTGTAGCTTATCTCCTCAGACCATACATACAAACCAGACCACGAGCAAGTCTGGGGGTCATGGCTCACCTCCTGGATAGTCTACAAAACTCAGCTTCTTCCTTACAGTCAGGCCCTGTCTTCTGAGCTCATCAGTTAATTTTGAAAACAAGTTTTCAGCAGATACACAAGTTTCCCAGGTTACTATTTAATGAGGCTAAACTGTTCAGGCAGATGATGCACAAATTAATTTTAACTGTCAAAAAGCTTACTAGGAGGGGGCACCACAAATTGGCATGGGGCTCCGCTGCTCCCCTCAGCTACACTGCACATTCCTCGGGAACTGGGTTCATCCCAGCCCATGCACAGCAGCACATCTCACTGGCAGTCCAGGACACGACCCCTCTCCCCCTTCTCTCTCCATGGAAGATCTGGTGACTGCTGGACAAGCTGGGAGGTACCCGTGCAGCACATGGACACAGCAGGCACAAAGCACCCTCACCCTCAGCATTCGCTTCTTCTCCTTTTAAATACAAATCCTTGACCTGATCATGGTGCTGCACATCCACCCATTGTCCTCAAGCAACAATCAAGGCGAAGGGTGAGCACAAGAGTTACCTCTTTGCAATGTTCTTCAAAGAATGACAGACAATTAGCCCCTTATGAGCCAGATTTTAGGGCCAATATCAACTGCCTTCTCGTATCAAAGCAGGCAATCCCACAAAAGGTGCCTGGGTCTAGAACATACTCCAATATTTAGCAATTCCATGTTCTCATGACTTCTTCAAGATGCTGTTTCATATCTTTTGCATTGGACTAACCGCAGGAGAAAGAGCGCAATGATATACAGGAAAGGATTTAAAAATAAGATAATAAACAGAATGCTTCTCATATTGCCTATTTCTAGGCTAAACAGGCAAAAAGGATTTGTATTTCACAGTTAGGCAAGGAAAGCTCTTGAACTCTAGAGAGTAATCTGACTGACATTCTAAAATGCACTGTCCTGTTCTTCAGTAGTAAAATTTTCTATCATACTATTCTCTTTGGTGTTGAATTCAAGATAATTTTATTACTCAGAAATTTGTGCTTAGTGCATATAATTTTGCAAAATAAAATGCTCACAGGGCCCTCTCCAAAATCAAAGGCAAACAAGACTTAACACAGCAACAATAAAAATCAAACGTTTAGGACTGGTATAAGCCCAGGCACTGCAGCTGTGGGGGGAAGGGAGTTGATCAGATGACTACACTGGAAACTAGAAATTGCAGGCTGGTGCAAGCCAGAGGTCCAAAACAACCTGTCCCTTACGCTAGGAGTTTGTGTGTCAGGAGAGCAGAGAAGCTCTGGAACAGGTCACTCAGAGGCTATGCAATCTCCATCCTTGGAGATTTTCAAGACTCAACTACAACATTAAGTCAGGTTGGCTGCAACTCTGTGGAAACAATGCTGCTTTGTACTTTTCCAGCTTTGATCTTTCTTTCTCGTTTCTTTTATTTGAACCCCTAAGGGAGCTAGATGACCTTACAGAGCATTAAAATAAAACAAAAAAACAACCCACTGCTCAATGTAATTTGAATATTTATTTTTTTTTAAATCACAAGTTGTTAGCATGCTTAAGAAAAAAATGCTGAGTAAGTTTTCTTCATATGTATTCCCAGACTCCTTGGAAGAGTGTGAGCAGCACTTCTCATCCAGTTATGTTCAAATCAGAACATTAGTGACCAACCTGGAACAGAAGGCACTAAAGCACCTAGCTCAATAACCCAAATAGAAAGTGACACTTACCAATTATCTCAAACCATTTCACCTTTCTGACTGAGCAGTATACAGTGCAACCATACTTGAATGCATTGGTAGGAGAATGCAAGTGGGAAGGCAATCAATTGCTGGCCTGGCTTTCCATTTTGGTTAGGGTTACACTGTGCCATACCATGACAGTAATTGCTCCAGATATGCTAATAAAATACAGCAAGCTTCCAAGAAGAGTATTGACATACATACTGAAATGTGACAATAGTTAACTACTACTTTGAGCACGCTCATGCTTTCCTCTTCAGTCAGGTAGCCTACTGATTTGATCCACTGCTGCTGTATTAGTTAAGTGCATCTAATACATCTGTTCTCCCTGCGCCCTTCCAGTCAAATTGGCTTCCAGGATCATTCACCCATCTCAGCTGCAAGGACTGGATTCTAGCATTGGCTGGGTAAAAACCAACACACATAGGACACGAAGGGCTATGAAGATGATGAGGGGACTGGAGCATCTCTGATGAGGAAAAGTTGAGAGAGCTGGGCCTGTTTTGCCTGGAGAAGATTGAGAGGGGATCTTATAAATGCATATAAATATCTTAAGGGTGGGTGTCAAAAGGATGGGGCCAGACTCTTTTCAGGGGTGCCCAGTGACAGGACAAGAGGCAACAGGCATAAACTGGAACACAAAGTAAAGAAAAACTTTACTACGAGGGTGACAGAGCACTGGAACAGGCTGGCCAGAGAGGTTGTGGAGTCTCCTTCACTGTAAAGACTCAACACCCAAGTGGATGTGATCCTGTGCAACCTGCTCTAGGTGAACCTGCTTTATCAGGGGGAGTGGGCTAGATGATCTCCAGTGGTCCCTTCCAACCCCAATCACGTGATTCTGTGGCACCACATGCATGAGCTGCAAGAGCAAGAATCAAACCTGCCTCTAGCACATACATAAAACCCACTAGACCTCCTATACGAAACTGCCACCTGGCAAGTGCTCAGACCTCATTTACTGGAGATGTGAGTTCTGGTTTTGGCTCTCACTTCTAGTATACTTCGGTGAAGCACAGCAGGCTAATCATCAAGTGAACAACTGAACTAAGATTTTCCTATAGACTTCTTGAAGACTCTAGTTGATCTCCGATTTTAGCTGGCCAGCAGGTAATATTTGCACATAGAGTCCTGAATTGTCCCCAAGGCAAGCACCACACAGAGGTCAGTGCTCCCTCAGTGTCACATCAGTAATCCAATTCTTCCAGTCATTCAGGCTGATAATGCAAAAGCCAGCCTGATGGCCTATTTATTTTTCAGAGTCCTTGAACAATGCCTTTTTGGAATAGACGCAAAATTATGGACATTATTTCCTAATTGCCAAAGCAACTGAAAGAAAAATATTGTTCTCAAGCTCTTACTGGCACAAACCAGCTGTGTGTGGTAAGAATATCCTAAAGGACAGCAAGTGCACCTCTCCCAAAGAGAATACTGGATTTTATTTTGTCCCTGAAACATTTCAGTGCTGGTACAGTAAGGCTACAGCGTACACATAATCTCTAAGCATTATTCTACAACAACAACACTCACCATTGCCTAAGTATACAAGCAACTGGAGCATGGATCTGATTGGGCTCCGACAATGAAAGCAAAGGACACTACATTTCATACAGTGACCTCACGGCTAAATGGAGCAGTGTTCAGACCTTTTCAAACTCTCTATCATCAGGTTGCAGTGAAACAGCTATCCATTATTCCTACTGCTAGTTTTTTGTCATGTAACGGGATACACCAAGTCAGTTTATCTGGTTGCCTGAGTCTAAAACTAACTGCTTTGGGTTGTTTATTTTTACTTTTACCACAACTTAACACAGCAAATTGAACACGGGCTTAAAAGACCATTTTAACTCACAAAAAGATTATTTTCCTACAGATTTATCCAGAACAAGAGCTCATGCTTCTGTTGCTAGAACAGAAGTTCAGCAAAACTATATTTGTTACAGTTCTCCCAAACCTTATGAGGAAAGAGAGCAGCAGCTTCTTTGAAGGACAAGTTACCCAGAAGCTCAGCCAAGCATAGGTGCTTTCTGGATCCAAGAGCATCAAGGAGGCTTCTCATGTTATAGCTTAATACTACAAAATGCAAAAGCAGCAGTATATAACCCCTTCCCACACAACAGTCAGGGCATAGGGAAACACACTCTTTTAACTTTAGGACAATAGGACTGCTTCCTTGCAAGACACTTGCAGTCACATTATCAGACTCAAGCATATGAAATGAGGAACAGAATGAAATTCAGTGTATAGTGGTACTTACACATAGCATTACATGCTTCATTTCAAGACACTAATACTGAACTTCAGCTGTCAGATTTTAGCCTTCAAAAATATTCAAGTTATTCAAAATAAAAGGTTTGAACATACCAATATGAGAACTACAAGCTTTTAAAGAAAAGGCACATCAGATCCACATGATTCCACCAGTTATTGCTCAAAAACAAAAACTCCAAATATTGCCAGTTCTGAGGGGGAAGACCAAAGGGAATTGCAAAGTTGTCAATGCCACTTTAAAACCCAATACTTTTCCAATATGTAGGTCTAATATAAATAAGCCACTAGATACTGCACAGGAAAGCCAGGAAAAAAAGTTGGCCTGGTATTTACCTAGCTTTAAATGTCACTGTTTGCCATTTAAAAAGCAACAAATAACGACAAGACACCCCTATACAGTAGCCCACATGTTGCCAAAGGCAATGCACTAAGTTGCTAAGAAAAGTAGGTGTAGAGAGTGCATTTAAGATGACAGACCAAATGAGGTAAATAAAGAGTAAGAACCCCAGAGGTCCCGAACACTGTAAGACAAACACTGAGATAGCAACAAATTAATATACTGGAGAAGCCCAATGAAGGAAGCAGGCAGAGAAGCAGGAGGAAAGAGAAACCAGAATTGTGGCTGTAGCACCTTCAGTGTGGAGATGCAAGAGCAAAAGGCAGACTATGTAGCTGGACTCTACAGGGAAGCCTGGAAAGCAAAACACCACCACTGCAGAGACAAGCGCATTAAAGCAGTGTCAAGAGGCAAGAGCTGTGTATTTGTATAGTTTCTAATGCTGGAAGTAAGAAGATAACCCTCACGCCTAATCAAAGAAAGCTGAGATCTTTTTCACTCTCTCAGCTTTCTGCAGAAGTTAAAGTTTTAAACCACCTATTACAAGGAGGACAAAACCCAGTCTTCGGTTCTTGTTATGTTTAGCAGTCATCTGTAACATTCAGCACTGACTACTTTGAAGGCTTCTGGCTGCAAGACAACAAGCCAATGTACCCTTCTGCCACAAC